>NC_134269.1:196038757-196711022 GCF_031893055.1 Leptodactylus fuscus | reverse complement strand
TCATGAATTGGTCCAAATTGGGGTTTTTAGAGGCTCCCTCCACCATGAATTGGTCCAAACTGGGTTTTTTAGAGGCTCCCTCCACCATGAATTGGTCCAAATTGGGGTTTTTAGAGGCTCCCTCCACCATGAATTGGTCCAAACTTGGCTGTTTAGAGGCTCCCTCCACCATGAATTGGTCCAAACTGGGTGGTTAGAGGCTCCCTCCACCATTAATTGGTCCAAACTGGGCTGGTTAGAGGCTCCCTCCACCATTAATTGGTCCAAACTGGGCTGGTTAGAGGCTCCCTCCACCATGAATTTGCCCAAACTGGGCTGGTTAGAGGCTCCCTCCACCATGAATTGGTCCAAACTGGGGTGGTTAGAGGCTCCCTCCACCATGAATTTGCCCAAACTGGGCTGTTTAGAGGCTCCCTCCACCATGAATTTGCCCAAACTGGGCTGGTTAGAGGCTCCCTCCACCATGAATTTGCCCAAACTGGGCTGGTTAGAGGCTCCCTCCACCATGAATTGGTCCAAACTGGGGTTTTTAGAGGCTCCCTCCACCATGAATTGGTCCAAACTTGGCTGTTTAGAGGCTCCCTCCACCATGAATTGGTCCAAACTGGGGTGGTTAGAGGCTCCCTCCACCATTAATTGGTCCAAACTGGGCTGGTTAGAGGCTCCCTCCACCATTAATTGGTCCAAACTGGGCTGGTTAGAGGCTCCCTCCACCATGAATTTGCCCAAACTGGGCTGTTTAGAGGCTCCCTCCACCATGAATTTGCCCAAACTGGGCTGTTTAGAGGCTCCCTCCACCATGAATTGGTCCAAACTGGGTTTTTTAGAGGCTCCCTCCACCATGAATTGGTCCAAACTGGGCTGGTTAGAGGCTCCCTCCACCATGAATTGGTCCAAACTGGGGTGGTTAGAGGCTCCCTCCACCATTAATTGGTCCAAACTGGGCTGGTTAGAGGCTCCCTCCACCATTAATTGGTCCAAACTGGGCTGGTTAGAGGCTCCCTCCACCATGAATTTGCCCAAACTGGGCTGTTTAGAGGCTCCCTCCACCATGAATTTGCCCAAACTGGGCTGGTTAGAGGCTCCCTCCACCATGAATTGGTCCAAACTGGGGTGGTTAGAGGCTCCCTCCACCATTAATTGGTCCAAACTGGGCTGGTTAGAGGCTCCCTCCACCATTAATTGGTCCAAACTGGGCTGGTTAGAGGCTCCCTCCACCATGAATTTGCCCAAACTGGGCTGTTTAGAGGCTCCCTCCACCATGAATTTGCCCAAACTGGGCTGTTTAGAGGCTCCCTCCACCATGAATTGGTCCAAACTGGGTTTTTTAGAGGCTCCCTCCACCATGAATTGGTCCAAACTGGGCTGGTTAGAGGCTCCCTCCACCATGAATTGGTCCAAACTGGGGTGGTTAGAGGCTCCCTCCACCATTAATTGGTCCAAACTGGGCTGGTTAGAGGCTCCCTCCACCATTAATTGGTCCAAACTGGGCTGGTTAGAGGCTCCCTCCACCATGAATTTGCCCAAACTGGGCTGTTTAGAGGCTCCCCTCCACCATGAATTTGCCCAAACTGGGCTGGTTAGAGGCTCCCTCCACCATGAATTGGTCCAAACTGGGTTTTTAGAGGCTCCCTCCACCATTAATTGGTCCAAACTTGGCTGTTTAGAGGCTCCCTCCACCATGAATTGGTCCAAACTGGGGTGTTTAGAGGCTCCCTCCACCATTAATTGGTCCAAACTGGGCTGGTTAGAGGCTCCCTCCACCATTAATTGGTCCAAACTGGGCTGGTTAGAGGCTCCCTCCACCATGAATTTGCCCAAACTGGGCTGGTTAGAGGCTCCCTCCACCATGAATTGGTCCAAACTGGGGTGGTTAGAGGCTCCCTCCACCATTAATTGGTCCAAACTGGGCTGGTTAGAGGCTCCCTCCACCATTAATTGGTCCAAACTGGGCTGGTTAGAGGCTCCCTCCACCATTAATTGGTCCAAACTGGGCTGGTTAGAGGCTCCCTCCACCATGAATTTGCCCAAACTGGGCTGTTTAGAGGCTCCCTCCACCATGAATTTGCCCAAACTGGGCTGGTTAGAGGCTCCCTCCACCATGAATTTGCCCAAACTGGGCTGGTTAGAGGCTCCCTCCACCATGAATTGGTCCAAACTGGGGTTTTTAGAGGCTCCCTCCACCATGAATTGGTCCAAACTTGGCTGTTTAGAGGCTCCCTCCACCATGAATTGGTCCAAACTGGGGTGGTTAGAGGCTCCCTCCACCATTAATTGGTCCAAACTGGGCTGGTTAGAGGCTCCCTCCACCATTAATTGGTCCAAACTGGGCTGGTTAGAGGCTCCCTCCACCATGAATTGGTCCAAACTGGGGTGGTTAGAGGCTCCCTCCACCATTAATTGGTCCAAACTGGGCTGGTTAGAGGCTCCCTCCACCATTAATTGGTCCAAACTTGGCTGTTTAGAGGCTCCCTCCACCATGAATTGGTCCAAACTGGGGTGGTTAGAGGCTCCCTCCACCATTAATTGGTCCAAACTGGGCTGGTTAGAGGCTCCCTCCACCATTAATTGGTCCAAACTGGGCTGGTTAGAGGCTCCCTCCACCATGAATTTGCCCAAACTGGGCTGGTTAGAGGCTCCCTCCACCATTAATTGGTCCAAACTGGGCTGGTTAGAGGCTCCCTCCACCATTAATTGGTCCAAACTGGGCTGGTTAGAGGCTCCCTCCACCATTAATTGGTCCAAACTGGGCTGGTTAGAGGCTCCCTCCACCATGAATTTGCCCAAACTTGGGCCTGTTTAGAGGCTCCCTCCACCATGAATTTGCCCAAACTGGGCTGTTTAGAGGCTCCCTCCACCATGAATTGGTCCAAACTGGGTTTTTTAGAGGCTCCCTCCACCATGAATTGGTCCAAACTGGGCTGGTTAGAGGCTCCCTCCACCATGAATTGGTCCAAACTGGGGTGGTTAGAGGCTCCCTCCACCATTAATTGGTCCAAACTGGGCTGGTTAGAGGCTCCCTCCACCATTAATTGGTCCAAACTGGGCTGGTTAGAGGCTCCCTCCACCATGAATTTGCCCAAACTGGGCTGTTTAGAGGCTCCCTCCACCATGAATTTGCCCAAACTGGGCTGGTTAGAGGCTCCCTCCACCATGAATTGGTCCAAACTGGGCTTTTTAGAGGCTCCCTCCACCATGAATTGGTCCAAACTTGGCTGTTTAGAGGCTCCCTCCACCATGAATTGGTCCAAACTGGGGTGGTTAGAGGCTCCCTCCACCATTAATTGGTCCAAACTGGGCTGGTTAGAGGCTCCCTCCACCATTAATTGGTCCAAACTGGGCTGGTTAGAGGCTCCCTCCACCATGAATTTGCCCAAACTGGGCTGGTTAGAGGCTCCCTCCACCATGAATTGGTCCAAACTGGGGTGGTTAGAGGCTCCCTCCACCATTAATTGGTCCAAACTGGGCTGGTTAGAGGCTCCCTCCACCATTAATTGGTCCAAACTGGGCTGGTTAGAGGCTCCCTCCACCATTAATTGGTCCAAACTGGGCTGGTTAGAGGCTCCCTCCACCATGAATTTGCCCAAACTGGGCTGTTTAGAGGCTCCCTCCACCATGAATTTGCCCAAACTGGGCTGTTTAGAGGCTCCCTCCACCATGAATTTGCCCAAACTGGGCTGGTTAGAGGCTCCCTCCACCATGAATTGGTCCAAACTGGGGTTTTTAGAGGCTCCCTCCACCATGAATTGGTCCAAACTTGGCTGTTTAGAGGCTCCCTCCACCATGAATTGGTCCAAACTGGGTGGTTAGAGGCTCCCTCCACCATTAATTGGTCCAAACTGGGCTGGTTAGAGGCTCCCTCCACCATTAATTGGTCCAAACTGGGCTGGTTAGAGGCTCCCTCCACCATGAATTTGCCCAAACTGGGCTGGTTAGAGGCTCCCTCCACCATTAATTGGTCCAAACTGGGCTGGTTAGAGGCTCCCTCCACCATTAATTGGTCCAAACTGGGCTGGTTAGAGGCTCCCTCCACCATTAATTGGTCCAAACTGGGCTGGTTAGAGGCTCCCTCCACCATGAATTTGCCCAAACTGGGCTGTTTAGAGGCTCCCTCCACCATGAATTTGCCCAAACTGGGCTGTTTAGAGGCTCCCTCCACCATGAATTGGTCCAAACTGGGTTTTTTAGAGGCTCCCTCCACCATGAATTGGTCCAAACTGGGCTGGTTAGAGGCTCCCTCCACCATGAATTGGTCCAAACTGGGGTGGTTAGAGGCTCCCTCCACCATTAATTGGTCCAAACTGGGCTGGTTAGAGGCTCCCTCCACCATTAATTGGTCCAAACTGGGCTGGTTAGAGGCTCCCTCCACCATGAATTTGCCCAAACTGGGCTGTTTAGAGGCTCCCTCCACCATGAATTTGCCCAAACTGGGCTGGTTAGAGGCTCCCTCCACCATGAATTGGTCCAAATTGGGGTTTTTAGAGGATCCCTCCACCATGAATTGGTCCAAACTTGGCTGTTTAGAGGCTCCCTCCACCATGAATTGGTCCAAACTGGGGTGGTTAGAGGCTCCCTCCACCATTAATTGGTCCAAACTGGGCTGGTTAGAGGCTCCCTCCACCATTAATTGGTCCAAACTGGGCGGGTTAGAGGCTCCCTCCACCATGAATTTGCCCAAACTGGGCTGGTTAGAGGCTCCCTCCACCATGAATTGGTCCAAACTGGGGTGGTTAGAGGCTCCCTCCACCATTAATTGGTCCAAACTGGGCTGGTTAGAGGCTCCCTCCACCATTAATTGGTCCAAACTGGGCTGGTTAGAGGCTCCCTCCACCATTAATTGGTCCAAACTGGGCTGGTTAGAGGCTCCCTCCACCATGAATTTGCCCAAACTGGGCTGTTTAGAGGCTCCCTCCACCATGAATTTGCCCAAACTGGGCTGGTTAGAGGCTCCCTCCACCATGAATTTGCCCAAACTGGGCTGGTTAGAGGCTCCCTCCACCATGAATTGGTCCAAACTGGGGTTTTTAGAGGCTCCCTCCACCATGAATTGGTCCAAACTTGGCTGTTTAGAGGCTCCCTCCACCATGAATTGGTCCAAACTGGGGTGGTTAGAGGCTCCCTCCACCATTAATTGGTCCAAACTGGGCTGGTTAGAGGCTCCCTCCACCATTAATTGGTCCAAACTGGGCTGGTTAGAGGCTCCCTCCACCATGAATTTGCCCAAACTGGCTGTTTAGAGGCTCCCTCCACCATGAATTTGCCCAAACTGGGCTGGTTAGAGGCTCCCTCCACCATGAATTGGTCCAAACTGGGGTGGTTAGAGGCTCCCTCCACCATTAATTGGTCCAAACTGGCTGGTTAGAGGCTCCCTCCACCATTAATTGGTCCAAACTGGGCTGGTTAGAGGCTCCCTCCACCATGAATTTGCCCAAACTGGGCTGTTTAGAGGCTCCCTCCACCATGAATTTGCCCAAACTGGGCTGTTTAGAGGCTCCCTCCACCATGAATTGGTCCAAACTGGGTTTTTAGAGGCTCCCTCCACCATGAATTGGTCCAAACTGGGCTGGTTAGAGGCTCCCTCCACCATGAATTGGTCCAAACTGGGGTGGTTAGAGGCTCCCTCCACCATTAATTGGTCCAAACTGGGCTGGTTAGAGGCTCCCTCCACCATTAATTGGTCCAAACTGGGCTGGTTAGAGGCTCCCTCCACCATGAATTTGCCCAAACTGGGCTGTTTAGAGGCTCCCTCCACCATGAATTTGCCCAAACTGGGCTGGTTAGAGGCTCCCTCCACCATGAATTGGTCCAAACTGGGGTTTTTAGAGGCTCCCTCCACCATGAATTGGTCCAAACTTGGCTGTTTAGAGGCTCCCTCCACCATGAATTGGTCCAAACTGGGGTGGTTAGAGGCTCCCTCCACCATTAATTGGTCCAAACTGGGCTGGTTAGAGGCTCCCTCCACCATTAATTGGTCCAAACTGGGCTGGTTAGAGGCTCCCTCCACCATGAATTTGCCCAAACTGGGCTGGTTAGAGGCTCCCTCCACCATGAATTGGTCCAAACTGGGGTGGTTAGAGGCTCCCTCCACCATTAATTGGTCCAAACTGGGCTGGTTAGAGGCTCCCTCCACCATTAATTGGTCCAAACTGGGCTGGTTAGAGGCTCCCTCCACCATTAATTGGTCCAAACTGGGCTGGTTAGAGGCTCCCTCCACCATGAATTTGCCCAAACTGGGCTGTTTAGAGGCTCCCTCCACCATGAATTTGCCCAAACTGGGCTGGTTAGAGGCTCCCTCCACCATGAATTTGCCCAAACTGGGCTGGTTAGAGGCTCCCTCCACCATGAATTGGTCCAAACTGGGGTTTTTAGAGGCTCCCTCCACCATGAATTGGTCCAAACTTGGCTGTTTAGAGGCTCCCTCCACCATGAATTGGTCCAAACTGGGGTGGTTAGAGGCTCCCTCCACCATTAATTGGTCCAAACTGGGCTGGTTAGAGGCTCCCTCCACCATGAATTGGTCCAAACTGGGGTGGTTAGAGGCTCCCTCCACCATTAATTGGTCCAAACTGGGCTGGTTAGAGGCTCCCTCCACCATTAATTGGTCCAAACTGGGCTGGTTAGAGGCTCCCTCCACCATGAATTTGCCCAAACTGGGCTGGTTAGAGGCTCCCTCCACCATGAATTGGTCCAAACTGGGGTGGTTAGAGGCTCCCTCCACCATTAATTGGTCCAAACTGGGCTGGTTAGAGGCTCCCTCCACCATTAATTGGTCCAAACTGGGCTGGTTAGAGGCTCCCTCCACCATTAATTGGTCCAAACTGGGCTGGTTAGAGGCTCCCTCCACCATGAATTTGCCCAAACTGGGCTGTTTAGAGGCTCCCTCCACCATGAATTTGCCCAAACTGGGCTGTTTAGAGGCTCCCTCCACCATGAATTTGCCCAAACTGGGCTGGTTAGAGGCTCCCTCCACCATGAATTGGTCCAAACTGGGGTTTTTAGAGGCTCCCTCCACCATGAATTGGTCCAAACTTGGCTGTTTAGAGGCTCCCTCCACCATGAATTGGTCCAAACTGGGGTGGTTAGAGGCTCCCTCCACCATTAATTGGTCCAAACTGGGCTGGTTAGAGGCTCCCTCCACCATTAATTGGTCCAAACTGGGCTGGTTAGAGGCTCCCTCCACCATGAATTTGCCCAAACTGGGCTGTTTAGAGGCTCCCTCCACCATGAATTTGCCCAAACTGGGCTGGTTAGAGGCTCCCTCCACCATGAATTGGTCCAAACTGGGGTTTTTAGAGGCTCCCTCCACCATGAATTGGTCCAAACTTGGCTGTTTAGAGGCTCCCTCCACCATGAATTGGTCCAAACTGGGGTGGTTAGAGGCTCCCTCCACCATTAATTGGTCCAAACTGGGCTGGTTAGAGGCTCCCTCCACCATTAATTGGTCCAAACTGGGCTGGTTAGAGGCTCCCTCCACCATGAATTTGCCCAAACTGGGCTGGTTAGAGGCTCCCTCCACCATGAATTGGTCCAAACTGGGGTTTTTAGAGGCTCCCTCCACCATGAATTGGTCCAAACTTGGCTGTTTAGAGGCTCCCTCCACCATGAATTGGTCCAAACTGGGGTGGTTAGAGGCTCCCTCCACCATTAATTGGTCCAAACTGGGCTGGTTAGAGGCTCCCTCCACCATTAATTGGTCCAAACTGGGCTGGTTAGAGACTCCCTCCACCATGAATTTGCCCAAACTGGGCTGTTTAGAGGCTCCCTCCACCATGAATTTGCCCAAACTGGGCTGTTTAGAGGCTCCCTCCACCATGAATTGGTCCAAACTGGGTTTTTTAGAGGCTCCCTCCACCATGAATTGGTCCAAACTGGGCTGGTTAGAGGCTCCCTCCACCATGAATTGGTCCAAACTGGGGTGGTTAGAGGCTCCCTCCACCATTAATTGGTCCAAACTGGGCTGGTTAGAGGCTCCCTCCACCATTAATTGGTCCAAACTGGGCTGGTTAGAGGCTCCCTCCACCATGAATTTGCCCAAACTGGGCTGTTTAGAGGCTCCCTCCACCATGAATTTGCCCAAACTGGGCTGGTTAGAGGCTCCCTCCACCATGAATTGGTCCAAATTGGGGTTTTTAGAGGCTCCCTCCACCATGAATTGGTCCAAACTTGGCTGTTTAGAGGCTCCCTCCACCATGAATTGGTCCAAACTGGGGTGGTTAGAGGCTCCCTCCACCATTAATTGGTCCAAACTGGGCTGGTTAGAGGCTCCCTCCACCATGAATTTGCCCAAACTGGGCTGTTTAGAGGCTCCCTCCACCATGAATTTGCCCAAACTGGGCTGTTTAGAGGCTCCCTCCACCATGAATTGGTCCAAACTGGGTTTTTTAGAGGCTCCCTCCACCATGAATTGGTCCAAACTGGGCTGGTTAGAGGCTCCCTCCACCATGAATTGGTCCAAACTGGGGTGGTTAGAGGCTCCCTCCACCATTAATTGGTCCAAACTGGGCTGGTTAGAGGCTCCCTCCACCATTAATTGGTCCAAACTGGGCTGGTTAGAGGCTCCCTCCACCATGAATTTGCCCAAACTGGGCTGTTTAGAGGCTCCCTCCACCATGAATTTGCCCAAACTGGGCTGGTTAGAGGCTCCCTCCACCATGAATTGGTCCAAACTGGGGTTTTTAGAGGCTCCCTCCACCATGAATTGGTCCAAACTTGGCTGTTTAGAGGCTCCCTCCACCATGAATTGGTCCAAACTAGGGTGGTTAGAGGCTCCCTCCACCATTAATTGGTCCAAACTGGGCTGGTTAGAGGCTCCCTCCACCATTAATTGGTCCAAACTGGGCTGGTTAGAGGCTCCCTCCACCATGAATTTGCCCAAACTGGGCTGGTTAGAGGCTCCCTCCACCATGAATTGGTCCAAACTGGGGTGGTTAGAGGCTCCCTCCACCATTAATTGGTCCAAACTGGGCTGGTTAGAGGCTCCCTCCACCATTAATTGGTCCAAACTGGGCTGGTTAGAGGCTCCCTCCACCATTAATTGGTCCAAACTGGGCTGGTTAGAGGCTCCCTCCACCATGAATTTGCCCAAACTGGGCTGTTTAGAGGCTCCCTCCACCATGAATTTGCCCAAACTGGGCTGGTTAGAGGCTCCCTCCACCATGAATTGGTCCAAACGGGTTTTTAGAGGCTCCCTTCACCATGAATTGGTCCAAACTTGGCTGTTTAGAGGCTCCCTCCACCATGAATTGGTCCAAACTTGGCTGTTTAGAGGCTCCCTCCACCATGAATTGGTCCAAACTGGGTTTTTTAGAGGCTCCCTCCACCATGAATTTGCCCAAACTGGGCTGTTTAGAGGCTCCCTCCACCATGAATTTGCCCAAACTGGGCTGGTTAGAGGCTCCCTCCACCATGAATTGGTCCAAACTGGGGTTTTTAGAGGCTCCCTCCACCATGAATTGGTCCAAACTTGGCTGTTTAGAGGCTCCCTCCACCATGAATTGGTCCAAACTGGGGTGGTTAGAGGCTCCCTCCACCATTAATTGGTCCAAACTGGGCTGGTTAGAGGCTCCCTCCACCATTAATTGGTCCAAACTGGGCTGGTTAGAGGCTCCCTCCACCATGAATTTGCCCAAACTGGGCTGTTTAGAGGCTCCCTCCACCATGAATTTGCCCAAACTGGGCTGTTTAGAGGCTCCCTCCACCATGAATTGGTCCAAACTGGGTTTTTTAGAGGCTCCCTCCACCATGAATTGGTCCAAACTGGGCTGGTTAGAGGCTCCCTCCACCATGAATTGGTCCAAACTGGGTGGTTAGAGGCTCCCTCCACCATTAATTGGTCCAAACTGGGCTGGTTAGAGGCTCCCTCCACCATTAATTGGTCCAAACTGGGCTGGTTAGAGGCTCCCTCCACCAATAATTGGTCCAAACTGGGCTGGTTAGAGGCTCCCTCCACCATGAATTTGCCCAAACTGGGCTGTTTAGAGGCTCCCTCCACCATGAATTGGTCCAAACTGGGCTGGTTAGAGGCTCCCTCCACCATGAATTGGTCCAAACTGGGGTTTTTAGAGGCTCCCTCCACCATGAATTGGTCCAAACTTGGCTGTTTAGAGGCTCCCTCCACCATTAATTGGTCCAAACTGGGCTGGTTAGAGGCTCCCTCCACCATGAATTGGTCCAAACTGGGTTTTTTAGAGGCTCCCTCCACCATGAATTTGCCAAAACTGGGCTGTTTAGAGGCTCCCTCCACCATGAATTGGTCCAAACTGGGGTGGTTAGAGGCTCCCTCCACCATTAATTGGTCCAAACTGGGCTGGTTAGAGGCTCCCTCCACCATTAATTGGTCCAAACTGGGCTGGTTAGAGGCTCCCTCCACCATGAATTTGCCCAAACTGGGCTGGTTAGAGGCTCCCTCCACCATGAATTGGTCCAAACTGGGGTTTTTAGAGGCTCCCTCCACCATGAATTTGCCCAAACTCTGCTGGTTAGAGGCTCAATCCACCCTGATTTTCAAAACAAATGTTGGTGCCAACCTCAACTTACTACAAGGGCCAAATTCACTGCTGGTGACAAGCTCTCCTCACTGCAAGTGCCAAATACACATGTTTCAAGGTGTTTTCCTACTGTCAGAGAGGTGGTATTGAGTGTGTAAAGTGTGTAGTTGTTAGGCTGTGATGTTGGGGTAATAGAGGGTCTTTGGTGTGTTAGATGCCCCCAGACATGCTTCCCCTGCTGTCCCAGTGTCATTCCAGAGGTGTTGGCATCATTTCCTGGGGTGTCATAGTGGACTTGGTGACCCTCCAGACACGGATTTGGGTTTCCCCCTTAACGAGTATCTGTTCCCCATAGACTATAATGGGGTTCGAAACCCGTTCGAACACACGAACATTGAGCGGCTGTTCGAATCGAATTTCGAACCTCGAACATTTTAGTGTTCGCTCATCTCTAGTCATCATCATTATAAGGGAGCGGGTGGTAATAAATAACTTGGCAGTGCCTAAAACCCAAAAAGCTTATACAACTATATTTACATTAAGATACACAAATGAAACTTTTCAGTAGCATGTCATGAGACAAGCTGATAAGCTCTTCCTTTGTGCAGTGCTATTTGAAAGTTAAACGCTGCCTTTATTTTAATTCTGGAGAAGGTGCAGACATTAGATTTAGAACATGTTGTCTTCATTGTCCAAATCCTCTATATAGGTAACGTGTTTTTCGGGCCGAGCTGTCTGGGAACGAGCTGGTGCAGCACTGACAACCTGGGTGAATATGGCAAGAGCCTGAGATGTAGGGTGAATGAATCCCCAAATTATTTGTGGAATTCCCAGTGAGACAATGGCACTGTATACCAGTATTAAAAATTGTGGGTGCACATAACCCCCATATATTCTTTGAATTCCCAGTCAGACAATGGCACTGTATACCAGTATTAAAAATTGTGGGTGCACATAACTTATATTCTTTGAATTCCCAGTGAGACAAAGGAACTGTATAGCAGTATTAAAAATTGTGGGTGCACGTAACCCCCATATATTCTTTGAATTCCCAGTCAGACAATGGCACTGTATACCAGTAGTAAAAATTGTGGGTGCACATAACCCCAATATATTCTTTGAATTCCCAGTCAGACAATGGCACTGTATACCAGTAGTAAAAATTGTGGGTGCACATAACCCCCATATATTCTTTGAATTCCCAGTGAGACAATGGCACTATCTACCAGTAGCAAAAATTGTGGGTGCACGTAACCCCCATATATTCTTTGAATTCCCAGTCAGACAATGGCACTGTATACCAGTAGTAAAAATTGTGGGTGCACATAACCCCAATATATTCTTTGAATTCCCAGTCAGACAATGGCACTGTATACCAGTAGTAAAAATTGTGGGTGCACATAACCCCCATATATTCTTTGAATTCCCAGTGAGACAATGGCACTATCTACCAGTAGCAAAAATTGTGGGTGCACGTAACCCCAATATATTCTTTGAATTCCCAGTCAGACAATGGCACTGTATACCAGTATTAAAAATTGTGGGTGCACATAACCCCCATATATTCTTTGAATTCCCAGTCAGACAATGGCACTATATACCAGTAGTAAAAATTGTGGGTGCACATAACCCCAATATATTCTTTGAATTCCCAGTCAGACAATGGCACTGTATACCAGTATTAAAAATTGTGGGTGCACATAACCCCCATATATTCTTTGAATTCCCAGTCAGACAATGGCACTGTATACCAGTATTAAAAATTGTGGGTGCACATAACCCCCATATATTCTTTGAATTCCCAGTCAGACAATGGCACTGTATACCAGTATTAAAAATTGTGGGTGCACATAACCCCCATATATTCTTTGAATTCCCAGTGAGACAAAGGAACTGTATAGCAGTATTAAAAATTGTGGGTGCACGTAACCCCCATATATTCTTTGAATTCCCAGTCAGACAATGGCACTGTATACCAGTATTAAAAATTGTGGGTGCACATAACCCCCATATATTCTTTGAATTCCCAGTCAGACAATGGCACTGTATACCAGTATTAAAAATTGTGGGTGCACATAACCCCCATATATTCTTTGAATTCCCAGTGAGACAAAGGAACTGTATAGCAGTATTAAAAATTGTGGGTGCACGTAACCCCCATATATTCTTTGAATTCCCAGTCAGACAATGGCACTGTATACCAGTATTAAAAATTGTGGGTGCACATAACCCCCATATATTCTTTGAATTCCCAGTGAGACAAAGGAACTGTATAGCAGTATTAAAAATTGTGGGTGCACGTAACCCCCATATATTCTTTGAATTCCCAGTCAGACAATGGCACTGTATACCAGTATTAAAAATTGTGGGTGCACATAACCCCCATATATTCTTTGAATTCCCAGTCAGACAATGGCACTGTATACCAGTATTAAAAATTGTGGGTGCACATAACCCCCATATATTCTTTGAATTCCCAGTCAGACAATGGCACTGTATACCAGTATTAAAAATTGTGGGTGCACATAACCCCCATATATTCTTTGAATTCCCAGTGAGACAAAGGAACTGTATAGCAGTATTAAAAATTGTGGGTGCACGTAACCCCCATATATTCTTTGAATTCCCAGTCAGACAATGGCACTGTATACCAGTATTAAAAATTGTGGGTGCACATAACCCCCATATATTCTTTGAATTCCCAGTGAGACAAAGGAACTGTATAGCAGTATTAAAAATTGTGGGTGCACGTAACCCCCATATATTCTTTGAATTCCCAGTCAGACAATGGCACTGTATACCAGTATTAAAAATTGTGGGTGCACGTCACCCCAATATATTCTTTGAATTCCCAGTCAGACAATGGCACTGTATACCAGTAGTAAAAATTGTGGGTGCACATAACCCCCATATATTCTTTGAATTCCCAGTCAGACAATGGCACTGTATACCAGTAGTAAAAATTGTGGGTGCACATAACCCCCATATATTCTTTGAATTCCCAGTCAGACAATGGCACTGTATACCAGTATTAAAAATTGTGGGTGCACATAACCCCCATATATTCTTTGAATTCCCCGTCAGACAATGGCACTGTATACCAGTATTAAAAATTGTGGGTGCACATAACCCCCATATATTCTTTGAATTCCCAGTGAGACAAAGGAACTGTATACCAGTATTAAAAATTGTGGGTGCACATAACCCCCATATATTCTTTGAATTCCCAGTGAGACAATGGAACTGTATAGCAGTATTAAAAATTGTGGGTGCACGTAACCCCCATATATTCTTTGAATTCCCAGTCAGACAATGGCACTGTATACCAGTATTAAAAATTGTGGGTGCACATAACCCCCATATATTCTTTGAATTCCCAGTGAGACAATGGAACTGTATAGCAGTATTAAAAATTGTGGGTGCACGTAACCCCCATATATTCTTTGAATTCCCAGTCAGACAATGGCACTGTATACCAGTATTAAAAATTGTGGGTGCACATAACCCCCATATATTCTTTGAATTCCCAGTGAGACAATGGAACTGTATAGCAGTATTAAAAATTGTGGGTGCACGTAACCCCCATATATTCTTTGAATTCCCAGTCAGACAATGGCACTGTATACCAGTATTAAAAATTGTGGGTGCACATAACCCCCATATATTCTTTGAATTCCCAGTGAGACAATGGAACTGTATAGCAGTATTAAAAATTGTGGGTGCACGTAACCCCCATATATTCTTTGAATTCCCAGTCAGACAATGGCACTGTATACCAGTAGTAAAAATTGTGGGTGCACGTAACCCCCATATATTCTTTGAATTCCCAGTCAGACAATGGCACTATATACCAGTATTAAAAATTGTGGGTGCACATAACCCCCATATATTCTTTGAATTCCCAGTCAGACAATGGCACTGTATACCAGTAGTAAAAATTGTGGGTGCACATAACCCCCATATATTCTTTGAATTCCCAGTCAGACAATGGCACTGTACACTCACCGGCCACTTTATTAGGTACACCATGCTAGTAACGGGTTGGACCCCCTTTTGCCTTCAGAACTGCCTCAATTCTTCGTGGCATAGATTCAACAAGGTGCTGGAAGCATTCCTCAGAGATTTTGGTCCATATTGACATGATGGCATCACACAGTTGCCGCAGATTTGTCGGCTGCACATCCATGATGCGAATCTCCCGTTCCACCACATCCCAGAGATGCTCTATTGGATTGAGATCTGGTGACTGTGGAGGCCATTGGAGTACAGTGAACTCATTGTCATGTTCAAGAAACCAGTCTGAGATGATTCCAGCTTTATGACATGGCGCATTATCCTGCTGAAAGTAGCCATCAGATGTTGGGTACATTGTGGTCATAAAGGGATGGACATGGTCAGCAACAATACTCAGGCAGGCTTTGGCGTTGCAACGATGCTCAATTGGTACCAAGGGGCCCAAAGAGTGCCAAGAAAATATTCCCCACACCATGACACCACCACCACCAGCCTGAACCGTTGATACAAGGCAGGATGGATCCATGCTTTCATGTTGTTGACGCCAAATTCTGACCCTACCATCCGAATGTCGCAGCAGAAATCGAGACTCATCAGACCAGGCAACGTTTTTCCAATCTTCAATTGTCCAATTTCGATGAGCTTGTGCAAATTGTAGCCTCAGTTTCCTGTTCTTAGCTGAAAGGAGTGGCACCCGGTGTGGTCTTCTGCTGCTGTAGCCCATCTGCCTCAAAGTTCGACGTACTGTGCGTTCAGAGATGCTCTTCTGGCTACCTTGGTTGTAACGGGTGGCTATTTGAGTCACTGTTGCCTTTCTATCAGGTTGAACCAGTCTGGCCATTCTCCTCTGACCTCTGGCATCAACAACGCATTTCCGCCCACAGAACTGCCGCTCACTGGATGTTTTTTCTTTTTCGGACCATTCTCTGTAAACCCTAGAGATGGTTGTGCGTGAAAATCCCAGTAGATCAGCAGTTTCTGAAATACTCAGACCAGCCCTTCTGGCACCAACAACCATGCCACGTTCAAAGGCACTCAAATCACCTTTCTTCCCCATACTGATGCTCGGTTTGAACTGCAGGAGATTGTCTTGACCATGTCTACATGCCTAAATGCACTAAGTTGCCGCCATGTGATTGGCTGATTAGAAATTAAGTGTTAACGAGCAGTTGGACAGGTGTACCTAATAAAGTGGCCGGTGAGTGTATACCAGTAGTAAAAATTGTGGGTGCACGTAACCCCCATATATTCTTTGAATTCCCAGTCAGACAATGGCACTATATACCAGTATTAAAAATTGTGGGTGCACATAACCCCCATATATTCTTTGAATTCCCAGTCAGACAATGGCACTGTATACCAGTAGTAAAAATTGTGGGTGCACGTAACCCCCATATATTCTTTGAATTCCCAGTGAGACAAAGGAACTGTATAGCAGTATTAAAAATTGTGGGTGCACGTAACCCCCATATATTCTTTGAATTCCCAGTCAGACAATGGCACTGTATAGCAGTATTAAAAATTGTGGGTGCACGTAACCCCCATATATTCTTTGAATTCCCAGTCAGACAATGGCACTGTATACCAGTATTAAAAATTGTGGGTGCACATAACCCCCATATATTCTTTGAATTCCCAGTGAGACAATGGCACTGTATAGCAGTAGCAAAAATTGTGGGTGCACGTCACCCCAATATATTCTTTGAATTCCCAGTCAGACAATGGCACTATATACCAGTAGCAAAAATTGTGGGTGTATATAGCCCCAATTCTATTGCTAGGGGACTTGCAGGGTATTTCTGAGGTGAAGGTGGGGGGGCACACCGTTGGAACGGGGATTTGGGGTGTATATATGGGGTATACGGGAATACACTGTCAGTGTGTTCCATTCAGGATCCTGGGAAAGCTGGGTTGCGGCGATTGAGCCCGTCAGTGCCACGTTACACTGACAAGCTTCTCCCTGGAATTGAAGTTATATGTAAGCCCAATATATTCTTTGAATTCCCAGTGAGACAATGGCACTATATGGCAGTAGCAAAAATAGTGGGTGTATATAGCCCCAATCCTATTGCTAGGGGACTTGCAGGGTATTTCTGGGGTGAAGGTGGGGGGGCACACCGTTGGAACGGGTATCGGGGGTATATATCGGGTATACGGGAATACACTGACAGTGTATTCCATTCAGGATCCTGGGAAAGCTGGGTTG
The DNA here is from genome assembly GCF_031893055.1 of Leptodactylus fuscus. NCBI lineage: Eukaryota > Metazoa > Chordata > Amphibia > Anura > Leptodactylidae > Leptodactylus > Leptodactylus fuscus. The sequence continues at coordinate 196,694,315 of NC_134269.1, read as the reverse complement.
CGGCGATTGAGCCCGTCAGTGCCACGTTACACTGACAAGCTTCTCCCTGGAATTTAGCTCTTATAAGAGCTGTTGGTTGTCTTCTCCTTCCTATCCTAGCCTGTCCCTGCCTACCCAGAATCTAACCCCTAGCTAACTGGACGGAAACCTCCGTCCTCGGTGAATTGCAAGCTCAGAATGACGCGAAGCTGGGCGGCGCTGTTCTTTTAAATTAGAGGTCACATGTTTTCGGCAGCCAATGGGTTTTGCCTACTTTTTTCAACGTCACCGGTGTCGTAGTTCCTGTCCCACCTACCCTGCGCTGTTATTGGAGCAAAAAAGGCGCCAGGGAAGGTGGGAGGGGAATCGAGTAATGGCGCACTTTACCACGCGGTGTTCGATTCGATTCGAACATGCCGAACAGCCTAATATCCGATCGAACATGAGTTCGATAGAACACTGTTCGCTCATCTCTAATCTCTACTTGCCACGAGTAGTGTCCTTGTTTGATAATACATTTCTATTTTACTACTATTAGTAATGATTTCAGTTAGGGTATTCTACATATTCCTATTTGATGGATAGCATTTACTTTACATAAATGTGAACAAATGAAGATATAGTTTTCAATAGTGATGGTCCATTTTAAAATCTGTTTTCCATCCATGTGTCCTCTTGTTCTTGTCTCGTGGACTGATATTGGTTTGGCCCGCCTTGAAAGCGACCAAAGATAACACTTCCCGTTTTTCAGCTGATTTTATTCACAGACTTTATTGACTTCCATTATAAGCAAATGTAAGTGTATTGGATGTTTTCTACTGTGCACAAGTAATAACGTAAATTTCTATTAGAAGAAAGCTCTTATACCCCATCCCATCCTTTGTCCCGTCATCATACAGACGTATGGTCTGTTTGGTAAGGAATGCGGCTGAGAACTATCAATGCCACAGGAAATACTTAACTTCCTCTACACAACGTAGTAAGACAAATCTGAAACTGAATTCAGAATAGAATGGGCAACAGTACAGAAAGTAATTAAAGGGATTACATAATTAGAATCCTTTTTTTCAGACCTACCACGTCGGAATAGCCTTCCCCTACCTTTAGAAGTCTTCTCCACGTCACCATTTTGGTGATATTCCCGGTTTTCACCATATACAAATGAGTCTCCAGACATCACTGGGCGCGGTCCCTCTTTGCTCAAACAGCACTGGGGGCGTCCTCTGTGCTGCCTGCAGACCCTCCAGCAACGCCCTCCATCTTCTCAAGATGGCCTCTTCTCCGCATCTTCAACCAAAATCGACGACTGCACATGTGTGGCGACTAGAGATGAGCAAACAGTGTTCTATCAAACACATGTTCGATCGGATATCAGGCTGTTCGATGTGTTCGATTCGAATCGAACATCACGTGGCAAACTCCAAAAAAATTTGATTCCCCTCCCACCTTCCCTGGCGCTTTTTTTGCACCAATAACAGCGCTGGGGAGGTGGGACAGCAACTATGACACCGGGGGCATCGAAAAAAATCGGAAAAAGTCATTGGCTGCCGAAATCAGGTGACCTCCATTTTAGACGAATAGTGGATTTCAAATCCGGGTCATATGAGAATGTGAACTTTGTGACTATGAGACAGGGATAGCTGTACAGGCAGGGATAGCTAGGGATAACCTTTATTTAGGTAGGAATGTTATTAAAAATAACTTTTTGGGGCTCTATCGGGTGTGTAATTGTGATTTTTGTGAGATAAACTTTTTCCCATAGGAATGCATTGGACAGCGCTGATTGGCCAGAGTACGGAATTCGACCAATAAGCGCTGGCTCTGCTGGAGGAGTAGTTGAGATAAGCACACACATTCAGCTCTGCTTCATCAGGCTAATAGAATGTATTGGCCAATCAGCGTTCTATTAGCGTGAGCTGAGTGTGCACAAGGGTTCCAGTGCACCCTCGGCTCTGATGTAGCAGAGCCGAGTGTGCACAAGGGTTCTAGTGCACCCTCGGCTCTGCTACATCTGATGTAGCAGAGCCGAGTGTGCACAAGGGTTCTAGTGCACCCTCGGCTCTGATGTAGCAGAGCCGAGTGTGCACAAGGGTTCTAGGGCACCCTCGGCTCTGCTACATCTGATGTAGCAGAGCCGAGTGTGCACAAGGGTTCTAGCGCACCCTCGGCTCTGCTACATCTGATGTAGCAGAGCCGAGTGTGCACAAGGGTTCTAGTGCACCCTCGGCTCTGATGTAGCAGAGCCGAGTGTGCACAAGGGTTCTAGTGCATCCTCGGCTCTGCTACATCTGATGTAGCAGAGCCGAGTGTGCGCAAGGGTTCTAGTGCACCCTCGGCTCTGATGTAGCAGAGCCGAGTGTGCACAAGGGTTCTAGTGCATCCTCGGCTCTGCTACATCTGATGTAGCAGAGCCGAGTGTGCACAAGGGTTCTAGCGCACCCTCGGCTCTGCTACATCTGATGTAGCAGAGCCGAGTGTGCACAAGGGTTCTAGTGCACCCTCGGCTCCGATGTAGCAGAGCCGAGTGTGCACAAGGGTTCTAGTGCACCCTCGGCTCTGATGTAGCAGAGCCGAGTGTGCACAAGGGTTCTAGCGCACCCTCGACTCTGCTACATCTGATGTAGCAGAGCCGAGTGTGCACAAGGGTTCTAGTGCACCCTCGGCTCTGATGTAGCAGAGCCGAGTGTGCACAAGGGTTCTAGTGCACCCTCAGCTCTGATGTAGCAGAGCCGAGTGTGCACAAGGGTTCTAGTGCACCCTCGGCTCTGATGTAGCAGAGCCGAGTGTGCACAAGGGTTCTAGTGCACCCTCGGCTCTGATGTAGCAGAGCCGAGGGTGCACAAGGGTTCTAGTGCACCCTCGGCTCTGATGTAGCAGAGCTGAGGGTGCACAAGGGTTCTAGCGCACCCTCAGCTCAGATGTAGCAGAGCCGAGGGTGCACAAGGGTTCTGCTGATTCTGTATACTGATTCTGTATACTGGCCAATCAATGCTGGCCAACACCAGTGGTGATGCAGAGCTGAGTGTGTGCCGAGCTCGCACAGGCTGACCGGCACACGGTGTAGTTGAGCAGAACTGGCTCAACACTGCTGAGTCTCTGCATACCCATAGGAATGCATTGGGCAGCCTTCGGCCAATCAGTGCTGGCTCTGCCGGAGGAGGCGGAGTCTAAGGTCGGACCTGAATGGAGACTGGTGTGGAGCGATCTTAGACTCCGCCTCCTCCAGCAGAGCCAGCGCTGATTGGTCGAATTCCGTACTCTGGCCAATCAGCACTGTCCAATGCATTCCTATGGGGAAAAGTTAGCTTGCAAAAATCGCAAGTTGACAGGGATTTCCATGAAATAAAGTGACTTTTATGCCCCCAGACATGCTTCCCCTGCTGTCCCAGTGTCATTCCAGAGGTGTTGGCATCATTTCCTGGGGTGTCATAGTGGACTTGGTGACCCTCCTGAGACGGAATTGGGTTTCCCCCTTAACGAGTATATGTTCCCCATAGACTATAATGGGGTTCGAAACCCGTTCGAACACTCGAACAGTGAGCGGCTGTTCGAATCGGATTTCGAATCTCGAACATTTTAGTATTCGCTCATCTCTAGTGGCGACCATTTTCCTGTGGCTGAACAGACTATCGCGTAAGAAGCCACAGGAACATGGCCGCCGCACATGGGCAGTCAACACTTTCAGTTGAAGACGCAGAGAAGAGGCCATTTGGAGAAGAAGATGGAGGGCATCTCTGAAGAGTCTGCAGACATCGCAGGAGATGCCTCCAGTGCTATTTGAGCGCAGTGGGACCGCCCCCTGTGCTGTTTTGAGACTCATTTGCATATGGTGAAACCCGGGAATATTTCCGGATCGGCAGTGCGGAGAATACTTCTAAAGGCAGGGGAAGAATAGCCTTTCTTAAGGCTATTTCGTTGTGGTAGGCCTGAAAAAAATGATTCTAATGATAGAATCCCTTTACATGCACTTTTATGGCATAGCAAATCTGGTAAAGAATGTGGCCTAAGGCCGAGGCCCCATTGTGTAAAAAAGACAGCATTTTACAGTCCCTGCAAACACACTATGGGAAAATACACACAGCGGACATACGGCGAATTACAACACCACGGTGGTTCCAAAACACTGGTAGTTTCCCTAGAAAATAAGGAGAGGAAACCTCACAAGTCATGCAGGTTAAACCGTGGTGCATTGCCGCTGCTTTTTTTTTTTTTCGCTTTTGCTACGGCCCACTATGTGGGGCTTTAGCCCAAAAGTGGTAAAATCATAGGAAATAATGCAAAAAAAATAAAAAAATCTTTTAACACAGAAGAGTAGCCATAGCAGACTGTTAAATAATGTGCAGTGCGATGTCTCAGAATTGTAACTTCTTTTGCCTAGACAGTCTTCTACCACTAATTCCTATGATCTCGAGTATTTAAATACTCGATATTCGATATTCGTTTCGAGTAGCCCCTCAATATTCGACTACTCGAATCGAATATTGAATCCTATTATACTCTATGGGGGAAAATGCTCGTTTCAGGGGTAGGCAACGTTCGTTCAAACTGAACTTACCAAGTCCACGAGTGAGGGTCGGGCTGGATTCTCTGAGAAGTCTTCTCCGCACAGCGTCTCCGCATCATCATTCGGCAATGAATTCACTCTGCTAGGCATTGGGCCTGGGCAGAGACGACTGCGCATGCCCACACTACAAGAAAATGGCCGCTTGCAGTCAAAGCGGCCATTTTCTTGTAGCACGGGCATGCACAGTCGGCTCTGCCCATGCCCATGCCTAGCAGAGTGAATTAAGAGCCGAAAGATGCCGCGAGGACGCTGTGCGGAGAAGACTTCTAAAGGTAGGAGAAGAACCAGCGTTGATTGGCTGACTGTATAGCATTCGGCCAATCAACGCTGGTTCTGCATCGAATTTTTCCATTCGAATAGCGAGTGGTACTCAATCGAGTACGAATATTTCGAATACCTACTCGATCGAATACTACTCGCTCATCTCTACTCCCTATATCTGTGTATATTAATTACATGTGTAATGTATCCTCTTTTCCGCACTTTCCCCTACCTATATTTTCATAAATAATACAATCTTTCTTCATGTTTCCATGATCCTTTCTATATATATTTTTGCCATAACTGGTCACTTTGGGACAAAATACCGTACTACTGTTTAACAGTGGTCTAAATTTCACAGCTTATCTAGTGGTTTTTCATAGTTTATTGTACCTTGTAATTTCAGACATTTTAGATCAGAAAATCCATTGATTTCAGTAGAGCTGGCGCTTTTTCAAGGACTTTCTTCTGAAATCAATGACCAATACCAATCCAGTCTTACCGGCCTACTTCCAAGTGCCACATTCTGGTAATCAGGATCTGATTTTATGCCCCACATCAATATCATCTCACATAAGATATGACATCCAATGATTCTTTACGTAAAGAAATCCTATTTAACCCCTTGGCACGCTTCGATGAAACCGTACTATACAGTAATTCTGGAACAATAGAAAAGACACAATGAACAGGTAACGATCTACTAATCCAGTTTATTGCACGCCGAATCCATTGCTGGATTAAAGGAATTTCTCTAGAATTTTAGTTAGAAATACACCGTATTAATCAATTATAAGGAAAGACTTGAGTTAGTGACTGTAATCCTCTGGAAAGCCGAAGTGTCAGGGGAAAAACATTTACAAGATTCTGGAAGCCAGACAAAATCTATTAAGAAGAAAATTAAACTACTTTTCTGGTCCTGGCCCGTTCCAGTATCTAGTCAAAACCTTCAGAAATTATTTAACATTAATGGTCTGGAAAATGATCTTAAATGAAAATTAGTCATTACAGATACTGTTGTCATGGTACATATAGTCCCAATAGGATTCAATCTGAAAGTTCATTTTGCTAGATTATACAATTTTTACAACTGATTTTCTTACTCACAAATTGTGAAGAAAAAACAGATGTTTAATGTTCCTAATCATTTGCTTAACCCTTAATAAACCAACTAAATACTATTTTGCTGTATGAAATTCCGTTCCTATTCAATTTAAACAATTTGTGCCAGGATTAGAGATGAGCGAGTAGTATTCGATCGAGTAGGTATTTGATCGAATACTACGGTATTCGAAATACTCGTACTCGATCGAGTACCACTCGCTAGTCGAATGGAAAAGTTTGATGCAGAACCAGCATTGATTGGCTGAATGCTATACAGTCGGCCAATCAACGCTGGTTCTTCTCCTACCTTTAGAAGTCTTCTCCGTGCAGCTTCCCCGCGGTGTCTTCCGGCTCTGAATTCACTCTGCCAGGCATCGGGCTTGGGCAGAGCCGACAACGCATGCCCGCTTGTAGTGCAGGCATGCGCGGTTGGCTCTGCCCAGACCCGATGCCTGGCAGAGTGAATTTAGAGCCGGAAGATGCAGTGGGGACGCTGCACGGAGAAGACTTCTCGGAGGATCCAGCCCGACCCTCACTCGTGGACTTGGTAAGTATAATTTGATCGAATGTTGCCTACCCCTGAAACGAGCATTTTCCCCCCATAGACTATAATAGGGTTCGATATTCGATTCGAGTAGTCGAATATTGAGGGGCTACTCGAAACGAATATCGAATCTCGAACATTTTACTGTTCGCTCATCTCTAGTCAGGATTGAGTGCGAATTGAACAAAAAAAACATGACCAGATAAAAATCATTAAGGCTTAAGGCCTTAATTTTGTTGTAGATTTTGTTGCGGTTTTTTGAGCCAAAGACAAGAATGGCTCCAAAGGGAATGGGAAATATATAGGAAGTTCTTATACGTCTCTATTCTGCTCAATCCACTCCTGGGTTTGGCTCTAAAAAAAGCAAAAGAAATCTGCAACAAAAAAAGCTGCGTTTCCGCAATGTGGGGTCTCAGCTTCATATGGGACAATGAGTTGTCAACAATAGTTAATTTTTGTGACTCATCAGACAACAAGTGAGCATTTGCTTGCTTTGACAGGTGACTTCAGTTCCTTGACCATACACTGATAAATGGTAAACTCGGCATTTCTTAGGATGCTTTTCCAATGCACATATACAGTCATGTGAAAGATCTTTTCAGACCAGGACAACTGAACAATTCCTGCCCAGTACTCTACAGTAACATCTATTACAGATGGCCAAAGCATGCTAATACAATGTTATCAAACAAAGTACATGATCCAATTTAAGTGCACAAAACAAACCATGGCCTAGATAAAGAGAGGAACGGTCTTACCGGGACCTACTGAGAGACGTTGGGAACTCAACGGGACTTGCAGATGAAGGGCTGGTGTGATTGTACCCTATCTCTAACCTATGTCCCACAATGACTCCTGTCCTAACAAGAACAGTCCCCAGAGCTCTATCAAATTAGATCAGTTTCCCTTATTTCCTTCATCCAACGCGTTTCATGTCCCAACAGTATGGAGGGGAAATCCTCAGTATGACCCCAGTGGGGAGTGAAAGCCCTTCAAGCTACTCAATCATATGTTTCAATAGCTTGCAAGTTATAGGGCTATGGAGGTGGATGCTCCATTAGTGTCAGCAGTGGTCCTGTAACTGATATAGGACCATTGCTAACACAAATGCTCCCCTACACTCAGGGTGAAGCATCCAGCTCTATAACCCTACAACTAGCAAGTTATGGAAATATATGGTTGAGCGGCTTGAAGGGCTTTTACTTAGATATCCCCTGAGGATTGCCCCTCCATCTTGTTGGGACATGAAATGCGTTGGGTTGAAAGAAATAAGAGAAACTGATCTAATTTGAAAGGGAGATACAGGGAGAGGTATGGGGACTGTTCTGAACAGGACAGGAATCATTGTGGAACATAGATAGGGCATCTTTTTATCTGCAAATCCCATTGTGTCCCCAACACCACCCAGTAGGTCTGAGTTTTTTTCTAGGGCTTTTTTTCTAGGGCTTGGTTTGTTTTGTGCACTTAAATTGGTGATGTTCTTTGACCGTTTTAAATATTTATTATTACAATTTATATTAAAAGTTAACTTTTATAGTTCTTTGGGTCCTCTGCTTGTGACAATAACATCTATTACAGAACAAAGGTTTTTCACAATAGAACTATAAAATCTATGATGGTAGAATACAAGGGTGGAATATATATTTATGAAGAGTTATGTGAAAAGCATTGTAAAATAGCAAACTGTGAACCAGCACTATCAATGTTTGATCATGAGAACTGAATCTCTATCAGATCAACATCTGATCAGCAAAATGAAGGGATTGTGACTTCCCACTCATGCTTTACACATATGCAGACCCACGCATAGGGTTGCCATGCCTGGTGTTAGTAGAGTCACTTCATTTCCTATTTAATCCCTTTAAATAAAATAACTTAAGTGAGAACAGAGTGTTCTCACTTCTTATGTTCTATAAAAGTATTTGATAAGGCGTTACTATTAGAGATGAGCGAACAGTGTTCTATCGAACACATGTTCGATCGGATATCAGGGTGTTCGCCATGTTCGAATCGAATCGAACACCACGTGGTAAAGTGCGCCAAAATTCGATTCCCCTCCCACCTTCCCTGGCGCCTTTTTTGCACCAATAACAGCGCAGGGGAGGTGGGACAGGAACTACGACACTGGGGGCATTGAAAAAAATTGGAAAAAGTCATTGGCTGCCGAAATCAGGTGACCTCCATTTTAGACGAATAGTGGATTTCAAATCCGGGTCATATGAGAATGTGAACTTTGTGACTATGAGACAGGGATAGCTGTACAGGCAGGGATAGCTAGGGATAACCTTTATTTAGGGGGGAATGTTATTAAAAATAACTTTTTGGGGCTCTATCGGGTGTGTAATTGTGATTTTTGTGAGATAAACTTTTTCCCATAGGGATGCATTGGCCAGCGCTGATTGGCCGAATTCCGTACTCTGGCCAATCAGTGCTGGCCAATGCATTCTATTAGCTTGATGAAGCAGAGTGTGCACAAGGGTTCAAGCGCACCCTCGGCTCTGATGTAGCAGAGCCGAGGCTGCACAAGGGTTCAAGCGCACCCTCGGCTCTGATGTAGGAGAGCCGAGGGTGCACTTGAACCCTTGTGCACCCTCAGCTCTGCTACATCAGAGCCGAGGGTGCGCTTGAACCCTTGTGCACACTCTGCTTCATCAAGCTAATAGAATGCATTGGCCAGCGCTGATTGGCCAATGTATTCTATTAGCCTGATGAAGTAGAGCTGAATGTGTGTGCTAAGCACACACATTCAGCACTGCTTCATCACGCCAATACAATGCATTAGCCAGTGCTGATTGGCCAGAGTACGGAATTCGGCCAATCAGCGCTGGCTCTGCTGGAGGAGGCGGAGTCTAAGATCGCTCCACACCAGTCTCCATTCAGGTCCGACCTTAGACTCCGCCTCCTCCGGCAGAGCCAGCGCTGATTGGCCGAAGGCTGGCCAATGCATTCCTATGCGAATGCAGAGACTTAGCAGTGCTGAGTCAGTTTTGCTCAACTACACATCTGATGCACACTCGGCACTGCTACATCAGATGTAGCAATCTGATGTAGCAGAGCCGAGGGTGCACTAGAACCCCTGTGCAAACTCAGTTCACGCTAATAGAATGCATTGGCCAGCGCTGATTGGCCAATGCATTCTATTAGCCCGATGAAGTAGAGCTGAATGTGTGTGCTAAGCACACACATTCAGCACTGCTTCATCACGCCAATACAATGCATTAGCCAGTGCTGATTGGCCAGAGTACGGAATTCGGCCAATCAGCGCTGGCTCTGCTGGAGGAGGCGGAGTCTAAGGTCGGACCTGAATGGAGACTGGTGTGGAGCGATCTTAGACTCCGCCTCCTCCAGCAGAGCCAGCGCTGATTGGTCGAGTTCCGTACTCTGGCCAATCAGCGCTGGCCAATGCATTCTATTAGCCCGATGAAGTAGAGCTGAATGTGTGTGCTTAGCACACACATTCAGCTCTACTTCATCAGGCTAATAGAATACATTGGCCAATCAGCGCTGGCCAATGCATTCTATTAGCTTGATGAAGCAGAGTGTGCACAAGGGTTCAAGCGCACCCTCGGCTCTGATGTAGCAGAGCCGAGGCTGCACAAGGGTTCAAGTGCACCCTCGGCTCTCCTACATCAGAGCCGAGGGTGCGCTTGAACCCTTGTGCACACTCTGCTTCATCAAGCTAATAGAATGCATTGGCCAGCACTGATTGGCCAGAGTACGGAATTCGGCCAATCAGCGCTGGCCAATGCATTCTATTAGCCCGATGAAGTAGAGCTGAATGTGTGTGCTAAGCACACACATTCAGCACTGCTTCATCACGCCAATACAATGCATTAGCCAGTGCTGATTGGCCAGAGTACGGAATTCGGCCAATCAGCGCTGGCTCTGCTGGAGGAGGCGGAGTCTAAGATCGCTCCACACCAGTCTCCATTCAGGTCCGACCTTAGACTCCGCCTCCTCCAGCAGAGCCAGCGCTGATTGGCCGAATTCCGTACTCTGGCCAATCAGCACTGGCTAATGCATTGTATTGGCTTGATGAAGCAGTGCTGAATGTGTGTGCTTAGCACACACATTCAGCTCTACTTCATCGGGCTAATAGAATGCATTGGCCAGCGCTGATTGGCCGAATTCCGTACTCTGGCCAATCAGCACTGGCTAATGCATTGTATTGGCTTGATGAAGCAGTGCTGAATGTGTGTGCTTAGCACACACATTCAGCTCTACTTCATCGGGCTAATAGAATGCATTGGCCAATCAGCGCTGGCCAATGCATTCTATTAGCGTGAACTGAGTTTGCACAGGGGTTCTAGTGCACCCTCGGCTCTGCTACATCAGATTGCTACATCTGATGTAGCAGTGCCGAGTGTGCATCAGATGTGTAGTTGAGCAAAACTGACTCAGCACTGCTAAGTCTGCATTCGCATAGGAATGCATTGGCCAGCCTTCGGCCAATCAGCGCTGGCTCTGCCGGAGGAGGCGGAGTCTAAGGTCGGACCTGAATGGAGACTGGTGTGGAGCGATCTTAGACTCCGCCTCCTCCAGCAGAGCCAGCGCTGATTGGCCGAATTCCGTACTCTGGCCAATCAGCACTGGCTAATGCATTGTATTGGCTTGATGAAGCAGTGCTGAATGTGTGTGCTTAGCACACACATTCAGCTCTACTTCATCGGGCTAATAGAATGCATTGGCCAGCGCTGATTGGCCGAATTCCGTACTCTGGCCAATCAGCACTGGCTAATGCATTGTATTGGCTTGATGAAGCAGTGCTGAATGTGTGTGCTTAGCACACACATTCAGCTCTACTTCATCGGGCTAATAGAATGCATTGGCCAATCAGCGCTGGCCAATGCATTCTATTAGCGTGAACTGAGTTTGCACAGGGGTTCTAGTGCACCCTCGGCTCTGCTACATCAGATTGCTACATCTGATGTAGCAGTGCCGAGTGTGCATCAGATGTGTAGTTGAGCAAAACTGACTCAGCACTGCTAAGTCTGCATTCGCATAGGAATGCATTGGCCAGCCTTCGGCCAATCAGCGCTGGCTCTGCCGGAGGAGGCGGAGTCTAAGGTCGGACCTGAATGGAGACTGGTGTGGAGCTATCTTAGACTCCGCCTCCTCCAGCAGAGCCAGCGCTGATTGGTCGAGTTCCGTACTCTGGCCAATCAGCACTGGCCAATGCATTTCTATGGGGAAAAGTTAGCTTGCGAAAATCGCAAACTGACAGGGATTTCCATGAAATAAAGTGACTTTTATGCCCCCAGACATGCTTCCCCTGCTGTCCCAGTGTCATTCCAGGGTGTTGGTATCATTTCCTGGGGTGTCATAGTGGACTTGGTGACCCTCCAGACACGAATTTGGGTTTCCCCCTTAACGAGTTTATGTTCCCCATAGACTATAATGGGGTTCGAAACCCATTCGAACACTCGAACAGTGAGCGGCTGTTCGAATCGAATTTCGAACCTCGAACATTTTAGTGTTCGCTCATCTCTAGTTACTATCAATAACACATAAAATTACATAACATAATGTTACATAAAATACATTATTTAAAGCGTAACCAGTAGAAATGAGCGAACAGTAAAATGTTCGAGATTCAATATTCGTTTCGAGTAGCCCCTCAATAATCGACTGCTCTAATCGAATATCGAATCCTATTATAGTCTATGGGGGGAAAATGCTTGTTTCAGGGGTAGGCAACATTCGATCAAATTACACTTACCAAGTCCACGAGTGAGGGTCGGGCTGGATCCTCTGAGAAGTCTTCTCCGCGCAGCGTCCCCGCGGCATCTTCCCCGCGGCATCTTCCGGCTCTGAATTCACTCTGCCAGGCATCGGGCCTGGGCAAAGCCGAGTCATGCGCATGCCCGCACTACAAGCGGGCATACGCAGTCGGCTCTGCCCAGGTCCGATGCCTGGCAGAGTGAATTCAGAGCCGGAAGACGCTGCAGGGAAGCTGAACGGAGAAGACTTCTAAAGGTAGGAGAAGAACCAGCGTTGATTGGCCGACTGTATAGCATTTGGCCAATCAATGCTGGTTCTGCATCAAACTTTTCCATTCGAATAGCAAGTGGTACTCGATCGAGTACGAGTATTTTGAATACCGTAGTATTCGATCGAATACCTACTCGATTGAATACTACTCGCTCATCTCTAGTAACCAGTATAGAAAATATGATTCTGGTATGAAAGAGGAGATTCTCATCATTGAGGTTGCAGTTGTGTTCGTAGTGCTTTCAACTGATTATATTGCTAGAAACAATAAAGATAGAACAACAGCTTGGTGTCATATGAAGATGAGGATTCCTCCTTACATATGACACCAGCAATACATTTTTATTCTAATATAATATAAAGAGGAAATTATCATGTTTCATGGGACATTAAGTTACTGTATTATTTCCAACAATATCATCAGTTAAAATACTGTTAGGATTTGGAGCAGCTGCAGATAAATATCCCAATTCTGACCCTGTTTTAAACTGATAACGTTTATGGAGATAATAAAGATCTGAAGCTTTAGGGCAGGTTCACACTTGCGTCGGGTCTCCCCTTTGTGGCTTTCCATCTTCTGCCGACAGGAGACAAAAACCCGGCAGTCAGTGTCACCTGTGAATGCTTTGAAAAGTGACTGCCGATTTCCGTCTCTTGACCAGTTTCTCGGGCAGAAGACGGAAACCTGCAAAGCGGAGAGCGGGCGCAGGTGTGAACACGCCCTTAGTGATGAGAATCTTTTCTTTCATATGACACCAGAATCATATATCTACGTTTTATAAAGCAAATAAGTACACCGTACTTTGTGTGTAACAAGGTAAAGCTCTCACTAGAGAAGAAAGGGAAAGAATTAAGAACTGTAGAATTTCACAGACTTGAACCAAAATGTGTTATTAAAATAAAATGCAAAATGTATTAATAAAACAAAAGCTGCCAAAAATTGTTCGAAATTTAAGTTATGTTTTAACTAAATTGCACATGGGACCTTACTTCTTGGCGTATGGCATTAACACATGCTAACTAATTACTCTCTTGTGACCACCTCCAAAGCATGATAAAAAAAAAATCCATCCATGAAGCAAAGAGACCCAAAAATTGTTGTTTGAAACTGGTCACTTTTTCTGTTATTTCAACTCATTTCAGGACAGACAGTCTAAGCACATGAAAGAGTATAAAGAGACATCCCAGCCAAGCAATTCCATATTGGCTTCATTGGCTCATATATCTTTGCATCCTGTATCCTTAGAGGTTGAGGGTTGTGTCTAATGGCTAATGAGAAACTTGTGAAATGTCTCCTTGATGCCTGTGCCAATTAACCCATGCAACTCACAGAAATATGTTACATGTAAACTGAAGCCGCACTGTAAGAGATCAATTCAGCTATTTTACAATTAGAAATAATGACCAATTTGAGAAAAATACAAAGTGCTTTATACACTGTCTATCAATAAGTATTTGGACACCTGTGGTCAGAGCGGCAATTACAGCCTCAACCCTCCGGGGCATGTTTTCCACAAGTCCTTGTATGACGGCTAGTGGTATTTTATTCCATTTGGCTTGGAGAAGACAGGTAAGTTCTTTCACTGATTTTGGTCGGATGCTGCACCCCTTAGTTCGGTGATCCAACTTGCCCCAGAGATGCTCGATAGGGTTCAAGTCTGGGCTCTGGACAGGCGGTTAACCTGATTGTCACAGTACCAAGCCATGGTAGACCTCGCTACATGACAGCTGGCGTTGTCATCCTGGAAGTAACATTGGTCCAACCCATAGAACCGCCATAAAGTAGGAAGAACACTGTGATCTAAAATAGTGCAATAGGTGTCAGTGTTGAGTTTACCATGCACTGGGAACAAGGGTCCATACCAGGAGAAACACCCCCAGACCATAACTCCACCTCCTCAGAACTTTACTGGGTGTCCAAACACCTATCGGTAGACAGTGTATGTCTTTATGAAATGTGAAATTCCCAAAGAAAAAAGTTTGAAGTTTGGAATTGCACCTACAAAACCCTTTTCGTAGACGTTTTCAATGACTTTTTCTTTTTAGTGCCAAAGCTAAAAATAGATATATAAAAAGTAAAAGAATCCTTATTTTCTTTACACTTTCTTTATATTCAAATTGACTTCTGGCTTGGCTAAAAACAACTGAATCAAAAACTGCCACAAAAAAGACTGAGATACCAGAGCCCAAAACCCTTCGGCTGTGGTTGTTGTGTTTGGTCCGAGAAGTATGGCCGTGTGATAGCAACATTACCCAAACTGACTGACTTGATTATTAAAGGGGTTGTAGGGATAACATCATCTTAATAATCTAAACTACAAACCCCGCCTACCATCTAAATTACTTAGGTTACCAAAAACTTATATTTATTTAGATTTTCGGGGTGGTCTTGTGATCTCCATAGGCACATTTTCCAAGTTTTTTGGTGATGGACAACAACAGCAAGGACCAAGGGTCCGTGGCAGGAGATCTGCTCTCATTGGTAGTGGAGATAAGGCACAAGCTAAGGATTCTCAATCAAAACTATGTATTGAGGTAAGTATAAAGACAGATCGGCACGATGTGTTTCGGGCCAAACATCGGCCCTTTCTCAAGTGCAAAATAACAGGTCGGGCCAGGTTCAAAATAACTGGTCGCATCTGTCCTGACGGGACATGCTATTATGCACTTGAGAAAGAGCCGATGTTTGGCCTGAAACACGTCGTGTCAAACTGTCTTTATACTTACTGCAATCAAGAGTTTTGATTGAGAGCCCTTGGCTTGTGCCTCATCTCCACTACCAGTGAGCCCAGATCTCCTGCCACGGACCCTTGGTCCTTGCTGTTGTTGTCCATTGCCTCTCTGGTCCTCCGGTGTACAGGTTGAACCGTTGCCACTCTCACCTGGAATTTGTATCCATTAGTGATATAGGGGATTATGACTATACACAGCCTCATAAGGTGAGAGGCAATCTGGTCAATTCAATAGTAACATCATCTCATACCTATACAGTTAAAATACTACACAGTGTGCTCGGTGTCTCTCTCCCTTTGTCTTCCAATTTTTCAGTGATGTTCCGTTTCCCCGTTTCTGGAAACAGAATGTCACCAACACTAACCCCCCACCAGGGGTGAACCTACCTTTTTTGCCACCCAAGGCGGACGACAGAAAGGGGAAGAGGGGGGGGCAGAGTGGAGGGGGCAGGGAGAAGAAAAGGGGGAGGGGCGGAGCAAAGGGGGTGTGGTGGAGCGGCGTTAGCAGGCAGAGAGAGGACCTGCTCTCTGCCTGAGCGTGAGGGGAGGCCGCTGGAGCAGCGCTGCGTCCACAGGGCCTCCCCAATCCACCTCTTGCTTCCCGTGCCAGGCTGCCGAGACGGTGACGGTAAGCAAAAATGCCATACCCCACCCCCCCACCCCCAGGGGCCCTGGCATAGGGCCGCCTGAAGCGGTCGCTTCATGTCGCCTCATTGGAGGTGTGGCGCTGCCCCCCCCCCCATGCAGTAGCCAGTACTCCGGCTCTATTATGCAGGCATGGGTTCTTCTTCCGTGTTCTATGCCAATCACGAAATAATCTTTGAACATAAGTAAGATATAATGGCGCCTCATTCCATCCATCTGTCAGTGATTTAATTCTATTTCTCTAAAAGTGACAGATAAAACAAGCAGCCATAAGTCATTCCATATAGTATCTTTATCCGCGCCTTTAAATTTATAGCGTTGCATGAATCTGCCATGTCGATATAAACCCCATCCAAACATTTTAGCGCAACGTGCTCCCTTTATCTACATCATTATGAAAAGTTTCCATTTCTTGACTTTAGTGTTCCCATAACTTTCAGAAAACTGCAGTAAATTATTCTCCAAGTATGTATGAAAGTAATGCAGGCGGCATTAGTGCAGAGTAATGTTCTTGTGCGTCTCCTGGAAGCACCTTGGGATGTACATAATTTAAAGCTACGGTATCCTCTGAACCTGACTCCACAGAATGATGCTGTTAATTGTTGAAGCAGCACACTTATCATTATTTAAGCAGGAAAGAAGCAAAGGATTGAATAACAAAGCATCTGCATTTGCTGACTCCTTACATGTTCTGTCAAGTCATTTGCTAATTCATCAAGATTTTCTATTTTGAAAGCTTATCTTGCAAGCAAAACTTTAACAAGGGCCAAAGACTCAGCAGAAGGTGAGCTCATTCTGTATTGGGTGCTCATTTATTTTGGCATTTTCCTATTGAGATGTGGCGTTAATAGGTCACTTGTATTATTACGGAATCACTACAAATAGATGGTGTGTAGAGGAATGAGACAACTAAGGCTTGGCTCACATCTGTCAGGGTTCTTTATTATTCTGTTCTGTCCTAGAAACAGAATAACAGAAAGCTGGGTACATATCCGCAACATGCCACATAACAGTAGCACCTAATGGGCTAATAATGGCCTTCTTTCGGTTTCTGTCGTGGCATCTGACATTTTATATAATAATAATAATGATAATAATAATAATTAGAGATGAGCGTTTAGTGAAATATTTGAGATTCGAGATTCGTTTCGAGTGGAGGTTCAACATTTGACTATTCGATCAAATATCAAATCCCATTATAGTCTATGGGAAAAAATGCTCATTTCAGGGGAAACCACTATTCGACTAAAGGAGAGTCACCAACTCCACGAGTAGCAGGAGGAGAGTGTTTAGGAGGAGCGCTGTTCCGTTAAATGCACTGACCCCATTATAGTCTATGGGGTGCGTGCACTTTAACTGCACAGTGCTAGCAGTTGCGCTGATATTCCATTCGGGGGGGGGGGGGGTCTTCCTTCCGGACGAGAGGCAAGCACTAATGTGAACTGGTCCTTACTAGTCCTGCAGAACCAGCATTGATTGGCCAAATGCTATACACTGTATAGCATTCGGCAAATCAACGATGTTTCTGCAGCAGGCTCGTCCTTGCTAGTCGGGAGAGCTGGCAGCTTGTGGTTATGCGGGAGCTGTTTTTTTCCCATTGGAATGCATTGACCAGCGTTGATTGGCCACAGAGTACAGCATTCGGCCAGTCAACGCTGGTTCTGCCAGAGGCTTGTCTGTGAGGCGGAGTCTAAGATCGGACCACCGCAGTCTTCATTGCATATGCATCCCGTCAAGGATAGCCACACGAAGAGTTCAGAAAAGGTTTCCACTGTGTGAACATACCCTTAATACTGGATAAAGCTTGTTGTGGAAACAGTTTTTTTTGTCGCAGTTTTTGTCACAGTTTTTCAAGCCAAAGCCAAAAATGGCTACAAAAGAAATGGAAAACATAGATATCTTTTGCTCAATCCGCTCCTGGCTTCGGCTCAATAAACCACAAAAAAATTGCAACAAAAAAAGCTGTGTTTGAGCGACAGAAGGCTTTTGCCTAAAGATAACTCTAGACAATTTTGCTGATTTCTGATGCAATGCTGTGCAGATTTAATTATAATACTTTGTCTAGCTGCTTTGTAGCCATTCTTGGCTTTGGCTCAAAAAACTGCTGCAAAATTTGCCACAAAAAAAGCTGTGTTTCCGCGATGTGGGGCCTTAGCCTTAAGGACAAAAATGAAAGGCGGAGCTTAATGGGAAAGAGGAACAGGGAAAACAAAGGAGTAGTTGATTCCTTCCACTCAGAGACCATAAAAGAAATGGGGTTAGATTCATCATTTTTGTATGCAGATTTTCTGGAGTAGAAGGCATGGGAAAGTCACAAATGTTGGCACAAATTGTGTTTTTGCCCCAAGATTTGTGACTCTTTTTCACTTTTGCACCATCCTCCTCACTTTCCCAAAAGAAGGCATGGTGTGAACAGCTCCACCGGCCCCGTCAGATTGTGATAATTTATGCCAGTTTAGTGGCCTAAATGAACCATGAAATCTACGCTTACTTCACCAGTGGTGAGATTTGCAAACAGACTACTATCAAGCTGTATCGGACTGCTACTAGACCTCTATTAGACTGCTATGTACATTGTGATTTGTTCACAAATTGAACATAGCTGTACGAAGCAGTACGGTATGTACGGTATTATTCGTATGTCAGATTGCATAGTGTGCTTTAAAGCAGAAATTATTGTGCATAACTTCAGCCACTGTCCTCATCTGTGCTCAGTCACTCAGCTGGAATATCCTCTCGGCTGCATTCACTTCAGGAGTCAGGCGGCCAATAAAATAAAAGTGGACAGTTCATTAAAAAAATATTCTTTATTATAAATCCATGTCAAATTCCAACACTGTTAAATTCACATGAAAATTGATATTGCATTATCTTAAAGTTATATTTTGCTTTAAATATTTGGCAAAAAAATAAAAAAAAGCTGATTCAAAATTTGTAATCATATTTTTTAAAAAAACGTTATCAATAAGTAAAAACCTATACCAGTTAGGTACTAGAGCTCTGTATTCAAAATGACCAATATAATAACTGCATTGCACTAAGGAGAGGCAATAACCTAGAAACAGTTGGGTACAGATGGGCCCCTCTTTCATTTGGAGAAGTTATTCTGACTTGTCTATGCTGTTAGGTTTCAAGAAAACCGAGCATTGATGTAAGGGAACTGCTAGAGCAGCAACTTACCAGTAGCTGCTGATGAACCGAGGGGGAAGGGAACAATAGACAGTGAGCCCTAAGCTGAACCCACCACTGCCCCTACCTGCTTTCCTCACTGTCCTAGGTGACAGAGGACAACTGGTTGATAAGCCCTTCCTAGATATATGTGATAACACAGAACGCAGATAAGACAGACAACTACAAAGGGAGGTCAGCTAGCCAAAGGTCCGGTAACAGTCAAGCAATGCAGTACAAAATCGTAATCCTAGAGAATAGTCATAAGTGAAGCCAAGGGTCAGAGGTCAGTAATACAATAGTAGCAGAAAGAGGAGCTTAGCAGGGACAAAGTCTAAGGACAAAGTCACAATAGCCACCAAGCCTGTGTGGGCTGATGGCCTGTATATAGGAAGCCAAAGACTTGCCCTAGGCTTGATTGGAAGACAGGCTGTCAATCACACAGGAAAGGCTAGAATTAACCACTTGATGAACAGAGGGAAACAAAGTGCAGGAGATGTGTGTGGTGAAAATTCAATTATAGAGATAGAGCAATGTTCACACAGTGCAACGAAAAACACTAAGCAAAGAATCAAACTGAACACGTCTCCTGTACCGCAGCATGTGAGCGGAGGGCGGCACAGAGACCCGAACAGTCAGAGATGTTACAATTGATCTATAGGGAGCTACCTTTCAAAAGGTGGCACTAGAGTAAATTCTCCTTTTCAACCAAGGATAACTTATTTGCATATCCCTTTCCTGCGATAAAACAGTAATATTTGTCTCATTGATTCCCTGTTCATGTTCCAATGGGTCCTCCATCGGTTTCGGTAATGACTGGTCACCCTTGACACAAAAATTTGACCACTGAGCCAATTACTGGCCATAATGACCACTATAATAATAGATCCAAGAAAGTTAAAAACATTTAATGTCCTCATCATAACTTGATAATAAAATTATTTGATTCAATACAGACTGTTATTACAAGACACAATAAAAATGTGCAAGAGAAGTATATCTAAGATGACACTGACTCAATGGTATTGGACTTCAGTCAACATCCTGGTCATAGGTTTGATTCCAACCAAGCCACCATCTGCAGCTGAGATTTTGTGTAGCCCCTCTGCTTTATGGATTTCCTCCAGGCTCTTTGGTTTTTCTTCCTGTTCCAAAAAACATACTGGCAGGTTAATTGACTTCCTATGAAACTGGCTCTATGTTCATGTGTTGGGTATGGAAATGAATATAAGTTCAACTTTTCTGAGAATTTATTAATACATGCTAATCTCCGCCAAAGTATTGCATTATACATCACTGCTATATCAACAAAGGATCGTGGATAAATTATAGATGAAATGCAACCTGTTCCTTATAATAAAGTAGAATCTCAATTCCATACATTTTGTTCTCAGGTTAAATCCGAATTAAGTTTTGCATTCATTTTTATGAACTGTGATAAATATAATGGGAAAAATGGCACAACTACTTTACGAATGCTCTAGGTGGTCTCCAATAGCTATATGGAAAAAATCCAGAGAAGCAAAATTTGAAGGATATAATATTTAGGGATTTAGGGGACAAAACTTTAGAGCAAAGTGAAGATGAATTCCTCTTCATTTTCCATCGCCATCTTCCGCCACCGGGCTGCCTATGATGGGATGTCAATGATGAGCAATTGGCAATCCATCGCAGCTTTCCGCTGCTGTTTAGACCCAGATGAGTCATTTCGGGTAAATTTATTGCCTAGATGAAAAATAGATTAAAATAAAATGCAGTAAGATTCTGTCATTCTCCTTGTTCTGTAACATTGACGAGTATACTGAGACCAGGAGCATTTGCATATCTCCCCGTAGCCCTGAGTCACGTGCCTCTGCACCTTCCCTGGCTTTTTCTAAATCTATTTAGCAACGTGACAACACAGTGTTTATAACGCCGAACACTAAAGATCTGATGAAGGGGTGGTGCCTGTGGAGCACCAAAGGACCCCGGAACGTGTTATCTTAAATAAATCACGTTGTTGTTACATCAGCGTACCAGTATTTCATTCCTCCGAAAGGAGCGCGCAACTGGTTCCTCTATTTTGAGGGTATATGCCTCAGAATAAGTTGCATTTATACCACTCGACTCAAGAGTTGTAAGCCGAAGACGCTGCCCTACAAATTCGGTGACTAATACCTGATTACGTATCATAAAGGCGTAAGACAAGGTAACTGACTGTTAAATCCACAAGGTCTCATATGCCTAATTAGCCTGGCCATGCTTGGTTCATTATATTTCTTTTTGTTCTGTAACATTGCTTCATTAAATTTTACACTCAGGGCCAAGGCCTGGCCGCTGACTAAGATGGCCGCTTGATCTGGTGTCTCAGGACTTATCAGCAGTTCATCATGGCATGTCTTGCACGGTTTGCTTGGGTATGGCTCTTATTTCTACCCCAACAGAAGCTTTAATCCTCCTGACCATATCTGGGCACAAAGGGCAATTTCTTTGTGTCAGAGACTGTCCTATAGCCTCCAAGTGTATCCCCTCCATTGAGCACAGACACCATTATAACTGTTACTGGTGTTCCAAGTGTAACACACCTACTCACTAGCTCTACCATTACCCGGCACCATGGACTGTGAGCTGCAACTCTGGGAGAGAGATTCAGTAACACTGTTCCTGGATGGATACTTAACTGCCTTCTTAGCGAGTCACGTCCACTATTTTCCCACCTGCCATATTCCCATATGCTCTGGCTGCTCTGCAATTACAGCGTGTGCCGGATCTGCTCAGCTGACCTATCTTAGCCAATTTACAACTCTCCTACTAGGGTTGTGTTCTGTCAGAGTTCTACATCATGGCCCATCACCATACAGGTAGGACTAGGATGACTTGTCCCTAAGGTGCTCCTTCCTGAAAGGATGGCCTGTAGTGGAGGACTGCACCTAGCTGGGTAGCTACCCACTTTTCTGGCCATGATTTTGACAGTAAGGGTCAATTCACACGTGAAAACCGCCTAGCTTATTTGTGCGAGGTAAAAAACCTCGAGGAGTTTTTTTGACGCTGTTTTTTGCATTCCACGCGGTTTTTGACGAGGTTTTTGACGCGGTTTTCGCTAGCGGTTTTCGCTAGGGTTTTTTTTTCCTATATGTGCTATAGAAACTGCAGGCGAAAACCGCGCGTTTTTTTGCAAAAAGTTTTTTACCGCGCGGTTTTCGCCTCCCATTCACTTCTATGCAATTCTTCAGGCGTTTTCCGCCTGAAGAAAGGTCATGTCGCTTCTTCAGGCGGAAAACGCTAGGAGGAAAAAAAAAGCTAGTGGTCTACATAGACCACCATGTTAAAGGAGAGGTTTTTGAAGCGAATTCCGCTGTCAAAAACCTCCCCTTTGCCCACGTGTGAACTAGCCCTAAGTATCTCAAACCTGGCATCCACCTTGTCTTATGCATTATGTATTTATTGATGTACTCTTCCTCTGCGTTACCTGTGATTCTGCTATTTTTGGACTGTTTGATCTAGTTCTTTCTTTTTGTTGTAACTAGGGTTGAGTGATCCGGATTGGGAAAGATCGGATCCCAACTGGCGATCGAGCAAATTTCACTATCGGGATCGGCTGGAAAATGATCAAAAATCAGATTTTAAAAACTATTCTGAAATCTCAAGATCGGCTCAACCCTAGTTGTAACCTTATTACTGTAGAAGACTTTCATAAAACTGAAAATTGTGAAAAAAAATACAAATTTACACTCTTTCCTTTGTCACCTGCACAGAGAGCCTCTACCAGTTACAACCAGTACCACCTCCTGATTAAATGCCACATCAATACATTGCCAGTGCTAGACTAGGAAGATGAATGAACCTACGCTGGCTTCATAGAACACTCTCTGGATTTCATCTCACATTTTCCTCCGAAGTGCTCTTCTTATAGATTGTCTTGCTGAACGACAGAACATAAAAACACCATTTTTTTTTCTGAGATCCCCATCTTGGGAATGATGGAGACTTGGACTGGTAGCGACATTTAGTGATAACCACTTGAAACTCAAGGCCCCATCCTGTCGATGAGGATAGTTCATATTTATATTTCTGCCGCCATTACAGTCAGGTCACATATTGCATATTGATACGGTATTACATAAGAACTTGTAGAGGAACTGTAAATTACATACTGAGTATATTGTAGTTTGCTAACAAGGTACAAACCTTGATTGTATGTATGTGTGATCGATCCATCATATATCACCATCATAACATCATAACATCTTAAAGCATATCTGTTGTTACTGCAGTTCAGGGAATACTAATACAGAGTGAGCAATACGCTCGCTCAATGCATTGATGGATTTATTCAACCTCCAAATGGTGACCTAGCTGGTCATGGTATCAGAAGACTCATCTGCTGATTCACGCGCCAGCCAGTAGTCACTTATTCTATGTCACTATATGAGAGCCTGGATTTTAGGCTGCCATAGACTTACACAGAAATTATTGACTTCTGGCTGGTGGGTGAACTGGTAAATCAGCCTTCCGATTTCTAGTTATATAGAATAATTGACTTCTGGCTAATGTGTGAATCGGCAGATCAATATAATGATATCACAATCAGTTAATTATTTGTAGGCTGAATAAATAATCAATACATTTGGTGAGTGATAACTTTGTTTTGGAAAGTGCAGCGTGTCCGCATGGTGGTTTTAACCGCAAAGTGGGCATGGGAATCCCATCCACTTTGCATGTACTGTATTACGCCATCATTTTTCCTGTGGCGTTTCGGCCATGGGTAAATCGAAGCGTTTCCAGCCCGTGGGGCCCCAGACTTCAACAGCATCTTTCTAATTCTACCAAATTCTTTAACTTTTTTTTCCCACTCAATTTTCTAACTTCCCAGTAGATTACACAGAATATTAAATGTGCCACAATGAAGTAGAATATTCTGCAGAAATATAAGCCCACATATGGCTCTATGGAAGGTTTTCAGAAGCTGGAGAGTAAATGAAAACTCAAAAACAAAAAATGGCAGGAAGGGTTAAATTCTCTTCGAATCCACTCCTGGATTTGACTCAGGAAACCACAGCTAGATTTATTATAGTTGGCTAAAGCTGGGTGATAAATTCGGCACATCTTTCAGTGAATTTTTGGTACATTAGGCATATTTAAGGCATGTCCAATTTTTTCTAAATAGATATCACTGAACACCCTGAAAATATACATTATAGTAGATCTATTCATTCACATCTGTCACCTTATTGACCAGGGGTGGGCATTTAATTTTCCCATGGGGCCACATAAGAAATTGAACCTATGCTAGAGGGCCACATCATGGCTAATTTAGCTCTACCCACTTCTACATTGACTCCGCCCATCCCCAATCATCTTTCCATGTGCCCCCACAAAGTATAATCCTCCTACAGTCACCGGTACATTATATGTCCCCACATTATAATGTGCCCTTCCAACTGCCCCACAGTATTAAGTCCCTCTCCTGGTGCCCCAGTATAAACTGGGTGAAACTAGAGGGGACATGAAACTGGAGCAGCTGGAGGGGGACATTAAACAGTGGGGGTAGTTGGAGGGGGGCAATAAATTGACAGCTGGAGCGGGACATGAAACTGGGGGCAACTAGAAGGGGACATTAAAATCGAGAAGCTGGAAGCAGACATTAAACCGTAGGGGTAGCTGGAGGGTGACATTAAACTGGGGGCAACTAGAGGCAGACAGGTTCCCCTACAGCTACCTCCATGGTTTAATGCTCCTCCAGTTGTCCCCAGTTTAATGTCCCCCCAGTTTAAGTGCCCTCTTCATCTACCCCCAGTTTCATGTCCCCATCCATTTCTACCTCAGTTTCATATCCCCCTTCATTTGCCCCATTTCATGTCCCCTCTCCATCTCTCCCCCAGTTTCATGCCCACCTCCATCTGCCATCTCTGCCCTAGTATAACATTCCCCTTCCATCTCTGCCCCTAGGTTACTGAGACACACACACAGACGTACAGACAGACAGACACATACAGACACACACACAGAGACAGACAGACACACACATACAGACAGACACACACTCCACCCTGCATCTCACATTCCCCTCTCAGTACCTTATGACACACACCACATGTCTCCATCTTCTTGCACTGTCCTGCCGGCACTAAGACACGCCTCCCTAGACACGCCTCCCTAGACACGCCTCCCTAGACAAGCTGTGCGGGCCAGTCTGAATCAGTCAGAGGGCCGGATATGGCCCGGGGGCCGGGCTTTGCCCAGGTCTGTTATTGACCATACACAACTAAATATGTAATTGTAACTTTAACCAGGAGTAATTTTCTTATAGGTGTTACACCAATGATGTTCTATAACTACTAAACTGCTTCCACTTCTCCACTTCTTTTTTTTATTACTATTACAATTTACTTAAATTCTACATTTTGCAGACACAATGTGGCCTGATAACCGCTTGGACAAAAACACTCAGAGCCGAGAAACTAAATGGTTTCTCCATAATAATAAGGATTTATCGCAATAGATAAAAGGTGTGCTAAGATGATCTAGTTTAGGCTTTGCGATCATTGATCATATGTTCCCACTTTCACACAGGGATACAGCATGGATTTATCATTCTACTTTCTCCCGGTGTCCCAAGGGTTGGAATAAGTACATGGTTCTGTCATGTTCCTTTGACAAACATTAATTTTCTTGATTTATTATGGCTAGTGGTGTTATGAGTAATAAAAAGACACATCACATTCTATTTTTGAAGTGTCAAGTATAGGTCTGTTGTTTCTAATGATTCTGCCAGTAGAAATATTGTAACATCTATAAAATTTCCAAAAGTTTTTTTCTTTTTTTTATTTAGAGGTTGTAAAATAGTACAAACTACTTTATTTGTGTTGTAATTCTAACTTGACCCTGGCCTTGTTACTGGATTGTCTTCTTGTCTCATTTGTCATCCAATGTTTTATCACATCCTGATATTTCCCCGGGTGACTAATCCTGGCTTCATTCTTGTATTTGTTTCTCGAGAGGAGGAGGATGTCAGATGTCGGAGGCCCACCTTGGTTACAAAGACAATGGGATTCTCTTCCTTTATGCTCTTGTATACTATGTTACACATGGAGGCCATTTTATAGGTTCATCCGACACCAATCAGAAAACACAAAAACCAAATTGGAAAAATTTTCAGCACAAAGGGTCTTATAATAAAACTTAGCTTTTATTAGAAAAGCATAAAAGTAGGCACCAGATATAGAAGGCAAAAGGAAAAACTTACATAGTATGTTCCATAAGAATATGCATGTTTAAGTTGAGCAGACAAGCCTACGCGTTTCAGGACATCCGTCCCTTACTCATGGCAATACTTCTGTGTCCAGCTCATTAGAGCTATAAGTAATCAAGCTCACAGGTGTAAGTATAGCAATCAACTGGCATGTAATTAAAAACAATCAGTAAAAAACAAAACACGCAGAGAAACATATGCATATGGTAAAGCACAAGAAACACAGAGGACAATTCAAAAGAAAAAGAAAAAACAGAAACAACACATCATCATCATGTTTTTGCTCCCGGACTTCACTATATAGATATAACCAAGGAGGAAAAAGAAAAAGACTACAATGTGTCCCCAAGTGAAATCACTGCGAAATCCACAAATTTCCAGAACCATAATTATAAAGATGAGAGCTAATACAAGGACACACATGTTCCATACTAAAGAGCTCACTTACCCGAAGAGATGAATCACCGGTCTGTACATAACCGTTGTGTGACAGGAAGAGAGCGTCTTCATAACCAAAACATCCTGATAAGAAGACATGTGACTTCTAGCCCACGATCACATGATACGGATCACATGATCGGAATACTATAAGAAAAGGGGGCCGGCGTCCATATGTAAGTAGAAAAAATTATTTTAGTATGTAAATATGAAAAAACAGATACCGAGAATATCTATTAAGGTTCTACACTACTTAAGAATGTAATAATGACCACCAAAAATATAATATGAAGAAAACTAATTCTGTAATGTGTGCTATAAGCCAAATGATGCATAGGGCAATTTTAATAAAAATAAATTAGATCCGATTTGAAATTTAACCCCTTAGGGAAACGTGTGCCAAGTTCAAATATCCAAAATGCCTCACGTTTCAACACTTTTCTCCGCCAATCACCACCCCGGAATGGCCGGTCAACATGTTCAATTGCACAAAAACGAAATGATGATGTGTTGCCATCATGTTGAAGAATAAAGTGTTTAGAGGCTCCGGACACATTACTGGTTACAACCTTGTTGCAGTCTGATAGATGCTCCGAAATTCGAACTTTTAAAGGTCGAATCGTGCAACCTACATAAAAAAGGTTGCAGATGTTACACCATATTAGGTAGATCACATGATCTGTTTTACAGTTCAAAAATTGTTTAATACAGTGCTTTCTATGAGTATGCACGTTTTCAAAGGATGTAGATTTGACTGCAAAACGACACACCTGACATCTCGGGGTACCACATTTATAAAAACCTTGAGTATCAAGCCAGGTTTTTTTATCCCTGATATTCGAGTTTGTATATAAACTAGGGGACAAAAAACTACCCAACGATTTTCCACGGCGAGAAATAAACCTACATCCCCTATCCCGAATTTTTGCAGCCACATCATCCTGCATGAGTATCGGAAGATGTTTTTTAATAATTTTCACTATCGCATCATAATCCCTGCTGTAATTTGTGCAAAAATAAATATTATTTGAAACATTCTTGTCATTTATACTTTTCTGATCCAGTAACAAGGAAGATCTGGTTTTTTTCTTAACAATGGCCGATGCCCTCTGCAGCTGCCAAGAGGGATAACCTCTGTGTCTAAATCTAGTATGGACTACACGTTCCTGTTCCTGGAAATCTTTGTCCAGAGAACAAGCCCGCTTGGTTCTCAAAAGCTCCCCCACCGGAATAGATTGGATGGTATGGCGGGGGTGGCAACTGGTCGCATGTAAGACCGTGTTGCCAGATACACTCTTACGAAAAATCTTTGACAGTACAATACCCTTCTCAGAATCGCCAAAAAGGGAGACATCCAAAAAATCTATAGAAGCATGTTCAATTCTATAGGTGAATTTTAAATTCATATGATTGTGATTAAAGTATTCCATCAGCGCCGGTACGGCCGCCACATCGCCCGACCACACTAGAAGTAGGTTGTCGATGTAGCGGCCGTACCAGCGCAAGTCTCCCCCGAAAGGATTGATATCACTGTACACAAAAGTCTCCTCCCACCATGCCATATAGATATTGGCTAAGGTGGGAGAGAACCGGGACCCCATAGGGGCCCCACAGGTTTGTAGATAGAAATCATTGTCAAATTTAAAGAAGTTGTGTTTCAATAAGTAGTCTGTTAAAGAAATGACATATTCACACAACTCCTCAGAGAAGTCCGAATGTTTATAAAGAGGATTCGAAAGAGCCAATAGGGCTAAGTCATGGGGGATAGAGGAATACAGACTATTAACGTCACAAGAAATCCACACAAAGTTGGAATGCCATTGAAAATTGTTAAACGTTTTAAGGACTTGTTTGGTGTCACGTAAAAAAACAGGAATTTTTTGAACCAAAGGTTGAAGTAAGGAATCCACCCACTCACTAGCACGTTCATTAAGTGAGTGGATGCCTGCTATAATTGGACGAAGAGGAGGGGGGCTAATGTTCTTGTGGACTTTTGGCAGTCCGTGAAAGATGGGGATCACCGGGTGTTTGATCATAAGATGTTCCATCTGATCCTCCCGGATGATCCCCAAATTCACTCCCTCTGACAATAGATTCCTCAAGGTCATAGAAAAATTAGGGGTGGGATCTGAATTCAAAATTCTATAAGTAGAAGAATCATTTAGAATTGACATGGCACTGTTATAATATTCCCTCTTATCTATGACTTAGCCCTATTGGCTCTTTCGAATCATCTTTATAAACATTCGGACTTCTCTGAGGAGTTGTGTGAATATGTCATTTCTTTAACAGACTATTTATTGAAACACAACTTCTTTAAATTTGACAATGATTTCTATCTACAAACCTGCGGGGCCCCTATGGGGTCCCGGTTCTCCCCCACCTTAGCCAATATCTATATGGCATGGTGGGAGGAGACTTTTGTGTACAGTGATATCAATCCTTTCGGGGGAGACTTGCGCTGGTACGGCCGCTACATCGACAACCTACTTCTAGTGTGGTCGGGCGATGTGGCGGCCGTACCGGCGCTGATGGAATACTTTAATCACAATCATATGAATTTAAAATTCACCTATAGAATTGAACATGCTTCTATAGATTTTTTGGATGTCTCCCTTTTTGGCGATTCTGAGAAGGGTATTGTACTGTCAAAGATTTTTCGTAAGAGTGTATCTGGCAACACGGTCTTACATGCGACCAGTTGCCACCCCCGCCATACCATCCAATCTATTCTGGTGGGGGAGCTTTTGAGAACCAAGCGGGCTTGTTCTCTGGACAAAGATTTCCAGGAACAGGAACGTGTAGTCCATACTAGATTTAGACACAGAGGTTATCCCTCTTGGCAGCTGCAGAGGGCATCGGCCATTGTTAAGAAAAAAACCAGATCTTCCTTGTTACTGGATCAGAAAAGTATAAATGACAAGAATGTTTCAAATAATATTTATTTTTGCACAAATTACAGCAGGGATTATGATGCGATAGTGAAAATTATTAAAAAACATCTTCCGATACTCATGCAGGATGATGTGGCTGCAAAAATTCGGATAGGGGATGTAGGTTTATTTCTCGCCGTGGAAAATCGTTGGGTAGTTTTTTGTCCCCTAGTTTATATACAAACTCGAATATCAGGGATAAAAAAACCTGGCTTGATACTCAAGGTTTTTATAAATGTGGTACCCCGAGATGTCAGGTGTGTCGTTTTGCAGTCAAATCTACATCCTTTGAAAACGTGCATACTCATAGAAAGCACTGTATTAAACAATTTTTGAACTGTAAAACAGATCATGTGATCTACCTAATATGGTGTAACATCTGCAACCTTTTTTATGTAGGTTGCACGATTTGACCTTTAAAAGTTCGAATTTCGGAGCATCTATCAGACTGCAACAAGGTTGTAACCAGTAATGTGTCCGGAGCCTCTAAACACTTTATTCTTCAACATGATGGCAACACATCATCATTTCGTTTTTGTGCAATTGAACATGTTGACCGGCCATTCCGGGGTCGTGATTGGCGGAGAAAAGTGTTGAAACGTGAGGCATTTTGGATATTTGAACTTGGCACACGTTTCCCTAAGGGGTTAAATTTCAAATCGGATCTAATTTATTTTTATTAAAATTGCCCTATGCATCATTTGGCTTATAGCACACATTACAGAATTAGTTTTCTTCATATTATATTTTTGGTGGTCATTATTACATTCTTAAGTAGTGTAGAACCTTAATAGATATTCTCGGTATCTGTTTTTTCATATTTACATACTAAAATAATTTTTTCTACTTACATATGGACGCCGGCCCCCTTTTCTTATAGTATTCCGATCATGTGATCCGTATCATGTGATCGTGGGCTAGAAGTCACATGTCTTCTTATCAGGATGTTTTGGTTATGAAGACGCTCTCTTCCTGTCACACAACGGTTATGTACAGACCGGTGATTCATCTCTTCGGGTAAGTGAGCTCTTTAGTATGGAACATGTGTGTCCTTGTATTAGCTCTCATCTTTATAATTATGGTTCTGGAAATTTGTGGATTTCGCAGTGATTTCACTTGGGGACACATTGTAGTCTTTTTCTTTTTCCTCCTTGGTTATATCTATATAGTGAAGTCCGGGAGCAAAAACATGATGATGATGTGTTGTTTCTGTTTTTTCTTTTTCTTTTGAATTGTCCTCTGTGTATCTTGTGCTTTACCATATGCATATGTTTCTCTGCGTGTTTTGTTTTTTACTGATTGTTTTTAATTACATGCCAGTTGATTGCTATACTTACACCTGTGAGCTTGATTACTTATAGCTCTAATGAGCTGGACACAGAAGTATTGCCATGAGTAAGGGACGGATGTAAGGCTTGTCTGCTCAACTTAAACATGCATATTCTTATGGAACATACTATGTAAGTTTTTCCTTTTGCCTTCTATATCTGGTGCCTACTTTTATGCTTTTCTAATAAAAGCTAAGTTTTATTATAAGACCCTTTGTGCTGAAAATTTTTCCAATTTGGTTTTTGTGTTGTTTTGCCCCAGCCGGGGGTGTACTTTTTCGTGCACTTAAGGTCTAGCTGACTCACATTGATATTAGGGAGCTGTGGACTATATGTTCTTTTCTTTACCAATCAGAAAAGTTTTGGTTTCATTAGAAGCCAAAATTTTTACAAGGTTTGGGTTGAACACGGTTCATTGTAAACTGGTTTGCTCATCTCTCTACTTTGCACCTGAGTTTATCCAGCACAAAACTGCTTGTGGTTCAAGGATCTACTTTATACAATACCGCCAACCATAGGTAGTACCATATACTTTTCACTGACACTTTTATAGAATATGTTAATATAAATTTATAGTTAAAAATTTTACAGTTTCCATGTATAAATGCAACATACTAATTCAACAATTACCTGAAATACTGTTTTCTAGGGTTCTAATCAGCAAAAGGTAATAAACAGAGATGAGTGAGTAGTATTAGATCGAGTAGGTATTCAATCGATCGAGTACCACTCGCTATTCGAATGGAAAAATTCGATGCAGAACCAGCGTTGATTTGCCGAATGCTATACAGTCGGCCAATCAACGCTGGTTCTTCTCCTACTTTTAGAAGTCTTCTCCGCGCAGCGTCCCCGCCGCGTCTTCTGGCTCTGAATTCACTCTGCCAGGCGTCGGGCCTGGGCAGAGCCGACTGCGCATGCCCACGCTACAAGAAAATGGCTGCTTTGACTTTGCCGTCAATGGCTCAAAATTCTACAAAATTGAGTCTATGGACAGTAGTAAAAATATTGCCAGTCGAATGTGTAATGTAAGTACGAGCGCACACAGGATAGTTGCAGATGGATACAGCATTCTGTAACTGACTTTGAATGACGGACAGAAAGGGTGTAATATTAGAGTAATGCAGGTATGTAGTCTGCAAGCAAGGTCAATTCATCTGGCCACAGTGAATTTTCCATACATTTGTGACAGAGATGCCATTACATCATTTCAAGACCCAGGACATTACAATGCACATATTACGGCAGGATGGATAACGCCAATCTATCTGTTATGTGAAGGGTTTACTGCAAACCGGGAAGAAAACCAAGGTACAATAGAACCGTACAACACCCCAGGACAAGAATAGCACCAAATACAAGATCAAATATTAACATTCAATGCTTCAAATGTCTCAAAACTTATGTCAGTCTATCTGTAGTTGGTTTTCAGACAGAAGATTTAAGCTGTCAGAATACTGCATATCAGCAGAATGAAATGTCTACACCTAAGCCTGTCTGATATTTAATGCTATGGCACAAAGGTTATGATGAAATTATAGCCCTATCAATCTCTTAGTCCAAAATGTGCTGTTATAATCACAAATGGCTCATTTCAGTGCCAGAGGAAATGGAGTGAGAACTATAAAACCAGGTGGATTTTCCATAAAGAATTCGGGTAATGGACAGACAACGTATATTATTTGGGTGAATTATAGATAAATACTATTAGGATGTGGTAGGTGTCGGAATAGAACGTCTTACATAATGGTATTCTTAAAATTAATGTGTAACCACTAGATATCCATGATCAGGAGGTAGTCAGTGAATGTGGTCAGTTTAGTGCTTAATGCATGTCTGGAATATATCTCTTAATATTACATATCATAATATAACTCTTACAGGGACTCTATCATTAGAATGTCGTTTTTAGCTAAACCCACGTCGGAATAGCCTTAAGAAAGGCTGTTCTACCTCTACCTTTAGATGTCTTGTCCGCACCGCTGTTCGGTATATATTTCCCGGTTTCTTCATTATAGTAATGAGTTTTCTCGCAGCATTGGGAGTGGTCCCCTGTACTGCGAGAAAACTATCCGGCGCCGCCAGTGTCGGACTGGGGTGTCTAGGGTCCACTAGTGGAATTGTTTCTAGGGGCCCACCGCCAGGACCCTGCAGATCAACGGTACCGAGACACGGCAGCTTAAGGTAATAACATGCTGTTCACTCGTCATACAATGTGCACTACTGCTGTACCTAAACCCACTGCTACATCCTGTATGGCAAGTGAGAAGCGTGGCTTCTAGAAATGTTACCATTACCTGTAGCCATGCTGTCCTGCAAACTGATCTGCAGAGGTCCTGGCTGTTATATCGCCGCAAATGTAATATTGATGGCCTATCCTAAGGACTGGCCATCAATATTAGAAAGATGGATAAATCCTTTAAAGTGGTTGTCCAGGAATCAGAGCAAACCATGTGTCGGGCGGGAGATGTAACCATTCAGTCTTGGGCTGGTGCCTTCTTGCTGGGAGTCCTGCACCTCATGTGACCGCTGAGAACAATTAGGTACAGGATTTCCAGAAATGAGGCCATAAGACCGAACAAACACAGGCAGGGAACAACGGGGTGCTGGGACAGGTATGAAGGTAAATACCTGAAGCCCCACATTGCAGAAACACAACAGCTTTGGCTACTGCAGAAAAAAAAAATTCTGTGTTTTACAGAACAAGCAAAGTGAATGAAATTTAATCAAATATACCTCATCTGCACATTGCAGGAAAAAAAGATGTGGAAGATGCTGCAAATTCCTAAATGTGTGCACTTATAAAACCATGGCCGGTTACTTTCAGCTGAGCAATTGGGAGAAAGTGCTGGAAAATGCATCAAAAGCTCAATGAAAAACACTGTGGAAAAAAATACATTGAGATTCAGTGCTATTCTTTCCCACAGTGTTTTTTAGCTGTGTCTCACTGTTAGGCCTCATCCTTATCATCTCAATATATTGTACATCACACTATAAGACTTAGGCCTCATTCCCATCTGCGTTGGAATTCCGTCCAGGGGAGTCCGCATGAGTACTCCCCCGAATGGAATACTGAACGCAACTGCAAGTGGTGTGCCAGTGAAAGCACATGGACCCCATAGTCTATAATGGAATCCGTGTGCTTACCGTCAGATCTCTGCAGGGATCATGCAGACAGGAAAGTATTTTACAATCTACTTTCCTGCCCACATGATTCAGGCAGGCAGCGCGTGGCAAGCACATGGACCCAATTATAGTCTATGGAGTCCATGTGCTTTTACTGCACAGCACTTGCAGTTGCATTCGATATTCCGTTTGGGGGGATCCCTATGCAGACTCCCCCAAATTCCCCGGTTCCCCGGTGGGCCAGTCTGACCCTGAGCGTCGCCTTCTTCTTGTTCACCGCCTCCACCTCTTCTTTTCTGTTTGACCACAGGAAAATGGCTGACTGCGCCCACTACTAATTTGTATAGTCAAAAAAACAGCAATACAGTAATCTCTGCAATGGTGACATTGAATCACTATGACCATAGGATTCAGATGACCCTATCTGTAGGGCTGTGTTGATGTGTTGGGTTATGGTGACCATCTCCATGCTCTAAATTTCAGCTCAGATTACAAACTCAGCCATGTTAAGATTCTCTGTAAGAGAATCCAGAAGCTCAGAGCCTCTTAAATGCAGACATTATATGGTCAATGAATGTGAACACCTGACTACCATAGCTATAAAACTTTATAGGACATTATATTCCTAAACCGTAACCATTAATACAGGATTGGGTCATTCCTGGGTCCCAGTGCAAAATCTGTAATGGGCCATCTATTTGCCATGTTCAATTTATAATACTGGTGTTGTCTTATGTTGTGGAGAATCTTTTGGACCCCTTCAGACCCAGTAGCATGTGCAGAGGAGGTGGAAACCAAGAAGAAGGTGGCACTGGATAGTTTCTCGCCATCTGAGCACTGGGGACCGCTCCCAGTGCTGCGAGAAAACTAATTAGCATATGGATGAAAACCAGAATATCTACGGAACGGTGGCGCCGGAGAAGACATCTAAGGGTAGGGGAAGAATAGCCTTTCTTAAAGGGATTCTACCATTAAAAACCTTTTTTTCTGTGGATAACACGTCGGAATAGCCTTTAGAAAAGCTATTTGTCTCTTACCTTTAGAAGTGATCTCCGCCGTGCCGTTCCTTAGAAATACCGTTTTTTACTGGTATGTAAATTAGTTTTCTGGCAGTGATGGGGGCGGGCCCCAGTGCTGAAAATGCGATGGGGGCGTCCCCACCGCTGCCCGAGAACAGAATCCTGCGCCGCCTCTATCTTCTGCTGGATCCTCCCCTTCTTTCTTCGGCGGCATCACCCCTGTCGGCTCTGACACTAGTAGAGCCGACTGTGCATGCGCACAATTGCGGCCTCGGAACTATGAC
The DNA here is from genome assembly GCF_031893055.1 of Leptodactylus fuscus. Classification (NCBI taxonomy): domain Eukaryota; kingdom Metazoa; phylum Chordata; class Amphibia; order Anura; family Leptodactylidae; genus Leptodactylus; species Leptodactylus fuscus. The sequence continues at coordinate 196,658,971 of NC_134269.1, read as the reverse complement.
TGCGCATGCGCAGTTGGCTCTACTAGTGTCCCACTGGCAGGAGCCAACTGCGTAGGCATCCGACGTGATGCTGAAAAAAGACGAAGAAGGAAGGGGAGGATCAAGCAGAAGATAGAGGCGTCGCTGGATTTGGTTTTCGAGCAGCAGTGGGGATGCCCCCATCGTATTTCCAGCACTGGGGGACGCCCCCATCGTCGTGAGAGAACTAATTAGCATACCGTTAAAAAACGGTATTTCTAACGAACGGCGCGGCGGAGATCACATCTAAAGGTAGGAGACGAATAGCCTTTCTAAAGGCTATAACGACGTCGTATCTAGAAAAAAAGTTTTTTAATGGTAGAATCCCTTTAAGGCTATTCCGACGTGGGTTTATCTTAAAACGGGATTCTAATGATAGACTCCCTTTAAAAACCATATGTAATCCCAAACCATTGGTGTAATACAATGAGTTGAAATTCCTTTTATATTGGCAGGCTGTAATCTTCATTCTATATCCTGAGTTGTCTCTTCCTAGTTACAATATCTGATATTCTATTTTCTTCAACATTTTCCTAAATTATCAAGTCGAGCTCACGTAAAAGGATTACCATAGACCGGTTTTGGGACTGATCTACAGATGTAAATACCATCAAAATAATATTCTTCCGTTAAATGAAAAAATGCCATTAAAACTGGAAAACAAACGTGATAATGTTTTTCAAAGTGTCTTTCATTATGTAGCTCCAGATGGTGCAGCAAATCCGCTACATCTGCACTCATTTCATTTTTCAGGAACATAGAAGTATAGCATAAAGTAAGCATGACCAATCTCTATAATTCCTCTCTCTAAAGCACCATAACCCAATAACGGTGCCTACCATTGTAATAAAATATTCCGCTACCTTGTGCAATAGGCATATGCCTAATGATTATGACAATAAAAATTTTGCTAACATTCTTACCAATTATTATTTTGATAAAATAAAAGTTATGACCAGTCTGTTGTTCAACACAACTTCATTGTTCATGTTTATTTTATGTAATTACATTATATGTATCAATAAAGGTAACTACTTAGCGAAGAGTAGACATAGGTATAAAATATTCATGTCCTAAGTCATTGGGATGCAGAAGACACTTGGTGCGATATAGCTCACATACAGACAGTTTAATGGAGACAAAAGGTTTCTATTAGGGCATGTGAAAGTTTCAGGGATTGTATAGCCACGCAATCCAATCCTAATAGAGCTGTAGTGCCAAATGTAATGGCCCTGAACAACGTTTCAATCAAGACCCTCTTCTGACCAGCATTGAAGCGAGCTCATTTAACATGATCTTTACCTCCCTTTCCTTGATGTGAGATAATGGGCTGCAAATAGATTGCAGAGAATATAGCCGTATTCTTTCCACTTTGTATATGCTTTGTCACAGAAGTGTAGTCTTATACCGCTACGATAAGGCTTCTGCCACATTGTATTGCTCTGCCAAATTGCTTTGCTTTTATAGTAAATCGTATTAGTTTAAAGCATGTTAAAACATAAAGATCATAAAATAATAATAATAATGCTCGATAATAAAATGATCTCCATATTGTCTGACACATGGGATTTTCTGCACAGATTAAAGAAGAACTTGCATGTCCCCGTACATATGCGGTTTTATATAACACTGAATACCACTGAATTCAGCACACTGTCGGGTTTCCCTCTCTGTTCCCCTGGTAGAAGAGATATTGGTGCTGTTACCTGTCAGAAGGGCATTCCCGACAGTCTAGCTTGGAACGCCCCTCCATACAGTACTGTCTGTAGTGCTATACTGTGAGGGTACATTGCTTACTGCCCTACCATGACGCTGAGTGGTGAGGAACACGCCTGCTCACAGTACTTGCCCACAGACTAGTACTGGTAAGGCTCGCCCCCTCACAGTGTAGCACTATGGACAGTACTGTCAGGAGACATGTCTTTGGCCCACCGCGGCTAGATTTATATGGACTTGAGAAAGGGCATCCTGGCCCGGAACACGTCGTGCTTAATAAAGTCTTTTATTGTATATGGACGAGCGCTGGTCTTTAGCTTTTCCTTTGGAGGCTGGTCCTTTTCTTCCAGTACTGTCAGGAGAGGCGTTTCCAGCTAGACTGTCAGAAACATCCTTCTGACAGTGAAGAGATATGGGTAAATGCACTGATCGCTCATCCCCCGGTCACTGAATGGTATATAAGGCCATAGGTGCCTGAGGATATGAAAGGTTCTCTTTAAGTATTTTATATATTTGTCTCTTTAAGAAATCTGCTGCAGCTAGTAGCAGAAAAAAGAAATCTTGCCACAGATTGCGCAACTGATTCAGCCCCAGTGTCCACGGCTCGAGACACGCACCTGTTTAGCATTAATTTGGGCCTAATCTGGAGCGGGATACTGTGATGAAATACTGATCCTGCATCGGCATCCCGTCGCAGCTAGCCATGCGGAATGTTCACATGGCGGAAAAGATTTCCGCAACCTTTTCCTCCGTGTGAACAAACCCTCACACCAACTACTCTTTTAATTAATTGTTTCAAAGATGCTAGTATCTAATACATTCATAAACTTGGTCTTAAAGGGGTTTTCCAGGCATTATTTTTATATTTCTAAAAGGCCAGGGGAGGTTAAAAAATATTAATAAACCATACTAGCCTTTCCCCGGTCCTCTGATGTCTCCCAGTGCAGTCCGGTCCATTGTTGTCTTCCAGTGGAAATCTACATTGTGCTTGACCGCTGAGAACATGTCGGTAAAGGACCCTACCTGTGATGCCCCGGGGTCACCTTCTGATGTCGCTGATATTCAGGAGCGTAACTACCATAGAGGCAGCAGAGGCGGCTGCCACAGGGCCCAGGCCATTAGGGGGCCCGGTGACAGCCGCTACCGCTGCGTTTTTGTTTTTGTTTTTTTTAAAATTGGCCGTTACAGGCCCTGTTTACTTGCCGATCCTGGACATAATACTGTGCGCAGGGGCCACTATGGGGACATAATACTGTGTGCAGGGGCCACTATGGGGGATAATACTGTGTGCAGGGGCCACTATGGAACATAATACTGTGTGCAGGGGTCACTATGGGGGATAATACTGTGTGCAGGGGCCACTATGGGGCATAATACTGTGCAGGGGCCACTATGGGGTATAATACTGTGTGCAGGGGCCACTATTGTGGATAATACTGTGTGCAGGGGCCACTATGGGGTATAATAGAGTGTGCAGGAGCCACTATGGGGGATAATACTGTGTGCAGGGGCCACTAATGGACATAATACTGTGTGCAGGGCTTACTAAGGGACATAATAGAGTGCGGAGGAGGGGGTCGATCGAGGTCTTCGGCGTCGGTGTCGGTTGGGGGGGAGGCCCCATGTTAAAAGTTCGCCACGGGGCCCCGCCATTCCTAGTTACACCGCTGCTGATATTGTATCCAAAGTAACTTGGCTTTATTTGGGCACTACTCTTGTTCAACACTGCGAAATAGTTCTGCTTAAATGTCCACGAAACTTCTTTATTTAACGTTCCTGTACAATACATTGCATATTTTTAGTAGATTGAAAAATCAGTCCTGAATTTTTTTTTTCCTTAATCATACTGCAGATATAACTATATGCTAACATATTCCATCACTTACCATGTGCCTCACGTACTATCCAGAATGTGATTGTGGTTCATAATCAAGGAAGGGTTATGGTCCTGTGGACTGACTAATGGAAACATCTTCTCTGCTGCAAACAGTGTTTTGATTACACTTTATCCAACATACCGCAAATGCACATCTTTATTCCACTCACATCTCTCTGTCACACACTTCCACCCACAAAAGTAACACTTTTCTCTAGTTTCTGTCTATTTTCAGTTCCAGCGGTAATGCATTTCTCAAAATAACAACTCAAGCACAGAAATGAGTTAAGTGGCTGAGCTGCTCATTGAAGAACTTAAGAAATATCCCATAGGTATCTATCAAACCATGAATTCCAAACAAGTGCCTGTTGTTTTGCTGGTAGTCTCATAGGCCATTTTCAAGGTATAAAAGAGTAGACTGATCAGTCAAACATTTCACTGAACTTGTCAGCGCCCAAAGCAAGTCATTTGTTTCAAGTATTGCAAATTATTCTAATTCCTACTATAGTAGACGCCAAACCACCGATGTGTCACAGGATAGCGATTCAAGACCGTACTGTTTTGTGAATTTGTATCGCAAAGTGATATTCAATATGTGTGTACAGTATGTGAGGCTATCCTTTGTTATGTAAACTGCAGCCTACCAAGGGTTTTTCTCGCATGGCATGTTAGTGTATTGAATTGGTTTCATGAAAAATTGGAGTTTTTAACTAAGACGTTTGAGAGAAGATGTGTTGATCTCATAAAAGACATAACTAGACACGTCCAGCACATTGTAAATGTGAGGCAGGTTCAGGTTTCTCTATCCCGCGGCTGCACCTGTGAATATCTCCTTGCTCCCTGGATTCCCTATTTGCCTCCTGATTCTGCATTGACCTTCCCGGTTGGATTTGTGACCCTTGACTTGTTTCCCGCATATTGCTTTCATCTTCTGTTTCTGTTCATTATGTCCTCTACTGGATTTGACCCTGCTGGTATGACTTCTCTAGTCTCCACGCTACTTTGTAAGTTTTAGCGGACTTTATTTTGGTTTCTACAACAGTCTATTTATTATAGGTACATTTATCTGGTGACAATTCATTCCCAGATCCAGCGCAAGTCCAAATTTCTTTGCAGTGAGCGCTGGTGAAGGCATATGGGGGTCTGTCTTGGCTTGCAGAAGTTTGGTAGTTTTAGAGAGTTGTCTCTACTGCTTATAGTTATCAACCAATTCCCTGGTATTACTTTTATTGTGGCCTTGCATCTACAGTCATAACAACAGGACATATCTGTTCTTTATTTACTGTCTATAGTAGGCCTCATCACAGATGGAGATGATGTGGAGTACAAAGACTTAAACCAGGACTTTGTGGAATGGCATCCGCGGAACCAACTCAGGATTAATGCTGGGCAAGTCCAAGGAGATGGTGGTGGACTTTTGTAAGCAGAGGAGTGCTCCAAATCTGGTGGACATCCAGGGGATAGGCATTGGGATAGTCAAGACCTATAAGTACCTGGGTGTGCTCCTCAATAATAAGCTGGACTGGGCTTATCACCTGGATTCACTGCACAGAAACAGTCACAGCAGGCTCTACCGAGGGCCTTTGGAGTCCAGAGGGCACTTCTTAGGGCCTTTTTAAACTCTGTGGTAGTATCAGCCATCTTCTTCAAGGTGGCCTGCTGGGGAAATAGCATACCAGCCAGGGATAGGAATAGACTTGACAGGCTTGCTAGAAGAGCCAGCTCTGTCGTGGGAAGCCCCCTGGAACCAGTGCAGGTGGTGGGTGACAGAAGGATACTGTCCATGGTGAGCTCCATGCTGGAGAACAACTCCCATCCCATGTATGAGACCCTTATAATGACATTACACAATGTACTTGTTAAGGCCCAATCTCAGTCCTCAGTGGTCCCTGAGGCTTCCATTTGCAAAATGGATGAGGGCAGTGCCTAAAATTTTGAACTTTTTGATTCTCCAATATTTTGTAAATTAGTCTTTTTTTATTTAAGTTTATAGTGTAATTTTGAAGGAATCTATGCCACTGAACATGCAGTGTGTTCTGCCAATATGAAATTGTATTGTTCACCATCAATCTCTGCTCTTAGGGCTAGTTCACACGGCGAGCCGCGTCTCTCTCTGGTCAAAACCCACCTGCTGCGACCATCGCGGTCGCGGCTTTCCCCTCCGCTGTCGGCTCAAATGAATGAGCCGACATAGGAGGGTGCTGCCGTTGGGCAGAAGCCGCGCGGCAGATTCAGTCTTCCCAGCCTGGTGCAGGGCTACAATTTTGTTTCTGGTGTCCTTTGACAGCTCTTTGGTCTTCACCATAGTGGAGTTTGGTGTCTGACTGTTTGAGTGTGTGCACAGGTGTCTTTTTATAGTGATAACAAGTTTAAACAGGTGCCATTACTACAGGTAATGAGTGGAGGAAAGAGGAGACTCTTAAAGAAGAAGTTACAGGTCTGTCAGAGCCAGAAATCTTGATTGCTTGTAGGTGACCAAATACTTATTTTCCACCATAATTTGCAAATAAATTCTTACAAAATCAGACAATGTGATTTTCTGGATTTGTTTTCTCATTTTGTCTCTCATAGTTGAGGTCTACCTATGATGTAAATTACAGACGCCTCTCATCTTTTTAAGTGGTGGAACTTGCACTATTGGTGACTGACTAAATACTTTTTTGCCCCACTGTACATATACAGTAATAGATGATATTCAATTTAACACATACCGAGCCATCCAAAACTAAACAAATCTTGAATGGTTTGTTCATCTCTAATGCCTGTAGAGTCTTGGTTATATTGTGATTTTGAGGGTTTTTCTAATTGATCTGACCATTGCAAGCGGTGACTGTGACATTAACTCCTGGAAAGATTGTCATGAATGCTAGACTTGAAATTGTTTGGAAATGGTGGGCAGCAATAATTGCTTCTCTAAGATCATTGCTGATATCTTTAGTCCTTGTCCTTGTGTTAACAATGAATTCTCCAGACCAGCAAACTACCAAAAGCTCTGTTTCCGAAATAGCTCGGTGAAAGCTTTAAAATGCCCCAGATTAATTTTCATGTCAGATGCTGGATGATAAATCTGCCATGTTTTTAGACCATCTAGTCTAGCCTAACATCTCCCATTATTTTACTTAGTTTACACCAGAAAAATGCACCAAAATGGTCCATAGTGCTGCAACTTAGAACATTCCTTGCCTTGAATTCATGCCAACCTTCTGCAAAGTCACACTCCTGTTTTATACAAGTCATATGACAAGAATAAAAACAATAAAAGGAGCAGGTTTTTTTTCATATGGCTATTGTCATAGTACGGACAATAGGGTTTCAGTCTTCAGAAGAAGTGTCCTGAGAGAGATTTTAATATACTGTATGGATTAATTATGGATAGCCTAAAATTAATAAAAGCAGGTTGTGATCCTGTGTGCGGTAGGTCATTGATCTAAGTAAAATATTCAGATACATTTACTTAAATTCTAGGTTTGCAAACTTCTAGAAAACACTTTTTTTTCCCAGCCATCGTGTATTTGTAAATGTTAGAAAGCCCAAAGAGAGATTGCTGCAACTTGCCAAGGTCTGGAACCAATACAATACTTTACTACCTGATGTTATTATCTCCTTTCCCTTTTGTACACCGCTTCCCATCATTTTTCTTACAAATGAACTCATTTTGTCTAGCGTTCCTGGCACCCCTGATCAATAATTTAAAGGGCTGCTATCCAAACTGCTTTACAAATAGTAAACATTATTAAACTGTGTTGGAATGGGACATTTCCGATGCCTTAAGGTTACAGTTAGTTAAAATAATAGCACCATAAACCCGGGAGAAAAGCTTGGTGTATGGAAAAATGTCAAGGCTTTCTAAGCAGTTATGGATTACACTGCAGGAGTGCGTATAAGGAGCATATGTAACAGAAAAACTGCAAGAGAATATTAGTTGTGCAAAATACATGCAAACACACTGAGATCTATAAAATACGGATTGTTACAGCTTTATTATCTATTTACTAGTAGGCGTGAGATAATATTCCATTATGTGTTTGGTGAAGGAATACTCGGGGGATAAAGTAATGCACTATGCCATGTCTAGCAGAGGTGCCCCCTACATAATTTAATGTCCACTCAAGTGGCCTACACAATATATTGTCCCCTCAAGTAGAACCTATATAATTCTCCTTTCAATTAATTCATTTATTTTTAATGTAGATTGTGAGCCCCCTATCAGTATGTCTTTGGAGTATGGGAGGAAATCCACGCAAACACGGGGAGAACATGCAGACTCCTTGCAAATTTTGTTCCTGGCAGGATTCGAACCCAGGACTCCAGCATTGCAAGCTTGAATCTGTTTTTGTAACATTTTAGGTCTTATTCAAGACCTGAAATGGTTCTACATGCCTGGCTACCTTATCAATAGGGCAAATGGTGCATCAGCACCTGTCTATGGTAGAGGGGGTCACCTCAGCCAACCCAGATCTAGGATGACAGTTCCACAATTCATCTCTAATTGTGTTTTTTTGGATACAAATAACATTGACCACAGTGGCTTTGACTGATGATGTCTGTGACAGGGACGCAACTCTGCAGAAATTGGGCTAAGAAGGGGCATTCACACTTGCGCCCGTGTCCGCCCTGTGCCACTCCACCGGGTTTCCATCCACAGCCCCGAGAAACTGGACAGGGGGCGGCTTCCTGGTGGTCAGCTTTAAAACCCCTTCATTTGAATTGGTTTTTAATTTTTTAATAGTTTCCACCTGCGGCCTCTCTGCGGGGAAACCGTTTTTTTCAACCAGACACAAAGTCAGACATGCAAGACTTTATGTCCAGCTGAAAAAAAATGGACCGCCGGGAAGCCGTCTCCTGTCCAGTTTTGCCGGGGCTGAGGAGGGAAATCTGGTGGAGAGGCAAAGGGCGGACACAGGCGCAAGTATGAACGCCCCTTCTTAGCCCAATTTCTGCAGAGTTGCGTCCCTGTCACAGACATCATCAGTCAAAGCCACTGTGGTCAATGTTATTTGTATCCAAAAAAACACAATTAGAGATGAATTGTGGAACTGTCATCCTAGATCTGGGCTGGCTAAGGTGACCCCCTCTACCATAGACAGGTGCTGATGCACCATTTGCCCTATTGATAAGGCAGCCAGGCATGTAGAACCATTTCAGGTCTTGAATAAGACCTAAAATGTTACAAAAACAGATTCAAGCTACTAAATGGAGTTTTGTAAAACATTATTCAGATATGGAATAAAAATTCTGTGTAAAAAATTAGTATATTGCTGATTTTAAAATCTGCACCATGCCTCTTTGCACTCTGTTAAAGGCAGTCTATCCTTGAGGATTTCATTTTTTTAAGTAAACATATGTTGGAGTCTCTCTTTCTCTTCTCGCAGCTTTTGAAATATATAATTTTTGGCAAATATATAAATGAAGCTCAGGGAGCACAGGAGGCGTTCTCCCTGTGTTCCGAGCACCACAGCGTCAGAATGTTGATGCTGCCTCCTGGGCCATTCCTTCATGTAGATTGGCTCATCCTCTTCACTGCCTAGCGGCTGTCTCTGTCTTGTGCAGGATCCAAATCCTGCACATTGACTCCTGTTGGAATACAATAAAGATGGCTGGTGGAGCATGCGCTTTACGCTCGCCCCAAATGCAAAGTGGCTGTGCGTACATGTGTACAATCGCTCCCATGTTAAGCTAGGGGATTACTGTTAACACAAAACCAATATAATAAAAAGCGTAATAAATTTTAGTTTGAGTTTTCCAATTTTGGTTAGAAATATTGCAGTTGTTGCGCCTCCATTTCCCATTCTGACAACCTGAATACGGGTAGTTAATTCTCTACATTAAACGTTCATCCTTTTCTCTATTATATATTATTATGAACGATGTCCAAATACTTTAGCAATACTAATATAGTAAGTTGGCAGCGGGCGCTCAGATCAATGGAATACACAATTCAGAGACACCTCTGTGCTATTTAAAACCGTTACTGATATTTGCTATTGCACCTCGGCCAAAAACCTACAAAAACAAAGCTAGACGCCAGGAAAATTAATTTATAGTCGGCAAATAAAAATTAAACCACAAAATTACCAATACTAAAAATAAAAAAATCTGTTTTACAGGAATTAAAGTATATTGTAGGATCATTAATCTCTTCCTGTTTACGCTTACCAAGTCATAAACAACATAAAAGCCTAATATGAGAGGAGAGAAACAAGGAGAACATGCCAGGCTGGGAGTCAAAAATTAGGCTAATGATAGAAACCAGGCAGATCAGGAGGCACAGATGGGCGCGTGGCTAGAAGATTATTCACAAAATTAGTCCTACATTGAAAGTTTTTGGAAAATATAAAAATCTGAAAAGTTTGCCCACTTCTACGTAAAATGTATAATATTAAAAGAATATGAGGTGGGGGATTATGCATAATGCGTCTCATGATAGTTCATCAGTATGTGATCTGTTGGTGTCCCACACCCAGACTCTGCATCGATCAGCCATTGCAGCAGTAATGGGTGCCGGAAGCTACTGGTGGATGAGCCGCGCTTGCGCTGGTCTCAGATACCACTGTTATGCATTAGACGGAGATGTTACGCCACTCCTATCACTCCACTCCTATCACTTGCGCTGGTCTCAGATACCACTGTTATGCATTAGACAGAGAGGTTACACCACTCCTATCACTTGAATTGGTGCAGATCTGAATGCCTGCCGATAGCCAGATTCCAGTACCCAGAGACTGCCACAACAGCCGATCTGTGGACCTATTCTGTGCATAGGTCATCAATATATAAAATTAATTTGGGCCAGAAAATCCCTTTAATCCTGAAAGCTTGCTCAATACATTATAACTGTTATGAAGTTGGCATTATGTTAATATTTCATATTTTCCCCTAAAGCCTCCTTGTGAACGGAGCGTGTCCGGTGCTCCGTTCACTTCTATGGGGCTCCAGAATACAATCATCGTTTGTCATATAATTATAAGTGTTATATAAATGTGATAAACATAAAATCCCATAGCTATAGTTTGGATTCCCAAAGGTCTTCTATACCATTATTTTCAATGGCACTGATCCCATGTTCCCATGTAGCGGGCTGCAGCAAAAAAGTGCTGCAACAAAATCCATGGCAGCAATGCATTGGAGTTTTTCACGTAACACTTTTTATAGAAAGTCCACTGCGGACTTTCTGCTTCCATTATACCTATAGGGAAACTGCCAGCATTTCCATAGGTATAATTGAAATGCTACGATTTCCAAAATTGCAACAGTTTTGGAAATTGTGATTTTGTATCTTTTTAGCAATGTGTAGTTCACTGGAATCCCATCCACTTTGCATGGACTATAAAATGCTATGGTTTATGCCATGTGGGGCCCCGGACTAAGAGACAGTATGATACAGTATGAAGTGGTTCTGATCGGTGGTCTTCAGCTACAGAGACATTTTAAGTCCCAGCAGGTCTAAATGATTTAAGAGAGAAAGTTTGCAATATATAAACTACTAGAGGGAGGACCCGGCTTCGCACGGGTATATTACATGTTATGTTTGTGTAGTGGCCCCATAAGAATTGTCCAGTTTTGCACTGGTGTATTTTGTATGTGGTTTGTGTGTATGTCCATAAGCGTCATGTGATTATGTGTATCTCATTTTGGATATCAGTGAAAAACCTGTGATCAGTTGTTATGGATACCTGGAGTAAAGCTGTATCTAATCCATCCCTATGCAGTACTGTGTTAGGCGCAAGTTGGTGTGGTACTGTGTGCAGATGTGTGTATCTAATCCTCCCCTGTGTGGCATTGTGTGAAGAGGCACGTATCTAATGCTCCGGTAAATGAAACTGTGTGCAGACGTGCATATCTAATCTTAAGGCATGTGGTACTATGTGCAGACGCGTGTAACTAATCCTCTAGCGTGTGGTACTGTGTGCAGACAGGTGTATCTAATCCCTGGTGTGAGGTACTGTGTGCAGATGCGCGTATCTAATCCTCCCCCGGGTCGTACTGTGTGCTGAGACGCGTATCTAATTATCTGGCATGTGGAAATGTGTGCAGATGCATGTATCTAATCCTCCAAAGTGTGGTACTGTGTTCAGACACGTGTATCTAATCCTCCCCTGTGTGGTATTGTGTGAAGAGGCGCGGATCTAATCCTTCGGCGTGTGGAACTGTGTGTAGACGCGCGTATCTAATCCTACAGCATGTGGTACTGTGTGCAGACGCGTGTATCTAATCTTATGGCGTGTACAACTGTGTGCAGACGCGCGTATATAATCCTCTGGAGTGTGGAACTGTATGTAGACGCGTGTATCTAATCCTACGGCATGTGGTACTCTGTGCAGACGTGTGTATCTAATCCTATGGCGTGTACAACTGTGTGAAGACACATGTATCTAATCCTCCCCTGTGTGGTATTGTGTGAAGAGGCGCGTATCTAATCCTATGGCGTGTGGAACTGTGTGTAGACGCACGTATCCAATCCCCCGGCATGTGGCACTGTGTGCAGACGTGCGTATCTAATCCTCCCCCGTGTGGTACTGTGTGCAGACGCGCGTATCTAATCCTCCCCCGTGTGATACTGTGTGTGGAAACGCGTATCTAATTCTCTGGCTTGTGGTACTGTGTGCAGAGGCATGTATCTAATCCTAGTAAACAATAGAGGCAAATATAACAAATTATTCCCCTGACGAAACCTGTCAAGTACAGGTGAAATGCGCGTCGGGTCCCTTTACTGTTGGTATGTATGGAGGCTAATCTTGGATCATCTTATGTGGGCAGTCTCATAGCTATCTGTGGGTTATTACACTGATTATTTGTTGTTTTCATTTACAACACTTTATTATTGGACACTTTCAGTTTTAGCTATGGTTGAGCCCTTTGTACTATAATATTAGTGTTGCCATCCAGTGTACATTCCATGGCTGACAAGTTGGTATTTGTAGCATTGTCTACCCCTATATGATTTTGTTTTATGTTTGTTTATATATTTTGTATGTATATATGTTGCTACACCTTTTTAGGAGCACTCAATAAAAGTTAATTTTTATTCATCTATTTTGTGTGGCTGGTTCACTTTGTTGCTATGTATCTAATCCTCCAAAGTGTGGTACTGTGTGCACACACACGTATCTAATCCTCCCCTGTGTGGATTTGTGTGAAGAAGCGCGTATCTAATTCTTCAGCTTGTGGAACTATGTGTAGACGGGCGTATCTAATCCTATGGCATGTGGTACTGTGTATAGACGCGCGTATCTAATCCTCCCCCGTGTGATACTGTGTGCTGAGACGCGTATCTAATTCTCTGGCTTGTGGTACTGTGTGAAGAGGCATGTATGTAATCCTCCAAAGTGTGGTACTGTGTTCACACACACGTATCTAATCCATAAATATGTGCGAGCATATACAGGGTAGGGCGCATAAATATGTGCGCACATAAATATGTGCGCGCATATACAGGGTAAGGCGCATAAATATGTGCATGCATTAATATGTGCACGCATAAATATATATATGCGCGCATACAGGTTAGGGCGCATATATATGTGCGTGCATAAATATGTGCAAGCATAAATATGTGTGCACATAAATATGTACGCGCATATACAGGGTAGGGTGCATAAATATGTGCGCGCATAAATATGTGCGCGCATAAATATGTGCGCGCATAAATATGTGCGCGCATATACGGGGTAGTACGCATAAATTTGTGTGCGCATAAATACGCACGCGCATATACAGGGTAGGGCGCATAAATATGTGCGCGGATAAATATGTGCGCGCATATACAGGGTAGGGCGCATATACAGGGTAGGGCGCATATATATGTGCGCGCATAAATATAAATGTGCGTGCATACAGGGTAGGGCGCATATATATGTGCGCGCATAAATATGTGTGCGCGTATACAGGGTAAGGCTCATATTCAGGGTAGGGCGCATATATATGTGCGTGCATAAATATGTGCGCACATAAAAATGTGCGCACATATACAGAGTAGGGCGCATAAATATGTGCGCGTATAAATATGTGCGTGCATGTACAGGGTAGGGCGCATAAATATGTGCGCCAATATACAGCGTAGGGCACATAAATATGTGCGCACATACAGGGTAGTGCGCAAAAATATGTGCGCGCAAAAATATGTGCGCGCATATACAGCGAAGGGCGCATAAATATGTGCGCGCATAAATATGTGCGCGCATATACAGGATAGGGTGCATATATATGTGCGTGCATAAATATGTGAGCGCATAAATATGTGCACGCATGTACAGGGTAGGGAGCATATTCAGGGTAGGGCGCATATATATGTGCGCGCATAAATATGTGCGAGCATAAATATGTGTACGCATAAATATGTGTGCGCATATACAGGGTAGAGTGCATAAATTTGTGCGCGCATAAATATGTGCGCGCATATACAGGGTAGGGCGCATATATGTGCGCACATAAATATGTGCGCGGATAAATATGTGCGCGCATATACAGGGTAGAGCACATAAATATGTGCGCGCATAAATGTGTGCGCGCATAAATATGTGTGCGCGTATACAGGGTAGGGCGCATATTCAGGGTAGGGCGCATAAATATGTGCGCGCATATACAGGGTAGAGCGCATATATGTGCGCACATAAATATGTGTGCGGATAAATATGTGCGCGCATATACAGGGTAGGGCGCATAAATATGTGCGCGGATAAATATGTGCGCACATATACAGGGTAGGGCACATAAATATGTGCGCGCATAAATGTGTGCGCGCATAAATATGTGCACGCATGTACAGAGTAGGGCGCATATACAGGGTAGGGCGCATATATATGTGCACGCATAAATATGTGTGCGCGTATACAGGGTAGGGCGCATATTCAGGGTAGGGCACATATATCTTTGCGCGCATAAATATGTGCGTGCATGTACAGGGTAGTGCGCATAAATATGTGCGCGCATATACAGCGTAGGGCACATAAATATGTGTGCATATACAGGGTAGTGCGCATAAATATGTGCGCGTAAAAATATGTGCGTGCATATACAGGGTAAGGCGCATAAATATGTGCGTGCATAAATATGTGCTCGCATATACAGGGTAGGGCGCATAAATATGTGCGCGCAAAAATATGTGCGCGCAAAAATATGTGCGCGCATATACAGCGTAGGTCGCATAAATGTGTGCGCGCATAAATATGTGCGCGCATATACAGGGTAGGGTGCATAACTACATGCGCGCATAAATATGTGCACGCATATACAGGATAGGGTGCATATATATGTGCGCGCATAAATATGTGAGCGCATAAATATGTGCACGCATGTACAGGGTAGGGCGCATATTCAGGGTAGGGCGCATATATATGTGCGCGCATAAATTTGTGCGTGCATAAATATGTGCTCACATAATTATGTGTGCGCATATACAGGGTAGGGCGCATAAATATGTGCGCGCATAAATATGTGCGCGGATAAATATGTGCACGCATATACAGGGTAGGGCGCATAAATATGTGCGCGGATAAATATGTGCGCGCATATACAGGGTAGGGCACATAAATATGTGCGCGCATAAATATGTGTGCGCGTATACAGGGTAGGGCGCATATTCAGGGTAGGGCGCATATATATGTGCGCGCATAAATATGTGCGCACATAAAAATGTGCGCACATATACAGAGTAGGGTGCATAAATATGTGCGCGCATAAATATGTGCGTGCATGTACAGGGTAGTGCGCATAAATATGCGCGCGCATATACAGGGTAGCGCGCATAAATATGTGCGCGCAAAAATATGTGCGTGCATATACAGGGTAGGGCGCATAAATATGTGCGTGCATAAATATGTGCACGCATATACAGGGTAGGGCGCATAAATATGTGCACGCATATACAGGGTAGGGCGCATAAATATGTGCGCGCATAAATATGTGCACGCATAAATAGGTGCGCGCATATACAGGGTAGGGCGCATAAATATGTGCGCGCATATACCAGGTAGGGCGCATAAATATGTGCACGCATAAATATGTGCTCGCATATACAGGGTAGGGCGCATAAATATGTGCGCGCATAAATATGTGCGCGCATATACAGGGTAGGGTGCATATATATGTGCGCGCATAAATATGTGAGCGCATAAATATGTGCACGCATGTACAGGGTAGGGAGCATATTCAGGGTAGGGCGCATATATATGTGCGCGCATAAATATGTGCGAGCATAAATATGTGTACGCATAAATATGTGTGCGCATATACAGGGTAGAGTGTATAAATTTGTGCGCGCATAAATATGTGCGCGCATAATTATGTGCGCGCATATACAGGGTAGAGCGCATATATGTGCGCACATAAATATGTGTGCGGATAAATATGTGCACGCATGTACAGGGTAGGGCGCATATACAGGGTAGGGCACATATATATGTGCACGCATAAATATGTGTGCGCGTATACAGGGTAGGGCGCATATTCAGGGTAGGGCACATATATCTGTGCGCGCATAAATATGTGCGTGCATGTACAGGGTAGTGCGCATAAATATGCGCGCACACATATACAGGGTAGGGCGCATAAATATGTGCGCGCATATACAGCGTAGGGCACATAAATATGTGTGCATATACAGGGTAGTGCGCATAAATATATGCGCGCAAAAATATGTGCGTGCATATACAGGGTAGGGCGCATAAATATGTGCGTGCATAAATATGTGCTCGCATATACAGGGTAGGGCGCATAAATATGTGCGCGCAAAAATATGTGCGCGCATATACAGCGTAGGGCGCATAAATATGTGCGCGCATATACAGGGTAGGGTGCATAACTATATACGCGCATAAATATGTGCGCGCATATACAGGATAGGGTGCATATATATGTGCGCGCATAAATATGTGAGCGCATAAATATGTGCACGCATGTACAGGGTAGGGCGCATATTCAGGGTAGGGTGCATATATAAGTACACGTATAAATTTGTGCGCGCATAAATATGTGCTCGCATAATTATGTGCGCGCATATACAGGGTAGGGCGCATAAATATGTGCGCGCATAAATATGTGCGCGGATAAATATGTGCGCGCATATACAGGGTAGGGCGCATAAATATGTGCGCGGATAAATATGTGCGCGCATATACAGGGTAGGGCACATAAATATGTGCGCGCATAAATGTGTGCGCGCATAAATATGTGTGCGCGTATACAGGGTAGGGCGCATATTCAGGGTAGGGCGCATATATATGTGCGCGCATAAATATGTGCGCACATAAAAATGTGCGCACATATACAGAGTAGGGCGCATAAATATGTGCTCGCATAAATATGTGCGTGCATGTACAGGGTAGTGCGCATAAATATGCACGCGCATATACAGGGTAGTGCGCATAAATATGTGCGCACAAAAATATGTGCGTGCATATACAGGGTAGGGCGCATAAATATGTGCACGCATAAATATGTGCACGCATATACAGGGTAGGGCGCATAAATATGTGCGCGCATATACAGGGAAGGGCGCATAAATATGCGCGCGCATAAATATGTGCACGCATAAATAGGTGCGCGCATATACAGGGTAGGGCGCATAAATATGTGCGCGCATATACCGGGTAGGGTGCATTACTATGTGCACGCATAAATATGTGCGCGCATACACAGAATAGGGCGCATGTATATGTGCACGCATAAATATGTGTACGCATAAATATGCGTGCGCATATACAGGGTAGTGCGCATAAATTTGTGCGCGCATAAATATGTGCGCGTATAATTATGTGCACGCATATACAGGGTAGGGCACATAAATATGTGCGCGCATAAATATATGCGCGCATATACAGGGTAGAGCGCATATATGTGCGCACGTAAATATGTGTGCGGATAAATATGTGCACGCATATACAGGGTAGGGGGATAAATATGTGCGCGCAAAAATATGTGCGCACAAAAATATGTGCGCGCATATACAGTGTAGGGTGCATAAATATGTGCGCGCATAAATATGTGCGCGCATATACAGGGTAGGGAGCATAACTATATGCGCGCATAAATATGTGCGCGCATATGCAGGATAGGGTGCATATATATGTGCTCGAATAAATATGTGAGCGCATAAATATGTGTACGCATGTACAGGGTAGGATGCATATTCAGGGAAGGGCGCATATATATGTGCGCGCATAAATATGTGCGAGCATAAATATGTGTACGCATAAATATGTGTGCGCATATACAGGGTAGAGTGCATAAATTTGTGCGCGCATAAATATGTGCGCACATAATTATGTGCGCGCATATACAGGGTAGGACGCATAAATATGTGCGCGCATAAATATGTGTGCGCATATACAGGATAGGGCGCATATATGTGCGCACATAAATATGTGCGCGGATAAATATGTGCGCGCATATACAGGGTAGGGCGCATATTCAGGGTAGGGCGCATATATATGGGCACGCATGTACAGGGTAGAGCGCATATATGTGCGCACATAAATATGTGTGCGGATAAATATGTGCGCGCATATACAGGGTAGGGCGCATAAATATGTGCGCAGATAAGTATGTGCGCGCATATACAGGGTAGGGCACATAAATTTGTGTGCGTTCATAAATGTGTGTGCACATAAATATGTGCACGCACGTACAGGGTAGGGTGCATATACAGGGTAGGGCGCATATATATGTGCACGCATAAATATGTGTGCGAGTATACAGGGTAGGGCGCATATTCAGGGTAGGGCGCATATATATGTGCGCGCATAAATATGTTCGCACATAAAAATGTGCGTACATATACAGAGTAGGGCGCATAAATATGCGCGCGCATATACAGGGTAGGGCGCATAAATATGTGCGCGCATATACAGGGTAGGGCACATAAATATGTGTGCATATACAGGGTAGTGCGCATAAATATGTGCGCGCAAAAATATGTGCGTGCATATACAGGGTAGGGCGCATAAATATGTGCTCGCATATACAGGGTAGGGCACATAAATATGTGTGCATATACAGGGTAGTGCGCATAAATATGTGCGCGCAAAAATATGTGTGCGCATATACAGCGTAGGGCGCATAAATATGTGAGCGCATAAATATGTGCGCGCATAAATATGTGCGCGCATTTACAGGTTAGGGAGCATAACTATATGCGCGCATAAATATGTGCGCGCATATACAGGATAGGGTGCATATATATGTGCGCGCATAAATATGTGAGCGCAAAAATATGTGCACGCATGTACAGGGTAGGGCGCATATTCAGGGTAGGGCGCATATATATGTGCGCGCATAAATATGTGCGAGCATAAATATGTGTACGCATAAATATGTGCGCGCATATACAGGGTAGGGTGCATAACTATGTGCGCGCATAAATATGTGCGCGCATACACATGATAGGGCGCATATATATGTGCGCGCATAAATATGTGCGAGCATAAATATGTGTACGCATAAATATGTGTGTGCATATACAGGGTAGTGCGCATTAATTTGTGCGCGCATAAATATGTGCGCGCATAATTATGTGCGCGCATATACAGGGTAGGGCGCATAAATATGTGCGCGCATAAATATGTGCGCGCATATACAGGGTAGAGCGCATATTTGTGAGCACATAAATATGTGCGCGGATAAATATGTGCGCGCATATACAGGGTAGGGCGCATAAATATGTGCGTGCATATACAAGGTAGGGCGCATAAATATGTGCGCGCTTAAATATGTGCACACAAAAATATGTGCGCGCATATACAGCGTAGGGCACATAAATATGTGTGCATATACAGGGTAGTGCGCATAAATATGTGCGCGCAAAAATATGTGCGCGCATATACAGCGTAGGGCGCATAAATATGTGCGCACATAAATATGTGCGCGCATTTACAGGGTAGGGTGCATAACTATATGCGTGTATAAATATGTGCGCGCATATACAGGATAGGGTGCATATATATGTGCGCGCATAAATATGTGAGCGCAAAAATATGTGTACGCATGTACAGGGTAAGGCGCATATTCAGGGTAGAGCGCATATATATGAGCGCGCATAAATATGTGCGCGCATAAATATGTGTACGCATAAATATGTGTGCGCATATACAGGGTAGGGTGCATAACTATGTGCGCGCATAAATATGTGCGCGCATACACATGATAAGGCGCATATATATGTGCGCGCATAAATATGTGTACGCATAAATATGTGTGCGCATATACAGTGTAGGGCGCATAAATTTGTGCGCGCATAAATATGTGCGCGTATAATTATGTGCACGCATATACAGGGTAGGGCACATAAATATGTGCGCGCATAAATATATGCGCGCATATACAGGGTAGAGCGCATATATGTGCGCACATAAATATGTGTGCGGATAAATATGTGAACGCATATACAGGGTAGGGCGGATAAATATGTGCGCGCATATACAGTGTAGGGTGCATAAATATGTGCGCGCATAAATATGTGCGCGCATATACAGGGTAGGGAGCATAACTGTATGCGCGCATAAATATGTGCGCGCATATGCAGGATAGGGTGCATATATATGTGCTCGAATAAATATGTGAGCGAATAAATATGTGCACGCATGTACAGGGTAGGACGCATATTCAGGGTAGGGCGCATATATATGTGCGCGCATAAATATGTGCGAGCATAAATATGTGTACGCATAATTATGTGCGCGCATATACAGGGTAGGACGCATAAATATGTGCGCGCATAAATATGTGTGCACTTATACAGGATAGGGCGCATATATGTGCGCACATAAATATGTGCGCGGATAAATATGTGCGCGCATATACAGGGTAGGGCGCATATTCAGGGTAGGGCGCATATATATGGGCACGCATATACAGGGTAGAGCGCATATATGTGCGCACATAAATATGTGTGCGGATAAATATGTGCGCGCATATACAGGGTAGGGCGCATAAATATGTGCGCGGATAAGTATGTGCGCGCATATACAGGGTAGGGAACATAAATATGTGCGCGCATAAATGTGTGTGCGCATAAATATGTGCACGCACGTACAGGGTAGGGCGCATATACAGGGTAGGGCGCATATATATGTGCGCGCATAAATATGTGTGCGCGTATACAGGGTAGGGCGCATATTCAGGGTAGGGCGCATATATATGTGCGCTCATAAATATGTGCGCACATAAAAATGTGCGTACATATACAGAGTAGGGCGCATAAATATGTGCACGCATAAATATGTGCATGCATGTACAGGGTAGTGCGTATAAATATGTGCGCACATATACAGGGTAGGGCGCATAAATATGTGCGCGCATATACAGCGTTGGGCACATAAATATGTGTGCATATACAGGGTACTGCGCATAAAAATGTGCGCGCAAAAATATGTGCGTGCATATACAGGGTAGGGCGCATAAATATGTGCGCGCATAAATATGTGCTCGCATATACAGGGTAGGGCGCATAAAAATGTGCGCGCAAAAATATGTGCACGCAAAAATATGTGCGCGCATATACAGCATAGTGCGCATAAATATGTGCGCCCATAAATATGTGCGCGCATATACAGGGTAGGGTGCATAACTATATGCGCGCATAAATATGTGAGCGCAAAAATATGTGCACGCATGTACAGGGTAGGGCGCATATTCAGGGTAGGGCGCATATATCTGTGCGCGCATAAATATGTGCGAGCATAAATATGTGTACGCATAAATATATGCGCGCATATACAGGGTAGGGTGCATAACCATGTGCGCGGATAAATATGTGCGCGGATAAATATGTGCGCGCATATACAGGGTAGGGCGCATAAATATGTGCGCGGATAAATATGTGCACGCATATACAGTGTAGGGCACATAAATATGTGCGCGCATAAATGTGTGCGCGCATAAATATGTGTGCGCGTATACAGGGTAGTGCGCATATTCAGGGTAGGGCGCATATATATGTGCGCGCATATACAGGGTAGAGCGCATATATGTGCGCACATAAATATGTGTGCGGATAAATATGTGCGCGCATATACAGGGTGTAGCGCATAAATATGTGCGCGGATAAATATGTGCGCGCATATACAGGGTAGGGCACATAAATATGTGCGCGAATAAATGTGTGCGCGCATAAATATGTGCACGCATATACAGGGTAGGGCGCATATACAGGGTAGGGCGCATATATATGTGCGCGCATAAATATGTGTGCGCGTATACAGGGTAGGGCGCATATTCAGGGTAGGGCGCATATATATGTGCGCGCATAAATATGTGCGCACATAAAAATGTGCATACATATACAGAGTAGGGCGCATAAATATGTGCGCGCATAAATATGTGCATGCATGTAAAGGGTAGTGCGCATAAATATGTGCGCGCATATACAGGGTAGGGCGCATAAATATGTGCGCGCATATACAGCGTAGGGCACATAAATATGTGTGCACATAAAGGGTAGTGCGCATAAATATGTGCACGCAAAAATATGTGCGTGAATATACAGGGTAGGGCGCATAAATATGTGCGCGCATAAATATGTGCGCGCATATACAGCGTAGGGAGTATAAATATGTGCGCGCATAAATATGTGCGCGCATATACAGGGTAGGGTGCATAAATATGTGCGCGCATATACAGGATAGGGTGCATATATATGTGCGCGCATAAATATGTGAGCGCAAAAATATGTGCACGCATGTACAGGGTAGGGCGCATATTCAGGGTAGGGAGCATATATATGTGCGCGCATAAATATGTGCGAGCATAAATATGTGTACGCATAAATATGTGCGCGCATATACAGGGTAGGGTGCATAACTATGTGCGCGCATAAATATGCGCGCATACACAGGATAGGGCGCATATATATGTGCGCGCATAAATATGTGTGCACATAAATATGTGCGCGCATATACAGGGTAGTGCGCATAAATTTGTGTGTGCATAAATACGCACGCGCATATACAGGGTAGGCCGCATAAATATGTGCGCGGATAAATATGTGCGCACATATACAGGGTAGGGTGCATAAACATGTGCGCGCATAAATATGTGAGCGCATAAATATTTGCACGCATGTACAGGGTAGGGCGCATATTCAGGGTAGGGCGCATATATACGTGCGCGCATAAATATGTGCGAGCATAAATATGTGTACGCATAAATATGTGTGCGCATATACAGGGTAGTGCGCATAAATTTGTGCGCGCATAATTATGTGCGCGCATATACAGGGTAGGGCGCATAAATATGTGCGCGCATAAATATGTGCGCGCATATACAGGGTAGAGCGCATATATGTGCGCACATAAATATGTGCGCGGATAAATATGTGCGCGCATATACAGGGTAGGGCGCATAAATATGTGCGCGGATAAATATGTGCGCGCATAAATAGGTGCGCGCATATACAGGGTAGGGCGCATAAATATGTGCGCGCATATACAAAGTAGGGCGCATAAATATGTGCGCGCTTAAATATGTGCGCACAAAAATATGTGCGCGCATATACAGCGTAGGGCACATAAATATGTTTGCATATACAGGGTAGTGCGCATAAATATGTGCGCGCAAAAATATGTGCATGCATATACAGCGTAGGGCCCATAAATATGTGCGCGCATACACAGGGTAGGGTGCATAACTATGTACGCGCATAAATATGTGCGCGCATATACAGGATAGGGTGCATATACACTCACCAGCCACTTTATTAGGTACACCATGCTAGTAACGGGTTGGACCCCCTTTTGCCTTCAGAACTGCCTCAATTCTTCGTGGCATAGATTCAACAAGGTGCTGGAAGCATTCCTCAGAGATTTTGGTCTATATTGACATGATGGCATCACACAGTTGCCGCAGATTTGTCGTCTGCACATCCATGATGCGAATCTCCCATTCCACCACATCCCAAAGATGCTCCTCTATTGGATTGAGATCTGGTGACTGTGGAGGCCATTGGAGTACAGTGAACTCATTGTCATGTTCAAGAAACCAGTCTGAGATGATTCCAGCTTTATGACATGGCATTGCATTATCCTGCTGAAAGTAGCCATCAGATGTTGGGTACATTGTGGTCATAAAGGGATGGACATGGTCAGCAACAATACTCAGGTAGGCTTTGGCGTTGCAACGATGCTCAATTGGTACCAAGGGGCCCAAAGAGTGCCAAGAAAATATTCCCCACACCATGACACCACCACCACCAGCCTGAACCGTTGATACAAGGCAGGATGGATCCATGCTTTCATGTTGTTGACGCCAAATTCTGACTCTACCATCCGAATGTCGCAGCAGAAATCGAGACTCATCAGACCAGGCAACGTTTTTCCAATCTTCAATTGTCCAATTTCGATGAGCTTGTGCAAATTGTAGCCTCAGTTTCCTGTTCTTAGCTGAAAGGAGTGGCACCCGGTGTGGTCTTCTGCTGCTGTAGCCCATCTGCCTCAAAGTTCGACGTACTGTGCGTTCAGAGATGCTCTTCTGGCTACCTTGGTTGTAACGGGTGGCTATTTGAGTCACTGTTGCCTTTCTATCAGCTCGAACCAGTCTGGCCATTTTCCTCTGACCTTTGGCATCAACAACGCATTTCCGCCCACAGAACTGCTGCTCACTGGATGTTTTTTCTTTTTCGGACCATTCTCTGTAAACCCTAGAGATGGTTGTGCGTGAAAATCCCAGTAGATCAGCAGTTTCTGAAATACTCAGACCAGCCCTTCTGGCACCAACAACCATGCCACGTTCAAAGGCACTCAAATCACCTTTCTTCCCCATACTGATGCTCGGTTTGAACTGCAGTTGATTGTCTTGACCATGTCTACATGCCTAAATGCACTGAGTTGCCGCCATGTGATTGGCTGATTAGAAATTAAGTGTTAACGAGCAGTTGGACAGGTGTACCTAATAAAGTGGCCGGTGAGTGTATATGTGCGCGCATAAATATGTGAGCGCATAAATATGTGCACGCATGTGCAGGGTAGGGCGCATATTTAGGGTAGGGTGCATATATATGTGCGCGCATAAATATGTGCGAGCATAAATATGTGTACGCATAAATATGTGTGCGCATATACAGGGTAGTGCGCATAAATTTGTGCGTGCATAAATATGTGCGCGCATAATTATGTGCACGCATATACAGGGTAGGGCACATAAATATGTGCAGGGTAGATCGCATATATGTGCGCACATAAATATGTGTGCGGATAAATATGTGCGCGCATATACAGGGTAGGGCGCATAAATATGTGCGCGCAAAAATATGTGAGCGCATATACAGGGTAGGGTGCATAACTATGTGCGCGCATAAATATGTGTGCGCATATACAGGATAGGGTGCATATATATGTGCTCGCATAAATATGTGAGTGCATAAATATGTGCACGCATGTACAGGGTAGGGCTCATATTCAGGGTAGGGCGCATATATATGTGCGCGCATAAATATGTGCGAGCATAAATATGTGTACGCATAAATATGTGTGCGCATATACAGAGTAGAGTGCATAAATTTGTGCGCGCATAAATATGTGCGCATATAATTATGTGCGCGCATATACAGGGTAGGACGCATAAATATGTGCGCGGATAAATATGTGCGCGCATATACAGGGTAGGGCGCATAAATATGTGCGCGGATAAATATGTGCGCGCATATACAGTGTAGGGCACATAAATATGTGCGCGCATAAATGTGTGCGCGCATAAATTTGTGTGCGCGTATACAGGGTAGGGCGCATATTCAGGGTAGGGCGCATATATATGTGCGCGCATATACAGTGTAGAGCGCATATATGTGCGCACATAAATATGTGTGCGGATAAATATGTGTGCGCACATACAGGGTAGTGCGCATAAATATGTGCGCGGATAAATATGTGCGCGAATATACAGGGTAGGGCACATAAATATGTGCGCGAATAAATGTGTGCGCGCATAAATATGTGCACGCATGTACAGGGTAGGGCGCATATACAGGGTAGGGCGCATATATATGTGCGTGCATAAATATGTGTGCGCGTATACAGGGTAGGGCGCATATTCAGGGTAGGGCGCATATATATGTGCGCGCATAAATATGTGCGCACATAAAAATGTGCGTATATATACAGAGTAGGGTGCATAAATATGTGCGCGCATAAATATGTGCATGCATGTAAAGGGTAGTGCGCATAAATATGAGCGCGCATATACAGGGTAGGGCGCATAAATATGTGCGCGCATATACAGCGTAGGGCACATAAATATGTGTGCATATAAAGGGTAGTGCGCATAAATATGTGCACGCAAAAATATGTGCGTGCATATACAGGGTAGGGCGCATAAATATGTGCGCGCATAAATATGTGCTCGCATATACAGGGTAAGGCGCATAAAAATGTGCGCGCAAAAATATGTGCGCGCAAAAATATGTGCGCGCATATACAGCGTAGGGCGCATAAATATGTGCGCGCATAAATATGTGCACGCATATACAGGGTAGGGTGCATAAATATGTGCGCGCATATACAGGATAGGGTGCATATATATGTGCGCGCATAAATATGTGAGCGCAAAAATATGTGCACGCATGTACAGGGTAGGGCGCATATTCAGGGTAGGGCGCATATATATGTGCGCGCATAAATATGTGCGAGCATAAATATGTGTACGTATAAATATGTGCGCGCATATACAGGGCAGGGTGCATAACTATGTGCGCGCATAAATATGCGCGCATACACAGGATAGGGCGCATATATATGTGCGCGCATAAATATGTGTGCACATAAATATGTGCGCGCATATACAGGGTAGTGCGCATAAATTTGTGTGTGCATAAATACGCACGCGCATATACAGGGTAGGCCGCATAAATATGTGCGCGGATAAATATGTGCGCACATATACAGGGTAGGGTGCATAAACATGTGCGCGCATAAATATGTGAGCGCATAAATATTTGCACGCATGTACAGGGTAGGGCGCATATTCAGGGTAGGGCGCATATATATGTGCGCGCATAAATATGTGCAAGCATAAATATGTGTACGCATAAATATGTGTGCGCATATACAGGGTAGTGCGCATAAATTTGTGCGCGCATAAATATGTGCGCGCATATACAGGGTAGGGCGCATAAATATGTGCGCGCATAAATATGTGCGCGCATATACAGGGTAGAGCGCATATATGTGCGCACATAAATATGCGCGCGGATAAATATGTGCGCGCATATACAGGGTAGGGCGCATAAATATGTGCGCGCATATACAGGGTAGGGCACATAAATATGTGCGCGCATAAATGTGTGCGCGCATAAATATGTGAGCGCGTATACAGGGTAGGGCGCATATTCAGGGTAGGGCGCATATATATGTGCGCGCATATACAGGGTAGAGCGCATATATATGTGCGCACATAAATATGTGTGCGGATAAATATGTGCGTGCATATACAGGGTAGGGCACATAAATATGTGCGCGCATAAATGTGTGCGCGGATAAATATGTGCATGCATGTACAGGGTAGGGCGCATATACAGGGTAGGGCGCATATATATGTGCGCGCATAAATATGTGTGCGCGAATACAGGGTAGGGCGCATATTCAGGGTAGGGCGCATATATATGTGCGCACATAAAAATGTGCGTACATATACAGAGTAGGGCGCATAAATATGTGCGCGCATAAATATGTGAATGCATGTACAGGGTAGTGCGCATAAATATGTGCGCGCATATACAGCGTAGGGCACATAAATATGTGTGCATATAAAGGGTAGTGCGCATAAATATGTGCGCGCAAAAATATGTGCGTGCATATACAGGGTAGGGCGCATAAATATGTGTGCGCATAAATATGTGCTCGTATATACAGGGTAGGGCGCATAAAAATGTGCGCGCAATAATATGTGCGCGCAAAAATATGTGCGCGCATATACAGCGTAGGGCGCATAAATATGTGCGCGCATAAATATGTGCGTGCATATACAGGGTAGGGTGCATAAATATGTGCGCGCATATACAGGATAGGGTGCATATATATGTGCGCGCATAAATATGTGAGCGCAAAAATATGTGCACGCATGTACAGGGTAGGGCGCATATTCAGGGTAGGGCGCATATATATGTGCACGCATAAATATATGCGAGCATAAATATGTGTACGCATAAATATGTGCGCGCATATACAGGGTAGGGTGCATAACTATGTGCGCGCATAAATATGTGCGCGCATATACAGGGTAGTGCGCATAAATTTGTGTGTGCATAAATACGCACGCGCATATACAGGTTAGGCCGCATAAATATGTGCGCGGATAAATATGTGCGCACATATACAGGGTAGGGTGCATAAATATGTGCGCGCATAAATATGTGAGCGCATAAATATTTGCACGCATGTACAGGCTAGGGCGCATATTCAGGGTAGGGCGCATATATATGTGCGCGCATAAATATGTGCGAGCATAAATATGTGTACGCATAAATATGTGTGCGCATATACAGGGTAGTGCGCATAAATTTGTGCGCGCATAAATATGTGCGCGCATATACAGGGTAGGGCGCATAAATATGTGAGCGCATAAATATGTGCGCGCATATACAGGGTAGGGCGCATAAATATGTGCGCGCATATACAAGGTAGGGCGCATAAATATGTGCGCGCATAAATATGTGTGCACAAAAATATGTGCACGCATATACAGCGTAGGGCACATAAATATGTGTGCATATACAGGGTAGTGCGCATAAATATGTGCGTGCAAAAATATGTGCGTGCATATACAGCGTAGGGCGCATAAATATGTGCGCGCATATACAGGGTAGGGTGCATAACTATGTGCGCGCATAAATATGTGAGCGCATATATGTGCGCTCATGTACAGGGTAGGGCGCATATTCAGGGTAGGGCGCATATATATGTGCGTGCATAAATATGTGCGAGCATAAATAAGTGTACGCATAAATATGTGCGCGCATATACAGGGTAGGGCGCATAAATATGTGCGCGCATAAATATGTGCGCGCATATACACGGTAGGGCACATAAATATGTGCGCGCATAAATGTGTGCGCGCATAAATTTGTGCACGCATGTACAGGGTAGGGCGCATATACAGGGTAGGGCGCATATATATGTGCGCGCATAAATATGTGTGCGCGTATACAGGGTAGGGTGCATATTCAGGGTAGGGCGCATATATATGTGCGCGCACGTACAGTGTAGTGCGCATAAATATGCGCGCGCATATACAGGGTAGGGCGCATAAATATGTGCGCGCATATACAGCGTAGGGCACATAAATATGTGCGCATATACAGAGTAGTGCGCATAAATATGTGCGCGCAAAAATATGTGCGTGCATATACAGGGTAGGGCGCATAAATATGTGCGTGCATATACAGGGTAGGGCGCATAAATATGTGCGCGCATAAATAGGTGCACGCATATATAGATTAGGGCGCATAAATATGTGCGCGCATATACAGGATAGGGTGCATATATATGTGCGCGCATAAATATGTGCGCACAAAAATATGTGCGCGCATATACAGCGTAGGGCACATAAATATGTGTGCATATACAGGGTAGTGCGCATAAATATGTGCGCGCAAAAATATGTGCGTGCATATACAGGGTAGGGCGCATAAATATGTGCGCGCATAAATATGTGCTCGCATATACAGGGTAGGGCGCATAAATATGTGCGCGCAAAAATATGTGCGCACATAAATATGTGAGCACATAAAAATGTGCACGCATGTACAGGGTAGGGCGCATATTCAGGGTAGGGTGCATATATATGTGCGCGCATAAATATGTGCGAGCATTAATATGTGTACGCATAAATATGTGTGCGCATATACAGGCTAGTGCGCATAAATTTGTGCGCGCATAAATATGTGCGCGCATATACAGGGTAGGGCGCATAAATATGTGCGCATATACAGGGTAGTGCGCATAAATATGTGCGCGCAAAAATATGTGCGTGCATATACAGGGTAGGGCGCATAAATATGTGCGCGCATAAATATGTGCACGCATATACAGGGTAGAGCGCATATATGTGCGCACATAAATATGTGTGCGGATAAATATGTGCGCGCATATACAGGGTAGGGCGCATAAATATGTGCGCGGATAAATATGTGCGCACATATACAGGGTAGGGCACATAAATATGTGCGCGCATAAATGTGTGCGCGCATAAATATGTGCACGCATGTACAGAGTAGGGCGCATATACAGGGTAGGGCGCATATATATGTGCACGCATAAATATGTGTGCGCGTATACAGGGTAGGGCGCATATTCAGGGTAGGGCACATATATCTTTGCGCGCATAAATATGTGCGTGCATGTACAGGGTAGTGCGCATAAATATGTGCGCGCATATACAGCATAGGGCACATAAATATGTGTGCATATACAGGGTAGTGCGCATAAATATGTGCGCGTAAAAATATGTGCGTGCATATACAGGGTAAGGCGCATAAATATGTGCGTGCATAAATATGTGCTCGCATATACAGGGTAGGGCGCATAAATATGTGCGCGCAAAAATATGTGCGCGCAAAAATATGTGCGCGCATATACAGCGTAGGTCGCATAAATGTGTGCGCGCATAAATATGTGCGCGCATATACAGGGTAGGGTGCATAACTACATGCGCGCATAAATATGTGCACGCATATACAGGATAGGGTGCATATATATGTGCGCGCATAAATATGTGAGCGCATAAATATGTGCACGCATGTACAGGGTAGGGCGCATATTCAGGGTAGGGCGCATATATATGTGCGCGCATAAATTTGTGCGTGCATAAATATGTGCTCACATAATTATGTGTGCGCATATACAGGGTAGGGCGCATAAATATGTGCGCACATAAATATGTGCGCGGATAAATATGTGCACGCATATACAGGGTAGGGCGCATAAATATGTGCGCGGATAAATATGTGCGCGCATATACAGGGTAGGGCACATAAATATGTGCGCGCATAAATATGTGTGCGCGTATACAGGGTAGGGCGCATATTCAGGGTAGGGCGCATATATATGTGCGCGCATAAATATGTGCGCACATAAAAATGTGCGCACATATACAGAGTAGGGTGCATAAATATGTGCGCGCATAAATATGTGCGTGCATGTACAGGGTAGTGCGCATAAATATGCGCGCGCATATACAGGGTAGCGCGCATAAATATGTGCGCGCAAAAATATGTGCGTGCATATACAGGGTAGGGCGCATAAATATGTGCGTGCATAAATATGTGCACGCATATACAGGGTAGGGCGCATAAATATGTGCACGCATATACAGGGTAGGGCGCATAAATATGTGCGCGCATAAATATGTGCACGCATAAATAGGTGCGCGCATATACAGGGTAGGGCGCATAAATATGTGCGCGCATATACCAGGTAGGGCGCATAAATATGTGCACGCATAAATATGTGCTCGCATATACAGGGTAGGGCGCATAAATATGTGCGCGCATAAATATGTGCGCGCATATACAGGGTAGGGTGCATATATATGTGCGCGCATAAATATGTGAGCGCATAAATATGTGCACGCATGTACAGGGTAGGGAGCATATTCAGGGTAGGGCGCATATATATGTGCGCGCATAAATATGTGCGAGCATAAATATGTGTACGCATAAATATGTGTGCGCATATACAGGGTAGAGTGTATAAATTTGTGCGCGCATAAATATGTGCGCGCATAATTATGTGCGCGCATATACAGGGTAGAGCGCATATATGTGCGCACATAAATATGTGTGCGGATAAATATGTGCACGCATGTACAGGGTAGGGCGCATATACAGGGTAGGGCACATATATATGTGCACGCATAAATATGTGTGCGCGTATACAGGGTAGGGCGCATATTCAGGGTAGGGCACATATATCTGTGCGCGCATAAATATGTGCGTGCATGTACAGGGTAGTGCGCATAAATATGCGCGCACACATATACAGGGTAGGGCGCATAAATATGTGCGCGCATATACAGCGTAGGGCACATAAATATGTGTGCATATACAGGGTAGTGCGCATAAATATATGCGCGCAAAAATATGTGCGTGCATATACAGGGTAGGGCGCATAAATATGTGCGTGCATAAATATGTGCTCGCATATACAGGGTAGGGCGCATAAATATGTGCGCGCAAAAATATGTGCGCGCATATACAGCGTAGGGCGCATAAATATGTGCGCGCATATACAGGGTAGGGTGCATAACTATATACGCGCATAAATATGTGCGCGCATATACAGGATAGGGTGCATATATATGTGCGCGCATAAATATGTGAGCGCATAAATATGTGCACGCATGTACAGGGTAGGGCGCATATTCAGGGTAGGGTGCATATATAAGTACACGTATAAATTTGTGCGCGCATAAATATGTGCTCGCATAATTATGTGCGCGCATATACAGGGTAGGGCGCATAAATATGTGCGCGCATAAATATGTGCGCGGATAAATATGTGCGCGCATATACAGGGTAGGGCGCATAAATATGTGCGCGGATAAATATGTGCGCGCATATACAGGGTAGGGCACATAAATATGTGCGCGCATAAATGTGTGCGCGCATAAATATGTGTGCGCGTATACAGGGTAGGGCGCATATTCAGGGTAGGGCGCATATATATGTGCGCGCATAAATATGTGCGCACATAAAAATGTGCGCACATATACAGAGTAGGGCGCATAAATATGTGCTCGCATAAATATGTGCGTGCATGTACAGGGTAGTGCGCATAAATATGCACGCGCATATACAGGGTAGTGCGCATAAATATGTGCGCACAAAAATATGTGCGTGTATATACAGGGTAGGGCGCATAAATATGTGCACGCATAAATATGTGCACGCATATACAGGGTAGGGCGCATAAATATGTGCGCGCATATACAGGGAAGGGCGCATAAATATGCGCGCGCATAAATATGTGCACGCATAAATAGGTGCGCGCATATACAGGGTAGGGCGCATAAATATGTGCGCGCATATACCGGGTAGGGTGCATTACTATGTGCACGCATAAATATGTGCGCGCATACACAGAATAGGGCGCATGTATATGTGCACGCATAAATATGTGTACGCATAAATATGCGTGCGCATATACAGGGTAGTGCGCATAAATTTGTGCGCGCATAAATATGTGCGCGTATAATTATGTGCACGCATATACAGGGTAGGGCACATAAATATGTGCGCGCATAAATATATGCGCGCATATACAGGGTAGAGCGCATATATGTGCGCACGTAAATATGTGTGCGGATAAATATGTGCACGCATATACAGGGTAGGGGGATAAATATGTGCGCGCAAAAATATGTGCGCACAAAAATATGTGCGCGCATATACAGTGTAGGGTGCATAAATATGTGCGCGCATAAATATGTGCGCGCATATGCAGGATAGGGTGCATATATATGTGCTCGAATAAATATGTGAGCGCATAAATATGTGTACGCATGTACAGGGTAGGATGCATATTCAGGGTAGGGCGCATATATATGTGCGCGCATAAATATGTGCGAGCATAAATATGTGTACGCATAAATATGTGTGCGCATATACAGGGTAGAGTGCATAAATTTGTGCGCGCATAAATATGTGCGCACATAATTATGTGCGCGCATATACAGGGTAGGACGCATAAATATGTGCGCGCATAAATATGTGTGCGCATATACAGGATAGGGCGCATATATGTGCGAACATAAATATGTGCGCGGATAAATATGTGCGCGCATATACAGGGTAGGGCGCATATTCAGGGTAGGGCGCATATATATGGGCACGCATGTACAGGGTAGAGCGCATATATGTGCGCACATAAATATGTGTGCGGATAAATATGTGCGCGCATATACAGGGTAGGGCGCATAAATATGTGCGCAGATAAGTATGTGCGCGCATATACAGGGTAGGGCACATAAATTTGTGTGCGTTCATAAATGTGTGTGCACATAAATATGTGCACGCACGTACAGGGTAGGGTGCATATACAGGGTAGGGCGCATATATATGTGCACGCATAAATATGTGTGCGAGTATACAGGGTAGGGCGCATATTCAGGGTAGGGCGCATATATATGTGCGCGCATAAATATGTTCGCACATAAAAATGTGCGTACATATACAGAGTAGGGCGCATAAATATGCGCGCGCATATACAGGGTAGGGCGCATAAATATGTGCGCGCATATACAGGGTAGGGCACATAAATATGTGTGCATATACAGGGTAGTGCGCATAAATATGTGCGCGCAAAAATATGTGCGTGCATATACAGGGTAGGGCGCATAAATATGTGCTCGCATATACAGGGTAGGGCACATAAATATGTGTGCATATACAGGGTAGTGCGCATAAATATGTGCGCGCAAAAATATGTGTGCGCATATACAGCGTAGGGCGCATAAATATGTGCGCGCATAAATATGTGCGCGCATTTACAGGTTAGGGAGCATAACTATATGCGCGCATAAATATGTGCGCGCATATACAGGATAGGGTGCATATATATGTGCGCGCATAAATATGTGAGCGCAAAAATATGTGCACGCATGTACAGGGTAGGGCGCATATTCAGGGTAGGGCGCATATATATGTGCGCGCATAAATATGTGCGAGCATAAATATGTGTACGCATAAATATGTGCGCGCATATACAGGGTAGGGTGCATAACTATGTGCGCGCATAAATATGTGCGCGCATACACATGATAGGGCGCATATATATGTGCGCGCATAAATATGTGCGAGCATAAATATGTGTACGCATAAATATGTGTGTGCATATACAGGGTAGTGCGCATTAATTTGTGCGCGCATAAATATGTGCGCGCATAATTATGTGCGCGCATATACAGGGTAGGGCGCATAAATATGTGCGCGCATAAATATGTGCGCGCATATACAGGGTAGAGCGCATATTTGTGAGCACATAAATATGTGCGCGGATAAATATGTGCGCGCATATACAGGGTAGGGCGCATAAATATGTGCGTGCATATACAAGGTAGGGCGCATAAATATGTGCGCGCTTAAATATGTGCACACAAAAATATGTGCGCGCATATACAGCGTAGGGCACATAAATATGTGTGCATATACAGGGTAGTGCGCATAAATATGTGCGCGCAAAAATATGTGCGCGCATATACAGCGTAGGGCGCATAAATATGTGCGCACATAAATATGTGCGCGCATTTACAGGGTAGGGTGCATAACTATATGCGTGTATAAATATGTGCGCGCATATACAGGATAGGGTGCATATATATGTGCGCGCATAAATATGTGAGCGCAAAAATATGTGTACGCATGTACAGGGTAAGGCGCATATTCAGGGTAGAGCGCATATATATGAGCGCGCATAAATATGTGCGCGCATAAATATGTGTACGCATAAATATGTGTGCGCATATACAGGGTAGGGTGCATAACTATGTGCGCGCATAAATATGTGCGCGCATACACATGATAGGGCGCATATATATGTGCGCGCATAAATATGTGTACGCATAAATATGTGTGCGCATATACAGTGTAGGGCGCATAAATTTGTGCGCGCATAAATATGTGCGCGTATAATTATGTGCACGCATATACAGGGTAGGGCACATAAATATGTGCGCGCATAAATATATGCGCGCATATACAGGGTAGAGCGCATATATGTGCGCACATAAATATGTGTGCGGATAAATATGTGAACGCATATACAGGGTAGGGCGGATAAATATGTGCGCGCATATACAGTGTAGGGTGCATAAATATGTGCGCGCATAAATATGTGCGCGCATATACAGGGTAGGGAGCATAACTATATGCGCGCATAAATATGTGCGCGCATATGCAGGATAGGGTGCATATATATGTGCTCGAATAAATATGTGAGCGAATAAATATGTGCACGCATGTACAGGGTAGGACGCATATTCAGGGTAGGGCGCATATATATGTGCGCGCATAAATATGTGCGAGCATAAATATGTGTACGCATAATTATGTGCGCGCATATACAGGGTAGGACGCATAAATATGTGCGCGCATAAATATGTGTGCACTTATACAGGATAGGGCGCATATATGTGCGCACATAAATATGTGCGCGGATAAATATGTGCGCGCATATACAGGGTAGGGCGCATATTCAGGGTAGGGCGCATATATATGGGCACGCATATACAGGGTAGAGCGCATATATGTGCGCACATAAATATGTGTGCGGATAAATATGTGCGCGCATATACAGGGTAGGGCGCATAAATATGTGCGCGGATAAGTATGTGCGCGCATATACAGGGTAGGGAACATAAATATGTGCGCGCATAAATGTGTGTGCGCATAAATATGTGCACGCACGTACAGGGTAGGGCGCATATACAGGGTAGGGCGCATATATATGTGCGCGCATAAATATGTGTGCGCGTATACAGGGTAGGGCGCATATTCAGGGTAGGGCGCATATATATGTGCGCTCATAAATATGTGCGCACATAAAAATGTGCGTACATATACAGAGTAGGGCGCATAAATATGTGCACGCATAAATATGTGCATGCATGTACAGGGTAGTGCGTATAAATATGTGCGCACATATACAGGGTAGGGCGCATAAATATGTGCGCGCATATACAGCGTTGGGCACATAAATATGTGTGCATATACAGGGTACTGCGCATAAAAATGTGCGCGCAAAAATATGTGCGTGCATATACAGGGTAGGGCGCATAAATATGTGCGCGCATAAATATGTGCTCGCATATACAGGGTAGGGCGCATAAAAATGTGCGCGCAAAAATATGTGCACGCAAAAATATGTGCGCGCATATACAGCATAGTGCGCATAAATATGTGCGCCCATAAATATGTGCGCGCATATACAGGGTAGGGTGCATAACTATATGCGCGCATAAATATGTGAGCGCAAAAATATGTGCACGCATGTACAGGGTAGGGCGCATATTCAGGGTAGGGCGCATATATCTGTGCGCGCATAAATATGTGCGAGCATAAATATGTGTACGCATAAATATATGCGCGCATATACAGGGTAGGGTGCATAACCATGTGCGCGGATAAATATGTGCGCGGATAAATATGTGCGCGCATATACAGGGTAGGGCGCATAAATATGTGCGCGGATAAATATGTGCACGCATATACAGTGTAGGGCACATAAATATGTGCGCGCATAAATGTGTGCGCGCATAAATATGTGTGCGCGTATACAGGGTAGTGCGCATATTCAGGGTAGGGCGCATATATATGTGCGCGCATATACAGGGTAGAGCGCATATATGTGCGCACATAAATATGTGTGCGGATAAATATGTGCGCGCATATACAGGGTGTAGCGCATAAATATGTGCGCGGATAAATATGTGCGCGCATATACAGGGTAGGGCACATAAATATGTGCGCGAATAAATGTGTGCGCGCATAAATATGTGCACGCATATACAGGGTAGGGCGCATATACAGGGTAGGGCGCATATATATGTGCGCGCATAAATATGTGTGCGCGTATACAGGGTAGGGCGCATATTCAGGGTAGGGCGCATATATATGTGCGCGCATAAATATGTGCGCACATAAAAATGTGCATACATATACAGAGTAGGGCGCATAAATATGTGCGCGCATAAATATGTGCATGCATGTAAAGGGTAGTGCGCATAAATATGTGCGCGCATATACAGGGTAGGGCGCATAAATATGTGCGCGCATATACAGCGTAGGGCACATAAATATGTGTGCACATAAAGGGTAGTGCGCATAAATATGTGCACGCAAAAATATGTGCGTGAATATACAGGGTAGGGCGCATAAATATGTGCGCGCATAAATATGTGCGCGCATATACAGCGTAGGGAGTATAAATATGTGCGCGCATAAATATGTGCGCGCATATACAGGGTAGGGTGCATAAATATGTGCGCGCATATACAGGATAGGGTGCATATATATGTGCGCGCATAAATATGTGAGCGCAAAAATATGTGCACGCATGTACAGGGTAGGGCGCATATTCAGGGTAGGGAGCATATATATGTGCGCGCATAAATATGTGCGAGCATAAATATGTGTACGCATAAATATGTGCGCGCATATACAGGGTAGGGTGCATAACTATGTGCGCGCATAAATATGCGCGCATACACAGGATAGGGCGCATATATATGTGCGCGCATAAATATGTGTGCACATAAATATGTGCGCGCATATACAGGGTAGTGCGCATAAATTTGTGTGTGCATAAATACGCACGCGCATATACAGGGTAGGCCGCATAAATATGTGCGCGGATAAATATGTGCGCACATATACAGGGTAGGGTGCATAAACATGTGCGCGCATAAATATGTGAGCGCATAAATATTTGCACGCATGTACAGGGTAGGGCGCATATTCAGGGTAGGGCGCATATATACGTGCGCGCATAAATATGTGCGAGCATAAATATGTGTACGCATAAATATGTGTGCGCATATACAGGGTAGTGCGCATAAATTTGTGCGCGCATAATTATGTGCGCGCATATACAGGGTAGGGCGCATAAATATGTGCGCGCATAAATATGTGCGCGCATATACAGGGTAGAGCGCATATATGTGCGCACATAAATATGTGCGCGGATAAATATGTGCGCGCATATACAGGGTAGGGCGCATAAATATGTGCGCGGATAAATATGTGCGCGCATAAATAGGTGCGCGCATATACAGGGTAGGGCGCATAAATATGTGCGCGCATATACAAAGTAGGGCGCATAAATATGTGCGCGCTTAAATATGTGCGCACAAAAATATGTGCGCGCATATACAGCGTAGGGCACATAAATATGTTTGCATATACAGGGTAGTGCGCATAAATATGTGCGCGCAAAAATATGTGCATGCATATACAGCGTAGGGCCCATAAATATGTGCGCGCATACACAGGGTAGGGTGCATAACTATGTACGCGCATAAATATGTGCGCGCATATACAGGATAGGGTGCATATACACTCACCAGCCACTTTATTAGGTACACCATGCTAGTAACGGGTTGGACCCCCTTTTGCCTTCAGAACTGCCTCAATTCTTCGTGGCATAGATTCAACAAGGTGCTGGAAGCATTCCTCAGAGATTTTGGTCTATATTGACATGATGGCATCACACAGTTGCCGCAGATTTGTCGTCTGCACATCCATGATGCGAATCTCCCATTCCACCACATCCCAAAGATGCTCCTCTATTGGATTGAGATCTGGTGACTGTGGAGGCCATTGGAGTACAGTGAACTCATTGTCATGTTCAAGAAACCAGTCTGAGATGATTCCAGCTTTATGACATGGCATTGCATTATCCTGCTGAAAGTAGCCATCAGATGTTGGGTACATTGTGGTCATAAAGGGATGGACATGGTCAGCAACAATACTCAGGTAGGCTTTGGCGTTGCAACGATGCTCAATTGGTACCAAGGGGCCCAAAGAGTGCCAAGAAAATATTCCCCACACCATGACACCACCACCACCAGCCTGAACCGTTGATACAAGGCAGGATGGATCCATGCTTTCATGTTGTTGACGCCAAATTCTGACTCTACCATCCGAATGTCGCAGCAGAAATCGAGACTCATCAGACCAGGCAACGTTTTTCCAATCTTCAATTGTCCAATTTCGATGAGCTTGTGCAAATTGTAGCCTCAGTTTCCTGTTCTTAGCTGAAAGGAGTGGCACCCGGTGTGGTCTTCTGCTGCTGTAGCCCATCTGCCTCAAAGTTCGACGTACTGTGCGTTCAGAGATGCTCTTCTGGCTACCTTGGTTGTAACGGGTGGCTATTTGAGTCACTGTTGCCTTTCTATCAGCTCGAACCAGTCTGGCCATTTTCCTCTGACCTTTGGCATCAACAACGCATTTCCGCCCACAGAACTGCTGCTCACTGGATGTTTTTTCTTTTTCGGACCATTCTCTGTAAACCCTAGAGATGGTTGTGCGTGAAAATCCCAGTAGATCAGCAGTTTCTGAAATACTCAGACCAGCCCTTCTGGCACCAACAACCATGCCACGTTCAAAGGCACTCAAATCACCTTTCTTCCCCATACTGATGCTCGGTTTGAACTGCAGTTGATTGTCTTGACCATGTCTACATGCCTAAATGCACTGAGTTGCCGCCATGTGATTGGCTGATTAGAAATTAAGTGTTAACGAGCAGTTGGACAGGTGTACCTAATAAAGTGGCCGGTGAGTGTATATGTGCGCGCATAAATATGTGAGCGCATAAATATGTGCACGCATGTGCAGGGTAGGGCGCATATTTAGGGTAGGGTGCATATATATGTGCGCGCATAAATATGTGCGAGCATAAATATGTGTACGCATAAATATGTGTGCGCATATACAGGGTAGTGCGCATAAATTTGTGCGTGCATAAATATGTGCGCGCATAATTATGTGCACGCATATACAGGGTAGGGCACATAAATATGTGCAGGGTAGATCGCATATATGTGCGCACATAAATATGTGTGCGGATAAATATGTGCGCGCATATACAGGGTAGGGCGCATAAATATGTGCGCGCAAAAATATGTGAGCGCATATACAGGGTAGGGTGCATAACTATGTGCGCGCATAAATATGTGTGCGCATATACAGGATAGGGTGCATATATATGTGCTCGCATAAATATGTGAGTGCATAAATATGTGCACGCATGTACAGGGTAGGGCTCATATTCAGGGTAGGGCGCATATATATGTGCGCGCATAAATATGTGCGAGCATAAATATGTGTACGCATAAATATGTGTGCGCATATACAGAGTAGAGTGCATAAATTTGTGCGCGCATAAATATGTGCGCATATAATTATGTGCGCGCATATACAGGGTAGGACGCATAAATATGTGCGCGGATAAATATGTGCGCGCATATACAGGGTAGGGCGCATAAATATGTGCGCGGATAAATATGTGCGCGCATATACAGTGTAGGGCACATAAATATGTGCGCGCATAAATGTGTGCGCGCATAAATTTGTGTGCGCGTATACAGGGTAGGGCGCATATTCAGGGTAGGGCGCATATATATGTGCGCGCATATACAGTGTAGAGCGCATATATGTGCGCACATAAATATGTGTGCGGATAAATATGTGTGCGCACATACAGGGTAGTGCGCATAAATATGTGCGCGGATAAATATGTGCGCGAATATACAGGGTAGGGCACATAAATATGTGCGCGAATAAATGTGTGCGCGCATAAATATGTGCACGCATGTACAGGGTAGGGCGCATATACAGGGTAGGGCGCATATATATGTGCGTGCATAAATATGTGTGCGCGTATACAGGGTAGGGCGCATATTCAGGGTAGGGCGCATATATATGTGCGCGCATAAATATGTGCGCACATAAAAATGTGCGTATATATACAGAGTAGGGTGCATAAATATGTGCGCGCATAAATATGTGCATGCATGTAAAGGGTAGTGCGCATAAATATGAGCGCGCATATACAGGGTAGGGCGCATAAATATGTGCGCGCATATACAGCGTAGGGCACATAAATATGTGTGCATATAAAGGGTAGTGCGCATAAATATGTGCACGCAAAAATATGTGCGTGCATATACAGGGTAGGGCGCATAAATATGTGCGCGCATAAATATGTGCTCGCATATACAGGGTAAGGCGCATAAAAATGTGCGCGCAAAAATATGTGCGCGCAAAAATATGTGCGCGCATATACAGCGTAGGGCGCATAAATATGTGCGCGCATAAATATGTGCACGCATATACAGGGTAGGGTGCATAAATATGTGCGCGCATATACAGGATAGGGTGCATATATATGTGCGCGCATAAATATGTGAGCGCAAAAATATGTGCACGCATGTACAGGGTAGGGCGCATATTCAGGGTAGGGCGCATATATATGTGCGCGCATAAATATGTGCGAGCATAAATATGTGTACGTATAAATATGTGCGCGCATATACAGGGCAGGGTGCATAACTATGTGCGCGCATAAATATGCGCGCATACACAGGATAGGGCGCATATATATGTGCGCGCATAAATATGTGTGCACATAAATATGTGCGCGCATATACAGGGTAGTGCGCATAAATTTGTGTGTGCATAAATACGCACGCGCATATACAGGGTAGGCCGCATAAATATGTGCGCGGATAAATATGTGCGCACATATACAGGGTAGGGTGCATAAACATGTGCGCGCATAAATATGTGAGCGCATAAATATTTGCACGCATGTACAGGGTAGGGCGCATATTCAGGGTAGGGCGCATATATATGTGCGCGCATAAATATGTGCAAGCATAAATATGTGTACGCATAAATATGTGTGCGCATATACAGGGTAGTGCGCATAAATTTGTGCGCGCATAAATATGTGCGCGCATATACAGGGTAGGGCGCATAAATATGTGCGCGCATAAATATGTGCGCGCATATACAGGGTAGAGCGCATATATGTGCGCACATAAATATGCGCGCGGATAAATATGTGCGCGCATATACAGGGTAGGGCGCATAAATATGTGCGCGCATATACAGGGTAGGGCACAAATATGTGCGCGCATAAATGTGTGCGCGCATAAATATGTGAGCGCGTATACAGGGTAGGGCGCATATTCAGGGTAGGGCGCATATATATGTGCGCGCATATACAGGGTAGAGCGCATATATATGTGCGCACATAAATATGTGTGCGGATAAATATGTGCGTGCATATACAGGGTAGGGCACATAAATATGTGCGCGCATAAATGTGTGCGCGGATAAATATGTGCATGCATGTACAGGGTAGGGCGCATATACAGGGTAGGGCGCATATATATGTGCGCGCATAAATATGTGTGCGCGAATACAGGGTAGGGCGCATATTCAGGGTAGGGCGCATATATAT
Source organism: Leptodactylus fuscus (assembly GCF_031893055.1). Classification (NCBI taxonomy): domain Eukaryota; kingdom Metazoa; phylum Chordata; class Amphibia; order Anura; family Leptodactylidae; genus Leptodactylus; species Leptodactylus fuscus. The sequence goes on along the minus strand of NC_134269.1, from coordinate 196,616,422 downwards.
GTGCGCGCATAAATATGTGCGCACATAAAAATGTGCGTACATATACAGAGTAGGGCGCATAAATATGTGCGCGCATAAATATGTGAATGCATGTACAGGGTAGTGCGCATAAATATGTGCGCGCATATACAGCGTAGGGCACATAAATATGTGTGCATATAAAGGGTAGTGCGCATAAATATGTGCGCGCAAAAATATGTGCGTGCATATACAGGGTAGGGCGCATAAATATGTGTGCGCATAAATATGTGCTCGTATATACAGGGTAGGGCGCATAAAAATGTGCGCGCAATAATATGTGCGCGCAAAAATATGTGCGCGCATATACAGCGTAGGGCGCATAAATATGTGCGCGCATAAATATGTGCGTGCATATACAGGGTAGGGTGCATAAATATGTGCGCGCATATACAGGATAGGGTGCATATATATGTGCGCGCATAAATATGTGAGCGCAAAAATATGTGCACGCATGTACAGGGTAGGGCGCATATTCAGGGTAGGGCGCATATATATGTGCACGCATAAATATATGCGAGCATAAATATGTGTACGCATAAATATGTGCGCGCATATACAGGGTAGGGTGCATAACTATGTGCGCGCATAAATATGTGCGCGCATATACAGGGTAGTGCGCATAAATTTGTGTGTGCATAAATACGCACGCGCATATACAGGTTAGGCCGCATAAATATGTGCGCGGATAAATATGTGCGCACATATACAGGGTAGGGTGCATAAATATGTGCGCGCATAAATATGTGAGCGCATAAATATTTGCACGCATGTACAGGCTAGGGCGCATATTCAGGGTAGGGCGCATATATATGTGCGCGCATAAATATGTGCGAGCATAAATATGTGTACGCATAAATATGTGTGCGCATATACAGGGTAGTGCGCATAAATTTGTGCGCGCATAAATATGTGCGCGCATATACAGGGTAGGGCGCATAAATATGTGAGCGCATAAATATGTGCGCGCATATACAGGGTAGGGCGCATAAATATGTGCGCGCATATACAAGGTAGGGCGCATAAATATGTGCGCGCATAAATATGTGTGCACAAAAATATGTGCACGCATATACAGCGTAGGGCACATAAATATGTGTGCATATACAGGGTAGTGCGCATAAATATGTGCGTGCAAAAATATGTGCGTGCATATACAGCGTAGGGCGCATAAATATGTGCGCGCATATACAGGGTAGGGTGCATAACTATGTGCGCGCATAAATATGTGAGCGCATATATGTGCGCTCATGTACAGGGTAGGGCGCATATTCAGGGTAGGGCGCATATATATGTGCGTGCATAAATATGTGCGAGCATAAATAAGTGTACGCATAAATATGTGCGCGCATATACAGGGTAGGGCGCATAAATATGTGCGCGCATAAATATGTGCGCGCATATACACGGTAGGGCACATAAATATGTGCGCGCATAAATGTGTGCGCGCATAAATTTGTGCACGCATGTACAGGGTAGGGCGCATATACAGGGTAGGGCGCATATATATGTGCGCGCATAAATATGTGTGCGCGTATACAGGGTAGGGTGCATATTCAGGGTAGGGCGCATATATATGTGCGCGCACGTACAGTGTAGTGCGCATAAATATGCGCGCGCATATACAGGGTAGGGCGCATAAATATGTGCGCGCATATACAGCGTAGGGCACATAAATATGTGCGCATATACAGAGTAGTGCGCATAAATATGTGCGCGCAAAAATATGTGCGTGCATATACAGGGTAGGGCGCATAAATATGTGCGTGCATATACAGGGTAGGGCGCATAAATATGTGCGCGCATAAATATGTGCGCGCATAAATAGGTGCACGCATATATAGATTAGGGCGCATAAATATGTGCGCGCATATACAGGATAGGGTGCATATATATGTGCGCGCATAAATATGTGCGCACAAAAATATGTGCGCGCATATACAGCGTAGGGCACATAAATATGTGTGCATATACAGGGTAGTGCGCATAAATATGTGCGCGCAAAAATATGTGCGTGCATATACAGGGTAGGGCGCATAAATATGTGCGCGCATAAATATGTGCTCGCATATACAGGGTAGGGCGCATAAATATGTGCGCGCAAAAATATGTGCGCACATAAATATGTGAGCACATAAAAATGTGCACGCATGTACAGGGTAGGGCGCATATTCAGGGTAGGGTGCATATATATGTGCGCGCATAAATATGTGCGAGCATTAATATGTGTACGCATAAATATGTGTGCGCATATACAGGCTAGTGCGCATAAATTTGTGCGCGCATAAATATGTGCGCGCATATACAGGGTAGGGCGCATAAATATGTGCGCATATACAGGGTAGTGCGCATAAATATGTGCGCGCAAAAATATGTGCGTGCATATACAGGGTAGGGCGCATAAATATGTGCGCGCATAAATATGTGCACGCATATACAGGGTAGGGCGCATAAATATGTGCGCGCATATACAGGGTAGGGCGCATAAATATGTGCGCACATAAATAGGTGCACGCATATATAGAGTAGGGCGCATAAATACGTGCACGCATATACAGGATAGGGTGCATATATATGTGCGCGCATAATTATGTGCGCACAAAAATATGTGCGCGCATATACAGCGTAGGGTACATAAATATGTGTGCATATACAGGGTAGTGCGCATAAATATGTTCGCGCAAAAATATGTGCGTGCATATACAGGGTAGGGCGCATAAATATGTGCGCGCATAAATATGTGCTCGCATATACAGGGTAGGGCGCATAAATATGTGCGCGCAAAAATATGTGCGCGCATATACAGCGTAGGGCGCATAATATGTGCGCGCATAAATATGTGCACGCATATACAGGGTAGGGTGCATAACTATGTGCGCGCATAAATATGTGCGAGCATAAATATGTGTACGCATAAATATGTGTGCGCATATACAGGGTAGTGCGCATAAATTTGTGCGCGCATAAATATGTGCGCGCATAATTATGTGCGCGCATATACAGGGTAGGGCGCATAAATATGTGCGCGCATATACAGCGTAGGGCACATAAATATGTGTGCATATACAGGGTAGTGCGCATAAATATGTGCGCGCAAAAATATGTGCGTGCATATACAGGGTAGGGCGCATAAATATGTGCGCATAAATATGTGCTCGCATATACAGGGTAGGGCGCATAAATATGTGCGCGCAAAAATATGTGCGCGCAAAAATATGTGCGCGCATATACAGCGTAGGGTGCATAAATATGTGCGCGCATAAATATGTGCGAGCATATACAGGATAGGGTGCATATATATGTGCGCGCATAAATATGTGCACGCTTAAATATGTCGCATATATATTTGCGCGCATAAATATGTGAGGGCGCATATATGTATCCTATTAATATTATAAAGGTGAAAGTTTGTGAGTTTGGATGTTTGTGGGTTTGTGTGTTTGGATGTTTGGATGTTTAGATGTTTGTTCCTCAATCACGCAAAACCCGCTCCACCGATTTGGCTGAAATTTTCCACAAACATAGTCACTACACTCGATTGCGCAATAGGCTAATTTTCGTCACAATAGCGCACATACGTTTTTCCCAGGACCCCCACAAAACCCAAACTCACATCACTATTTCTGCAATCTCACACACTTTCGACCATACGATTTGGCTGAAATTTTCCACAAACATATTCACTACACTCGATTGCGCAATAGGCTACTTTTCGTCACAATAGCACACATATGTTTTTCCCAGGACCCCCACAAAACCCAAACTCACATCACTATTTCTGCAATCTCACATCTTTGGACCATAGCAAGCCGCAAAATTCATATTACCCTCTACAGCAGAGGTCAGCATGCCAAGAGTGGCACTCCTGCCATATTTCACTGGCACACCAGCAGCCCAGGACCTGCAAGAGTTAAATGAAGTCCGAGTCTCTTCAGTGGGCTGTTAGAGCTCAAGCATAAGGACACTCCCCTTTGAGAGGGGTGCAGGAAACCCAGGGGGTGGAGCTTAATCGCTCAGGTCTGTGCCTGCTATAGTGGTCTGCATCCTGCTAACATTCCCCGAGGAGAAGAGGAAGCTGCTAGCAAAGTGACACTGAAAAACACACAGGTACATAGGATTACTGTTCTCATTAATGTCCGGCATTTGGGGTTATTAGTTTAGTCTTAGTAACTCCATGTGCCTCACATTAATAGGAATAACCCCCATCATGTCCCTCATATTAACCCCTGTGTGCCTCACATTAATAGGAATAAAGCCCATCATGTCCCTCATATTAACCCCTGTGTGCCTCACATTATTAGGAATAAACCCCATCATGTCCCTCATATTAACCCCTGTGTGCCTCATATTAATAGGAATAAACCCCATCATGTCCCTCATATTAATCCCTGTGTGCCTCACATTATTAGGAATAAACCCCATCATGTCCCTCATATTAACCCCTGTGTGCCTCATATTAATAGGAATAAACCCCATCATGTCCTTCATTATAACCCCTGTGGGCCCCATATAAGGGTTACTAATAAACCTCAATAATGAAGATACTTAACTATTACCTCCAAGTCTCTCACATATCAGTAACTCTTACACAAGGGTTAATGTGAGGGACATGATGGGGTTAATTGCTATTACTAAGAGGCGCATGGAGTTACTAAACTGTCATGCACAGGGCCAGACTTTATGTGGCTGCTCGAGAGTATCCTGTGCCCAAAACTGACATGTACTGGCGGAAAATAACAAACCACACAATGTCGTATATCGAAGTATATTAACCTGAAATACCTCTGTCCCAAAGACACTATGTACAGTTTATACCAACAGCGTATAGCAGCTGAAATACAAATTACATTCAACACAAAAGTCTCATGTGCTCTCAGAATTACAGCAAAACCAAGATACACAGTTACATTTCATATCCCATACCTTATACACAGTACGAAAACCTTACCCGCGCCTGTATATACCCACTTCTACAATCACCGCAGACGAAGTCGCGGGTACCAGCTAGTGTATATATATATATATATATATATATATATATATATATATATATATATATATATACCGTATTTTTCGGACTATAAGACGCACCCAGGTTTTAGAGGAGAAAAATAGGGAAAAAAAATTTTCAGGCAAAAAATGGTAAAATATTTAATATATGGGAGTTGTAGTTTTGGAACAGCTGCAAGGCCACATTGACAGGTGACCCTGCAGCTGTACGGGGATGTATAGGGCGTTTTTTTTGTGGGGCCAGGTGTACTTTTTAGATATACCATTTTGGGAAATGTTTATTGCTTAGATCACCTTTTATTTAATTCAGAGGCAAAACAGAGAGAAAAACCCGGCGGTTTAGCACTTTTGATTTTGACGTTCACTGTACATAAAAATATTAGTAGACTGGGCATTTTCAGACACAGGGATACCTAATGTATATGTTTCACAGTAATGTTATACTTTTATATGTATTCTAGGGAAAGGAGGTGAACTTTTATTTATTTTATTTTTTATTATATTTTTTTTAAGTGTTTTTTTTTTTTTTTTACTATTTTATTTTCCCCCACCTAGGGGGCTTGAACCTGCAATCATTTGATTGCAAGTCCCATAGACGGCAATACAAGTGTATTGCCGTCTATGGGAGATTCTATACATTACTATCGTGGAGGGTCATAGACCAACCACGATAGTAATATATATCTATGACAGGCCTGGGAGTCTTCATTAGGCTCCCGGCTGTCATCGGAACAGGTCGGCTCCTGCGGCCTCGCCGTGCAGGAGCCGGCCTGCATCACTAAAGGTATGGGGCCGGTGGGGACCGGCCCGGGGCTAACTTACTGCCGGGACCTGTGGAGGAGGAGCGGATTTGCAGCATGGCCGCGCTACTGCCACCGCTGGTTTTCTTCAGCGGCAGTAGCGTGGCAATCTGCAGGCCCCGGCAGCTAAGACAGTCCCCAGCATCTGCTGTAATAGACCGGCGGATGTCGGGGACTGTCTTAGCTGCCGGGGCCTGCAGTATTGTCACACTCCTGCCGCTGAAGAAAACCAGCGGTGGCAGTAGCGCGGCAATCTGCAGGCCCCGGCAGCTAAGACACTCCCCGGCATCCGCCGGTCTATTACAGCAGATGCCGGGGACTGTCTTAGCTGCCGGGGCCTGCAGATTGCCACGCTCCTGCCGCTGAAGAAAACCAGCGGTGGCAGTAGCGCGGCCATGCTGCAAACCCACTCTTCCACCCACATTCAGACTATAAGACGCACCCTCATTTTCCTCCGAAATTTGGGGGAAAAAAAGTGCGTCTTATAGTCCGAAAAATACGGTATATATATAAATATGTACGCGCATATACAGGGTAGGGCGCATATATGTGTGCGCGCCTAAATATGCGCATATTTATACGCATACTAGAGGGAGGACCCGGCTTCGCATGTTATGTTTGTGTAGTGGCCCCATAAGAATTGTCCAGTTTTGCACTGGTGTATTTTGTATGTGGTTTGTGTGTATGTCCATAAGCGTCATGTGATTATGTGTATCTCATTTTGGATATCAGTGAAAAACCTGTGATCAGTTGTTATGGATACCTGGAGTAAAGCTGTATCTAATCCTTCCCCATGCAGTACTGTGTTTAGACGCAAGTATCTAATCCTTGTTGGTGTGGTACTGTGTGCAGATGTGTGTATCTAATCCTCCCCCGTGTGGCATTGTGTGAAGAGGCATGTATCTAATCCTCCGGTAAATGAAACTGTGTGCAGATGTGCATATCTAATCTTAAGGCATGTGGTACTATGTGCAGACGCGTGTATCTAATCCTCTGGCATGTGGTACTGTGTGCAGACAGGTGTATCCAATCCCTGGTGTGAGGTACTGTGTGCAGATGCGCGTATCTAATCCTCCCCCGTGTGGTACTGTGTGCTGAGACGCGTATCTAATTCTCTGGCTTGTGGTACTGTGTGCAGAGGCATGTATCTAATCCTCCAAAGTGTGGTACTGTGTGCACACACAGACGTGTGTATCTAATCCTATGGCGTGTACAACTGTATGAAGACACGTGTATCTAATCCTCCCCTGTGTGGTATTGTGTGAAGAGGCGCGTATCTAATCCTATGGCGTGTACAACTGTGTGAAGACACGTGTATCTAATCCTCCCCTGTGTGGTATTGTGTGAAGAGGTGCGTATCTAATCCTCTGGCGTGTGGTACTGTGTGCAGACAGGTGTATCTAATCCCTGGTGTGAGGTACTGTGTGCAGATGCGCGTATCTAATCCTCCCCCGTGTGGTACTGTGTGCTGAGACGCGTATCTAATTATCTGGCATGTGGTACTGTGTGCAGATGCATGTATCTAATACTCCAAAGTGTGGTACTGTGTTCAGACACATGTATCTAGTCCTCCCCTGTGTGGTATTGTGTGAAGAGGCGCGTATCTAATCCTTCGGCGTGTGGAACTGTGTGTAGACGCGCATATCTAATCCTACAGCATGTGGTACTGTGTGCAGACGCGTGTATCTAATCCTATGGCGTGTACAACTGTGTGCAGACGCGTGTATCTAATCCTCTGCAGTGTGGAACTGTATGTAGACACGTGTATCAAATCCTACGGCATGTGGTACTCTGTGCAGACGTGTATATCTAATCCTATGGCGTGTACAACTGTGTGAAAACACGTGTATCTAATCCTCCCCTGTGTGGTATTGTGTGAAGAGGCGCATATCTAATCCTATGGCGTGTGGCACTGTGTGCAGACGCGCGTATCTAATCCTATGGCATGTGGTACTGTGTGTAGACGCGCATATCTAATCCTCCCCCGTGTGGTACTGTGTGCAGACGCGCGTATCTAATCCTCCCCCGTGTGATACTGTGTGTGGAAACGCGTATCTAATTCTCTGGCTTGTGGTACTGTGTGCAGAGGCATGTATGTAATCCTCCAAAGTGTGGTACTGTGTGCACACACACGTATCTAATCCTCCCTTGTGTGGTATTGTGTGAAGAGGCGCGTATCTAATCCTTCGGCGTGTGGAACTACACTCACCAGCCACTTTATTAGGTACACCTGTCCAACTGCTTGTTAACACTTAATTTCTAATCAGCCAATCACATGGCGGCAACTCAGTGCATTTAGGCATGTAGACATGGTCAAGACAATCTCCTGCAGTTCAAACCGAGCATCAGTATGGGGAAGAAAGGTGATTTGAGTGCCTTTGAACGTGGCATGGTTGTTGGTGCCAGAAGGGCTGGTCTGAGTATTTCAGAAACTGCTGATCTACTGGGATTTTCACGCACAACCATCTCTAGGGTTTACAGAGAATGGTCCGAAAAAGAAAAAACATCCAGTGAGCAGCAGTTCTGTGGGCGGAAATGCGTTGTTGATGCCAGAGGTCAGAGGAGAATGGCCAGACTGGTTCGAGCTGATAGAAAGGCAACAGTGACTCAAATAGCCAACCGTTACAACCAAGGTAGCCAGAAGAGCATCTCTGAACGCACAGTACGTCGAACTTTGAGGCAGATGGGCTACAGCAGCAGAAGACCACACCGGGTGCCACTCCTTTCAGCTAAGAACAGGAAACTGAGGCTACAATTTGCACAAGCTCATCGAAATTGGACAATTGAAGATTGGAAAAACGTTGCCTGGTCTGATGAGTCTCGATTTCTGCTGCGACATTCGGATGGTAGGGTCAGAATTTGGCGTCAACAACATGAAAGCATGGATCCATCCTGCCTTGTATCAACGGTTCAGGCTGGTGGTGGTGGTGTCATGGTGTGGAGAATATTTTCTTGGCACTCTTCGGGCCCCTTGGTACCAATTGAGCATCGTTGCAACGCCAAAGCCTACCTGAGTATTGTTGCTGACCATGTCCATCCCTTTATGACCACAATGTACCCAACATCTGATGGCTACTTTCAGCAGGATAATGCAATGCCATGTCATAAAGCTGGAATCATCTCAGACTGGTTTCTTGAACATGACAATGAGTTCACTGTACTCCAATGGCCTCCACAGTCACCAGATCTCAATCCAATAGAGCATCTTTGGGATGTGGTGGAACGGGAGATTCGCATCATGGATGTGCAGCCGACAAATCTGCGGCAACTGTGTGATGCCATCATGTCAATATGGACCAAAATCTCTGAGGAATGCTTCCAGCACCTTGTTGAATCTATGCCACGAAGAATTGAGGCAGTTCTGAAGGCAAAAGGGGGTCCAACCCGTTACTAGCATGGTGTACCTAATAAAGTGGCCGGTGAGTGTATGTGTAGACGCGCGTATCTAATCTTACTGCATGTGGTACTGTGTGCAGACACGTGTATCTAATCCTATGGCGTGTACAACTGTGTGCAGATGCACGTATCTAATCCTCTGGAGTGTGGAACGATGTGTAGATGTGTGTATCTAATCCTACGGCATGTGGTACTCTGTGCAGACGCGTGTATCTAATCCTATGGCGTGTACAAATGTGTGCAGAGGCACGTATCTAATCCTCTGGAGTGTGGAACTGTGTGTAGATGCCTGTATCTAATCCTTCGGCATGTGGAACCGTGTGCAGATGTATGTATCAAATCCTTCAGTGTGTGGAACTGTGTGCAGAAATGCGTATTTAATCCCCTGGTTTGTGGGACTGTGTGCAGACGTGTGTATCTAATCCTCTGGCGTGTGATACTGTGTGCTGATCTGTGTATCTAATCCTCTGATGCGTGTATCTCAGATTGGATATCAGTGTTGTATTGTGCATGTGGAGTGACCATGTGTATTGCAGTTGGAATATGAGTGAAAGTCTTGTAGGTTTGTATTGGCTAAGCGGGGCACTGTGTTTGGAATGCTGTATCTCAGCAACGGTACGTCCGAGCGAGTTGGAGTCTCGTCTTAAACCTTCCCGGATATCTGAAATATCTCTGTGCCAAATTTGGTGAAGATCGGTCCAGCTGTTTGGTTCGCATTAGAGAACAGACGGACAGACGGACAGACAGACAGACAGACAAGAATTCATTTTTATAAGATAGAGAGAGAGAGAGATAAGATCGTAAAGCCTGGCGAGACAATGGAGAGAAGTGTCAGCTGACACTCATGTGTCTTCTGCAACCTTCAATAGAACAAAGTAATTTCCCAAATATTCTGTTTAAAGAAAGTGTTTTCTGTCTCCCATAATGCATCTTTGTAAGATTATTTACCCTGAAACACTGGCGGTTTCTCTATAGGTATAATTGAATCAGTGATGACGACCCAATATCAACCTATGATCACTACAGCCAGTTACTGCCTAGATCTTTTGAAGACTTCCATTTTTTTAGCATTATCTTGGCAAACATGTGTACAACAGGAAATATGGTTTCATCCCTCCAAATGTTGTGTATAATATATCGCATGGTGGGTTGTAATGCCTTTAACCCTTTATTTACTGTGGACCCAAATAGTCAAGACAGGGACACAAAATAAGCATCAAACTGATTTATTTAGAAAAAAAAAACAGGAAAATAAATAAACCTTGACTTCAGGCACAAAATGAGCAAAACAAAATACAGCCTTAACTTCAGGCAAAAACAAAAAAAATATAATCCTGCTCGTCTGAGCAACTAAACAGAAATGTTAACCTAACTATACATGTAGCTTACTACCAGCCACATGAACCGAACAGGCACAATATTGTCTCACTGAACTCAGGATTACAGGACAGATCCAGACATCTACTCTCACTCCATGGATCTGCACTAGAATGCAGGATCTGCAGGCTTTTCTGGAACAGTACTGAGCCCAGGATCTACACCTGGAGCTGAGATCTACTCAAGACCCACAATGCACTACACATAAGTTAAAAACCTGGGGTAGATATAGCAAGACTCCAGCACCCTGCCTGTTACCTTCTCACAATGTGTTTATCATATATGCTTGGCTATGGTCATTGTTATTATTATTATTATTATTATTATTATTATTTATTTATTTTAATCATATGTAAGTCTTGGGTCTTGGTTCCCTTATCTTTTGATATGTTATATTTTATCATATCTATCATCTTGGGCTGTGGTTCCCTGAGATCATTTTTAGAGGATTTCCAAGGCAGCCAACTTGTTTGGTTAAGAGAAACTTTTAAAATCTAAAGTGAATTCGCTGTGACTTATCTAGGGGCAAGTCCAACAAGAAAAGAGCTAACAGAGGACACAACCGAAATGTCATTCATTTGTCTGATCTGTCAGTTTTAAGCTCTCATTTTAAGGATTTAATTCTTTCCTGCGCTCACAGAAGAGTGACAAGTGCTATTTGTGTACTGCTGGGATTTCAGCTGAAAACTCAAACAGATTTCAAAGTCTATTCTCTGTGCGTATTAAAAAAAGCCTCTGCAGCCCCATGTAAATGGAGATCACACCTATACATTTAGACAATACCCCCCTCCATAACTCATCCTTATTGAGCAGACAAACAAGTGACCTTGACATTTTGCAGCCATCAATTGCCCTTGAATGCAGCTAAATTATATGAAATTGAAAGTTATTTACGTTTGTAGAGATATTTTATTAGGGGGACATTATGATTTGGACAGAATATGCTAAAAAAAAAATAATATATATTACTTAAAGTATCTTCTGACTTAGAGCTGGATTGGCCTGGGACAAACCACAAAGTAGATTCATTAAAAAGCAAACAATTAGGAATATTCTGATTGAATCCGGCTGGTTACAAATTGGTTCACCCGTCTCCTCACTTGTGCACACAATGTGACTGTTTTGCCATCATTCTATATACAGTATATGGTGGTGGAAACCATTCCCTTCCGCAATTGGGCCTTAAGTTTAGGAATTAAATTTATAGATATAGATGGACAATTGGACAATAGTGACCAGTAACCAGAGACAGTGTGAGTGGTGACGAATGAGTATGCCAGTGTAACATGTAGTTGGTCCTATGGTTCCAGTAGAAGGCATAGACATTTTTTAAGCTGAACACAATATGGTTAAGGGCGGGTTCACATCCGCGCCCCGGTCTCCGCTTTCAGGTTTCCGTCTTCTGCCGACAGGAGACAGAAACCCGGCAAACAGTGTCCGCCCGTGAGCGCCTGTGAGCATGTTGTGGTCCATTTTTTTTTTAACCGGACACAAAGTTCTGCATCTCCGACTTTGTGTTCGGTTAAAATAAAAAACGACCAGAAGACGCTCATGGGAGGACACTTTGCAAGCTCATACAAATAAATGGGGTTGAAGAGTGACTGCTGGGTTCCATCTCCTGTCCAGTTTCTCGTGCAGAAGCCGAAAACCTGAAAGTGGAGACTAGGGCACAGATGTGAACCCGCCCTAAAAGAGATAGATAGAAAGATAGAAGTAGAAGAAGTTCCCAGCAGATGGCAACTTTGGTGTTGTACCTATTACTGGCCAGAATGGAGCATATATGTTATTCCCTTTTGCTGCTATCTCTTGGTTGTTGGGGATGGCAACCAATAATTGGGGGGCATGCAAAGTGGTACCAGTAACCTGCCATCCAACACCCGGGATAGGTCATCGATGTTAGAAACTGGATAACCCCTTTATTTTTTCTATGTGTTGCGTAAAGATCTGTTAACTAGCCCTGTACCCCTAGATAAAAAGGTATATATACATTCATTGGAGTTGGTGTTCTGTTTTGGACTGGAATTATATATCTTGCACATTCTGTTCCTTTTGGAATAGATTTGGTTTTTTGGATTTGGTTTGGCTAAACCACGCATCATAGCAATAGGCTTGTTGAAAAAGTCATGCATGATGTTTATTAGGGCTACCCCTAGAGGGCAGCAAGTAGAGGTGTGTTATCCTAATTACTAGTGTTGAGCGAATAGTATCTGATCGAATACCTCGCTCCCATAGGAATGCGTGTAAGTGGCCGAACACCATGGGGTTAAGCGTATCAAATATTCACTGCGCTTAAACCCCTTGGTGTTCGGCCGTTTACACGCATTCCTATGGGAGCGAATACTATTGGCTCATCTCTACTAATTACATCCTGGAAAACAGATTTGCATATTTCCCATAATCCCCCAGTGGAGCAAAAATGGCTTGGTAAGTCTACATACGTCTGTAAAGGTGCTCTCTCCTTAAGGAGTGATATTATCCCCAGACACTGTAATGTGTGATATTGCTTGGAGGGTATACAATAATAATACAACTCAGATTGTATCACATGACATTATTTGATGGTTGAGATTAATGTTTTACAATTTGGTATTCAGCGTGTATTTTGCGGTATTTATTTACTAAAGCCGAGATCTCCGCTTTGCTTCATTTAAAAAAAACCTCCACATTCTAGCTATATCTGTAGGATGTTGACCTCACTCTCCCCCCTCCCCTCTATAAGTGATTTGACCAAAGGTTATTTGTTGCATTTCTGCATTCAGCAGTGTAATTCTACTTTCTAGAGGCTTTTAATAGATGAAGTGCTCCTACCGTACAGTATGTCATAACCTTTGACAAAATATCTAAGAATGTGAACAATGTGAGGGTCAATGTTCTAGACTCCTGATCTCTTTTTACAAGATTCTCTAACCCGGACATGCACATAGGCTCGCTGGTTAGTTCTGTTATCCTGCAGCACTGGTTGGAGTTTGTACATGTTCTCCCTGTTTTTGCGTAGGTTTCCTTGAGGTACTTCGGTTTCTGCCCACACTCTCAAAAAATACTGAAAGGGAATATAAATTGTGATCCCTATATGGGACGATAACTGACAATGTCTGTAAAACACTATACAAAAAAAGAGAAATATATTTGGGTATTAGGTATTATGTATTAGGGTATGTTCACACGGAGTTTTTTGCAGGCGGGTTTTGACGTAGAATCCTCCTCAAAATACGCCTTCAAAAACTCCTCCCATCCATTTCAATGGGAATCACAGTTTTTTCTGATAGCGATTTTTTTCAGCTACAATTCATGAACTACTTTGCTGTCTGCATGACTCGTGTGGAGATCATGCAGATAACACACGGACCACATTGTAGTCTATGGGTCCATGTGCTATCATAAACTCACTGCTTGTCAATGCGCTGACAGGGCTACCTCCAGCACCCAGCAGACCCGGCAAGTGTTGGGGCCCAGAGCTGCAAAGAGCATTCCATACGGGGGTCCCCATGCCCCATGACTCCCTGAATGGATTACCAAATGCAACTGTGAGCCGGGCCTTACTCTAAGATATGGTTCTTGAACATCAAATTATCAAGTAGTGTATACTATATGTTTAGATTGAACAATGTGCAGACCCCATGTTATGTACCAATTCACAGTATATGCTTTGCTGAATTTTTTGCCTATAATACTGAACTATATTACTGACGCGGCCACAGACAAGACTTTATTTTATTTCACTTATGGTTATAGGTGATTGGAATGGGCCGTTACATCTTGGGTCTAATTCACTTCCTACTAAGAGATCTATTAGTGGACAATATTGATGTATTACTTCTTTCTGTGTATACATTGTATATTGGATACAATAACCTTTCGATTACTTTGTCATATGATAATGACTATAACTATAATCACCATGTGATCGCTTGCATGGCATTACACGTGTATTCCACTAATGATGTATGACAATTATGTCAATGTATGTTTCTGTACCTCAATGTGCATATTAGCATATGTATTAATATGGTACTGCACTTCGGTATATAAGATTTACATGAATAATTTTCTTAATTGTATAGAAGATTGTATTAAGTTTATAATGACAAGATTGATTTCTAATATTAAGACTGCAATTTTTTTTCTTACAGACTAGAAATTCTTATCAAAGTGACCAATTTTCTGAATCTTTGGAGGGCTGGAATTCTTTACCTATCTCAGATGTATTCGGCACACTCAAATTGTTTGTAGGCTTTCAAGGTGTGTCCCAAGTTCCAAAACCTTTGTCCCCCCACCTGACATTACTTGTATATACACATATCAATGTAACATACTGAATATAGTGTTTTTGTATTTGTAATCCTACTAATATTATAAATGTGAATGTGTTTGTGTGTTTATTACTCTTTCTCGTAAAAATGGCCAAACGGATTTGGATAAAATATGGCATATAGATCATTTGTAGCCTCGATTAACACATAGGCTACTTTTTATCCCAGTAAATGACACGGCTTCATGACTGTTATGAATTTATGTTCACATTCTATACTACGCTGCTCTTGGCAGTAGGCTGATAAAGCCAGGTCTGTTATCTCTCTATGTAAACACACAGATAACCCGGATTGTGTACATGCATTTGCATATTATCTGATCTGCTCCAGGCAGTGTTGACAAACTGAATGGGAAAACCCCTTTAATTCAAATTGGCAGTTTGCCAAATTTAAACATGCCAGAAAATATTTGTCGCAAAATTCTAAAACAACGAGAGCTATGAACATAGCCAGAAGTCAACAGAGTTCTCCTCAAGCGGAGCTCAGGGGGATCATCGACGCCAACAATACACTCATTATATGGCTTTCCAGAGAGCTGCTGAGATGCCGAAACAATCACAGGCATGGCGTGAGGAACAAGTTCAGCAGCAGAACAGTTTGAGAGCTGCAGAAACGCTGGAGCAGGCAGCAATTTGATGAATATAGATGGATCATCGATGCTAACAACACGCAAAGTCGCGGACAGAGGCTAGTGATATATACATGAACAGCATAATTCAGTAATGATACATACCAAGTGCGGTTTCCTTCATCACATATGGTTTGTAAAAAAAAAAAAAAATACTGACGTCTGAATAAGCACATTGACATGAATCAGTATGTACGGTACATGGAAAGAAATGTGACATGTGATTAAGGCCTTAGATTGTGATCCCTGTTGGGAGCCTAAGGGTTGATGTAAGCCATACAATTTTATACATTTTGTATATTGTGGAAATGAAGTCATTAATATTTTGCCACCTTACCACTTGCCCAATTCCTTTTACTGAACATAATAAATTCAATATTTTATCATTTTCCTTTCTACCCTACATTCGTTTTCTATTCAAGGTGGGTGAGAGAATAATCTCTGCATCATGTTGGATTTCGAAGTCTATCGTTCATAGCTTTGTGGAAAATTACCCACAAACGTCCGATCTTACCTTTGTTTTTGCTGCCTGAATGAAGGCTAAACCCCACAACAATGAGGATAAAACAGAACAAATGTAAATTTTTGTCAAAGTTACTAAGATGAAATAATAATTATACTTTTCTCCAAGTTATTCAAGATATGTTTAAAAATAAATACAATCATGACTTTGATGTCAATGTTCTCACATTCTTATTACTGTACTCCACATCAAATGTAACTCTGTGTGGGCAGCAAGCAGAAACTTCAAAGTACTGTAATTAAATAGAAAAACTTTATATCAAATGTCTCTTTGCCCTGGTTACCATGGAGAGTGGACCTGAAAGCTTACCTTTGATAGACGTGTTCTGATTTCTGATATGTTTGTATTAATAATAATCTGAAGCATAATAAATATATTTCAATGGGGAGAACAATTGAGTGTTTGTCATGTACAAGACGTATATACAATAGTCATACGTCCATGAACTGACAGTATAGCATGCCCATGAATATGACTATTGGTATAAACAACTGTTATATATTCCAATGTGAAGGTACTTAAATATGGAATCCCAATTAGAGATCTCTTAAAGGAGCCGTCCTTTAAGGAGGTGTATTTTAGGGAATGTTTACTTGCTTCTTATTTACATTGAGAGAGACCTGTGACCTGAGGCTACTGGGTAGTCACAGTCTATTTAGAGAGCCTATAGTAGTCTGAGACACATCTACTGTCTCATATACTGATCCATCCCCAGGGGTGAACCTACCTTTTTTGCCGCCCGAGGCGGACGACAGAAAGCCGCCCCCCCTTCCCCCGGGAGGAGGGAGCAGAGGGGGTGGGGTGAAGGGGGCGTGGCAGAGCGGCGTTAGCAGGCAGAGAGCAGGCAGGGAGAGGACCTGCTCTCTGCCTGATCATGAGGGGAGGCCGCTGGAGCAGCGCTGCGTCCACAGGGCCTCCCCAATCCACCGCTCGGTGACGGTGACGCTAAGCCAGTCCAGGACAGCTTGTCCTGGACTGGCTTAGGTAAGCAAAAATGCCGCCCTCCACGGGGCCCTGGCAGGTCGCCTCATGGGAGGTGCGGCGCTGTCAATCCCTCCCCTTGAAGCTCTTCTGTTTGGCGCTACAATGAGACTCTCAAAACCAATCTGGATGAAGTAACACTCCTGACCCTCCAAACCTCCCTGTCTGGCCTATTTGGAGTTTATGAGGAGATATAACTTAAACACATGTAAGAAGGGGGAGAGGGGAGTGGAAGCAACATTTTTCTCTGTTTTTCCTGGAGATGGGGATAGGAATAGGAAGTGTTCATTGAAGTCAGAACTGATGGTGATAGAGCATTGTTGCCTGATGTCAGAAAAAGCACAACCAGGCCTGTACAAGCGTAGAAGTGTCACATGGTCAATGTGTATCCCTTCTCCTATTCTTCCTTTGTTGTAATTTACCTTACTTTCTGCTCTGTCGTCCATGTCTTCTTCATCTTTACTGACACAGATCCCATTTCCCAATAGTCAAGTGGCATCTTCTGAAAGAGATATTACACATATCCCAAGACTTCCTCTTCTTCCTCATCTTGATGAGTTGGATGAGAACAGACCGTGTTTTTAAGATGGAGAGGTGGAAGACTTGCTACTGGGAGTCATGCTGGTAGGAATTTGATGATGATTCAATTGCAAATGAGGCCTGGCAACTGAGTCAGGATGACATCAGAGTAAGAGGGTGATGGTAGCTGCAGTAATAAGAATTCATTCTGCAGACTCAATACCCCCAAAAAATTTTGCCTGGAGTATGTCTATGGCAAGGTTGGGTGGTACTGGTAGACATGTTTTCACTGTTGCTGGTGTTGACAACTACTACATGTGATCATTTTCCATCTGGGAAATTCAATGGCAAGATGCAAGATCTGCAAGTAGAAAACTAGCAATGGCTGTAAAAGACTGTCCTATTCATTCTACCATGATCTTCATAGTAGGCAGGCCATATCTATATTTAGCATGTGATCGACATTATCAATATTTCTTTCTGTTCCAACTCCTCCTACAGACCAATATTGCAGTAAACAGCAATATGTGCCCATTATTTGGCTGCTCAAAACTTTAACTTGCACCTAAATTACAGGCGGTGCAATTGCTCCCTTACCACTTAATGAATTCCACTACATTTCACCAACTAATGGCAAGTACACAGTCTCAATTACCTACATTACTTTGATATTAAGATCACAAATTCACAGAAATTTTCATTGAGAGTTTGTTAATATAATTCATTATTTCATCAATGACAATAAGCCATCTTGGCCCAGATGGCTTATTCAGGGGATCTTTAGTAAACCAGCAGCAAGGTAATTTTTGGAATGCAGAATCTTTCTCCTTGCATTCCTTTCTCCTTTCTCCTCCTTATCATGGCACCCCTTTGTTGTTCTGTGTCTTACTGATGGAGGACTCATGAATGTGAACTGTGAGAAAGACCTTAAAGGGGTAGTCCCATCACAAGGATCCTATCTATACTGCTAGTTTATGTGGATTTAAGACTTTTCCTAAATGCATTGCTTTATCAAAACTGCTTCGTTTGACCGCTATCTTAATTTATTCACTTCATTGTTTACACTCCTTTTCTATGGCCCTTGGGATTATCTGCTCATTTGTCAAGTGATGTAGCTGCCTGCTCTCAGGGGGGGAGGGAGGGTCGGGAGCAGCTCTGAGCTGTTTGAGAAGCTCCGCTACTTAAATGACACAAATAGAGGAGGTGAGAGCTCCGGGATTTCTGAGCTCTTATCAGTCGGTTTAATTGAATTTGGCTGATAAGGGCTGAGATAGGGAGGCCGTTACCCCTGCATGTAATGTAACCTGACTCAAATCCAGCTCTGCTACATCAGCTTCACACTGTGGTAATTCATTTACAACCAATCCCGTGCAAGTGAAACCCCGCCCACCTATGTGCCGAGAGAAGCAGGAAGTGAAGAGAGCACAACAGCCTGCAGGTTAGTGAACAAGCGTCATGGGAACACCCCTTTAAGTCGATTAGAGGTTGCTCTGAGTTCCTTTGTGACCCTACAGATTATTATATGCTTTTCTCTGGTGTGATCTTTGTTGGTCGGCCATTCCAAGGGGAGGTCATAATGGTCTTGAATTTGTATACACTCTGTCTGAGATGGTTTTGCAACCTCTTCCAGCCTGATAAACATCAACAACTCTTCTTCGGTGGTCCTCAGAAATTCCCTTTGATGGTGTTGTAATATACTTCCACATATATCAGACTTTGATAAATCCCTGTTCTTTAAAACAGGTTGCCCACAATCACCTCATTGTCATCCCATTGATTGAAAGCAACTAACTCTCCTTCAAATTATCCACTAATCTTAAAAATTCACATACTTTTGGCACCCGCAGATATGTGATATTGGATCAGTTTAATATTTTTAGACTCAGATTGTTAGATTTGGTTTTCTTTATCTACTTTTAGGAATTGTGTGAAAACCTGAAGTAGTTTTAGGTCAATTTTTTTATGAAGACATATAGAACATTATGAAGGGTTTGTAAATGTTTAAACTTCCATTGTAGGAAGAGAAACCAAGAAATAGTAATCACAGATACAATGATCATATTTGAACGAGACTAAATTCTAAATTTATTACATTTCAAGATTTAATTAATTTTGAAATCGATCGTGTACAATTTATAAAGCAAATATGACTGGTTTGATTAAGTTGCCTTCTCCAATTAAGTAAGATTTGGGTTATATTGTATATCAAAATTAGTGCACCAAAGATACATCGAACCAGCTGGGCAATGTAATTGTTTCTTTCTCCTTTCCTATAATAATTCCTGTGGATAATAGAATTGAGAGTTTGTTACACACCACGAGCACCGCTTTACAGATGTTTTATGGGCATAGGAAACAATTGTATAGTATTCGGATCAGAAGAATAGAGGGAGAAAATTGTCCATTAAAAAGTTCATTGGTTCCGATTAACTTTTTTTACATCAATTTTCTTACAAATCAGAATAATGAAAAACGTACACATGTGGACAAAATTGTTGGTCCCCCCTCGTTTAATGAAAGAAAAACCCAGAATGGTCACAGAAATAACTTGAATCTGACGAAAGTAATAATAAATAAAAATTGTATGAAAATGAACAAATGAAAGTCAGACATTGCTTTTCACTTCAACAGAATTTTTTTTTTTTAATTAAACCTCATGACACAGGCCTGGACAGAAATGATGGTTCAGCAATGTAATATTTTGTTGCACAACCTTTTGAGGCAATCGCTGCAATCACAAAATTCCTGTAACGGTCAATGAGACTTCTGCAACTATCTACAAGTATTTGGCCCCCTCCTCATGAGCAAACTGCTCCGGTTGTCTCGGGTGTGAAGGCTGCCTTTTCCAAAAGGAATGTTTCAGCTCCTTCCAAAGATGCTCAATAGGATTTAGGTCAGGGCTCATAGAAGGCCACTTCAGAATAGTCCAATGTTTTCCTCTTAGCCATTCTTGGGTGTTTTTAGCTGTGTGTTTTGGGTCATTATCCTGTTACAAGACCCATGACCTGCGACTGAGACCAAGCTTTCTGACACTGGGCAGCACATTTCTCTCTAGAATCCCTTGATAGTCTTGAGATTTCATTGTACCCTGCAAAGATTCAAAACACCCTGTGCCAGATGCAGCAAAGCATCCCCAGAACATAACAGAGCCTCCTTCATGTTTCACAGCAGGGACAGTGTTCTTTTCAAGATATGCTTCATTTTTCTGTCTTTGAACATAGAACTGATGTGCCTAGCCAAAAATTTAGATTTTTGTCTCATCTGTCTATAAGACATTCTCCAAGAAGCTTTGTGGCTTGTCAACATATAGTTTGGCAAATTACTTTTGGTTAGATTCAAATTGTCAGACCATTATGGGTTTTCCTTTCATTAAACGAGGGTTGCCAACCATTTTGTCCATGTGTGTAGCTCAAATGTAAACTTTCCTAAATAGATATTGGTTTTCTAAGTATCAGCAATGGTTTCTTAGTAGCCACATTGCTCTGATTTACAGTCTGAACTGGAGTTTTATATATCAGATTAGCTGCGTGAAGTTTTCAGCCCCTGCATTGAACTTTACGATTGCGACAGGGCCTAGAGAACGCTGCGGTCACCTATTTTCAAGAGTATTTGTACACTTGGACTTTTGTCAATAACCTCCTCACCTACACTAAAGAATTAGCTGCCATTCAACTTAAGAAATCTGCGGTACAATGTATTTGAAGTGTGGTATTTCCTACATTGCCTGTGGTTCCTCACCATTAGTTTCATCCGGCATCAGTAAGGCACCATCAAGTGTGAACTTGACTAGTTTTAATAGGTCAAAATTGCTTCTTGGATACAGCAATTGAAGATGGATCACGCGCCCGAGGCTAAACTATTCCACAAAATCATTTTTAAAACCAATCGACCAATAAGGGCTAAATTTAAAGAATATTACAAGGCATCTTTCAATGGAGATATCTATTATGTCGGCTGTCAGCACAGGATAATTTTCTGTTTCCTCAAGAAATTTTGTAATGCTTCATCTCCAAATGTATTCTTTATGGTTCTCCTAGTTTTAGGAATATTGGTCTACCTGGACAAATATTCATTAACATCCTGAACTAAGTGAAGAATTTGTTATTCTGATGGCACCAGTGACCAGCTCTTCAATCTCCTGTGGGTTTGAACATTTCCCTTCTCATTCATCATGGCTTTCGCACAGCATACACAGCAGTTCTGTAGATGGCAGTGATGGATTTTGATACTAGAGTTCTTGTACACCATTGGCAAGCAATTTACGTGTGAGACAATTCTTTGCAAAGTCAAGTTTCGAAACACCATCCCGCTTGTTTCCACTAAGAATTTTTTCTGGATCTTTTTTGAGGTTTTCCATGTAGATATCCAGTTCATCGAGCCATGGATAGCACAGCGGTTGAGTAGTTAGCATACGGTCCTCCATCATCCATGTTCTCAACTTGAATATGCCCTTCAAGGCAAAATATTCTGATAGGACAGTCATCTGATAGGACAGTCTGTCTGATAGGACAGTCATCACCCTATGACACCATTATCCCTAGCATATATTTAATGGGAAGGTACTAATTCTCTACTATACCATCAAAGATTGCCATTAAGTATCACTTCGTCATCCTATGATTTTACAATGATATTTATAATAAAGACTAGCCTCTGCCCGCGACTTCATCTGCATGTTGTTGGAGTGGATGATCCACCTATATTTAGCAAATTGCTGCCATCAATGGTTTGCCTGCTCCAGTGTTTTGCCAGCTCTATCCTGACCTGTCGGTGAATTTGTTCCTCGCACTGTGCCTGTGATTGTTCCGGCATCTCAGCAGCTCACTGGGAAGAAATTTAATGAGCGTGTTGTTAGCGTTTATGAACCGCGTGCTCCGGTGTTTCGTCAGTTCTTAAGTTGGCCTGGCACTAAATTTGTTCTTTGCACCGTGCCTGTAATTGTTCCGGCATCTCAGCAGCTCACTGTGACACCATATAATGCATGTGTTGTTGGTGTCAATGATTCCCCTCAGCTCCACTTAAGGAGAACTCTATGACTTCTGGCTACCTTCATAGCTCTCGTTGTTTGTGACAAATTGGATTTTCTTTTTCCAGGCCTGTTTAAAATTGACAAACTGACAATTTGGATTAAAGGTGTTTGGCCATGTCAATTTGTCTGCACTGCCTGGAGCAGATCAGATAATATGCAGATGCATGTACCTAATGGCCTGAGGGTTAGCGTGTGTTTACACAGAGAGATAACAGCCTTGTGGCCTGAGATAAGCTGCTGCAGGTGCAGTGTAATATAGTATGTGAACATAAATTCATAACAGTCATGAAGCCATGTCATTTACCTGGATAAAAAGTAGGCTGTGTTTTAATCGAGGTTATAATCTATCTATATGCCAAATTTCATTCAAATCCATTCTGCGTGATTGAGGAACAAACACACAAACATCCAAACTTTCACATTTATCATATTAGTAGGATGAAAGAACGGATCAGATCAAACCAGAATAGAACCAAATTTTCCAAGTTACAGGTTTGACCCTTGTACCATTATTATATCCTGTATAGTAAGAGTATAATAAGTGAAGGCCCAGCAGAGATGTGGCAACATCTGTAATATTCCTGTAATGTGGTCGGTAACATGGTGGTAAGAGTTAAATATGCCTGGGGAGGAGGTAGACTCACTTTAAAAGAATACATACAATGAGGTAAAAGAACATCCTGTAATAGCGCATTAGACAAATACATGTACTATAATTAGAGCCGGAAGTATTGATTTGGTCATTGCTACATTTAATTAGAGTATTGTCCTATTTTTACCGCTCACACTATTACGGTAATACGGAGAGGGCTATTTTTATCTGAATGTCAGTTCAGTCATCATCACTTAACAACTCTTCCATAAAGTACACTGGAGCCATTTTTAGGTGTGTTGTCTGAAAAATAATTCACCATAGATGGAGTATTACATGTGCATTGAATGACACTGGTTTTTATATTGAATGTAATCTGTTTCACACTTTGTAGTTAAAATAAATGTACATTAAGAACACAAAAAAGACAGACTACGCACAAATGGAAGATATAATGAGTATAGAAGGGTCTGGAGAAGCAGGAGAATATTGACCTCGGAAAAAGTCTCTGTTAACCATCAGTGTTGAAGAACTGACATGAAAGATAATGAGCCCATTACCTCGCTAAATGTACTTAATGTATAAAACAGACATAAGGCCATTCCGAAGATTCAATAAATTAGGGAAATGGACATTCTACGTGGACCTATTTGTTCTTTGTTACCATGATTTCTTTCTATGAAGAGAACTACAGCACAGGCTCAGTGAATATCGAACTGTAAGTTATGATATAAAGCTAAATAAAAATGGATTTTCTCATATTAATATTCTGTAGAGATGAGCGAGTAGTATTTGATTGAATACCTCGCCGCCATAGGAATGCGTGTAAGCGGCCGAACACCAAGAGGTTAAGCGCATTGAATATCCCTTGGTGTTCGGCTGCTTACACACATTCCTATGGCGGCAAGGTATTCGATTGAATACTACTCGCTCATCTCTAATATTCTGCACAGTGACTTAGTAGATAGAATTGGACACATGAATCAATACATATGCATGGCAACCAGTAAAAAAAAAGTACTTTCATCCCAGACCCAAGTATGTATGAACCAAACCATGATGTGGAAATGGAATAAACTTCAATAAAATGAACACAGACAATTTTGAAAAACCATGGCGCTAATAATAATAATAATAATAATAATAATAATAATAAAGAACACTATGCTAAAAAAGCGCACTGCCACAGAAAATGTTTAGCAAAAAATATATAAAGCTTTATTTAAATACATTTTAAAACATATATAGGACAGAAATAATGAATGGGGTGATACAACCAAACAGAACAATGAAGGCCCAAGATGGAATACTAATGGTTAATGATGAATAAATGACACTTACATTACATATATATAAGGATATGTAAAACATCCATAGTTTCTAATGTGCATATATAACATACATAATTTTTTAAAGTGCAAATATTCTGTGAAATAACATGATGCCAAGTAAGAAATTACCTTTGAGTGGAACTTCATGTAGTGAACGCGCCCCGACGCGCGTTTCGCCACTACCGTGGCTTCGTCAGGGGGAAAAAAGACGGCTTACGGCAGAGCCGACTGCGCATGCACGGGCATGCCCTCGCATGCGCAGTTGGCTCTGCTCAGGCGTTGGGCCAGGCAGAGCCGACCGCGCATATGCACTCGGCTCAGCCTAGACCCCGATGCCTAGGCAGAGTGAATTCCAGCCGGAAGACGCCCCGGTGGCACTGCGCTGGGAGAAGACTTCAAGGAGAATCCAGGCCGACCGTCACTCGTGGACTTGGTAAGTATAATTTTATCGAATGTTGCCTACCCCTGAAACGAGCATTTCCCCCATAGACTATAATGGGGTTCGAAATCCATTCGAACAGTCGAACAGTGTGCAGCTGTTCGAATCGGATTTTGAACCTCGGACATTTTAGTGTTCGCTCATCTCTATTAAATACAACCTGTAGTGATCTGCCCTTTCATTCTTCAACCTTGATAGGGTTATCCGGCGTCCGAAAATCACCTGCAAATAAATCCACAGCAGGACTGAATATTCACTGTTTCCTTGTGCTGCCTTTTCTTAGCTTTATTCTACTTGAGACTTCTTGTATCACTGCATTTGCATGCAATGAATCTGTTATGAAACGGAAACTGCTATGGTATTCACTGTATGGGAAAAAAAGTTTCTTCATATATTTTTATACTCTAGATTTTTTGTGATGTGGAGATACTTAAAGTGTTAATATTTACTTTTGATTATTTGTAAGGTTATTTCAGGGAAATAGGGTTATTCATATTTTTTTATTTTATATAACACAGGTCTCAGTAGTGATCTCGGGGATGTGATGTCAGTAAAGGCCTGAAGAAGATGCCAATAGACTGCTGAATGCCTTCAGGATGCCCAGACTAGGTGAGGTAAGGTGAGTATAACATTTTGTTATTTTCACTCACCTGCCCATGGCCTGGCACTTATTACACTCCGGGGTCTCAGGAGACCCCAGAGCATAATGACATTTGCAGTTTGTGCTGAACAAGTTCAACCTGAAACAAACTGCAGGGCTAAACCTCACAAATATTCATAGAAATGTATTTTGATGATTTTCCATCTCAGTCAGTGCACCCAAGTCTCATACGTGGCCTGAACTTTAAAACGTTGTATTACCTAGTAGCCTGCAATAGAATCCATTGAATGACAGGCCCTGGAGTTTGCCAGTAAAATGGCATCTCTGTCAGCTTTGACCGAGGCACCAGAGGGGCTAATGCCCACGATCTGTGCGGGCACCGGTCGTGGGCATTAGCACTGGGTGTCTGCTGCATAAAGCGGCAGACACTGGGCAGCTTTGGCAGCCACTCAGCTCCATCTTTAAACACCTGGCATGTGCCACACTGGTACGGCAGATGTTGGTAAACGGTTAAATATCTTTGTTTTGCTGGTTGTCAGCATGCAGGGGAAATGTATAGTAACATGGTAGACATTATTGAATGTAGTTCTACAGCAAAAAAGTGAAGTATAAGCTCAGCCTAAAACTGTATACCTCCATATCCATTATCTCATCAGAAACTCCTTGACTCCTTGAAGAACTTCTGGTGATACTACTACTAACACAGTGTAAACCTTCACTTTTCCATTAGAAAATAAGACACTTTACCTTGAGCGGAGATTTCTAGCATAATATAATAAACTTTTAGGTGATTTTAGGTAAGTTCTACGGCCAATCATTATGTCGGAAAGTTACTTTGCCATAAGAAATAATCTCCCGGTTTACGGTACGTTCATTTAGAGGCTGAAACTAAAGACATATCCAAAAATTTGAATTTTTATATTTGATTTTATTTTAATAGAATTCTAATTTATTTATTTAAACTGTTTAACCTAATGGACCACAAAATAGGCCATCACTCTACAAGAGAACATCCCTCTAAGTATAAAAGCAGATTCCTAGCCAGATATCTATTAAATTTCTAAGATCACCGCATGAGTTCAACAGAGTAGCAAATGTATAGATCTCATTGTTAGATTTCCCTTCAGTAACAGTGTGAGGCCGTATAGGAGCTGTACATTGTCATTTGAAGACGTGACCGCGGCTATGTTTAAATAAATGTCTTTTATTACAGCTTTTGAAAGCATCATTTTCTATACATCTTCCCCTTTGATGGCTTGTCTCACAACAGCTGTCTTTCAGCTCGGTCAGACAAGCTCAGAACATCATCCATTTTCAATCTCGGCGTTCGCTATAAACTCTCGCTGAGATAATATCTGCCTCTATTCAGATGGTAAAGCTAAATTATGGCAGATGGTTTAACCCTTATGTTTCATCTATGCTCATGGGGATTTATATACTGAGATGACAGCACCTTAAGGGGAATTTAAAGGCCTCTTAACTTTTGACTGTAAAGAATAAGGATTGATGGATCTTCTATAAGACAGCAAATATGGCTTTTTACAGTATAAAACCTATTCTTGGTCACTGCTACTTTACACAGATTTGTGATAACTATGCTGGGTCCATTTTATAATTCTGCATTTGCTCATATTTAATGCAAAATTTTGGAGGCACATAATTGTCTAAAATGTAGCTCCATATCACTCAACCATACCAAAGTTAGTGGAGGCCCCTGGGTGAAAATTTGGTTGGCAGACCCCCCATAAGTTATTTTATTTATTTATGTGTTTGGTGGTATCCATGAGATGTACACATAATATAAGATAATCCAGAGGACCAGGCCATTTTTTGGTTTCGCATCTTCATTTTTCCCTCCTCACATTTCAAGAGCCATAACTTTTTCATTTTTCAGTTCACAGAGTCACATGATGGCTTATTGTTTGCGGGACAAATCATACTTTGTAATGGCACCATTCAATATGCTGTGCAATGTACTGGGAAGCTGGAAAAAAATTCAGAATGAGGTGCAATTGGCGAAAAAATGAATTTGCGCCATTTTCATATGGGTTTAATTTTTACAGCGTTCACTCTTTGGTGCAAATGACATTTTACCTGTGATCTACGTGTCAGTACGAACATGGTGATACCAAATTTATATAGTATTTGAAATGTTTTGATACTTTTTAAAAAATGAAAAACTTTGCAAAATAGAAAAAAAAATGTGTCATCATGTTCTAACACCTGTAACTTTTTCATGTTTACATGTATGGATCTGGTTGCAGTGTCTTTTTATGCGGGACAAGATGATGTTTCTATTGATACCATTTAGGGAAAGATCTGATGCTTTGATCTCTTTTTATTCAATTTTTTATAGGAAGCAAAGTGTTGAAAAAAACGTTATTTGGCTATTTTTTTTTTTTTTTTTTGCCGCTATGCCGTTCGCAGTATGGAATAAATGTTTTAATATTTTAATAGTTCGGGCATTTTGGAGCTCAGGGATACCTAAAATGTTTGTTTTATGTTCTTTATTTACTTTTATATCTGATCTAGGGAAAGGGGGTGATTTGAACTTTTATATTTTTTAAAAAAATGTAATACTTTTAAAAACTTTTTTTTTCTTCTTTTACATTTATGATCAGACCCCTTAGATACCTTGAAACCTAGGGGGTCTGATCGCTCATACTATTCACTGCAATACTACTGTATTGCAGTCAATAGCAAAATCTCAGCAGTTCTATTAGACGATGCCTCTGGACATGATTGCTGGACTGATTGTACCGCAGGCAGAGCAGTGAGTGACATCACTTGTTCTATCACATAGGTCTGGCATTCTGGAAACACTGTGTAATTATATAAATAATTGTAAATAATTTCACATAGCAGGAAAACAAAGCAGCATTTCTAAAGTAATATATTTAAGAAAAGTCTTCAACTTACACAAGCTACTAGTATAGATAGGATCCTTGAGATGGGAATACCCCTTTAATAAGTGTGCCCCAATAATCTTTCCTGTGCTCTACAGATTCCTGTGCTGTTGGTAATTCCTTTGTAGCCTCCACTTTTCCTCGTCAACAAGAGCAGTTTGTTTGGACTTCTAGGTTTTTGTAACTTCTTAGTAGCTTGTAGCTTAGTACCTTGATCCTGAGATGTCACTTTGCTTGCTCCTGGATGCTGCTTCTAGAATCCCAGGTCCCGACCCCGGCAAATCTTGGAATCCTGTTCCTGGCATCTCCTGATTCTGAGTCTAGTGTTTGTGTCGCTGCTCAAAATGGCAAGGACTGGAACACAGTTCCCACAGTCAGGAAGAACGGTGCGGTGGACAATGAGTGTATACCGGTAACCATGGCCAGTTGGTGTAAAAGCAGGTAATGGTGGACCTAAACAGATCAAGTATGTCAGATTTTCACAAATTACTATACTGCTAATCATGAAGGTGGTATCCTGGGGTGGTACTTTCATCGATAAAGTATGGCGGCTCTGCAAGACCCTCAATGACTTGCAGTTTATATGAAGTTCATAAGAATATATTTAACTGATCAACATCCCAACAATATACAGTCCTATGAAAAAGTTTGAGCACCCCTATTAATCTTAATCATTTTTAGTTCTAAATATTTTGGTGTTTGCAGCAGCCATTTCAGTTTGATATATCTAATAACTGATGGACACAGTAATATTTCAGGATTGAAATGAGGTTTATTGTACTAACAGAAAATGCGCAATATGCATTAAACCAAAATTTGACCGGTGCAAAAATATGGGCACCTCAACAGAAAAGTGACATTAATATTTAGTACATCCTCCTTTTGCAAAGATAACAGCCTCTAGTCGCTTCCTGTAGCTTTTAATCAGTTCCTGGATCCTGGATGAAGGTATTTTGGACCATTTCTTTCTACAAAACAATTCAAGTTCAGTTAAGTTAGATGGTCGCCGAACATGGACAGCCCGCTCTCAAATGATCTGAAAACAAAGATTGTTCAACATAGTTGTTCAGGGGAAGGATACAAAACGTTGTCTCAGAGATTTAACCTGTCAGTTTCCACTGTGAGGAACATAGTAAGGAAATGGAAGACCACAGGGACAGTTCTTGTTAAGCCCAGAAGTGGCAGGCCAAGAAAAATATCAGAAAGGCAGAGAAGAAGAATGGTGAGAACAGTCAAGGACAATCCACAGACCACCTCCAAAGAGCTGCAGCATCATCTTGCTGCAGATGGTGTCACTGTGCATCGGTCAACTATACAGCGCACTTTGCACAAATAGAAGCTGTATGGGAGAGTGATGAGAAAGAAGCCGTTTCTGCACGTACGCCACAAATAGAGTCGCCTGAGGTATGAAAAAGCACATTTGGACAAGGCAGCTTCATTTTGGAAACAAAAATTGAGTTGTTTGGTTATAAAAAAAAGGCGTTATGCATGGCGTCCAAAAAGAAACAGCATTCCAAGAAAAACACATGATACCCACTGTAAAATTTGGTGGAGGTTCCATCATGCTTTGGGGCTGTGTGGCCAATGCCGGCATCGGGAATCTTGTTAAAGTTGAGAGTCGCATGGATTCCACTTAGTATCAGCGGATTCTTGAGAATAATGTTCAAGAATCAGTGACGAAGTTGAAGTTACGCCGGGGATGGATATTTCAGCAAGACAATGATCCAAAACACCGCTCCAAATCCTTAGGCATTCATGCAGAGGAACAATTACAATGTTCTGGAATGGCCATCCCAGTCCCCAGACCTGAATATCATTGAACATCTGTGGGATGATTTGAAGCGGGCTGTCCATGCTCGGCGACCATCTAACTTAACTGAACTTGAATTGTTTGTCCAAAATACCTTTATCCAGGATCCAGGAACTGATTAAAAGCTACAGTAAGCGACTAGAGGCTGTTATCTTTGCAAAAGGAGGATCTACTAAATATTAATGTCACTTTTCTGTTGAGGTGCCCATACTTTTGCACCGGTCAAATTTTGGTTTAATGCATATTGCACATTTTCTGTTAGTACAATAAACCTCATTTCAATCCTGAAATATTACTGTGTCCATCAGTTATTAGATATATCAAACTGAAATGGCTGCTGCAAACACCAAAATATTTAGAACTAAAAATGATTAAGATTAATAGGGGTGCCCAAACTTTTTCATAGGACTGTACTAAAACACAATGAAAGAAAACTAACTAGATAAGGATACATAGAAGCCCAGCCTAATACACCTACTCTAAGATGAAGATATTTATTTGAGGCAACAGATATTTCATTAATACAATTAACACCACGTCTAGCAATATAAAAAATAGCAAACCTCGCCTCAGTAGATAGAGAATATTCACCATGGAAGGTAATCATATTCAGCCGCAATTTCCACTGTGCAACAATAATGATGTGCACTTTAGATGTAATGGACACACTGCAATCATAGGAGGACAGTCAGGCAGCGGGCTATGATGCCAACAAGGTGGTCCATTACAATAATTACATTGCGGAAATAGAGATGATATCAGCAAAATGGTCAAGTCTCATCATCATAAGTAGTCGAAGAGGTCACAATAACATCACAATGGAAAATAGGACTGTGCGTACCAGTCAGAGGCAAAATTACCATCGGCCTCGTATGTGTCTAACTGATGTAACAAAATAAAAAATTGGATAATCAATTGCTTTTGCTTAAAGAGGGATTTGCCCAACTCCAACAAATCCATCTGTTTGCATTAATGGATAGGCGCTACTTCGCTGACACTGGCACAGTTGGGATTTTTTCTCTATCCTCCACCAATCATGAGTAGAGATGAGCGAACAGTGTTCTATCGAACACATGTTCGATCGGATATCAGGGTGTTCGCCATGTTCGAATCGAATCGAACACCGCGTGGTAAAGTGCGCCAAAATTCGATTCCCCTCCCACCTTCCCTGGCGCCTTTTTTGCACCAATAACAGCGCAGGGGAGGTGGGACAGGAACTACGACACTGGGGGCATTGAAAAAAATTGGAAAAAGTCATTGGCTGCCGAAATCAGGTGACCTCCATTTTAGACGAATAGTGGATTTCAAATCCGGGTCATATGAGAATGTGAACTTTGTGACTATGAGACAGGGATAGCTGTACAGGCAGGGATAGCTAGGGATAACCTTTATTTAGGGGGGAATGTTATTAAAAATAACTTTTTGGGGCTCTATCGGGTGTGTAATTGTGATTTTTGTGAGATAAACTTTTTCCCATAGGGATGCATTGGCCAGCGCTGATTGGCCGAATTCCGTACTCTGGCCAATCAGTGCTGGCCAATGCATTCTATTAGCTTGATGAAGCAGAGTGTGCACAAGGGTTCAAGCGCACCCTCGGCTCTGATGTAGCAGAGCTGAGGCTGCACAAGGGTTCAAGCGCACCCTCGGCTCTGATGTAGGAGAGCCAAGGGTGCACTTGAACCCTTGTGCACCCTCGGCTCTGCTACATCAGAGCCGAGGGTGCGCTTGAACCCTTGTGCACACTCTGCTTCATCAAGCTAATAGAATGCATTGGCCAGCGCTGATTGGCCAATGCATTCTATTAGCCCGATGAAGTAGAGCTGAATGTGTGTGCTAAGCACACACATTCAGCTCTACTTCATCGGGCTAATAGAATGCATTGGCCAGCGCTGATTGGCCAGAGTACGGAATTCGGCCAATCAGCGCTGGCTCTGCTGGAGGAGGCGGAGTCTAAGATCGCTCCACACCAGTCTCCATTCAGGTCCGACCTTAGACTCCGCCTCTTCCAGCAGAGCCAGCGCTGATTGGCCGAATTCCGTACTCTGGCCAATCAGCACTGGCTAATGCATTGTATTGGCGTGATGAAGCAGTGCTGAATGTGTGTGCTTAACACACAACATTCGATCAAATTATACTTACCAAGTCCATGAGTGAGGGTCGGGCTGGATCCTCTGAGAAGTCTTCTCCTTGCAGTGTCCCCGCGGCATCTTCCGGCTCTGAATTCACTCTGTCAGGCATCGGGCCCGCACTACAAGCGGACATGCGCAGTCGGCTCTGCCCAGGCCCGATGCCTGGCAGAGTGAATTCAGAGCCGGAAGACGCCGCGGGGACGCTGCACGGAGAAGACTTCTAAAGGTAGGAGAAGAACCAGCATTGATTGGCCGACTGTATAGCATTCGGCCAATCAATGCTGGTTCTGCATCAAACTTCTATATTTGAATAGCGAGTGGTACTCGATGGAGTACAAGTATTTCCAATACCGTAGTATTCGATCGAATACCTACTCGATCGAATACTACTCCCTCATATCTAGTCATTAACATTCAGGGAGTCCATGAACTCCTTCAGGTCTGTTATCCCCTGCTGATTCATATTGACATATGGGCACATTTGCTAAACCCCTATGCCAGAAAAATGGTGTCAAAATTCCAAACTTTGGTGGTGTGACATTTTAAATGGTGCTTGAACCAGTTTTCTGGTTATCTGCAGTAATCGGCGGACCCATGCCCAAAAAATGCTGAGAGAAAAGTCCTGTTTGCAGGAACGGAATGTGAGAGCTAGTGTGTAGCTATCATTAGTCTCTGCTGGACCACGAGTAAGGCTAAGGCCTCACTTAGTAAGCTGCAGCCAAAAACCGCTGCGGAAGTGCGTCAACGGACATTAATTTGGACAGAAAGAAAAAAGAGCAGTATGATAGCTCGGTGGTTAGCACGTACCTTGCAGTGCTTGGGTCCTTGTGTTCGGACCAAGGGCAACATCTGCATGGAGTTTGTATGTTCTCTCTGTGTTTGTGTAGATTTTTTCTGGATCCTCCGATTTCCTCTCTACATGCCAAAAATAGACTGGTAGGTAAATTGGCTTCCTGTAAAACAACTGACCCTAGTGGGTGTTGGGGATGAGCGCCTGTATGCCAGCCAATAACTCCTCTACTCCATAAAAAGACATAAAATGTAGCAGTAAGTATAACTATATCACTAAGAAGAAAGCTCAAGAACACAATGGGTCATACAAACCTGGTTAGACTTTCTTTCAATATGTTCACTTTTAGATCTCAATAGGAAAGAACCAAGTTACAAGTAAAACTTGGTGACCTGCAGAATAATAAAGCTGAACATTACTTTATTCTGGATCCATATTTTTTTCCGGTATACAGACTACATATTTCTTGAATTTGTTCACCCTTCTAAGGATAGAGTAGTACGGGTTAGGAGAATCTGGAAGAATCCTGTCCCATCTTGTTTTCATCGGCTTAATTGTATCAATATGTTAATTGTTTGTGAGTCTATTAGAATCATTTACTTCTGGTATGTTAAGTTTTATGAAATTGAGTAAAAGAGATGACAGCAACCTAGTGAAAATGTAACACTAGAGTTATTACTATGAAATTTATCTATATCATTTCATGAAAAAAAACATTAAAAAGTCTCGGTGTATTCATCACATTTTTGACCTTAAGCATAATGGCATTTGTAACCCTATGTAAGTGCTGCAGAAAAAAATGACATTCCAAGTATGAAAAGTCTATCACAGTCGGAGTACAATATATTGCCAATTTACTTGGAGCACGTTGTCCGTATTACCCAGGTCTGGCAATACATCAAAAATACCGTTTCATTTCTGCCTTGGGTGTCCATGTAAGTTCTGTATTTTTCCAGTTCTTTAAAGTTTAATACTAAAATCACATTACAAGTTTGTCCCTTTTGTCCACTTATTTAGGCTTCTTCATGGGTTATTCTAAAGTTAATACTAAGGCTTAAAGGCACCAGCAGGTCCAGCATGGCAGGGCACTTTGGGAGCCGTCCTACTCCAGGTAATATGATTTAAGGCATCTGATGCGACCACTGAGCGAGAATGTGTCATGGTTGTAACGTGCCAGAAAGCAAGAGGGGACCGTGACAAGGTCATCCAAAAATTAGGAACACCCTTTGAATGCTTTTAATTCTTCTCTGATCTACCGAGGTGAAATAATCCTTGTATCTGGATGAATAATTTTGAATTATTTTCTCTTTTGTAGTTTTCTTATCTAAAGTGTTTCTTATATTACTTGTCCATATTATGGGAAGAATAGGCAAATATGTTTCTCAGGATGTAAATAGGGAAACACTGCCTCTGTATGCTGCCCTCCAATAGAGGGCAGCATACAGAGGCAGTGTTTCCCTATTTACATCTTGGGAAACATATTTGCATATTCTTCCCATAATCCCCCACAGTGGAGCAAAAATGGCTTTATAGACTACACACACCTACATGGTGGTCTCTCCCTAAGGAGTGACAATACCCCCATAATCTTGTCCATATTAGACATAGAATCTACTATACATAAATGTATTGATTTTGTGGGTTTGAAGATGTACAGTTAGGGCCAGAAATATTTGGACAGTGACACAAGTTTTGTTATTTTAGCTGTTTATTAAAACATGTTCAGAAATACAATTATATATATATAATATGGGCTGAAAGTGCACACTCCCAGCTGCAATATGAGAGTTTCCACATCCAAATCGGAGAAAGGGTTTAGGAATCATAGCTCTGTAATGCATAGCCTCCTCTTTTTCAAGGGACCAAAAGTAATTGGACAATGGATTCTAAGGGCTGCAATTAACTCAGAAGGCATCTCCCTCGTAAACCTGTAATCAATGAAGTAGTTAAAAGGTCTGGGGTTGATTCCAGGTGTGTGGTTTTGCATTTGGAAGCTGTTGCTGTGACCAGACAACATGCGGTCAAAGGAACTCTCAATTGAGGTGAAGCAGAACATCCTGAGGCTGAAAAAAAAGAAAAAATCCATCAGAGAGATAGCAGACATGCTTGGAGTAGCAAAATCAACAGTCGGGTACATTCTAAGAAAAAAGGAATTGACTGGTGAGCTTGGGAACTCAAAAAGGCCTGGGCGTCCACGGATGACAACAGTGGTGGATGATCGCCGCATACTTTCTTTGGTCAAGAAGAACCCGTTCACAACATCAACTGAAGTCCAGAACACTCTCAGTGAAGTAGGTGTATCTGTCTCTAAGTCAACAGTAAAGAGAAGACTCCATGAAAGTAAATACAAAGGGTTCACATCTAGATGCAAACCATTCATCAATTCCAAAAATAGACAGGCCAGAGTTAAATTTGCTGAAAAACACCTCAAGAAGCCAGCTCAGTTCTGGAAAAGTATTCTATGGACAGATGAGACAAAGATCAACCTGTACCAGAATGATGGGAAGAAAAAAGTTTGGAGAAGAAAGGGAACAGCACATGATCCAAGGCACACCACATCCTCTGTAAAACATGGTGGAGGCAACGTGATGGCATGGACATGCATGGCTTTCAATGGCACTGGGTCACTTGTGTTTATTGATGACATAACAGCAGACAAGAGTAGCCGGATGAATTCTGAAGTGTACCGGGATATACTTTCAGCCCAGATTCAGCCAAATGCTGCCAAGTTGATCGGACGGCGCTTCATAGTACAGATGGACAATGACCCCAAGCATACAGCCAAAGCAACCCAGGAGTTCATGAGTGCAAAAAAGTGGAACATTCTGCAATGGCCAAGTCAATCACCAGATCTTAACCCAATTGAGCATGCATTTCACTTGCTCAAATCCAGACTTAAGGCAGAAAGACCCACAAACAAGCAAGACCTGAAGGCTGCGGCTGTAAAGTCCTGGCAAAGCATTAAGAAGGAGGAAACCCAGCGTTTGGTGATGTCCATGGGTTCCAGACTTAAGGCAGTGATTGCCTCCAAAGGATTCGCAACAAAATATTGAAAATAAAAATATTTTGTTTGGGTTATGTTTATTTGTCCAATTACTTTTGAGCTCCTAAAATGTGGAGTGTTTGTAAAGAAATGTGTACAATTCCTACATTTTCTATCAGATATTTTTGTTCAACCCTTCAAATTAAACGTTACAATCTGCACTTGAATTCTGTTGTAGAGGTTTCATTTCAAAACCAATGTGGTGGCATGCAGAGCCCAACTCGCGAAAATTGTGTCACTGTCCAAATATTTCTGGCCCTAACTGTATATATATTTACTGTACACCACAGAAAACCAGGTATTGCAAGTGAAGTTAGGTACCAGAAAATTGGTATAAAATTGTCTTGGGCTTTATCTTCATTAGGATGTGCCCCTTGGAGTTATTCGATCATAGGATTAATGAAATATTAGATCTATAATATCAAATGAGAGATGGATACTGTAGATCGATACATTCACAGTTCTTAAAGGGGTTGTCCAGGCAAAATTGGACAACCCCTTTAATGTTTACATCAGCTGGGGGTAGTGAAAAAAAGTAAACCTTTAAAAGGATTGTCCATTAATGACATTCTGTGATTTCAAAAACTGCAATGCTTTTGGAAAACACCGTGTTTTCGCAGCGTCTATTTGAATGCAAACTGGGGATGAGATTGAGTGTGTTTTTTTCCAAGGTATTTCCACCGCTGGGAACCGCAGGGTTTATACCACGTGGGGCCCCTAGCCTAAGACCTGCTTAGAACCAAGACAGTTGTCTATCTCTCAAGCTCCTCCAAAATCCAAATGGGATATCTGCGGCATTCGGTGTAATTAGAGATGAGCGAGTAGTACTCGATCGAGTAGGTATTCGATCGAATACTATGGTATTCGAAATACTCGTACTCGATCGAGTATCACTCGCTATTCGAATGGAAAAGTTTGATGCAGAACCAGCATTGATTGGCCGAATGCTATACAGTCGGCCAATCAACGCTGGTTCTTCTCCTACCTTTAGAAGTCTTCTCCGTGCAGCTTCCCCGCGGTGTTTTCCGGCTTGTAGTGCGGGCATGCGCTGTTGGCTGTGCCCAGGCCCGATGCCTGGCAGAGTGAATGAAGAGCCGGAAGACGCTGCGGGGATGCTGCAAGGAGAAGACTGCTCGGAGGATCCAGCCCGACCCTCACTCGTGGACTTGGTAAGTATAATTTGATCGAACGTTGCCTACCCCTGAAACGAGTATTTTCCCCCCATAGACTATAATAGGGTTCGATATTCGATTCGAGTAGTCGAATATTGAGGGGCTACTCGAAACGAATATCGAACCTCAAACATTTTACTGTTCGCTCATCTCTAGGTATAATCAAGCACACTGGCTTGTGCAAAGTACTGTACAGAACACTAATGAATGCATGGTCTACAACAATAAATGTGGTGCAAGGCATGTACGTCAGTTTTTTAGAGCAAATTGTTCAAGAATTCCGGCACATTTTTAAATTTTCGTGGAACCTATAGTCAATGGTCCTATTATATGTTCAGTAATCCCTAGGATTGGCTCAATTGTAGTGCCAGTCAGCCGATGGTTAGCAGGATAAAATATCTAGATTATTGGAACAACATTGATCTGTGTGAATAGAAATGTGCTGTCAAAAATCAGTACATCTGAATAGGGGACTACTGCAATTTTTCCTTTCTCTTTCGTTTTGCATTGACCCATGTAAAGCTACATGCACAATAATATAAAAAACAGCTATGAAGAATGGATGAAATGTCTGTTTTTATCACAGTGATTTTGTATCTGTTTTTACGGATCCCTCAAAGGTCAACTCCAGAGGGAATTCTTCCCACCTTACAATATCAGACGCTGACTTTCTCACTTCTGAGCAGGATCAACTTGGTACTGGGGGCTACTAGCAGCCCAGAGTCACTGGCCAGATCCCAGGTTGCAGAAGGTACATATCGGCACCTCCCCAATCTCACTGCATTAGCATGGTGGAACCCCTTGGATGCCACGGTCATGTTTGACTGCGTTATTCAAGGGGTTAAAACCTGCGATCGGAGGTGTGCACCAAACGTGGGTTATGAAGTAGGGTGATAGCTGTCAGTTACAGGTAACACCTCCTCTCAATGCCATGGGCAGTTGCAAAGGCATAAAAGGGCTGTGACATCACAGGACTGGCTGCCTGCATGGCCTTGTGGGTGATCCCACCTTCCCAGAGTTCCTTGCCCCATGTCCTACTATGTGCAGCATCCATTTTGGGAACAAATCCAATTCGTTACCACGATGCTTGAGGAAATCGGGATTCAACATGAATCAAATACTACCTGAAATTTGGATCGAATTCCACTTTGTCAGCTTCAATTCGCTCATCTCTCTTGATATTTCTGACTATGACAACTTAGTTGAACATTTAAAAACTATTTCTTATTTCTTTGTTTGAGAAACTCGAAAGTTATACTTTCAGATTATTCCATGAGAATTCTCAAATAACTGTACACAATAGACAACTATATTATACGTAAAACCCCATACACACAAGTCTAGTACATGAATGGCTGTTTATGGCTGAACTTCAAGCAGTTAATTCCGGGGATTACAGTCTATGCAGCTCCCGGGAGCGAGCGGCTCCTTCTTATAGGTAGACATGCTGATATCATCGGAAACATTGCTCGATTCCAATCAGCTGTTAAATGTTGTATGTTTGGGAAGATTCTTATCTCGTGTGACAGAGTACATCATCGCCCAGTGACCAAAATGATTTTCCACTCATCCCCTCTTTGGTGATAAAAGATATTGCTTTAATAAACAGTTTTGATGTTATCATAGCGAGATCCATTCATATGCAGCAAGGGACACATTGAGGAGTCTAGAACCAGATGAAATGAATAGTGGAGAGACAAAAAGCTCCGAAAATAATTGATTCAGAAAAATAGCTGGTAGCCGAGGATGCTTTGTGGGTTCACCTTTCATACAGGAGTGCACTGTACATGGAAGACATTTGAAATAAGATTTACTTGCTCGTAGCCTTACACTACATGAAAAGACATCTAAATTATCTGCAATTGACTTCACTGTAGCTTGAGATGGCCATAGACAGGATGATGAGCAAAGGATTCCAACACCTATGGGAGTAGATTTATTAAAACGATCAACCAATCACAGTGCAGCTTTCATGTTGTATTCTGCTGCTGAAAAATGAAAACTGTATTGCAATTGGCTGACTTAGGATAGGGCCCCACTTAGCGAGCTGCAGCCAAAAAGCACAGAAAACACACAGACCCCATTATATATGGGGTCCATGGCTTTCATAGCTAACCGCTCTATAATGCATTCGGTATTGCAATCACGGGGTCCCCAAGTGAACACAGATGTGAACCGGGCCTTACACTAAAATGTAACCTAAAATGTATCTAAAATGTAACTTTCAATGAAATTTTCTAAAATGTAAAGAAGTAGAACCGAGTACAACCAAGCAAATAGATTAACATCACTAAATGCTGTGGTCCACAAACAGCAGGGACCTATACACCATAAGTGGAGTGTCCCAGTCTGTCGCAAACTAGAGGAACCTGGGAAGGATCCCTTTCATTCAAAATATCCAGAGGTTGAAAAAATAGCAAACTAGAGACACTAAATATTTTGGTGTTTGCAGCAGCCATTTCAGTTTGATATATCTAATAACTGATGGACACAGTAATATTTCAGGATTGAAATGAGGTTTATTGTACTAACAGAAAATGTGCACTATGCATTAAACCAAAATTTGACTGGTGCAAAAGTATGGGCACCTCAACAGAAAAGTGACATAAAAAAATTTAGTAGATCCTCCTTTTGCCTCTAGTCGCTTCCTGGAGCTTTTAATCAGTTCCTGGATCCTGGATGAAGGGATTTTGGACCATTCCTCATTACAAAACAAGTCAAGTTCAGTTAAGTTTGATGGTCGCCGAGCATGGACAGCCCGCTCTCAAATCATCCCACAGATGTTCAATGATATTCAGGTCTGGGGACTGGGATGGCCATTCCAGAACATTGTAATTGTTCCTCTGCATGAATGCCTGAGTTGATTTGGAGCGGTGTTTTGGATCATTGTCTTGCTGAAATATCCATCCCCGGCGTAACTTCAACTTCGTCACTGATTCTTGAACATTATTCTCAAGAATCTGCTGATACTGAGTGGAATCCATGCCACCCTCAACTTTAACAAGATTCCCGATGCCGGCATTGGCCACACAGCCCCAAAGCATGATGGAACCTCCACCAAATTTTACAGTGGGTAGCAAGTGTTTTTCTTGGAATGCTGTTTTTTTTGGACGCCATGCATAACGCCTTTTTGTATGACCAAACAACTCAATCTTTGTTTCATCAGTCCACAGGAGCTTCTTCCAAAATGAATCTGGCTTGTCCAGATGTGCTTTTGCAAACCTCAGGCAACTCTGTTTGTGGCGTGCTTGCAGAAACGGCTTCTTTCTCATCACTCTCCCATACAGCTTCTCCTTGTGCAAAGTGCGCAGTATTGTTGACCGATCCACAGTGACACCATCTGCAGCAAGATTGTCAGAGTCGAATTGACTATATCATGGATCAGTCAGTCCAAATTAATAAGCATGTTTAAACTACTAATAATGACACAGACACTGAGTATCACATCAGCCATGCTAGCCCCTTAGCCCAGCTCAGCACAACTGACTCTTTATTGAAAGTACACACACTTTAGAGACAAAGAAAGGAGGGGTTACTGCCCCCATGGCATTCCTGAGCTGCTGTCCATCTCCCATTGGCTCCAAACTTCAATGTCCAGCCGGACACCTCCTTGCTGTAACCTGAAGACTTCACCACGAGGCATGGTAAAGACAAGACATAAACTCCATCTTAGATTCCAAACTCCTTTGTTCAATACTATAGACACTTAGTAGCAAGGAAAACAATTAGTATTTCTACAATATAAAGTATAAGAATCTTGATTCATGTTCTCAGACTTGACAAGATGATGCTGCAGCTCTTTGGAGGTGGTCTGTGGATTGTCATTGACTCTTCTCACCATTCTTCTTCTCTGCCTTTCTGATATTTTTCTTGGCCTGCCACTTCTGGGCTTCACAAGAACTGTCCCTGTGGTCTTCCATTTCCTTACTATGTTCCTCACAGTGGAAACTGACAGGTTAAATCTCTGAGACAACTTTTTGTATCCTTCCCCTGAATAACTATGTTGAACAATCTTTGTTTTCAGATCATTTGAGAGCGGGCTGTCCATGCTCGGCGACCATCAAACTTAACTGAACTTGAATTGTTTTGTAAAGAGGAATGGTCCCAAATACCTTCATCCAGGATCCAGGAACTGATTAAAAGCTACAGGAAGCGACTAGAGGCAAAAGGAGGATCTACTAAATATTAATGTCACTTTTCTGTTGAGGTGCCCATACTTTTGCACCGGTCAAATTTTGGTTTAATGCATATTGCACATTTTCTGTAAGTACAATAAACCTCATTTCAATCCTGAAATATTACTGTGTCCATCAGTTATTAGATATATCAAACTGAAATGGCTGTTGCAAATACCAAAATATTTAGAACTAAAAATGATTAAGATTAATAGGGGGGCACAAACTTTTTCATAGGACTGTAATACCCAGCGAAAACACTCCTCCTTCCATTGATGAGGCAATTGATGGTTGGAACCTCACAATTGATGGCATAGGGACTTGTAGTTGGATACTATTTAATGGCGGCACTGTTCACACTGTGCTACTCAAGTATTTTTTGAACTCTTAATAATTTTTGTGTTACTAGATAGGCTTAACCATTGTGGTAGTAGGTAACTGTTACGGTTCTGTGTGTGTATATATATATATATATATATATATATATATATATAAAATATTTTTTTGAACAACAGAACCTCTTAGCTGTAGAACACTACAGCGAGGTCCACAGGCCCAATGGTGGGCGGCTGTATGTCTGGACTTAAATGTGAACTACGGCAAAGACACTGCAGCATGAAAATCAATGTGAACTACTGCAAAGACACTGAAGCCTGAACTAAATGTGAACAGCTGCAAAGACACTGCAGCCTGAACTCAATGTGAACAGTGGGTACTGTGCGACACTCCATGTGAACACGGTGCAACTAAAATCCTGCCAGTTTAGCTCACTGGCCAGGTGCACCAGTACAAGTGAAACACACACGGCTGCCAAGGGTTAACACTCACCCCAGGCCAGCAAACACACACACTTACCTCTGTGACAGCTAGGGACCAACACGGAAGTTTAGAACATTCTCCTGCATACAGCTTGGAGTTATCAGGGGAGTTTGCATGCTCCCGCACACAGCTGGGAGCCATACATGAAGTCAGACAGTACACATAGGCTATCTCAGAGACCATACCTGCCACAGATCTACAAGCTGGAACGGCGTCTACCGCTCCTAGCCCTGGTGTAGATCTAACAGTTCAGGGTTTACAGGTCCTACCTAACAGCACCCAGGAGAAGCAGAGAAACCCCTCACAGAGGCCTAGTCTGAACCCTGCTTGAGTACTGGAGCCTATCCCTGAAAACTACTGTCATTCACTCCATGGACTTTGAGGAAATTTTAGTGGAAGTGTGAGCACCCGGTGGGCGCCGGCTCACACTATTTAAAGGAAAATCCCCACCCAATAGGGGCGGTGGTGATGACCTCACCGCTCATGCTCAGTGGGGGAGAAATGGCACTTAGCTTGTGAGCAGCTCGATTAGGTCTGAGCATGCTCAGTATGGTGAAAGCTGGA
This sequence comes from Leptodactylus fuscus, assembly GCF_031893055.1. Lineage (NCBI taxonomy): Eukaryota > Metazoa > Chordata > Amphibia > Anura > Leptodactylidae > Leptodactylus > Leptodactylus fuscus. The sequence continues at coordinate 196,573,460 of NC_134269.1, read as the reverse complement.
TGGTTAGACTGACCCGCAGGTGGCACTGTGTGCTATGATAGTAACCTGTGGGACCCAATCCTAACAGTAACCAACAAAAGAAGTATCTGACCCTATGTACTGTAGCATCTGTGACAGTGGTTCATTTTATTGTTCTGCGTATTATAGTGTATGCTATTTTGCCAATTTTTGAACCTCTGAATATTTTGAATGACAGGGTTCTTTTCCCCAGGTTCTTCTAGTGGCAAACTGAGACACATTATCTAGTGACTGCAGTATGTAACAGTAACTTGTGCCCATTCCACTAGGATTAGTATTTATATATGAAATATGTGCGCTACACATTGAAATCAATGAGTTAAAAAGCCTCCCATTGATTTTAATGTGTAGCGCCCGTAAGCCGCCATACAATGAAGTGAAAGGGATCTGTTTTGAGCGCTCAAACTCTGACACATGTATAAGTGTCTGAATGCACGGTGCGCTACTCCTGGGGAACGGAGCCTAACCCTGAGTCCGGTGAGACAATAATGCACTTTTTTTGTTCGTGTGGCTGGTAGTAAGCCACACATATAGTTAGGTTATCTGTTCTGTTTAGTAAAGTCGCTCAGATGAGCAGGATTTTGTCAGCCCCCTCCATCTGCTCGCAGTTCTCGTCCATAGACGAGCATTATCAGGAAGGGAGGGGGGAGTTCCTCCCGGCTCTCACAGCACAGCGCGATTGTCTGTGCTGTGAAGAAGGACATCTCTGACTGAGTGTCAGAAACGCCCTTCTGACCATAGAAGAGCTACGGTACCGGGACCGTAAGCTCTTCACTAGAGATGAGCGAACAGTGTTCTATCGAACTCATGTTCGATCGGATATTAGGCTGTTCGGCATGTTCGAATCGAATCGAACACCGCGTGGTAAAGTGCGCCATTACTCGATTCCCCTCCCACCTTCCCTGGCGCCTTTTTTGCTCCAATAACAGCGCAGGGTAGGTGGGACAGGAACTACGACACCGGTGACGTTGAAAAAAGTAGGCAAAACCCATTGGCTGCCGAAAACATGTGACCTCTAATTTAAAAGAACAGCGCCGCCCAGGTTCGCGTCATTCTGAGCTTGCAATTCACCGAGGACGGAGGTTTCCGTCCAGCTAGCTAGGGCTTAGATTCTGGGTAGGCAGGGACAGGCTAGGATAGGAAGGAGAAGACAACCACAACAGCTCTTGTAAGAGCTAAATTCCAGGGAGAAGCTTGTCAGTGTAACGTGGCACTGACGGGCTCAATCGCCGCAACCCAGCTTTCCCAGGATCCTGAATGGAATACACTGTCAGTGTATTCCCGTATACCCGATATATACCCCCGATACCCGTTCCAACGGTGTGCCCCCCCCACCTTCACCCCAGAAATACCCTGCAAGTCCCCTAGCAATAGAATTGGGGCTATATACACCCACTATTTTTGCTACTGCCATATAGTGCCATTGTCTCACTGGGAATTCAAAGAATATATTGGGCTTACATATAACTTCAATTCCAGGGAGAAGCTTGTCAGTGTAACGTGGCACTGACGGGCTCAATCGCCGCAACCCAGCTTTCCCAGGATCCTGAATGGAACACACTGACAGTGTATTCCCGTATACCCCATATATACACCCCAAATCACCGTTCCAACGGTGTGCCCCCCCACCTTCACCTCAGAAATACCCTGCAAGTCCCCTAGCAATAGAATTGGGGCTATATACACCCACTATTTTTGCTACTGGAATATAGTGCCATTGTCTGACTGGGAATTCAAAGAATATATTGGGGTTACGTGCACCCACAATTTTTACTACTGGTATACAGTGCCATTGTCTGACTGGGAATTCAAAGAATATATTGGGGTTACGTGCACCCACAATTTTTACTACTGGTATACAGTGCCATTGTCTGACTGGGAATTCAAAGAATATATTGGGGTTACGTGCACCCACAATTTTTACTACTGATATATAGTGCCATTGTCTGACTGGGAATTCAAAGAATATATTGGGGTTATAAATACCCTCATTTCTTGCTACTGGTATATAGTGCCATTGTCTGACTGGGAATTCAAAGAATATATTGGGGTTACGTGCACCCACAATTTTTACTACTGGTATACAGTGCCATTGTCTGACTGGGAATTCAAAGAATATATTGGGGTTACAAATACCCTCATTTCTTGCTACTGGTATATAGTGCCATTGTCTGACTGGGAATTCAAAGAATATATTTGGGTTACGTGCACCCACAATTTTTACTACTGGTATACAGTGCCATTGTCTGACTGGGAATTCAAAGAATATATTGGGGTTATAAATACCCTGATTTCTTGCTACTGCCATATAGTGCCAGTTTCTGACTGGGAATTCAAAGAATATATTGGGGTCACGTGCACCCACAATTTTTACTACTGGTATACAGTGCCATTGTCTGACTGGGAATTCAAAGAATATATTGGGGTTACGTGCACCCACAATTTTTACTACTGATATATAGTGCCATTGTCTGACTGGGAATTCAAAGAATATATTGGGGTTACGTGCACCCACAATTTTTACTACTGGTATACAGTGCCATTGTCTGACTGGGAATTCAAAGAATATATTGGGGTTATAAATACCCTCATTTCTTGCTACTGGTATATAGTGCCATTGTCTGACTGGGAATTCAAAGAATATATTGGGGTTACGTGCACCCACAATTTTTACTACTGGTATACAGTGCCAGTTTCTGACTGGGAATTCAAAGAATATATTGGGGTTACAAATACCCTCATTTCTTGCTACTGCCATATAGTGCCAGTTTCTGACTGGTAATTCAAAGAATATATTGGGGTTACGTGCACCCACAATTTTTACTACTGGTATACAGTGCCATTGTCTGACTGGGAATTCAAAGAATATATTGGGGTTATAAATACCCTCATTTCTTGCTACTGCCATATAGTGCCAGTTTCTGACTGGGAATTCAAAGAATATATTGGGGTTACGTGCACCCACAATTTTTACTACTGGTATACAGTGCCATTGTCTGACTGGGAATTCAAAGAATATATTGGGGTTATAAATACCCTCATTTCTTGCTACTGGTATATAGTGCCATTGTCTGACTGGGAATTCAAAGAATATATTGGGGTTACGTGCACCCACAATTTTTACTACTGGTATACAGTGCCAGTTTCTGACTGGGAATTCAAAGAATATATTGGGGTTACAAATACCCTCATTTCTTGCTACTGCCATATAGTGCCAGTTTCTGACTGGTAATTCAAAGAATATATTGGGGTTACGTGCACCCACAATTTTTACTACTGGTATACAGTGCCATTGTCTGACTGGGAATTCAAAGAATATATTGGGGTTATAAATACCCTCATTTCTTGCTACTGGTATATAGTGCCATTGTCTGACTGGGAATTCAAAGAATATATTGGGGTTACGTGCACCCACAATTTTTACTACTGGTATACAGTGCCATTGTCTGACTGGGAATTCAAAGAATATATTGGGGTTTTAAATACCCTCATTTCTTGCTACTGCCATATAGTGCCAGTTTCTGACTGGGAATTCAAAGAATATATTGGGGTTACGTGCACCCACAATTTTTACTACTGGTATACAGTGCCATTGTCTGACTGGGAATTCAAAGAATATATTGGGGTTACGTGCACCCACAATTTTTACTACTGGTATACAGTGCCATTGTCTGACTGGGAATTCAAAGAATATATTGGGTTTATAAATACCCTCATTTCTTGCTACTGGTATATAGTGCCATTGTCTGACTGGGAATTCAAAGAATATATTGGGGTTACGTGCACCCACAATTTTTACTACTGGTATACAGTGCCATTGTCTGACTGGGAATTCAAAGAATATATTGGGGTTACGTGCACCCACAATTTTTACTACTGGTATACAGTGCCATTGTCTGACTGGGAATTCAAAGAATATATTGGGTTTATAAATACCCTCATTTCTTGCTACTGGTATATAGTGCCATTGTCTGACTGGGAATTCAAAGAATATATTGGGGTTACGTGCACCCACAATTTTTACTACTGGTATACAGTGCCATTGTCTGACTGGGAATTCAAAGAATATATTGGGGTTACGTGCACCCACAATTTTTACTACTGATATATAGTGCCATTGTCTAAACTGGGAATTCAAAGAATATATTGGGGTTATAAATACCCTCATTTCTTGCTACTGGTATATAGTGCCATTGTCTGACTGGGAATTCAAAGAATATATTGGGGTTACGTGCACCCACAATTTTTACTACTGGTATACAGTGCCATTGTCTGACTGGGAATTCAAAGAATATATTGGGGTTACGTGCACCCACAATTTTTACTACTGGTATACAGTGCCATTGTCTGACTGGGAATTCAAAGAATATATTGGGGTTATAAATACCCTCATTTCTTGCTACTGGTATATAGTGCCATTGTCTGATTGGGAATTCAAAGAATATATTGGGGTTACGTGCACCCACAATTTTTACTACTGGTATACAGTGCCAGTTTCTGACTGGGAATTCAAAGAATATATTGGGGTTACGTGCACCCACAATTTTTACTACTGGTATATAGTGCCAATTTCTAACTGGGAATTCAAAATGCGCAAGGCTCCCGGAAAGGGACATGGACGAGGCCGTGGGCGAGGTCGGGGGAATGGTTCTGGGGAGCAAGGTAGCAGTGAAGCCACAGGGCGTCCCGTGCCTACTCCTGTGGGGCAGCAAGCATTGCGCCACTCCACAGTGCCAGGGTTGCTTGCCACATTAACTAAACTGCAGGGTACAAACCTTAGTAGGCCCGAGAACCAGGAACAGGTCTTGCAATGGCTGTCAGAGAACGCTTACAGCACATTGTCCAGCAGCCAGTCAGACTCTGCCTCCTCTCCTCCTATTACCCAACAGTCTTGTCCTCCTTCCTCCCAAAATTCCCAAGCTTCACAGAACAATAACCCCAAATGTCCCTGCTCCCCAGAGCTGTTCTCCGCTCCTTTCATTGTCCCTCAACCTGCCTCTCCACGTCACGATTCCACGAACCTAACAGAGGAGCATCTGTGTCCAGATGCTCAAACACTAGAGTCTCCTCCATCTCCGTTCGATTTGGTGGTGGATGACCAGCAACCCACCCTCATCGACGATGATGTGACGCAGTTGCCGTCAGGGCATCCAGTTGACCGGCGCATTGTGCGGGAGGAGGAGATGAGACAGGAGTTGGAAGAGGAAGTGGTGGATGATGAGGACACTGACCCGACCTGGACAGGGGGGATGTCAAGCGGGGAAAGTAGTGTGGATGTTGAGGCAAGTGCAGCACCAAAAAGGGTAGCTAGAGGCAGAGGCAGAGGTCAGCAGCTTAGGCGAAGCCAGGCCACACCCGGAATCTCCCAAGATGTTCCAGTTCGTACCCAGCCCCGAAAAACTCCCACCTCGAGGGCACGTTTCTCGAAGGTGTGGAGTTTTTTCAAGGAATGCGCCGAGGACAGATATAGTGTTGTCTGCACAATTTGCCTCTCGAAATTGATTAGGGGCTCTGAGAAGAGCAACCTGTCCACCACTTCAATGCGCCGTCATTTGGAATCCAAGCACTGGAATCAGTGGCAGGCAGCAACGGCAGGACAAAGGCCGCCTGCCGTTCACGCCACTGCCACTGCCTCTGCCACTGCCTCTGCCTCTGCCACTGCCACTGCTGACTGTGCTGGCGATGCACTCCAGAGGACAAGCCAGGACACCACTTCATCTGCCTCCGCCACTTTGTTGACTTCTCCCTCATCCTCCCCTGTTCCTGTCTTATCTCCTTCTCCTGCACCATCAAAGGCACCATCAGGCGCTTCTTTACAACAACCCACCATCTCTCAGACATTGGAGCGGCGGCAGAAATACACTGCTAACCACCCACACGCGCAAGCCTTGAACGCCAACATCGCTAAACTGCTGGCCCAGGAGATGTTGGCGTTCCGGCTTGTTGAAACTCCCGCCTTCCTGGACCTGATGGCAACTGCGGCACCTCGCTATGCCGTCCCTAGCCGTCACTACTTCTCCCGGTGTGCCGTCCCCGCCTTGCACCAGCACGTGTCACTCAACATCAGGCGGGCCCTTAGTTCCGCGCTTTGCACAAAGGTCCACTTGACCACCGACGCGTGGACAAGTGCATGCGGACAGGGACGCTACATTTCACTGACGGCACACTGGGTGAATGTAGTTGAGGCTGGGACTGCTTCCCAAACTGGCCCGGTGTACCTCGTCTCCCCGCCTAACATTCCTGGCAGGGACACGAGAAGAACACCCCCCTCCTCCTCCTCCTCTACCGCCTCCTCCTCCGCCACCGCCTCCTCCTCCGCCACCGCCTCCTCCTCCGCTGTTAGATTGACCCCAGCTACGAGTTGGAAACGTTGCAGCACTGGCGTTGGTAGACGTCAGCAGGCTGTGCTGAAGCTGATCAGCTTGGGGGACAGACAGCACACTGCCTCCGAGGTGAGGGATGCCCTCCTCGATGAGACGGCAATATGGTTTGAGCCGCTGCACCTGGGCCCAGGCATGGTCGTTTGTGATAACGGCCGGAACCTGGTAGCAGCTCTGGAGCTTGCCGGACTCCAACATGTTCCATGCCTGGCCCACGTCTTCAACCTAGTGGTGCAACGTTTCCTAAAGAGCTACCCCAATGTTCCAGAGCTACTGGTGAAAGTGCGGCGCATGTGCGCCCACTTTCGCAAGTCGACAGTAGCCGCTGCTAGCTTAAAATCTCTCCAGCAACGCCTGCATGTGCCACAACACCGGCTTTTGTGCGACGTCCCCACACGCTGGAACTCAACGTTTCAGATGTTGAATAGAGTGGTTGAGCAGCAGAGACCTTTGATGGAATACCAGCTACAAAACCCTAGGGTGCCACAAAGTCAGCTGCCTCAGTTTCTCATCCATGAGTGGCCATGGATGAGAGACCTTTGTGACATCCTACGGGTGTTTGAGGAGTCCACAAGGAGGGTGAGCTCTGAGGATGCGATGGTGAGCCTTACAATCCCGCTCTTGTGTGTTCTGAGAGAATCCCTGATTGACATCAGGGATAACTCAGATCACACAGAGGAGTTAGGGATAGCATCCGATCCGTCACAGCTGGAGAGTAGGTCCACACATCTGTCCACTTCACTGCGTTTAATGGAGGAGGAGGAGGAGGAGGAGGAGGAGGAAGAAGAGTTGTCCGATGATGTGATGGTGATACAGGAGGCTTCCGGGCAACTTCGAATTGTTGCAGCGCGGATGGGTAGACATGGAGGATGAGGAGGAAATGGAGATTGAACTTTCCGGTGGGGCCAGAGGAGTCATGCCAACTAACACTGTGGCAGACATGGCTGAGTTCATGTTGGGGTGCTTTACAACCGACAAGCGTATTGTCAAAATCATGGAGGACAACCAGTACTGGATCTTTGCTATCCTTGACCCCCGGTATAAAAACAACATCTCGTCTTTTATTCCGGTAGAGGGGAGGGCCAATCGCATCAATGCTTGCCACAGGCAATTGGTGCAGAATATGATGGAGATGTTTCCAGCATGTGACGTTGGCGGCAGGGAGGGCAGTTCCTCCAGTAGGCAACCAAGTTCTCACCGGTCCACACAAACGAGGGGCACACTGTCTAAGGTCTGGGACACCTTGATGGCACCCCCTCGCCAAAGTGCCGCCACGGAGGGTCCTAGTGTCACCAGGCGTGAGAAGTATAGGCGCATGTTGCGGGAATACCTTTCCGACCACAGCCCTGTCCTCTCCGACCCCTCTGCGCCCTACACGTATTGGGTGTCGAAGTTGGACCTGTGGCTTGAACTTGCCCTATATGCCTTGGAGGTGCTGTCCTGTCCTGCCGCCAGCGTCCTATCTGAAAGGGTGTTCAGTGCAGCCGGTGGCATCATCACTGACAAGCGCACCCGTCTGTCAGCTGAGAGTGCCGACCGGCTCACTTTGATAAAAATGAACCACCACTGGATAGAGCCTTCATTTTTGGGCCCACCTGTGTAAAGCACCCCAACATGAAACTCCATATCTGTACTCAACCTCTCCAATTCCTCCGCATCCTCATACTCATCCACCATAAGCGTTGCACAATTCTGCTAATACTAGGCTCCCTCCACCCTGATTTCCCCCAACTCTGCTGGTTAGAGGCTCCCTCCACCCTGCTTTCCCACAACTCTGCTGGTTAGAGGCTCCCTCCACCCTGATTTCCACCAACTCTGCTGGTTAGAGGCTCCCTCCACCATGAATTGGTCCAAACTGGGCTGTTTAGCGGCTCCCTCCACCATGAATTGGTCCAAACTGGGCTGTTTAGAGGCTCCCTCCACCATGAATTGGTCCAAACTGGGGTTTTTAGAGGCTCTCTCCACCATGAATTGGTCCAAACTGGGCTGTTTAGAGGCTCCCTCCACCATGAATTGGTCCAAACTGGGGTTTTTAGAGGCTCCCTCCACCATGAATTGGTCCAAACTGGGCTGTTTAGAGGCTCCCTCCACCATGAATTGGTCCAAACTGGGGTTTTTAGAGGCTCCCTCCACCATGAATTTGCCCAAACTGGCCTGTTTAGAGGCTCCCTCCATCATGAATTGGTCCAAACTGGGGTTTTTAGAGGCTCCCTCCACCATGAATTGGTCCAAACTGGGGTTTTTAGAGGCTCCCTCCACCATGAATTGGTCCAAACTGGGCTGTTTAGAGGCTCCCTCCACCATGAATTGGTCCAAACTGGGGTTTTTAGAGGCTCTCTCCACCATGAATTGGTCCAAACTGGGCTGTTTAGAGGCTCCCTCCATCATGAATTGGTCCAAACTGGGGTTTTTAGAGGCTCCCTCCACCATGAATTGGTCCATACTGGGGTTTTTAGAGGCTCCCTCCACCATGAATTGGTCCAAACTGGGCTGTTTAGAGGCTCCCTCCACCATGAATTGGTCCAAACTGGGGTTTTTAGAGGCTCCCTCCACCATGAATTTGCCCAAACTGGCCTGTTTAGAGGCTCCCTCCACCATGAATTGGTCCAAACTGGGGTTTTTAGAGGCTCTCTCCACCATGAATTGGTCCAAACTGGGCTGGTTAGAGGCTCCCTCCACCATGAATTTGCCCAAACTGGCCTGTTTAGAGGCTCCCTCCACCATGAATTGGTCCAAACTGGGCTTTTTAGAGGCTCTCTCCACCATGAATTGGTCCAAACTGGGCTGTTTAGAGGCTCCCTCCATCATGAATTGGTCCAAACTGGGGTTTTTAGAGGCTCCCTCCACCATGAATTGGTCCAAACTGGGGTTTTTAGAGGCTCCCTCCACCATGAATTGGTCCAAACTGGGGTTTTTAGAGGCTCCCTCCACCATGAATTGGTCCAAACTGGGCTGGTTAGAGGCTCCCTCCACCATGAATTTTTCCAAACTGGGGTTTTTAGAGGCTCCCTCCACCATGAATTTGCCCAAACTGGCCTGTTTAGAGGCTCCCTCCACCATGAATTGGTCCAAACTGGGGTTTTTAGAGGCTCCCTCCACCATGAATTGGTCCAAACTGGGCTGTTTAGAGGCTCCCTCCACCATGAATTGGTCCAAACTGGGGTTTTTAGAGGCTCCCTCCACCATGAATTTGCCCAAACTGGCCTGTTTAGAGGCTCCCTCCACCATGAATTGGTCCAAACTGGGGTTTTTAGAGGCTCTCTCCACCATGAATTGGTCCAAACTGGGCTGGTTAGAGGCTCCCTCCACCATGAATTTGCCCAAACTGGCCTGTTTAGAGGCTCCCTCCACCATGAATTGGTCCAAACTGGGGTTTTTAGAGGCTCTCTCCACCATGAATTGGTCCAAACTGGGCTGTTTAGAGGCTCCCTCCATCATGAATTGGTCCAAACTGGGGTTTTTAGAGGCTCCCTCCACCATGAATTGGTCCAAACTGGAGTTTTTAGAGGCTCCCTCCACCATGAATTGGTCCAAACTGGGGTTTTTAGAGGCTCCCTCCACCATGAATTTGCCCAAACTCTGTTGGTTAGAGGCTCAATCCACCCTGATTTTCAAAACAAATGTTGGTGCCAACCTCAACTTACTACAAGGGCCAAATTCACTGCTGGTGACAAGCTCTCCTCACTGCAAGTGCCAAATACACATGTTTCAAGGTGTTTTCCTACTGTCAGAGAGGTGGTATTGAGTGTGTAAAGTGTGTAGTTGTTAGGCTGTGATGTTGGGGTAATAGAGGGTCTTTGGTGTGTTAGATGCCCCTAGACATGCTTCCCCTGCTGTCCCAGTGTCATTCCAGAGGTGTTGGCATCATTTCCTGGGTTGTCTTAGTGGACTTGGTGACCCTCCAGACACGGATTTGGGTTTCCCCCTTAACGAGTATCTGTTCCCCATAGACTATAATGGGGTTCGAAACCCGTTCGAACACACGAACATTGAGCGGCTGTTCGAATCGAATTTCGAACCTCGAACATTTTAGTGTTCGCTCATCTCTACTCTTCACACCGGGCCCAGATCGGGAAAGCCGACAGTGTGCTGAACTCAGCGCACTGTCAGCTTTCCGGCAGTATATAGAACTGCCTGTGGGCAAAATGGTGAAAGGTCCTCTTTAAGGCTGTATTTTATTTTGCTCATTTTGTGCCGGAAGTCAAGGTTTATTTATTTTCCTGTGGTTTTTTTTCTCTAAATAAACCTGTTTTGCTGCATATTTTGTGTCCCTGTTTATTGACTGTTTGGGTCCTCGCCACTTCTTCTACCTAGCTACCTCCCTCACACTCTATACTGTGACATCATAGTTCACAGCACAGGAATAAATCAGAGTAGGGCCACAGCAGTGGTTTTGTTTTTATTTTAAACCGTTTCTCAAACTGCCAACATTTATTTATTTTTTTTATTGTAGATTGCAGACTGCAGAAGGAGGGAAACGCTGCCTTTGCAGACCAATGTGATCCATTGATAATGTACATGGTACTTTCCTTGCTAGGGTGGGAGGTTTGGGGACTTGAGGGCTATATGCAGGGCCAATTCTACCAACTCACGTGTTACATTTTGAAGTTTTTACATGCAGCCTTACTCTCTGCCTGTATTTTCTGAGCATCACATCGGTAAGACATTTCCATTTACTTTAGTATTTTTATTATTTTAATATGACTATTGGTCTCTGGTTATCATTTTTTAGAACATATTTATTAAATGTTAAGTTTTCCGTTTTACTTTTAAATTACAATCTTTGTGTTAGTTTTAAGGCTGAATAAGAAAACCATTTTTCACATATTCTCATGCAGCAAATTCAGATTCAAGTTAAAGAAGTACATCTGAATACTGTACGTTTGAACTGGCCAGGCCTGATTATGGCTGTTTTTCACATTTTTTGACCTTACAGACTTTTTTTATGAGCCATAAAACATTTTACAATATTTACATATGTTGACATCAAATATTATAAATAAATCTTCCCCAGAATTTTTTTTTTCTTTTTACCAGTAGGTGGCACTCTAATTATAATCAACCCCTGCGTTAAATATTACAAGTTGTAGATGTATAAAGAAAAAACATCTTTGTACCGTGTTAGCCAGTGGATATGAAATATAAAAATTTGGCGTCTTTTTTTGCAGGGCTGGGTGTACTTTTTAGTTTTACCATTTTTGGGAAATGCTATTGCTTTGATCACTTTTTATTCTAATTTTTATCAGAATCAAAACAGTGAAAAAACGGTGGTTTTGCACTTTTGACTATTTTTCCCACTACGGCATTTACCGTACAGGAAAAATATTTTTAGAGATTTGTTTCACAGTATTTAACTACTTTTATATGTGTTCTAGGGAAAGAAGGGTGATTTGAATTTTTATACTTTTTTAAAAAAAATTATATATTTTTTTACTTTTTTAATTTTTTTTTTTTCTCTGCATTTATTAGACCTCCTAGGGGTGTTGAACCCCAGGGGGTCTGATCACTAATGCATTGCAAAAAAATCATCATTTCTTTTGCAGGCTGCATAGACCAGCCTGAAAAAGAAAGCGACTGCAGACCGGCTGGGGAGCCTTTACAAGGCTCCTGGCTGTCATGGAAAGCTTGCTCCAGGCGCCAGCAATCACCGGCAAAATGGCGGGGCCCAAGCTCCGGCGCCTTTGACCTTGGCGCTGGAGGGGTTAATGCCTCTGATCGGAGGCATAGCGCTGGCTGTCTAAACACTAGCACGACGGATGGCGGGAAAGGATTAAACACAATTTTTGAGGAAGAGGCCTAGAGCCACGAAACCTTGCAATCTGTCATCATTTTTAGTTAGCCATTAAAAAAAGGTATCAACTACTGAAGACTCTCAATTTTCTATAAGTTATGGATGTACATATAATGGCGTCTTCTTATTTATAAAAATGGAATTCTGCTAAATGTGTATTTTCTTACCCATATTACCGGTGCCAGGGACAGTATTGGTTATGGACATTGGAAGAGGGACGTGAAATTGAAAAGACTTAATCCAAACATGAATACACAATAATATTCCACTCATTTCATTTTTATTTATTTTTTTGTAATATAATCTAATCCTCTAAATAAAAGGCTTATACTTCTTTATTTTTTTTTGTCTTACTGTAATTTGCAAATTGACTTCCATTCAATGGTAATTTAATTGTTGCTTGTGCCCCTTGGTCATTTCCTATCAGAGGGATGTGAAGCAGATTGACAATATGTTATATTCCACACTCCTAGCACCTAAGGTGTTAAGCATGGCACTGAAATATATGCAACATTCCAGATGGTGTAACTAAGAATAGATGTGTTATGACACATAAAACATAATGGATACAAAGCGTTTTGAGTCATAATCGGAATAGGAAGGGAAATCAATGTTGGAAAACCAATTTAAAAATTAACCTGTACTGAGCCGAGTTTTATTAGGAGGATCAAATTGGTACATAACTATAGTAGAGAATTCCATGTGTGTGGATGAAACCTGCTGTAGATAAACAGTGACAGAAATCACAGATGATCATAATAATAACAAATATACGCTGATGCCAATGAGGATTTCTGCCTGAAGTCAATTGTAACTGACAGCAAAAAAATATTATAAATAAAAAGTGCAAAACACCTGATTAGGTAAATCTCAAATCTATTATTTAATCATCATTGGTCAACATACTAGCCTCTGCCGTGACTTCGTCTACGTGTTGTTGGCATTGATGATCCACCTATAGTCAGCAAATTGCTTCCATCGATGGTTCGCCTGCACTTCGGCAGTTCTCAAACTGTCCTGCTCTGAACTTGTTCCTTGCATCGTGCCTGTGATTGTTCTGGCATCTCAGCAGCTGGCTGGGATACCATATAATAAGCATGTTGTTGGCGTTGATGATCCACCTGCTCCGGCGTTTCGCCAGCTGTCAAGTTGGTCTGCCATTAAACTTGCTCCTTGCACCATTCCCATGATTGTTCGACATCTCAGCAGCTCGCTGGCATTGATGATCCCCCTGAGCTCCGCTTGAGGAGAAGTCTGATTCTGGCTACCTTCACAGCTCTCATTGTTTTAGAATTTTGCAATAAATTAGATTTTTTTTTTTCTTGGCATGTTTAAAATTGGCAAACTGCCAATTTGGAATTTGTCAGCAGCTGCCTGGAGCAGATCAGATAATATGCAGATGCTTGTACACAATGGACTCAGTTTTAGCTGTGTGTTTACATAGAGAGATAATAGATCTGGCTTTATCAGAAACCTGCAATTAGCTGAGATAACCTGCTGCCAAGAGCAGTTTAATATAGTATGCGAAAATAAATTCATAACAGTCGTGAAGCCATGTCCTTTACCGGGATAAAAAGTAGCCTATGTGTTAATCGAGGTTACAAACTATAAATGTGCCAAATTTCATCCAAATCCATTCAGCCGTTTTTGCATGATAAAGTAACAAACACCCAAACCCACAAACATCCAAACTTTCACATTTATACTATTAGTAGGATTACCAGCCCACTAACTGGGGCCTTAGCCATACACACACTTAAAGGGAATACTATTGTCTAAAGACCAGCTGATAAAGGGATTGGTGTTGTGGTCATGGACAGAAAAAGAGGAAGCCTACCATATGTTATCTAACGAACATTTCTATGAAAAATTGTCTAAGAATCCTATGAGCGAGTATTCTGACGCATCCACTAAATTAATTCATGAAGCTAACAATGATTTTCTTTATATCTCTAATTTTGCATAACCTCTGTTCAATTGTCTCCCAAAGACACATAAATCAACTACAAGCCCACCAGGACGCCCCATCATCTTTGGTATTAATTTTATAATGGTGTATCGGTCACATTATATTGATTTGTTCCTTCAACCTTATGTTCTTATTCTTCCTTACCATCTAAGAGATTCAACACATCTAATTCAATCATTAGATAAATTCACAGATTTACTTTTTCTCACATTGCATGTTGACGCCTTGTACTGAAATATCAATCACAAACTAGACGTAATTAACCGAATTAAGACAATATGTGGTTATTATTTGAGGGAGGTTTCTTCTATGAATCTGCTTCAAATCTTACTTCAAAGTTCACCCTGCTCCAATGCTTTCCTTTTTTTTTTAATTATGTTTTTTTTATAAGATCACTTGGGGCTCATTACATCTTGATCAAGCTATTGGAATGGTCAAGCAATTAGTTGTCATGTGACATTATCACATGTACATATGACTTGTCTTTGATATGTACCATATGTAATGTGAAAAACCCAGACGTGCTAAAAGGCGTTGTTGTCCTTCTGTACTCTGTTACAATAAATTTCGATTGAACTATAAATACTTTTACCACCTTTTTTCTACATTCTGGAAGCGCTAATTATATACTATTTATTACAAACCAGTCTTTGTATCTATATACTATCCTCTTAGGGGAATCTCGTGTAAGCAGCACAGCAGCCTCATTACTATTTGGAACAAATCCACCAGTGAGAAGACCTTGGTGTGATCCTCTTCCTATATTAATGTATCACTACCAAGCAACTAGACTCAGCTTGGCTACTCGGAAGATGCAGCTGAGCTGAGCGCACAGCCAGCACTGCTACATCGGAGATGAAGCAGATCTGGCCGTGCGCTCAGCTCGACTACTCCATTAATTCTGCCCAGTTCCACCTATTCCACTATACTCTCTTATGTCTCCTTGTTTTAATTATGCCCTTAATGCCCTCTTACAAGAGTATTGCACCCTAATGCCCCTTTCTATTATTAAAGCAGTTGTCCAGGATATCTGGTAATCCCTAGACTAAACTAAACACCATTCTTACTTTTGAAATAACATAATTAATCAAAACTGTATAGCTACTTATATGACTGCCCCAGGGACAATTTCTGATTGTCTGGTAATGATCTTTTCCCCATTTCTGGAAATGGATATTCACTACTATTTCCCTCCCCCACCCATCCACCTCGTTATTCTTGCCCTTTATGCCTCTTCCTGCAAGACGGCTCCTTCTTTACTAATTCTGCACGCACACCCTCTTCTCCAAGTGCTGCTCTGTACACTGCTACCGATAATCCACTTCTACTACGCAGCTTCCACGCATGCGCAGTAGAGGCAAATCATCACTGCAGAGAACATAAGCAGCACTCGAAACAAGCGCACACCTGCAGAATCAGTAAAGAAGGAGGAGCTGTCTCGCAAGAAGAAGCCTAGAAGGAAGATGGGTAAGTATATAATGGGGTGTGGGGTTGGGCTGAATAGGTAGGGAAGGGAAAGATAGCTAGAAAGACAAGGAGGGGGTGTATGTGATGGAGGCAGAGAGGAAGGAGGGGGGAGAGAGGTGAAAGGGGTTAGTGCGGAAATTACATAGCAGGAAGCCAAACTAAGTAAACAAATGCAGGAGATACCAGGAGCTCCCAGAGACAACCAGAAATCACCCAAAACATAGCTAAAGGTATGCAGGTGCATTTATTAACCTATTAATAGCATTAACAGACATTTTAAAAAACACAACTTTTTTTGGCTGAAAAAATCCCTTACTACCACTTAATAATCCCAAATGCCCTCTGTTATTACTCCCCAGGGGGCTGGGGAGTAATAACAATTTTAACCAGTGCAAGAAATTTACTAGTAAACCCTATTATTCCCTGAAAAACCTCATTAACACTGCCCCAATGCCCCCACTGCCTCTCTTATGATACCCCCTTTATTAAAGCCTCCTAGTATTAGTATCAATTTCTTATTATTTTACCCCACTCCTTGGTTTTCCATTTATCCTATATGTACGATTCTGAATCTAATTGCCATGTAAACTTATGTGTATATGTACACATGATATAACAAAATTAGCTTATTAAGAAAAAAGACATTGGCTGCAAATATGATGAAAGCAAATCAGATGGCAATTTAT
The DNA here is from genome assembly GCF_031893055.1 of Leptodactylus fuscus. Lineage (NCBI taxonomy): Eukaryota > Metazoa > Chordata > Amphibia > Anura > Leptodactylidae > Leptodactylus > Leptodactylus fuscus. Next base: position 196,557,149 of record NC_134269.1, on the reverse strand, counting down.
TTCTGAAATGAGTGTAAATGTTTGCATATATTTAAGCCCGTAAATGTAATTTTTAAACAATTCCATTTCTTGATATGACATTGCCTTCATTAGTATTTGGAGTATCGGATGCTAAAGAGGCATTAAACAATTATGTTATTTGGCGTTATTATTTGCAGGATGTATTGTAGCTCAGGTATCACTTTGTGCTTGGTGTGCGGTACTTACGTTATATGAAGAGCATTGCAAATCCCAGATGGAAATTATACTGATGGGATCTGTGCTATGAACCTGACATATAGAAAACAGTTTGTGAAGTGCACCCAATGGAAGCCTATAATAAGAACTCTGATGTTATCCTCTTAACACATGCTATTAGATTTTAGAGAGGTGCTCAAACCATCAAAATGGATGTTCAAAAGTGTTTTGAACATCTAAGTGTTCTTTTCAAAGCTATCATTTAGATGTTACTATACCGGCAAATGTCAGTTTTCCAAAAGTTAACTTTATAAATAGTGAATTGAGACTGGAGATTAAAAAAAAGAAACTATAATAACTGAAAATAGGACCTAAGATTTTTAAAAAAATTATTTTATAGTTGAAATGGAAATAATATGGCGTGAAATGTAATATTATTAAAATATATGCCTTAAAGAGTGATTGTTATCTCAGGAAACTTTGAGGCCGGGGCCCCACGGGAAAGGAAAATTTCCCGCAGTGTTTTACAATAAGGGCAAAGTGGATGAGATTCTAGCGAATGCCATGACCACTTTGTGGTAAAAATCACATTGCGGACACATCGTGATTTCCAAAACAGGTGTGGTTTTGGAAATCGCAGCATGTCAATTATACCTACGATAATGCCGGCGGTTTCTCCATATAAGGTATAATTGTAACAGTCCGCAAAGAAAAACTCAGCGAAATTTCTATCTAAAGTGCAGTGAGAAGAACGATGTGTTGCCTCCATGATGCGTTGCCCCTGCGGTTTTTCCTGTAGCGCTTTTTTGCTGCTGCACGTCCCATGGGGCCTTAGCCTTAATATGACTGTTCATAAATTAAGTATGGTGGGCTCGGAGTGCTGATGTCGTCTACGTTGGGGGCACTATTGTTGAGAAGCAACCTCCTGGAGAAGGGCTGGGTGGGGACGACATATAATGGACACAAGATGTATCGTGATGTCAGAGATCTGAGTGAGTCGAAGACAAAACTCGTGAAGCAGCAAAAGTTCTGCCGCACAGCAAAGAAGAGGCACAAATGATGGCCTGGGGTGACCAGGAGTCACAGTTGTACAGTGGAACGAAAGTGTTGGTGTAACATCTCTGCCTGTTCGGCTCTCTGCGCCATCCTCTGCTCGCGTGCTGCGGCGCAGGAGGCGTGAGCAGTTTGATCATTTGCTTAAAGTTTTTAGTTGCATTGTGTGAACACGGCTCTAGTTCTGTGATTGTATTTGTACCACACCCGTCTTCTGCCCTTGTTGCCTCTGTTCATTAAGTGGAAATTTTGTCTTGCCCTGTGATTGACAGCCTGCCTTCCTGTCAGGTCCAGGGTGGGTTCTTCCTCCCCTATTTAGTCTTGACTCTCATTCACACCAGTGCTTGCTATTGCCTTGTGCATACTTGCTCCTTGCTGTCACTATTTTTGCTTGCATTCTAATCCTTGACCTTTGGCTTTCACTACTGACTATTCTTTGGACTTTGATTTGGCACTGCATCACTCGACTGTTACTGACCCTTGACTAGCTGACCTCCCTTTGTTGTTGTCCGTCTTGTCTGCGTTTTGTGTATCACTTATACAGGAAGGGACTGTCTTCGTGGTTGCCGCCTATTATGTAGGATAGTGCCTGGCAATAGGAAGGGACAGTTGGGGGCTTCATCTTAGGGCTCACTGTCTCTTGTGTCCTGTCCCAGGGTTCAACAGTTACTTGGGAATTGCTGTCCTAGCAATTCCCTAACAGTTGGCTTATGTATTCCAGAATTGGCAAGCAATACCAACAGGTGCCAGGGATCTCGAAGCTCCCAAATGGTTTGGTTCTTGTTAATTTTCTTAGAAACATTAGTTTCTTAATAATCCAATGTTTTACCACTCCTTCCATGTAGTTGCCCCCAACTAGCAGCTACAGTGTTCGTTTCCAACTAGTAATCTTGTAACCTTATCCCTAGTTTATACATTAGGGTCTAGTCCACATGATGCATGAACAACTAAACATCTGATACTGGATGATGTTGCAAATAGAGATGAGCGAACACTAAAATGTTCGAGGTTCGAAATTCGATTCGAACAGCCGCTCACTGTTCGAGTGTTCGAATGGGTTTCGAACCCCATTATAGTCTATGGGGAACATAAACTCGTTAAGGGGGAAACCCAAATTCGTGTCTGGAGGGTCACCAAGTCCACTATGACACCCCAGGAAATGATACCAACACCCTGGAATGACACTGGGACAGCAGGGGAAGCATGTCTGGGGGCATAAAAGTCACTTTATTTCATGGAAATCCCTGTCAGTTTGCGATTTTCGCAAGCTAACTTTTCCCCATAGAAATGCATTGGCCAGTGCTGATTGGCCAGAGTACGGAACTCGACCAATCAGCGCTGGCTCTGCTGGAGGAGGCGGAGTCTAAGATCGCTCCACACCAGTCTCCATTCAGGTCCGACCTTAGACTCCGCCTCCTCCGGCAGAGCCAGCGCTGATTGGCCGAAGGCTGGCCAATGCATTCCTATGCGAATGCAGACTTAGCAGTGCTGAGTCAGTTTTGCTCAACTACACATCTGATGCACACTCGGCACTGCTACATCAGCAATCTGATGTAGCAGAGCCGAGGGTGCACTAGAACCCCTGTGCAAACTCAGTTCACGCTAATAGAATGCATTGGCCAGCGCTGATTGGCCAATGCATTCTATTAGCCCGATGAAGTAGAGCTGAATGTGTGTGTTAAGCACACACATTCAGCACTGCTTCATCACGCCAATACAATGCATTAGCCAGTGCTGATTGGCCAGAGTACGGAATTCGGCCAATCAGCGCTGGCTCTGCTGGAGGAGGCGGAGTCTAAGGTCGGACCTGAATGGAGACTGGTGTGGAGCGATCTTAGACTCCGCCTCCTCCAGCAGAGCCAGCGCTGATTGGCCGAATTCCGTACTCTGGCCAATCAGCGCTGGCCAATGCATTCTATTAGCCCGATGAAGTAGAGCTGAATGTGTGTGCTAAGCACACACATTCAGCACTGCTTCATCACGCCAATACAATGCATTAGCCAGTGCTGATTGGCCAGAGTACGGAATTCGGCCAATCAGCGCTGGCTCTGCTGGAGGAGGCGGAGTCTAAGGTCGGACCTGAATGGAGACTGGTGTGGAGCGATCTTAGACTCCGCCTCCTCCAGCAGAGCCAGCGCTGATTGGCCGAATTCCGTACTCTGGCCAATCAGCGCTGGCCAATGCATTCTATTAGCCCGATGAAGTAGAGCTGAATGTGTGTGCTAAGCACACACATTCAGCACTGCTTCATCACGCCAATACAATGCATTAGCCAGTGCTGATTGGCCAGAGTACGGAATTCGGCCAATCAGCGCTGGCTCTGCTGGAGGAGGCGGAGTCTAAGGTCGGACCTGAATGGAGACTGGTGTGGAGCGATCTTAGACTCCGCCTCCTCCAGCAGAGCCAGCGCTGATTGGCCGAATTCCGTACTCTGGCCAATCAGCGCTGGCCAATGCATTCTATTAGCCCGATGAAGTAGAGCTGAATGTGTGTGCTTAGCACACACATTCAGCTCTACTTCATCGGGCTAATAGAATGCATTGGCCAATCAGCGCTGGCCAATGCATTCTATTAGCTTGATGAAGCAGAGTGTGCACAAGGGTTCAAGCGCACCCTCGGCTCTGATGTAGCAGAGCCGAGGGTGCACAAGGGTTCAAGTGCACCCTCGGCTCTCCTACATCAGAGCCGAGGGTGCGCTTGAACCCTTGTGCAGCCTCAGCTCTGCTACATCAGAGCCGAGGGTGCGCTTGTACCCTTGTGCACACTCTGCTTCATCAAGCTAATAGAATGCATTGGCCAGCACTGATTGGCCAGAGTACGGAATTCGGCCAATCAGCGCTGGCCAATGCATCCCTATGGGAAAAAGTTTATCTCACAAAAATCACAATTACACACCCGATAGAGCCCCAAAAAGTTATTTTTAATAACATTCCCCCCTAAATAAAGGTTATCCCTAGCTATCCCTGCCTGTACAGCTATCCCTGTCTCATAGTCACAAAGTTCACATTCTCATATGACCCGGATTTGAAATCCACTATTCGTCTAAAATGGAGGTCACCTGATTTCGGCAGCCAATGACTTTTTCCAATTTTTTTCAATGCCCCCAGTGTCGTAGTTCCTGTCCCACCTCCCCTGCGCTGTTATTGGTGCAAAAAAGGCGCCAGGGAAGGTGGGAGGGGAATCGAATTTTGGCGCACTTTACCACGCGGTGTTCGATTCGATTCGAACATGGTGAACACCCTGATATCCGATCGAACATGTGTTCGATAGAACACTGTTCGCTCATCTCTAGTTGCAAACTCTTCAAGCAAAGACTTAATAAAACTTGTCAGAGTAAGAGTAATAGAAGGGAATGGAATCTATCAATGTGATTGACTACCATACCGTCCTGGGAAAGGAAAAGACAATAACCTTCTGGCTTACTGTGTGACACAGCCAGCAGCCATATGAGAGCTAATATGGCTGTCAAACTACTACTTTCTGACCCAGAAACTGAAGTAAAGATAAGTCTGAAGCTCCAATGATTGAGCCTTCAAGATAAGGACTGCTCATAGTTATCACAGAAATACAGTCAGATTTTTATTTTTGGCTATTATGTTTCTTAGGACATTTTTATTCACAGCAATAGCTAAAGTACAGCAAAAATGGTATCTATATCATAGTTTGTATATTAAGGGGGCCTGCACAAACTTCTGACTTACCTGTTTTGGGTAAATTGTCCATGAAATAAGAATTCTGGTGCATGTTTAATAACTCTTCTTTAGGCCATCCCTCAGTTATACCTTAGAGAAATTTAAAGGGATTCTATCATTAGAATCTCGTTTTTAGCTAAACCCACATCGGAATAGCTTTAAGAAAGGCTATTCTTCCCCTACCTATAGATGTCTTCTCTGCACCGCCATTCCATAGATATTACAGTTTTCTTGCAGCACTTGAGCGGTCCCCAGCATTCAGACAGCGAGAAAACTCTCTAGCACCACCTTTTTCTGTTCACTGCCTCCGCCTCTTCTTTCCTGCTCGGCCATAGGAAAATAGCCAACTGTGCCCACTGCGCATGTCCGTCGTCCATTTCGCCTCTCCCTTTCAGCCACAGGAAAATTTTGATGGGCATGATGGGACAAGGAAGATGAGGCAGAGAAGGTGTACAAGAAGAAGGTGGTGCTGGATAGTTTTCTCGCAGCACTGGGGACGGCTCCAGTTCTGTTTGAGTACTGGGAACCGCTCCCAGTGCTGCGAGAAAAATACTTAGCATATGGCCGAAAACCGGGATATCTATGAAACAGCGGCACGGAGAAGACATCTAAAAGTAGGGGAAGAATATAGAAAAATATGGCATGCACTCAGCCCCTTAATAATAAGACAGTTTTCTGTGGTGCCAAAAGAAGAAAAAACATGTTCACTTACAGTTTATGTATTTTACGGTGTTCGCCTGAAGAGTCCTCCTGGATGCACAGGAAAAGGGCTCCCTCCGGCTGGAGCCGTGGCAATTGCGGTAGAAGAGAAAGAGGATCCAGCACCCAGAACTCTTGCACACGGGAATAGGGTTAAAACTTCGCTTTTATTTTTCACATTAAAAATTCGGACATCTCACAATAATGTGGTCCATATGCAGAGGTGGTACTGTTTAACGCCACATCTAAAAGTAGGGGAAGAATAGCCTTTCTTAGGGTAAGTTCACATGTAGTTTTTTGGTCAAGATTTTGACGCGGGAAGCCGCATCAGAATCCTGACCAAAATTTGGCAAATGAATGGGCCTAGTCCAGAGGAATTGTGTTGATGAGGACGCAGCAGCAGTTTCCACTGTGAAATCCGAGTCAAGATAGGGCAGGTCGCTTCTTTTTTCCCATTGAATTTAGATTTGCATCAAAATCCAGGCCAAAAAACTCCATATGAACTTATCCTTAAGGCTATTCCGACATGGGTTTAGCTAAAAACAGGATTCTAATGATAGAATCCTTTTATGAATAATTGACAACTGGGCGTTACTAGTCACTGCATACTCTTAAACTACAATGTGTTCCACATTATTATGCAAAACGTGTTTAGGAGTGATAAGGTAAGAATTTTAACTGACAAATTTTTGTTTGTCAGTTAAACTCATTGATGGTGATGTGTGTCAGGGCTCTTTATATAACTGAAAGCAATTGCAAATGCCTGTGCTAATTAGTTTGGCAGGTGTGTCCAATTAAAGGCAAGACTACTTAAGAAGGCTGTCCCACATTATTAAGCAGCCTATATTTTCTGCCGAAATGGGAAAGAAAAGGGATGTGTCGGCTGCTGAGAAGCAACAAATTGTGGAGTATTTAGGTCAAGGAATGACTACAAACAACATTGCCTAGACACTTCATCGTGATCATCGCACAATCAAGAAGTATGTAGCTGATTCACAGCACACACGTGTGCGTGCTAATAAGGGAAAATTGAGGATTCTTTCCAACAGACAATTACGTCAGGTTAAAAGAGAAACTGCAAAAATGCCTTGTCATAGCAGCAGACAAGTTTTTGAAGCTGCTGGTGCCTCCAACGTCCCCCGCATAACAAGATGCAGGGTCCTTCAGAGGTTTGCAGCTGTGCGTAAGCCATCCTGTCAACCTCCTCTATCCACTGCACACACGCAGAAATAGCTCCAGTGGGCCAAACAATACATGAAGACTGACTTCAAAACTGTTTTGTTCACCAATGAGTACCATGCAACACTCGATGGTCCAGATGGATGGAGTGGAGGATGGCTGGTTGATGGACACCCCATGCAAATACGGCTATGGCGCCATCAAGGAGGAGGTGGATTAATGTTTTGGGCTGGAATCATTTGGAGAGAGATTGTCGGCCCCTTTAGGATCCCTGAAGGGGTAAAGATGAACTCCATAATGTATGTGGAGTTTCTCAAACAGAACTTCCTGCCATGGTTCAAGAAGAAGAACCGTGCATTCCGCAGCAAGATCATTTTCATGCATGATAATGCCCCAATGTCTCATGCTGCAAATAACACATCTGCATCTCTGGCTGCTATGGGCATAAAAGGGGGCAAACTTGTGGCCCCCATGCTCCCCTGACCTCAAACCCATTGAGAACCTCTGGAACATCATCAAAAGGAGTGTCTATGATGGCGGGAGGCAGATCACATCTAAGCAACAGCTCTGGGAGGGTATTCAGTCCTCATGCAAAACAATTAAAGCAGAAACAATCCAAAACCTGACAAATTCAATGGACAAGAGAGTTCAGAAGCTCCTTTCGAACAAGGGGTCCTATGTGCTAATGGAACATCACCTAGAATAAAGTTTTGACTTGAAAACTGTTTGATTTCAGTTTGTAATAACCTGCTAATGCTTAGAATTTCACAAATGACCAATTTTTTTGTTCTTTATAAAAATAAAAAGGTTGAAAACTCTGCTGTGCATAATAATTTAGAACATGCATTTTGAGTGCATTTTGTGTTTTTGTTTTTTATTAAAATATACTGTTATCATAGGCAGTTTGTTCAAAAACCTTTCAATTGTACGCTAATAGTTGAAGACTGAAAAATTACAATGACTGCAATTCATATATGTAATTTTTGAAAATATGAGAAAATATTATTTGCATAATAATTTGGAACACAGTGTATAGGGACACACCACCTTGACAAGGAGAATGGGAACACCCAGATGAAAATGTATTCATACATTTCTAGGAGGATTAGCAAGGAATGGAACAACGCAAAGCTATAAGAAACAACAAACTTTATGGAGAATACAATAATGTACTTGTTAACACAGAATTGAAATGAGAGCTGACAGATCCTCTCAGCACTACAAGTACTATACTGTATCTCTTCTGATGTTCCAGAATATTTTAGATCTGGTTGCAAATAAAAAGATTTGGTTTATGCCTTTATACATTTCTACCGTCTCATTTTTCTGCACGATAATAGAAATGAGAAACGATTCTTTATGCCATTATATTTTAATTTCAAGAAGACCCAAAAGCGCTATTGTGTTGTCTCAGTGGTAAAGTTACAGTAGTGAGAAACTGCAACTGTTCCATTGAGCTTGATATTAAATTGAGAAGGAAATTATCTGTTTTATCTTCTGGAAAATATATAGAGTAATACATTGTATGGAGCAGATAGTTCGCAAGATACATGCAAGAAAAACGTTTTGTGTTAAAGGAGTCAACTAAAACGACGGTAATCTTCTTACTTTACGGTCTTCAGAAAATGACCCTTTGTTTAAGTCAACTTTCTATGTTCAACCTATTTTTAAATGCTGTTTTTGCTACATTTTTTTATTTTATTATCCATATTTAATCCTGAAATTTTATAATTTTTCTACTGTCCACTGAAGATACCGAACACAGATTGAAACTTCCTGGTCTGTAGACACCAGTTCTCAGAAGTCATGCCATTTTCATCAGAAATAGGAATAAAATGAAAGGTAATACATAGGGTTGAGTGATCGGGTTCGGGAAAAAATCAGATCCCGATCGGCGATGGAGCAAATTTCGAGATCAGCTGTAAAATGATTGGAAATCAGATTTTTAAATCTCAAGATCGGCTCAACCCTAAAAGTGACTTTTCCCATAGAGAAGCAATTGGAAAGATTGGTACCGATCGGAGATCGAGCAGATATATAGAATTAACATTAGTTCATCACAATTTTCCTCTTCCCCCTATTTGCAGAATGACCTCTAGATTTAGTAGAATCTGAGGTACTGCACAGATAAGCCTCAATTTTGAGCTCTGTACTTAAATTATGTATGACATGGTCTGAAGCAAAGCAAAGTCAGCTATAGCAACATCCCCATATCAACTTGGGCATGAGTGAAAGTATAAAAGTGATTGCTTTGGTGCCACTAGGGCAATGACAGTGCAAACGGAAGACAGACATATTGAGATGAGTACCACACTAAAGATGGTTAGCAGACTGCAACTACGTTACAGGACCAAGTTAAGGCAGACCATCAGAAACAAACCACTGTGAGGAAGCTTCACCGGACCCAGACAAGAACCTCGCCAGACCACTGCAAGTGAAGAAATAATGAGAACAACTACTTCTGGGACATTGACCAACTATGAGGTGACCTAGATAAGGGTCCATTCACACAGAGTTTTTTGGCGCTGAATCCGTGTTAGAATACACATGGAAAAAACGCCTCCCCATAGAGTTCTATGGGTTCTGCTATCGGAAAAAAGCTTCCTTCAGGCGGATTCCGCCTGCAAAATCCAACGCAGTCTATGGGAGGTGGAAAATCCACGTGAAATTGGCAAAAACCGTGTGGAAAAACCACTAGTTGACAAATGAAAGCTACATTGTGACTAGTAGCTGAGGGCAATTAAGATAGTTTTGCTTGTAGACCATTTTCTTAAATCTGCCCCATAATAAGCAGTATTTGGAAGATAGATAAAGTTGTGTATTGAGTTACATGCATCAGCTATCTTAAGCTACATGTTTAAATGATGATCCTGGAGAAGGGACTATCCCTTAGAGACTAACTCTGTGTGAGGACTGGGATACCATTAGCAGCACTGTGACACATTTATCGTTCTTTTTCTATTCCTCAAGAGACTCGTTTTATTGTTCAACAGACCTAGGATGGCTGTCTTAATTGAGAACTACTTAACTAATAAGATCATCTTCTCTCTCTGGTACTTCGCCATCCTTGAGTACAGAAACCACTCTAACACCTAAGAGCCATAGCACCCTATATCTAAAGGGACACTCATATGTTGTAAAGGCAACAGGTGACAACTACAAAACCGTGGTATAGGAGAGCAGAAACTTATATGTCAGGTGTATTCTTGAAGAAAGTGCTCTCACACTTTTGATTACAGCCTGCCACTCACTGCCCTGGGTAGTAATAGTAGTAGTAGTGGTAATAGTCAAATGGCACATAATTGTGATGGGAGCATTACTTAAATTGGAAAAAAAAATAGGGGGAACTCTGAAATAATTTCCCCTCGGTCTTTTCAGAAACTAGAGTATAATAAACCCATGGCTCTGGGAGGAAAAAAAAAAAAAACTGTTACTTACCTATCCCTAGCTCCATAGCACCCTCCGCAGATCCCATCAACCATTTCCAATGTAGTACATACGGGACACCCGATGTCACGAGAGCAGGGAGCTTGCGTCGCAACACATAAGAACGCAAGCCCCCTGCCCATGTGACATCGGAGACATCATCCAAGTAGGCCTGAAGCCTTTGGGAACCGGGAGAGGTAAGTAACAGCATTTATTATGTTCTGCATTGTGGGTCAGACAAGTTCTTAGTTTACACCACATAAATTATACAGTATAAACTAAGAAATTATACCGGAACACTGACAGATATTTTTTAATTAGGCTGGAACTGAGTTCCGGCGCGTTCCGACAATTAAACCACTGGACGGAAGTAGCCATTAAGTTGGTCTTCGGCCATATTTTTGTTTTCTTCTAAACGCCAAAGATTGATCTACTAGAATTTGAAACAACTTGCATTTCGATCAAATTAACACTAGAGATGAGCGAACACTAAAATGTTCGAGGTTCGAAATTCGATTCGAACAGCCGCTCACTGTTCGAGTGTTCGAATGGGTTTCGAACCCCATTATAGTCTATGGGGAACATAAACTCGTTAAGGGGGAAACCCAAATTCGTGTCTGGAGGGTCACCAAGTCCACTATGACACCCCAGGAAATGATACCAACACCCTGGAATGACACTGGGACAGCAGGGGAAGCATGTCTGGGGGCATAAAAGTCACTTTATTTCATGGAAATCCCTGTCAGTTTGCGATTTTCGCAAGCTAACTTTTCCCCATAGAAATGCATTGGCCAGTGCTGATTGGCCAGAGTACGGAACTCGACCAATCAGCGCTGGCTCTGCTGGAGGAGGCGGAGTCTAAGATCGCTCCACACCAGTCTCCATTCAGGTCCGACCTTAGACTCCGCCTCCTCCGGCAGAGCCAGCGCTGATTGGCCGAAGGCTGGCCAATGCATTCCTATGCGAATGCAGACTTAGCAGTGCTGAGTCAGTTTTGCTCAACTACACATCTGATGCACACTCGGCACTGCTACATCAGATGTAGCAATCTGATGTAGCAGAGCCGAGGGTGCACTAGAACCCCTGTGCAAACTCAGTTCACGCTAATAGAATGCATTGGCCAGCGCTGATTGGCCAATGCATTCTATTAGCCCGATGAAGTAGAGCTGAATGTGTGTGCTAAGCACACACATTCAGCACTGCTTCATCAAGCCAATACAATGCATTAGCCAGTGCTGATTGGCCAGAGTACGGAATTCGGCCAATCAGCGCTGGCTCTGCTGGAGGAGGCGGAGTCTAAGATCGCTCCACACCAGTCTCCATTCAGGTCCGACCTTAGACTCCGCCTCCTCCGGCAGAGCCAGCGCTGATTTGCCGAAGGCTGGCCAATGCATTCCTATGCGAATGCAGACTTAGCAGTGCTGAGTCAGTTTTGCTCAACTACACATCTGATGCACACTCGGCACTGCTACATCAGATGTAGCAATCTGATGTAGCAGAGCCGAGGGTGCACTAGAACCCCTGTGCAAACTCAGTTCACGCTAATAGAATGCATTGGCCAGCGCTGATTGGCCAATGCATTCTATTAGCCCGATGAAGTAGAGCTGAATGTGTGTGCTAAGCACACACATTCAGCACTGCTTCATCAAGCCAATACAATGCATTAGCCAGTGCTGATTGGCCAGAGTACGGAATTCGGCCAATCAGCGCTGGCTCTGCCGGAGGAGGCGGAGTCTAAGGTCGGACCTGAATGGAGACTGGTGTGGAGCGATCTTAGACTCCGCCTCCTCCAGCAGAGCCAGCGCTGATTGGTCGAGTTCCGTACTCTGGCCAATCAGCGCTGGCCAATGCATTCTATTAGCCCGATGAAGTAGAGCTGAATGTGTGTGCTTAGCACACACATTCAGCTCTACTTCATCAGGCTAATAGAATACATTGGCCAATCAGCGCTGGCCAATGCATTCTATTAGCTTGATGAAGCAGAGTGTGCACAAGGGTTCAAGCGCACCCTCGGCTCTGATGTAGCAGAGCTGAGGGTGCACAAGGGTTCAAGTGCACCCTCGGCTCTCCTACATCAGAGCCGAGGGTGCGCTTGAACCCTTGTGCAGCCTCGGCTCTGCTACATCAGAGCCGAGGGTGCGCTTGAACCCTTGTGCACACTCTGCTTCATCAAGCTAATAGAATGCATTGGCCAGCACTGATTGGCCAGAGTACGGAATTCGGCCAATCAGCGCTGGCCAATGCATCCCTATGGGAAAAAGTTTATCTCACAAAAATCACAATTACACACCCGATAGAGCCCCAAAAAGTTATTTTTAATAACATTCCCCCCTAAATAAAGGTTATCCCTAGCTATCCCTGCCTGTACAGCTATCCCTGTCTCATAGTCACAAAGTTCACATTCTCATATGACCCGGATTTGAAATCCACTATTCGTCTAAAATGGAGGTCACCTGATTTCGGCAGCCAATGACTTTTTCCAATTTTTTTCAATGCCCCCAGTGTCGTAGTTCCTGTCCCACCTCCCCTGCGCTGTTATTGGTGCAAAAAAGGCGCCAGGGAAGGTGGGAGGGGAATCGAATTTTGGCGCACTTTACCACGTGGTGTTCGATTCGATTCGAACATGGCGAACACCCTGATATCCGATCGAACATGTGTTCGATAGAACACTGTTCGCTCATCTCTAATTAACACACAACCGAACAACTCAATTTTTTTTTTTTTATCTTGATCAAAGTAGTTGCAGGTCAGTAAAAAACAGACTACTCGGTGACTTGGCACTGAGGTAAATAAGTCTTTCTCCTTCTCTCTATTTGTGAGCATAAAGCCATGATGAAAATAAATTCTTACACTGATAATCACAAGAATTCAATTATCTCCATGCCAAGGTTTCAGTATGTACAAACACAAGTAGATGGAAGATTGCGGATAAAAGTCTTCAGACCTAGACTTCACTTAATCTAGTGCCAGAGTTTAACACAACATCCCCGGTGACAGGGGCTATCTGGAGAAATATTTGTTTGCTTTCTTGGTCAGGCTTTAAAATGTTAAAACTATTTTTTGGATTTTTTTAACGTAGGCCAATGAAGCAATCATGTAAGAATGATGTCTATAAATACATAAATGTCTATAATTGGTATTGATAGGTCATCAAATGACATCTGACCTGTAGGACTGTGAAGGTTATAATCATGTAATGTATGAAAAACATTGTTATCCTTAAAAGTTGAATGCTAGATATAGTTGTTTATGTTTGAAACCGAAATATAAGATGGTGCCTGCACTCAGGATCAGACTCCTTTGTGTGCAAGTAGAGACACATGTTTGGCTCGCTGTCAGGAGATAACTCTCAGGAGAATCCACCCAAGACCAGAGCAGCTGACTATATATAGAACTGATACCAACATTGTGCGTGGTGTCATTTCCTTATTGCTGGCACTCAGCCTTACTAATTAGGATGACGACAGTTACCCAGGATTATTGGTCAATTGGCCATCAAAATGGCTTCCCACTTATCAGCTTGCTCCCTGGCAGTCCAAGTCCCCTGTGATTTAGGATGCTTTGTTACTCCCTGCTGTGGAGGAGAAAGAGAGCACCAACATTCAGGAAAAATATGGGAACAAACCAAAGCAATAATTGACTAGTACAACAGGGCATTTTTTGGGCATCTGTTTTTGTGTCCTCTGTACCATTACTCTAGCATTCCTCTTATAAAAGAATAAATACATTTGTAGCAAACAAGCAAAGAATACTTTAAATAGGGCCATCTGTCATATTGATGGCTAATAAATGGTTGAATTGATAGATACTGAAAACCTCAATACTACAGTGTTTCAAAGATCTTGTCCTTGGGTTTGGTCTCGTTGTTCTTCTCGGACTTGCAAGGCTCTCCTCCTGGTGTGGTACTGAGGTCTTCTAAGGAGATCTAGAAATTACAAGATGAAATTCCCTGTAATAAGTCAAAGCCCTTTCCGGGGTATTTCTTACCATGTAATGTTAGGGAAAATCAGGATTACATAAGCATTTCCCTAAATTGAGCCCACCACATAAATTAACACCTTAGTGTTCCTTAGTTAGGAAGGGACATAGCGGGACAAGTAGGGAGCTGCGCGGGACAGCGGGACAGTGGTAAGAAAGTGTGAGTGTCCTGCGGAAATCAGGATGGTTGGGTGGTATGGTATTAGGGTCAGTACTTTTTTCCATAGGAATTCATTGACTGTACTCTTGCATGTATCTCAGGCTGGCAAGGAAGGTATATAGAGCCCCAAAGAGCTATTTGAGTAAGATTCCTACCTAAATAAAGCTAATTCCTAGCTAGTCTAGTTCACAGTCTCATATGAACCGAATCTGAAATCCACTATTCGTATACAGTGGAGGTCACCTGATTTAGCCAGCCAATTACTTTTTCCGATTTTTTTTTTCCGATGCCTACGTTTTCCTACTTCCTATCCCTCCTCCCCTGCACAGTTATTGGTGTAAAAAAAAGTGCCAGGGAGGGTGGGAGGGGAATCAAATTTTTACTGAGTTTGCCGCGTGGTATTCGATTGGAATCGAATATCTAGAACTGTCTGTTCGCTCATCTCTAGAGACCATGTTACTAAATTTCCTTTATATTAATTTAGCATTGTGATTGCAGGATGGATGTACTCTATGTACAATCTGTATATATGTACTGTGTGTAAAATATTCATATAGTGTTTTCGAATATATATATATATATATATATATATATATATATATATATATATATATATATATATAGTCCAGTCACATTAATGTGACCACCTGTCAAAATCGAGTATGGTAAACTCATCCAGGTGCTCTTTGAACCACACACATACACTGCGAGCTATATGACTTCTCACACCATCCTGCTGGTAGATGCCATCATCCTGAAGAAAAACAATTCACATGTAGGGGTGAACATGGTCTGCAAGGATAGATGCATACTTGTGTTGATCCATCGTGCCTTCCACAATGATGAGTGCACCCAGATGGCTGATGACACTTGCCTTCTGAAATTGGTTACTTAACATTGACGTCAAAAGTAGGCGGTGGTCACATTAATATGACTGAACTGTGTATATACATATATGTATTATATGTAATTTTTTTTTCCTTTTAACAATTAAACCTTTAGAGATTTATAATGTTTTACCTTCACAGAAAAACAAAGTAAAATAAATTGTACAACATAACTAACTAAAACTAAAGATGAAATTCAGCAGATATAAGAGCCAGTAATAGTTCGCCCAAGCTTAGAAACGTATATGCTAGCCTCGCTTCATAAAGTATCTATTCCTTTCCAGGATTTCATGATAACGCTGTGAACATTTCAACATCCAAAGCACCAACTTAATCTCCCACGCTATAGCTGAAGCAAGAAGTTACAGCATAACAAAGTTTTCCTTTCTCTATGCTTCACTGGTTTGTACTGCCGAAACAAGCGAAGAATGGAAAAACTCCAGAGAAAACCTACAGTTCTATTTGACCTAATTAAACCTTTGAGTCAGCAACAATATTACTTACGTGAAACAGTACTAGCCGGAATCAGATAATGCTAGTCATTAACTTAGTAAAGAAAGGAAGTTTCAGGGTCACAAAAGTAAAGTCATCATAAAATTGAATTTGGGGACTGGAAAAAAGACCGGTGAAATTGTCAAAGGTAGTAATTATACCAAAGAGACATGAAAATACGTAAAAGCAGTGTATAGTGTATTCAAACGTGCAAAGAATTGCAGCTGCTTAGACAAAATATACAG
The DNA here is from genome assembly GCF_031893055.1 of Leptodactylus fuscus. Classification (NCBI taxonomy): domain Eukaryota; kingdom Metazoa; phylum Chordata; class Amphibia; order Anura; family Leptodactylidae; genus Leptodactylus; species Leptodactylus fuscus. The sequence goes on along the minus strand of NC_134269.1, from coordinate 196,541,161 downwards.
GACCATTACCGTCCCATTGTGTAATGATTGTCGGCTGATTTCTGTTCCATTCTCTGACATAAAAAATTGTTGACCTGCAAGTTCAGAGCTCAGTAGTAGTAAAGCATGTTTCTCTCTCCTTTCTCGTAATGCCCATGTCTTCACCTTAATCTAATTCTCACAAAGACATAGGCATGTAAAATGCAATTTCTGCAAAATATTTCATCCTGCACAACTTCTTAGTAATATATAACATGATGCATATAAATAATAATAACTAGAGATGAGTGAACACTAAAATGTCCGAGGTTCGAAATCCGATTCGAACAGCTGCACACTGTTTGACTGTTCGAACCCCAGTATAGTATATGGGGGGAAATGCTCGTTTCAGGGGTACACAAAATTCGATAAAATTATACTTACCAAGTCCACGAGTGACGGTCGGGCTGGATTCTCCTTGAAGTCTTCTCCCGGCGCAGCGCCCCCGCGGCGTCTTTCGGCTGGAATTCACTCTGCCTAGGCATCGGGGCCTAGGCAGAGCCGACTGCGCATGCGCGGTCGGCTCTGCCCGGCCCGACGCCTGAGCAGAGCTGACTGCGCATGTGAGGGCATGCCCACGCATGCGCAGTCGGCTCTGCCTAGGCCGGATTCCTAGGCAGAGTGAATTCCAGCCGGAAGACGCCGCGGGGACGCTGCACGGAGAAGACTTCTAAAGGTAAGAGAAGAACCAGCATTGATTGGCAGAATGTATAGCATTCTGCCAATCAACGCTGGTTCTGCATCAAACCTTAAACTTCGAACAGCTAGTAGTGTTCGATCGAGTACGAGTATTTCGAATACCGTAGTATTCGATCGAACACCTACTCGATCAAATACTACTCGCTCATCTCTAATAATAACCTGTGCTGAAAATGCAGTGCTCAGAACTTGGTTATGAAGAAGCAGCAGGCAGAGGTAAGAATGCAAGGCCCAGTTCACATCTGCATTTGGTATTCCGTTCAGGAAGTCCACATGGGGACATGGCAAGCAGTGTGCAGTGAAAGCACACGGACCCCATAGACCTGCACAGTCTCCGCATGGAACATGCGGACAGAAAAGTACTTCATGATCTATTTTCCTCTCCGCATGACTCGTGCAGGGTCCCATGCGGAAAGCACACGTACCCCATTATAGTCTATGGGGTCCGTGTGCTTTCACTGCACACTGCTTGCTAATGCGTTCAGTAGTCAGTTCGGGGGGGTGGTCCCCATGCAGACTCCCCGAACGGATTACCGACGCAGATGTGAACCGGGCCTAATACAATCTATAATATTTATGATTGTATGTCTAGATGAAAAACAATTTACCTCCAATGTCTGAAAATTATTACATCAATATTGTAACAATTTACCGTCCATTAGTCAATACGTAACCAATCTCATGAAGCAGAAGAAGGAATTAAATGGACAGTGCACAGTAGTCCTGCAGAAATATTTGCTATACAACTATTCCATTTGACATAAACCTTACAATTGTGGACAAGGATTATGGGTAATAACATTAACAAATTAGCACACTCATTATGTCTTATTGTTTAAACATGTTCCCTGGAGGTTTTTCCAGCTGTTTTCCACAGCTTGTATGGAAAGGCAAAATTCATCAGGGTGGAAAATACATTGAACAGCTGTTTATGGGGTTATTTAAAACATTAATACACATTTACATTGTTTCTTCTTAAATGAGAAGTAAAAAGGAGCCAGAAAATTGGCAGATTCTTAGGTATGACCTTGTTAAGATTTTAGATATATTCTCCCAGATGAAGCTGAACTGTGAGGGTAAGTTCACACAGAGATTTTTGGTCAGCATTTTGAGGCCGTATCCACTTCAAAATCCTGACCATAAGACGGCTCCCATTGAAATCAATGCGAGCCTCTCAGTTCTTTTTTCCAGGAGCCGGTTTGTTCTGGCTCCCGAAAAAAGAAGCGAGCTTCTCATTCTTCAAGCCGTTTTGCCTCACAATTTGGCCTGAAGACACTCCCTCCTCCCAACTAGGCCCATTCATTGGGCCTAATCCGGAGCGGAGTGTGAGACTGGATGCCGCTGCAGTGCACCGGCATTCAGTCGCAGCTACCTGTTTTTTGGTCCGGAACCTGAGGTGGCCTCCGCCTCAGATTCTGGACCAAAAAACCCTGAAATGCGCTTTGGGTGTGGAGTTATTTTGGTCCATTGTTGAGATAATTGACAATTGTGTATGTTTGTGTGCACAATAAGCGGACTTGTGATTACTAGAGATGGGTTTCGTCACGATTCGGGTTCAACCCGAATATCCCATATTGTTTTGTTTTTAACTAAACGGAACAATTGAGGCTTTATCTCAAATTATCTAAAATGTCCACCAAAGTATGCATCGTGGTAAATGATTATACTTTGGGGTCTTTTGAGATCCCAGAGTATTAAAGGTGGAAGCCTAGGAGAGGTAAAAAAAAAAAAGTTATACTCCCCTTCCCTCACCTCTTTTGGGTCTCTTCATGGTGTCCGCTGTTCACCTGATAACATCATGGGCCTAGGGTTACTGCTGAGACCGGTGACTGGGCCACCATGGCCACGCCAAGCATCATGACGCTATGTGATTGGGCCTCAGCAGTGAACCTGAGTGAGAGCGCTCTGGACTCCGTAAAGAGGTTTGGGGGTCTTTTTTTATTCTTTTTACACCTTCCCCGGGCCTCCACCTATTATACTCTGGGGTCCAAAAAGATCCCAGAAAATAACAATTTTACTTCTGGTTCTGAACTTGTTCAATCCAAAACAAATCAACGACCCAAGCCACGCGAACCTGAAACTAAAGGAATCTTGGGAGGTTTGCCCGTCTCTAGTGGTGATTTGTTAGCTATACAGTAGGCAAATATGTATACTTACTGTGCAACTCCTCTCTGTGGGGTATGTTCTGTATCCACTTTTTATATATTGTCATTAGAGATGAGCGAACACTAAAATGTTCGAGGTTCGAAATTCGATTCGAACAGCCGCTCACTGTTCGAGTGTTCGAATGGGTTTCGAACCCCATTATAGTCTATGGGGAACATAAACTCGTTAAGGGGGAAACCCAAATTCGTGTCTGGAGGGTCACCAAGTCCACTATGACACCCCAGGAAATGATACCAACACCCTGGAATGACACTAGGACAGCAGGGGAAGCATGTCTGGGGGCATAAAAGTCACTTTATTTCATGGAAATCCCTGTCAGTTTGCGATTTTCGCAAGCTAACTTTTCCCCATAGAAATGCATTGGCCAGTGCTGATTGGCCAGAGTACGGAACTCGACCAATCAGCGCTGGCTCTGCTGGAGGAGGCGGAGTCTAAGATAGCTCCACACCAGTCTCCATTCAGGTCCGACCTTAGACTCCGCCTCCTCCGGCAGAGCCAGCGCTGATTGGCCGAAGGCTGGCCAATGCATTCCTATGCGAATGCAGACTTAGCAGTGCTGAGTCAGTTTTGCTCAACTACACATCTGATGCACACTCGGCACTGCTACATCAGATGTAGCAATCTGATGTAGCAGAGCCGAGGGTGCACTAGAACCCCTGTGCAAACTCAGTTCACGCTAATAGAATGAATTGGCCAGCGCTGATTGGCCAATGCATTCTATTAGCCCGATGAAGTAGAGCTGAATGTGTGTGCTAAGCACACACATTCAGCACTGCTTCATCAAGCCAATACAATGCATTAGCCAGTGCTGATTGGCCAGAGTACGGAATTCGGCCAATCAGCGCTGGCCAATGCATTCTATTAGCCCGATGAAGTAGAGCTGAATGTGTGTGCTAAGCACACACATTCAGCACTGCTTCATCAAGCCAATACAATGCATTAGCCAGTGCTGATTGGCCAGAGTACGGAATTCGGCCAATCAGCGCTGGCTCTGCTGGAGGAGGCGGAGTCTAAGGTCGGACCTGAATGGAGACTGGTGTGGAGCGATCTTAGACTCCGCCTCCTCCAGCAGAGCCAGCGCTGATTGGCCGAATTCCGTACTCTGGCCAATCAGCACTGGCTAATGCATTGTATTGGCGTGATGAAGCAGTGCTGAATGTGTGTGCTTAGCACACACATTCAGCTCTACTTCATCGGGCTAATAGAATGCATTGGCCAGCGCTGATTGGCCAGAGTACGTAATTCGGCCAATCAGCGCTGGCCAATGCATTCTATTAGCTTGATGAAGCAGAGTGTGCACAAGGGTTCAAGCGCACCCTCGGCTCTGATGTAGCAGAGCCGAGGCTGCACAAGGGTTCAAGCGCACCCTCGGCTCTGATGTAGGAGAGCCGAGGGTGCACTTGAACCCTTGTGCAGCCTCGGCTCTGCTACATCAGAGCCGAGGGTGCGCTTGAACCCTTGTGCACACTCTGCTTCATCAAGCTAATAGAATGCATTGGCCAGCGCTGATTGGCCAATGTATTCTATTAGCCTGATGAAGTAGAGCTGAATGTGTGTGCTAAGCACACACATTCAGCTCTACTTCATCGGGCTAATAGAATGCATTGGCCAGCGCTGATTGGCCAGAGTACGGAACTCGACCAATCAGCGCTGGCTCTGCTGGAGGAGGCGGAGTCTAAGATCGCTCCACACCAGTCTCCATTCAGGTCCGACCTTAGACTCCGCCTCCTCCAGCAGAGCCAGCGCTGATTGGCCGAATTCCGTACTCTGGCCAATCAGCACTGGCTAATGCATTGTATTGGCGTGATGAAGCAGTGCTGAATGTGTGTGCTTAGCACACACATTCAGCTCTACTTCATCGGGCTAATAGAATGCATTGGCCAATCAGCGCTGGCCAATGCATTCTATTAGCGTGAACTGAGTTTGCACAGGGGTTCTAGTGCACCCTCGGCTCTGCTACATCAGATTGCTACATCTGATGTAGCAGTGCCGAGTGTGCATCAGATGTGTAGTTGAGCAAAACTGACTCAGCACTGCTAAGTCTCTGCATTCGCATAGGAATGCATTGGCCAGCCTTCGGCCAATCAGCGCTGGCTCTGCCGGAGGAGGCGGAGTCTAAGGTCGGACCTGAATGGAGACTGGTGTGGAGCGATCTTAGACTCCGCCTCCTCCAGCAGAGCCAGCGCTGATTGGTCGAGTTCCGTACTCTGGCCAATCAGCGCTGGCCAATGCATTCTATTAGCTTGATGAAGCAGAGTGTGCACAAGGGTTCAAGCGCACCCTCGGCTCTGATGTAGCAGAGCTGAGGGTGCACAAGGGTTCAAGTGCACCCTCGGCTCTCCTACATCAGAGCCGAGGGTGCGCTTGAACCCTTGTGCACACTCTGCTTCATCAAGCTAATAGAATGCATTGGCCAGCACTGATTGGCCAGAGTACGGAATTCGGCCAATCAGCGCTGGCCAATGCATCCCTATGGGAAAAAGTTTATCTCACAAAAATCACAATTACACACCCGATAGAGCCCCAAAAAGTTATTTTTAATAACATTCCCCCCTAAATAAAGGTTATCCCTAGCTATCCCTGCCTGTACAGCTATCCCTGTCTCATAGTCACAAAGTTCACATTCTCATATGACCCGGATTTGAAATCCACTATTCGTCTAAAATGGAGGTCACCTGATTTCGGCAGCCAATGACTTTTTCCAATTTTTTTCAATGCCCCCAGTGTCGTAGTTCCTGTCCCACCTCCCCTGCGCTGTTATTGGTGCAAAAAAGGCGCCAGGGAAGGTGGGAGGGGAATCGAATTTTGGCGCACTTTACCACGTGGTGTTCGATTCGATTCGAACATGGCGAACACCCTGATATCCGATCGAACATGTGTTCGATAGAACACTGTTCGCTCATCTCTAATTGTCATATTTTTGTCTTCTCAGTACTTCAATATAGGATTATTATGGTATTTTCTATCTATTAGAGATGAGCGAACACTAAAATGTTCGAGGTTCGAAATTCGATTCGAACAGCCGCTCACTGTTCGAGTGTTCGAATGGGTTTCGAACCCCATTATAGTCTATGGGGAACATAAACTCGTTAAGGGGGAAACCCAAATTCGTGTCTGGAGGGTCACCAAGTCCACTATGACACCCCAGGAAATGATACCAACACCCTGGAATGACACTGGGACAGCAGGGGAAGCATGTCTGGGGGCATAAAAGTCACTTTATTTCATGGAAATCCCTGTCAGTTTGCGATTTTCGCAAGCTAACTTTTCCCCATAGAAATGCATTGGCCAGTGCTGATTGGCCAGAGTACGGAACTCGACCAATCAGCGCTGGCTCTGCTGGAGGAGGCGGAGTCTAAGATAGCTCCACACCAGTCTCCATTCAGGTCCGACCTTAGACTCCGCCTCCTCCGGCAGAGCCAGCGCTGATTGGCCGAAGGCTGGCCAATGCATTCCTATGCGAATGCAGACTTAGCAGTGCTGAGTCAGTTTTGCTCAACTACACATCTGATGCACACTCGGCACTGCTACATCAGATGTAGCAATCTGATGTAGCAGAGCCGAGGGTGCACTAGAACCCCTGTGCAAACTCAGTTCACGCTAATAGAATGCATTGGCCAGCGCTGATTGGCCAATGCATTCTATTAGCCCGATGAAGTAGAGCTGAATGTGTGTGCTAAGCACACACATTCAGCACTGCTTCATCAAGCCAATACAATGCATTAGCCAGTGCTGATTGGCCAGAGTACGGAATTCGGCCAATCAGCGCTGGCTCTGCTGGAGGAGGCGGAGTCTAAGATCGCTCCACACCAGTCTCCATTCAGGTCCGACCTTAGACTCCGCCTCCTCCGGCAGAGCCAGCGCTGATTGGCCGAAGGCTGGCCAATGCATTCCTATGCGAATGCAGACTTAGCAGTGCTGAGTCAGTTTTGCTCAACTACACATCTGATGCACACTCGGCACTGCTACATCAGATGTAGCAATCTGATGTAGCAGAGCCGAAGGTGCACTAGAACCCCTGTGCAAACTCAGTTCACGCTAATAGAATGCATTGGCCAGCGCTGATTGGCCAATGCATTCTATTAGCCCGATGAAGTAGAGCTGAATGTGTGTGCTAAGCACACACATTCAGCACTGCTTCATCAAGCCAATACAATGCATTAGCCAGTGCTGATTGGCCAGAGTACGGAATTCGGCCAATCAGCGCTGGCCAATGCATTCTATTAGCCCGATGAAGTAGAGCTGAATGTGTGTGCTAAGCACACACATTCAGCACTGCTTCATCAAGCCAATACAATGCATTAGCCAGTGCTGATTGGCCAGAGTACGGAATTCGGCCAATCAGCGCTGGCTCTGCTGGAGGAGGCGGAGTCTAAGGTCGGACCTGAATGGAGACTGGTGTGGAGCGATCTTAGACTCCGCCTCCTCCAGCAGAGCCAGCGCTGATTGGCCGAATTCCGTACTCTGGCCAATCAGCACTGGCTAATGCATTGTATTGGCGTGATGAAGCAGTGCTGAATGTGTGTGCTTAGCACACACATTCAGCTCTACTTCATCGGGCTAATAGAATGCATTGGCCAGCGCTGATTGGCCAGAGTACGGAATTCGGCCAATCAGCGCTGGCCAATGCATTCTATTAGCTTGATGAAGCAGAGTGTGCACAAGGGTTCAAGCGCACCCTCGGCTCTGATGTAGCAGAGCCGAGGCTGCACAAGGGTTCAAGCGCACCCTCGGCTCTGATGTAGGAGAGCCGAGGGTGCACTTGAACCCTTGTGCAGCCTCGGCTCTGCTACATCAGAGCCGAGGGTGCGCTTGAACCCTTGTGCACACTCTGCTTCATCAAGCTAATAGAATGCATTGGCCAGCGCTGATTGGCCAATGTATTCTATTAGCCTGATGAAGTAGAGCTGAATGTGTGTGCTAAGCACACACATTCAGCTCTACTTCATCGGGCTAATAGAATGCATTGGCCAGCGCTGATTGGCCGAATTCCGTACTCTGGCCAATCAGTGCTGGCCAATGCATTCTATTAGCTTGATGAAGCAGAGTGTGCACAAGGGTTCAAGCGCACCCTCGGCTCTGATGTAGCAGAGCCGAGGCTGCACAAGGGTTCAAGCGCACCCTCGGCTCTGATGTAGGAGAGCCGAGGGTGCACTTGAACCCTTGTGCAGCCTCGGCTCTGCTACATCAGAGCCGAGGGTGCGCTTGAACCCTTGTGCACACTCTGCTTCATCAAGCTAATAGAATGCATTGGCCAGCGCTGATTGGCCAATGTATTCTATTAGCCTGATGAAGTAGAGCTGAATGTGTGTGCTAAGCACACACATTCAGCTCTACTTCATCGGGCTAATAGAATGCATTGGCCAGCGCTGATTGGCCAGAGTACGGAACTCGACCAATCAGCGCTGGCTCTGCTGGAGGAGGCGGAGTCTAAGATCGCTCCACACCAGTCTCCATTCAGGTCCGACCTTAGACTCCGCCTCCTCCAGCAGTGCCAGCGCTGATTGGCCGAATTCCGTACTCTGGCCAATCAGCACTGGCTAATGCATTGTATTGGCGTGATGAAGCAGTGCTGAATGTGTGTGCTTAGCACACACATTCAGCTCTACTTCATCGGGCTAATAGAATGCATTGGCCAATCAGCGCTGGCCAATGCATTCTATTAGCGTGAACTGAGTTTGCACAGGGGTTCTAGTGCACCCTCGGCTCTGCTACATCAGATTGCTACATCTGATGTAGCAGTGCCGAGTGTGCATCAGATGTGTAGTTGAGCAAAACTGACTCAGCACTGCTAAGTCTCTGCATTCGCATAGGAATGCATTGGCAAGCCTTCGGCCAATCAGCGCTGGCTCTGCCGGAGGAGGCGGAGTCTAAGGTCGGACCTGAATGGAGACTGGTGTGGAGCGATCTTAGACTCCGCCTCCTCCAGCAGAGCCAGCGCTGATTGGTCGAGTTCCGTACTCTGGCCAATCAGCGCTGGCCAATGCATTCTATTAGCCCGATGAAGTAGAGCTGAATGTGTGTGCTTAGCACACACATTCAGCTCTACTTCATCAGGCTAATAGAATACATTGGCCAATCAGCGCTGGCCAATGCATTCTATTAGCTTGATGAAGCAGAGTGTGCACAGGGGTTCAAGCGCACCCTCGGCTCTGATGTAGCAGAGCTGAGGGTGCACAAGGGTTCAAGTGCACCCTCGGCTCTCCTACATCAGAGCCGAGGGTGCGCTTGAACCCTTGTGCAGCCTCGGCTCTGCTACATCAGAGCCGAGGGTGCGCTTGAACCCTTGTGCACACTCTGCTTCATCAAGCTAATAGAATGCATTGGCCAGCACTGATTGGCCAGAGTACGGAATTCGGCCAATCAGCGCTGGCCAATGCATCCCTATGGGAAAAAGTTTATCTCACAAAAATCACAATTACACACCCGATAGAGCCCCAAAAAGTTATTTTTAATAACATTCCCCCCTAAATAAAGGTTATCCCTAGCTATCCCTGCCTGTACAGCTATCCCTGTCTCATAGTCACAAAGTTCACATTCTCATATGACCCGGATTTGAAATCCACTATTCGTCTAAAATGGAGGTCACCTGATTTCGGCAGCCAATGACTTTTTCCAATTTTTTTCAATGCCCCCAGTGTCGTAGTTCCTGTCCCACCTCCCCTGCGCTGTTATTGGTGCAAAAAAGGCGCCAGGGAAGGTGGGAGGGGAATCGAATTTTGGCGCACTTTACCACGTGGTGTTCGATTCGATTCGAACATGGCGAACACCCTGATATCCGATCGAACATGTGTTCGATAGAACACTGTTCGCTCATCTCTAATTGTCATATTTTTGTCTTCTCAGTACTTCAATATAGGATTATTATGGTATTTTCTATCTATTAGAGATGAGCGAACACTAAAATGTTCGAGGTTCGAAATTCGATTCGAACAGCCGCTCACTGTTCGAGTGTTCGAATGGGTTTCGAACCCCATTATAGTCTATGGGGAACATAAACTCGTTAAGGGGGAAACCCAAATTCGTGTCTGGAGGGTCACCAAGTCCACTATGACACCCCAGGAAATGATACCAACACCCTGGAATGACACTGGGACAGCAGGGGAAGCATGTCTGGGGGCATAAAAGTCACTTTATTTCATGGAAATCCCTGTCAGTTTGCGATTTTCGCAAGCTAACTTTTCCCCATAGAAATGCATTGGCCAGTGCTGATTGGCCAGAGTACGGAACTCGACCAATCAGCGCTGGCTCTGCTGGAGGAGGCGGAGTCTAAGATCGCTCCACACCAGTCTCCATTCAGGTCCGACCTTAGACTCCGCCTCCTCCGGCAGAGCCAGCGCTGATTGGCCGAAGGCTGGCCAATGCATTCCTATGCGAATGCAGACTTAGCAGTGCTGAGTCAGTTTTGCTCAACTACACATCTGATGCACACTCGGCACTGCTACATCAGATGTAGCAATCTGATGTAGCAGAGCCGAGGGTGCACTAGAACCCCTGTGCAAACTCAGTTCACGCTAATAGAATGCATTGGCCAGCGCTGATTGGCCAATGCATTCTATTAGCCCGATGAAGTAGAGCTGAATGTGTGTGCTAAGCACACACATTCAGCACTGCTTCATCACGCCAATACAATGCATTAGCCAGTGCTGATTGGCCAGAGTACGGAATTCGGCCAATCAGCGCTGGCTCTGCTGGAGGAGGCGGAGTCTAAGGTCGGACCTGAATGGAGACTGGTGTGGAGCGATCTTAGACTCCGCCTCCTCCAGCAGAGCCAGCGCTGATTGGCCGAATTCCGTACTCTGGCCAATCAGCGCTGGCCAATGCATTCTATTAGCCCGATGAAGTAGAGCTGAATGTGTGTGCTAAGCACACACATTCAGCACTGCTTCATCACGCCAATACAATGCATTAGCCAGTGCTGATTGGCCAGAGTACGGAATTCGGCCAATCAGCGCTGGCTCTGCTGGAGGAGGCGGAGTCTAAGATCGCTCCACACCAGTCTCCATTCAGGTCCGACCTTAGACTCCGCCTCCTCCGGCAGAGCCAGCGCTGATTGGCCGAAGGCTGGCCAATGCATTCCTATGCGAATGCAGACTTAGCAGTGCTGAGTCAGTTTTGCTCAACTACACATCTGATGCACACTCGGCACTGCTACATCAGATGTAGCAATCTGATGTAGCAGAGCCGAGGGTGCACTAGAACCCCTGTGCAAACTCAGTTCACGCTAATAGAATGCATTGGCCAGCGCTGATTGGCCAATGCATTCTATTAGCCCGATGAAGTAGAGCTGAATGTGTGTGCTAAGCACACTCATTCAGCACTGCTTCATCACGCCAATACAATGCATTAGCCAGTGCTGATTGGCCAGAGTACGGAATTCGGCCAATCAGCGCTGGCCAATGCATTCTATTAGCCCAATGAAGTAGAGCTGAATGTGTGTGCTAAGCACACACATTCAGCACTGCTTCATCACGCCAATACAATGCATTAGCCAGTGCTGATTGGCCAGAGTACGGAATTCGGCCAATCAGCGCTGGCTCTGCTGGAGGAGGCGGAGTCTAAGGTCGGACCTGAATGGAGACTGGTGTGGAGCGATCTTAGACTCCGCCTCCTCCAGCAGAGCCAGCGCTGATTGGCCGAATTCCGTACTCTGGCCAATCAGCACTGGCTAATGCATTGTATTGGCGTGATGAAGCAGTGCTGAATGTGTGTGCTTAGCACACACATTCAGCTCTACTTCATCGGGCTAATAGAATGCATTGGCCAGCGCTGATTGGCCAGAGTACGGAATTCGGCCAATCAGCGCTGGCTCTGCTGGAGGAGGCGGAGTCTAAGATCGCTCCACACCAGTCTCCATTCAGGTCCGACCTTAGACTCCGCCTCCTCCGGCAGAGCCAGCGCTGATTGGCCAAAGGCTGGCCAATGCATTCCTATGCGAATGCAGACTTAGCAGTGCTGAGTCAGTTTTGCTCAACTACACATCTGATGCACACTCGGCACTGCTACATCAGATGTAGCAATCTGATGTAGCAGAGCCGAGGGTGCACTAGAACCCCTGTGCAAACTCAGTTCACGCTAATAGAATGCATTGGCCAGCGCTGATTGGCCAATGCATTCTATTAGCCCGATGAAGTAGAGCTGAATGTGTGTGCTAAGCACACTCATTCAGCACTGCTTCATCACGCCAATACAATGCATTAGCCAGTGCTGATTGGCCAGAGTACGGAATTCGGCCAATCAGCGCTGGCCAATGCATTCTATTAGCCCAATGAAGTAGAGCTGAATGTGTGTGCTAAGCACACACATTCAGCACTGCTTCATCACGCCAATACAATGCATTAGCCAGTGCTGATTGGCCAGAGTACGGAATTCGGCCAATCAGCGCTGGCTCTGCTGGAGGAGGCGGAGTCTAAGGTCGGACCTGAATGGAGACTGGTGTGGAGCGATCTTAGACTCCGCCTCCTCCAGCAGAGCCAGCGCTAATTGGCCGAATTCCGTACTCTGGCCAATCAGCACTGGCTAATGCATTGTATTGGCGTGATGAAGCAGTGCTGAATGTGTGTGCTTAGCACACACATTCAGCTCTACTTCATCGGGCTAATAGAATGCATTGGCCAGCGCTGATTGGCCGAATTCCGTACTCTGGCCAATCAGTGCTGGCCAATGCATTCTATTAGCTTGATGAAGCAGAGTGTGCACAAGGGTTCAAGCGCACCCTCGGCTCTGATGTAGCAGAGCCGAGGCTGCACAAGGGTTCAAGCGCACCCTCGGCTCTGATGTAGGAGAGCCGAGGGTGCACTTGAACCCTTGTGCACCCTCAGCTCTGCTACATCAGAGCCGAGGGTGCGCTTGAACCCTTGTGCACACTCTGCTTCATCAAGCTAATAGAATGCATTGGCCAGCGCTGATTGGCCAATGTATTCTATTAGCCTGATGAAGTAGAGCTGAATGTGTGTGCTAAGCACACACATTCAGCTCTACTTCATCGGGCTAATAGAATGCATTGGCCAGCGCTGATTGGCCAGAGTACGGAACTCGACCAATCAGCGCTGGCTCTGCTGGAGGAGGCGGAGTCTAAGATCGCTCCACACCAGTCTCCATTCAGGTCCGACCTTAGACTCCGCCTCCTCCAGCAGAGCCAGCGCTGATTGGCCGAATTCCGTACTCTGGCCAATCAGCACTGGCTAATGCATTGTATTGGCGTGATGAAGCAGTGCTGAATGTGTGTGCTTAGCACACACATTCAGCTCTACTTCATCGGGCTAATAGAATGCATTGGCCAATCAGCGCTGGCCAATGCATTCTATTAGCGTGAACTGAGTTTGCACAGGGGTTCTAGTGCACCCTCGGCTCTGCTACATCAGATTGCTACATCTGATGTAGCAGTGCCGAGTGTGCATCAGATGTGTAGTTGAGCAAAACTGACTCAGCACTGCTAAGTCTCTGCATTCGCATAGGAATGCATTGGCCAGCCTTCGGCCAATCAGCGCTGGCTCTGCCGGAGGAGGCGGAGTCTAAGGTCGGACCTGAATGGAGACTGGTGTGGAGCGATCTTAGACTCCGCCTCCTCCAGCAGAGCCAGCGCTGATTGGTCGAGTTCCGTACTCTGGCCAATCAGCGCTGGCCAATGCATTCTATTAGCCCGATGAAGTAGAGCTGAATGTGTGTGCTTAGCACACACATTCAGCTCTACTTCATCGGGCTAATAGAATACATTGGCCAATCAGCGCTGGCCAATGCATTCTATTAGCTTGATGAAGCAGAGTGTGCACAAGGGTTCAAGCGCACCCTCGGCTCTGATGTAGCAGAGCTGAGGGTGCACAAGGGTTCAAGTGCACCCTCGGCTCTCCTACATCAGAGCCGAGGGTGCGCTTGAACCCTTGTGCAGCCTCGGCTCTGCTACATCAGAGCCGAGGGTGCGCTTGAACCCTTGTGCACACTCTGCTTCATCAAGCTAATAGAATGCATTGGCCAGCACTGATTGGCCAGAGTACGGAATTCGGCCAATCAGCGCTGGCCAATGCATCCCTATGGGAAAAAGTTTATCTCACAAAAATCACAATTACACACCCGATAGAGCCCCAAAAAGTTATTTTTAATAACATTCCCCCCTAAATAAAGGTTATCCCTAGCTATCCCTGCCTGTACAGCTATCCCTGTCTCATAGTCACAAAGTTCACATTCTCATATGACCCGGATTTGAAATCCACTATTCGTCTAAAATGGAGGTCACCTGTTTTCGGCAGCCAATGACTTTTTCCAATTTTTTTCAATGCCCCCGGTGTCGTAGTTCCTGTCCCACCTTCCCTGCGCTGTTATTGGTGCAAAAAAGGCGCCAGGGAAGGTGGGAGGGGAATCGAATTTTGGCGCACTTTACCACGTGGTGTTCGATTCGATTCGAACATGGCGAACACCCTGATATCCGATCGAACATGTGTTCGATAGAACACTGTTCGCTCATCTCTAATCAAAAGCAATGTAGAGAGACCAAACTCCAGGCCAATGGCATAACTAGGAATGGCAGGGCCCCATGGCAAACTTTTTTTTTGTTAATGTAGATTGTGAGCCCCATATAGAGCTCACAATGTACATTTTTTCCCTATCAGTGTGTCTTTGGAGTATGGGAGGAAATCCACACAAACATGGGGAGAACATACAAACTCCTTGCAGATGTTGCTCATGGCAGGATTTGAACCCAGGACTCCATCGCTGCAATGCTGCAGTGCTAACCACTGAGCCACTGTGTTGCCCCACCGTGGTGAACTTTTGACATGGGGGCCCCCCCTCCCTGACCGACGGCAAAGACCCTGACCGACTCCCCTCTGTGCACTCTATTATGCCCCATTGTGGCCCCTGCACATACTATTATGCACTTTTGTGGCCCCTGCGCACAGTATTATGCCCCATTGTGGACACCCATGAACAATCTTTTCAGACCCCAGAATATAAGACTGCGGGGATGGATGGATCAAAGGGCTGAAGAGCCTTCCCCTTAAAGAGACCACCATAAATAAATAACACACGGACAACCATTAACTGTTTTGCGTGGGTGTAGGTCGGCCACAGCTTGTTTATTTATCAAAACGATTAAGTATGAAAAAACAACGGGTTGCCATGGAAACAGTTACCATGGCAACTGGCTTGTAAACAGTAACATTTGTGAACATAAACCGGTCAGGAAAGGGTAACCCGGCCCCCTCCCACGGAGGGGGATATCTCCCCGTCACCCTACTTCCTGTGCATAACCGCGCGCCAGCTGTGACTGCAATAGAAGAGACGAGGGTTAGCTGAAAGAAAAGAAAAAAACTTTACCAAAACGAAAAATCTGACACCTCCATCTCACAAGCAAATGAAAACCAAAAACATAAGACAACGCAGCGCAAGCTGCACTTGGTAAACAAACACACCAATGAAACTCACATAACCCTTTGTTTCATTTTTTTTTTTTTTTTGTCACACTTATTTATATTCCTTCTTTTTTTTATATATATATATAGCCCAACCAAATCCAAAAGGGTTGCCAAAAGGCACAGTAGTCAGTTCTCTCACCTTTTTTATTTATTTATTTTTTTATAAAAACACCAACAGCACGAGATAAACAAAACCATCACCGATATATACATATATATATATTTTTTTATTTTTTTTTATTTTTTTTTTTGATAGACCCCATATAAACAAACGACACCAGCAAAATGAAAGGGGAGGGAGGGAGGGAAAGCTTCCACGGTCCGTCCAGTGCTGAGGGATGCCGATGAAAGAGGAAGAGGCTGGAGGAGCCATGCAGCTAAAAGGAGGACTATCCCACAGATGACAACAAAGGAGGGGGAGGAGGAAGAAAGAAGAGACAGACGAAACCAACAGAGAGGACACAGGTGAGTACCGAAAGGTGAAAGGTTAAAGGGGAAGAGAGATAACAAAAGCACCACAAAAGGCACCCCACAGTCTATGGTTTACTCCTCCCGTCCGTAACCTACCATAATTGGAGACCGAGAGGGGATACCAACATAAAAAACACTTACTTACCTATCCCCGGCTCCACTGCAGTCCTCGGTGGTGTCGGCCATCTTCAATCATGCCCAGGATGTCACATGACCCGGGACACAGGCCCCGGTCATGTGACGTCAGGGACATCACTGAAGTAGGCCCGAAGCCTGCTCGGAGCGCGGAGAGGTAAGTAACACAGTTTTATTTTGTTTCCTTACCTCTCCCAGGCCTCCGATCATTATACTCGGGGGTCTGAAAAGACCCCCAAGTAAAATAATAGTGTTTATGGGGCCCGCGGCGTCACTTACTGATCCCGACCCTGCCAGGATTGGTAAGAAAAAAAAACACAGCAGTAGCAGCTGTCGCCAGGCCCCGAATGTCTCAGGCCCTGTGGCAAATGCTATCAATGCTACCCCGGTAGTTACGCCCCAGGCACACCAAATCTATTGGGAGTCCGTATGCCCAAGTGTAGAGCGATATCATCCATAGTTATGAATCATACCACATCTTACTTCTATGCTGCTGCTCAAGCACAGGCGGTATATAAATAATAAGTAAGTTTGTGCTTTCAATTTAATCCCCTATATTTTATCTTTCTGTTCATTGCTTATTGGTTTCCTAATATGAAAAGATGAATGAGATGCATTTCATTTCTTGGTAATTCTAAGACAAACTGCGTCTCTGCCTAACATTTGATGTTTATGAAAAATCTGCTTGTGTTTGGCAAGTGACACAAATGAAAACAGAATATCATATGTTTTATTCACAGATGCAGCAAATGATTTGTCTTAATATTCAGAAATATTTAACATTCTCCTATACTACCTGTCCACAGATCAGGCCGAATACAATCTTCTGTGAAGATTGCAGGTAGAAAATTCTTATAATAAATTAAATATATTTGAAAAGTAGATTTTTAGCGTTTGGGATAATCATTGGCTTGCAAAAGTATTCATACCCCTACGTGATGGTGCTGGTAAAGCACCAGGCAAGCAATGGCATTGTATGAAGCACACTAAAGTGTGATGTAATGCAATAGCCTGGAGTACGGCAGTGGAAAGATTCAGCCTCCAGGGGGCGCACACAGGCTTTTTAGTGAGTGGTATGATTGTTGTTTTTTTTTTTTTTTTTTAATGTAGATTGTGAGCCTCATATAGGGATCACAATGTACATTTTTTTTTTTCCATTTAAGTATCTCTTTGTAGAATGGGAGGAAATCCACGCAAACACGGGGAGAACATACAAACTCCTTGCAGATGTTGTTCCTGGCGGGATTGGGACCCAGGACTCCAGTGCTGCAAGGCTGCAGTGCTAACCACTGAGCCACCGTGTTGCCCCCTTGAATGGTATGATTCTTAAATGTTACAACAGTCATAGCTCACAGATGGCAGTGTAGGACATTCTCAACATCATACGCTCTAACCTCTCTGAGACCCATGGTACCATTTAGCTCTGCTTTTCTGATCCCTGAGCATCTGCAGGGATTCTCCAACTTCCATCCACCATTCGAGTTCCTGGTGGCTATTGCAACATGGACATTCACCACAGTCCTAGGCTTCTTATCTCAGTATGCTGCATTGCTCACAGCACTTCATACTTCCCAGCTGTATTAGGCCAGGTTCACATCTGTATTTGGTAATCCATTTGGGGAGTCCGCATGGCGACCCCCCGAAAGGACTACCGAACGCATTGGCATGCAGTGAGCTTATGAAAGCACATGAACCCCATAGACTACAATGCAATGAAATGCACATGGACTACATAAACTATAATGGGGTAAGTGTGTTTTCTGTGAAGTCCGCACAAGACATGCGGACATGAAAGTAGATCACAAAGTACTTTTCTAGCCGCACGTTCCATGCCGACACCGCATGGAAAGCACACCAAATCAGCAACACCATGTCCTTATATGTATGTATCCCCATATAACTACTGCTCCTACCTACATGTGTTTCTCCAAGCACCCAGGCTGCACCTTCCTTTCATCAACATTGATTAGTTACATGGGCAAGTACATTTGTACAAGGTAAGATGTGACCAGTTACATAGGTGTGTAATAAATCAATAATAGTTAGTTAAATCATAAATTCAGCAAACTGAAACAAATAAGCTAGGCCTCACAAACACAACTGAAATTTTTATCCGCAATTGCCATATAGGCCATACATAAAAGTTTGGGCCTATATATTTCTAGGGCCCCATATACACATCTAAAGATTTATGGCTGCGTGTCTGGGTTGTAGAAAAGGGCCACAAAATATTCAAAGGGTCTTATACCTGTCCATATTTGTGGCTTGGTCCATTCACTTGAATGTGAAAATCATGGATGACATACAGATGCCACACTATGTGTCATCCGCGCAGCGCCGCACCTCCCATGAGGCGACCTGAAGTGACCGCTTCAGGCGGTGCTATGCCAGGGCCTCGGGAGGGCGGCATTTTTGCTGACCTAAGCCAGTCCAGGACAAGCTGGGGCAGCCCTGCTGGACGCAGCGCTGCTCCAGCGGCCGCCCCTCACACTCAGGCAGAGAGCAGGTCCTCTCCCTGCCTGCTCTCTGCCTGCGAACGTCGCTCGCTCCGCTCGGCCCCTTTCCGCTCAACCCCGCCCCTTTCCGCTCGGCCCTGCCCCTTCCGCTCCTCCCCGCCCCTTTCTTGTGACCCCCGCCCCCTCAGCTCTGCCCCCCTCCTCCGAGTGGTTGGGGGCGGCATTCTGACGTCTGCTTCAGGCGGCAGAAAGCCCAGGTTCACCCCTGCATTAGTGCCATTTTTAATGATTCGTACATGGTTGTGTGCATATAGCCTTAGGGCTCGTTCACATGGGGCAAGAGGGGGTGGATTTTGATGCCGGATCCACCTTAGAATCCGCCCCCTCACAATAGAGGTCTATGCAGACCGCTAGCTTCCTTTTTTCCGTGAGTGGCATGTTCCTGCTCATGGAAAAAAAGAAGCGAGCTGCATTTTCTTCAGGCGGATTCTGCGGCTGATTCAGCCCTGACATCCATAACGCGACACCACCCTCCGGACTAGGCCCATTCATTTGGGCCTACTCCGGAGCGGGAAGCCGCGACTGTTGGCAGGCGCATTTTGGTCCTATTCTGATGCGGCTTCCTGCATCATAATCAGGACCAAAATACGTGGTCACTAGCCCTCTGTGAACTAGCCCTTAGACACTGTTCAGCATGACAATATACCAAATGAAGGCAAAGGCCCCACATATTAGGCCGCACTCATAAAGCAATGTGAGCTAAAACACGGTGGAAACAAAACGCGGTTTTTCCCACAGCACTGCTTCAATTATATCTATATGGAAAAGGCTAGCATTTCCGTAGGTATAATTGACATGCTATGACTTCAACAAACATGATGACTTTGGAAATTGTAGCATTTCCTCTGCGAGTATTAGGGCTAGTTCACAAGGGGCAAAAGGAGACGGATTATGGCGTGCAATCCTCCTCAAAATCTGCCCCCTCACAATAGAGGTCTATGTAGACTGCTAGCGTTCTTTTTTTCCGCTAGCAGTTTGTTCCCACTAGCGGGAAAAAGAAGGAAGCTGCCCTTTCACCAGGTGGATTCGGCGGCTGACTCTGCCACGGTGTCCACCCCGCGACAGTACCCTCCGGACTAGGCCCATTCATTTGGGCCTAATCCGGAGCGGAAAGCCATGACGGGATACTGTGCACTGCACCGGCATCCCATCGCGGCAGCCTCGATGGAATGTGCACACGTGGAATCCCTTAGGGACCCTTCACACGGCGTAAGCGCTCGGCTCATTCCAAGCCGTAGACGCGAGCGCTTCTAAACACTTCCCATTCACTTCAATGGGAGCGGCTTTACGTGCGCTCCCATTGAAGTGAATGGGAAGTGTTTAGAAGCGCTCGCGTGTACGGCTCGGAATGAGCCAAGCGCTTATGCCGTGTGAAGGGGCCCTTAGCCCTTATTCTTCAATGTGTGGATAAGATTCCACTTTGCAGGGACATGAGGCTTCATCCTAAAACTCAGGAAGAAGAAGAAGGATGTGAACGTTTAAGAAAACACTAAAACTGAGTTATTATTATTATTACTTAGAAGCGCAAGTGATATCCAGCGAACACAATTACACGCTACTCTAAAAGCCTTAATCTAAAATCATTATAGATTGAGTCATCTAGAATTACATATTGCTTTTCAGATCAATACACTTCATTATCAATCTTGTCATTAAGTGGATTAATTCATGACCCCTCTAATTCAAAGTGAAACCTATGGCCGGCTACATATATAACAACGTGATCTATTTCTGACTTCACAAGTTCAATGGATTCCAGTCTTATTAAAGCCAATAGCATCCACGTGACAGAAAGCCCTTTTAGTATAATCAGGCATGAACAACAGATGCTATATTTAAAGACAAGCTTCATCTCCCGGTGACAGAAGCCTAATGATATTGGGGATTTAATTGAATCTGACCGCTGATGACTGGCTCATTCCAGGGCTGTAATCCTAAGGCTGAATGGACAAATTTACTTAGATTTTTGGTTAAAAAAAATCTAAACTGTTCAGTACATTAGAAAATTAACTTTCCTGCCATGAAGTTGTAATAATTCTGCAATTATTTCAGAATGTAGGAAATGAAATATAACTATATGCTGAAATCTATAACATAAAAGAGGTTAACTGGGACTATGATATGGATTGTGGTGGCCTTGTCATTGCTTACTAAGCAAGGCGCTGTATTTAGTATTGTAGATCACCCCCAATCATTTGACTGGGACTGAACAGCATTATGGTCATGTAACCAATGGCTGTGATCTCCATCTCCAGTGGGTGTAGTTGCACCAGGGACCAGGAACCTTAGGGGTCCATAAGCACTGGTTATCTCTGGGGGCACCATTCAAAAAAATGGAGCAGGGTGAACTTATCTGACCAGAGCTCCATTCAGAAAAAGAAGCAAAACACCACCTTTCTTGTGCCTGGTGGGGGGCCCAGTGGTCAGGACCCTACTGATCAGTATTGAGATTGCAGCTTCCATCTGGCCCACAAGCCAAAGAGACCCACAGATTACCCTAAACATACTATGGTTGATTAAACTCCTTAGCACCCGGAACCATCACTATCAAGAATTCACTGTAGGGATGAGGTAGGAGGCCCCGGACAAAAGATTGCACCGGGGTACACAAAACTTTAGTTACGCCACTGACTCCAGGTTTTAAGTTGCACGAAATACAGGAGACTTAGCCTCAGCTTGTCCCATCTTCTTTGCTATAGAATATTGAGTACCCATGCTGGATTTCGCACTTCAGAGGAACTTTCTGGATAGAAAACAAGTGGATAAAAATACTAGCTCAATAGGACGGCATGGAGAGGGAAACCAAAACTTTTGTGCTCAGTGGTATATCCAGACACCATGAAGAGTGGCCCATTTTGACCTTTTCTATGAGAATCATTCTCTTCTATGTATGCCATGGATTCCCTCATTAAATAATAATGAGTACAAATTCAGGATTTTATCATAGTTTTGAATTGCTCCAAACAGGGCAAAGCTGTAGCAAAGAACCCTGAAGGTAAAAGCAGCATGAAGAGTGCACTGGGGATAGAAGGAAGAAACTTCTCTTGGCACCAAATCTACTTACTGGTAAGAGAGAGTTCAGGAATATGATCTTTATAACTAACTTGATCTATAAGATATGACCAGTGAATAAGCCCAAAACTTAAAACCTTTCACCAAGTACTGGACTTCAGCTATCTCTGGGGGCACCATTCCAAAAAACGGAGCAGGGCGAGCTTATCTGACCAGAGCTCCATTCAGAACAAGAAGCAAAACACCACCTTTCTTGTGCCTGGTAGGGGGCCCAATGGTCAGGACCCTACTGATCTGCAATTTATCTCCTATCCCATGGATAGGAATAAGTTACAAAGATGACCTCACAGGGTTTTTTTTTTTTTTTTTTTTTTCAGATTTTGCTGCAGTTTTTTTGAGCTAAAGCCAAGAATGGCTGAAAAAGGAATAAGAAATGTATAGGAAACTCTTATACTTCTACCTTCTGCTCAATCCACTATTGGCCTTGACTCAAAAAACCCACAGCAAAATCTGCAACAAAAAAGCTGTGCTTTTAAAACATGGAGCCTGAGCTTTAAGACTAACACCCCGCGTAGCAGGCTGCAGCTAAAAAGTGCTGCAGGAAAAACTGCATCGACAACGCATCAGGTTTTCCAGCTGTTTTTTTTCACAAAAAATCTTCAGCGATTTCTTCTGCGAACTTTCTGCTTCCATTATTCCTATAGGGAAACTGACCGCGTTTCCGTAGGTGTAATTGACATACTGCGATTTCCAAAACTGCGCATATTTTTCTGCAATTTGTGGATGGAATTTGCTAGAAGTGCTTTGCAGTGGCCGTAAGATGCTGCAGCGTTTATACCACATGGAGCTTCGGCCTAGTTGGTCATACATATCAGATTCATGTTAGGCACACCCTCACTTGACAACTATTCCTCCACATGAACCATCATCTCAGCTGAGCACAGATATTTTTCTACACCTCTAATGGCAGCTTATCTCGTGTGAGAACAAATACAGTCAGGTAAGCTTCCATTTACGTTAGATCAGGGGTCAGCGGCCTTTGGCACTATAGCTGTTGTGAAACTACAGCTCCCATTCACATCTATGAGAGTTCCAAGAATAGCAGTGCAAGTATGACTGCTGGGAGCCTGAAGTTTTACAACAGCTGGACAGCCAAAGGTTGCAGATTTCTACATTAGACGGTCAGCAGGTCCAGGCAAACATAGAGGGTCCAGCTGACATTAATCTAATGTATACAGGCATCTTTCCTTAGGATAGGCTATCAGTATAACATCTGCCGGGGTCTGACAGTGAAGTTGGGAGCCATATTGCTTACCCGCTAAGTATGTATAGTGAGCATGCAGTGTGGTTCCTGAAGTTGTTAACATTAACTATGGCTGCACTGTCCCGGAAAAACTGATCTGCAGGGGTCCTGGCTGTTGGACCCCTGTAAATGTGATATCCTAAGGACCAGCCATCAATTAGTGGCCTCAGCGGTCCATGGTGAGGAACCAGTGATGTATGTGAGTGATGTCACCAGTCCCTCTCCAGTTACCCCTGTGGCCACTGATTGCTTTCAATTGGTCATGAGGCACAGGACAGCAATACATTTTTACAACTCCTCAGCTGTCGCTCCAATTCATGAATAACCACTCTAACTTTCCTCTCTAATGCACCTCACACTTTAATGTCCCCCCACAGGATATTGGTCCTCATATAATAACACAATACAATAACATCATCACTGGTCCCTCATACAGCAACCCAATCACTGGTCCCCAAACAGTATGCAAGACCAGTGAAGGGGGCACTATAAGGGGAGGACCAATTTAGGGACCTCTGTATGGTGGCCCCCTAGAATAAGCTCATTACTTATCTGTCTTCTTCCCGATCCTTCTCTGCCTCTTTTCTCTGGATGCAGTGTAACATCATATATACCTGGACCCCTCAATGGATGCTGTGTGCTGCATATCACATTGATCTGCGATAACTTAATGTGTGGCGCACAGGGCCTCCTGAGGGTTGAGGAGAAAGTGGAATAGGCCGTAGGCAGGAACGGATATTGGTAAGTTAACCTTCGTCCGGCTGAGTAGGTGCAATTGTAACTATTCCGTTTTGAAATTGCAATAACTTTTTTTTTGAAAAGCTGTAGAGGGCTGACATTTCGTGATATCTCTGTAGTTTTGGTCCAGAATATATTGGCCAAATTTCAATAAAATATCTCCACCCCCTTCCGAGATAAGGGGTCAAAATATTTTTGCATCCATAACAAGCTGCATAGCTACAAATGTACCCTTTTTTAATGATAATGCTATTTTATTATTATAAACAAGTAAAAAAAACTGTTCATTTACATTATAAAAGAAAATGTAAGAAACTTTTTTATTGATTTTCTTCGCAAGTAATGCATGTTGTCATTGCAAATGGGTTTCACACAAACCACACAAGACTTTCTAGTCTTACGTTGTTTTCGCTTCAGGTCTCGGCAGACATAGCAACTACCAACAAAAGGGGAGGGTCCACGACTACCATGAGGTATTTGAGGGCCAGCTGCTGCTTGCGATGCTACCAGAATGCATCGTCCAAGCACCATTTCTACTGCACCTCGAAGAAAATGGTTTCTCATCATCATTCGGTTTGTACTATGATCTTCAATTGCAGGCATACACAGCTGATTTGCGAGATCTTTCAGGAACATTCTTCATTGATCCTTTGTCCTGAAGCTTGGATTGTGTTCTCTGTAGATGACGTAGGATGCTAATCCAGTGACTGTAATCATATTGTAGAAAAATGCCAGAGGCCAACGTAATGTTCGTCGTTTCACAGTGTACTCTCCCAACATTTTATCCATAACATCAACTCCGCCTTTTGTTTTGTTGTAGTACTTTATTATCTCTGGCTTGGCTACTAGTGTCTTTTCAACTTCTCCCATCATGTGTGCAGATGATAGAAGCACAACTGATTTGTTCTTCTTTGGTACATATGAACAGACTGTTGCATCATGATTGTAGGCAAAATTTGTCGAGTTTACAGGCCTTTCTTTGGCAGGCTGCATGTTTCTAGGTAGGAACCTTTTGTTTTTTCTCACTGTACAAACTAGTGTCATGTTCCAAGAGTTCAATACCTTAGCTAGTTCCATGGTTGTAAAGAAGTTATCGGTGGTGACATTTCTTCCAGAGCCTTTATACGAGCTCACTAGGTCCAATACTGTTCGTTCACCAATGTTTACTTGTTGAGGACCATCAGTTGGTTTCCCAGTGGTTTCACAGTGGAGGTATATATGAAGGTACAATTGTACCTCTGCAGCCTGTTAACGTTGTAAAATTATGCAGCCTGACGAAGGTTAATAGAGGCCATCACTGGCTGGAGTAATCAACTGGTAATGACCTATCAAAAAAGCAGCAGTGGTACAATATGGCCCCCTAAAGACACAGGCCCATCGGGGAGTTCTCTGGAGGCCCAGTGCCAGCCTAGGAGGATGTTAACTCTGACTGCAGAATTGTGAATGTTAGTACCTTATTGTTTAGTTCATGCTCAGACAAGCAGGGGTTTTTGCTTGACATTCTTTTGCATGAAGTTAAAGGGGTTGTCCCATCTCAAGGATTATATCTATACTGCTAGCTTACAGTATGTGGATTTAAGACTTTTCCTAAATACATTGCTTAAGCAAAACTGCTTTGTTTGGGCGCTGAGATTATTCACTTCATTGTTTACACTGTGTTTCCATAACCACAGACCTGGGGATGATCTTATCTCTCCACCCAGGACAAGTGACGTAGCTCACTGCTCTCAGGAGGGGAGGGGAGCTGAGTGCTCTGAGCAACTTGCATTTCTAAGCTGTTTATCTCTGGCTCTTCCAGTTATCAGTCAGCTAATTGAAATTTTGCTAATAAGGGCTGAGACAGGGAGTCCATTAAACACAGACCTAAAAGTGAGTATATTACAAGCTGACTCATGGCCTATTAGCATGTAAGTTTGGGATTCTCTTCACCTAACAAATCCAGCTCTGCTACATCAGCTCCATATTGTGCATCTTCAAGTGATACTGTGCTAATCTATTTACAACATTCCCTCATTACTAACTGCAAACGTACTGCTATGAAGAGAGATAGCAGAGCTGGCTTTGTCTGCGAAACAGAAAGTGAAACCCTGCCAACCAATTTACTGAGAAAACCATGAAGTGAACAGAGCACTGGTGGTGAACAGGGGAGTTGGGAATACCCCTTTAAGGCTGTGTTTTATTTTGCTCATTTTGTGCTTGAAGTAAAGGATATTTATTTTGCTTTTTTTTTTTCTACATAAACCTGTTTGCTACAGATTTTTTGTCCCTATCTGACTGGTTGGGTCTGCACCATTGCTGCTACCTGCTAGATTAAAAACTGCTCCTCTGTTAGCATTGACTATTGGTAATACAACCAAGACTACACTAATAATTCTTAGGGTCGATTCACACGTAAAGGTTTTCAGATGTAGTTTTTGAAGTCCAATCAGGTTTAGATTCCGGAAGGAGCAAGAGTATAGAAAATGGGTGCCTTTTTGTATTTTTCCAACCCACTACTGGCTTTGGCTTCAAAAACTGCACCTGACTGTGTGAACACGCCTTAATTCATCATCATAGATGCAATCAGCTGGCAAATGAGTGACTGCCCGTTGGTCAGTTGATCAGCAGAACAATTTGGTGTTGTTGCATGATGTACCTGGATGTGTTTAGAGTCAGATCCAGTCATTCGTCTGCTGGTGCTTTTATGTCTCTAAGTAAAAAACTGATTAATTTCTCCTGTTATGAGAAGACCAGGAATTTAATAAGACTGAAATGAATCAAGCTTTCAGTTGCAGCGAAGTGAAACCTTTGACGGTCCGTGGACTAGATCTAGCTATGTTTGCGTTTACAGAGCTGTGCGAGTTTATTAATTGCAGTAATGGGTAGCACATGTTACTATTAGAGATGAGCGAACAGTGTTCTATCGAACACATGTTCGATCGGATATCAGGGTGTTCGCCATGTTCGAATCGAATCGAACACCGCGTGGTAAAGTGCGCCAAAATTCGATTCCCCTCCCACCTTCCCTGGCGCCTTTTTTGCACCAATAACAGCGCAGGGGAGGTGGGACAGGAACTACGACACCGGGGGCATTGAAAAAAATTGGAAAAAGTCATTGGCTGCCGAAATCAGGTGACCTCCATTTTAGACGAATAGTGGATTTCAAATCCGGGTCATATGAGAATGTGAACTTTGTGACTAAGAGACAGGGATAGCTGTACAGGCAGGGATAGCTAGGGATAACCTTTATTTAGGGGGGAATGTTATTAAAAATAACTTTTTGGGGCTCTATCGGGTGTGTAATTGTGATTTTTGTGAGATAAACTTTTTCCCATAGGGATGCATTGGCCAGCGCTGATTGGCCGAATTCCGTACTCTGGCCAATCAGCGCTGGCCAATGCATTCTATTAGCTTGATGAAGCAGAGTGTGCACAAGGGTTCAAGCGCACCCTCGGCTCTGATGTAGCAGAGCCGAGGCTGCACAAGGGTTCAAGCGCACCCTCGGCTCTGATGTAGGAGAGCCGAGGGTGCACTTGAACCCTTGTGCACCCTCAGCTCTGCTACATCAGAGCCGAGGGTGCGCTTGAACCCTTGTGCACACTCTGCTTCATCAAGCTAATAGAATGCATTGGCCAGCGCTGATTGGCCAATGTATTCTATTAGCCTGATGAAGTAGAGCTGAATGTGTGTGCTAAGCACACTCATTCAGCACTGCTTCATCACGCCAATACAATGCATTGGCCAGTGCTGATTGGCCAGAGTACGGAATTCGGCCAATCAGCGCTGGCCAATGCATTCTATTAGCCCGATGAAGTAGAGCTGAATGTGTGTGCTAAGCACACACATTCAGCACTGCTTCATCACGCCAATACAATGCATTAGCCAGTGCTGATTGGCCAGAGTACGGAACTCGACCAATCAGCGCTGGCTCTGCTGGAGGAGGCGGAGTCTAAGATCGCTCCACACCAGTCTCCATTCAGGTCCGACCTTAGACTCCGCCTCCTCCGGCAGAGCCAGCGCTGATTGGCCGAAGGCTGGCCAATGCATTCCTATGCGAATGCAGAGACTTAGCAGTGCTGAGTCAGTTTTGCTCAACTACACATCTGATGCACACTCGGCACTGCTACATCAGATGTAGCAATCTGATGTAGCAGAGCCGAGGGTGCACTAGAACCCCTGTGCAAACTCAGTTCACGCTAATAGAATGCATTGGCCAGCGCTGATTGGCCAATGCATTCTATTAGCCCGATGAAGTAGAGCTGAATGTGTGTGCTAAGCACACACATTCAGCACTGCTTCATCACGCCAATACAATGCATTAGCCAGTGCTGATTGGCCAGAGTACGGAATTCGGCCAATCAGCGCTGGCTCTGCTGGAGGAGGCGGAGTCTAAGATCGCTCCACACCAGTCTCCATTCAGGTCCGACCTTAGACTCCGCCTCCTCCAGCAGAGCCAGCGCTGATTGGCCGAATTCCGTACTCTGGCCAATCAGCACTGGCTAATGCATTGTATTGGCGTGATGAAGCAGTGCTGAATGTGTGTGCTTAGCACACACATTCAGCTCTACTTCATCGGGCTAATAGAATGCATTGGCCAGCGCTGATTGGCCGAATTCCGTACTCTGGCCAATCAGCACTGGCTAATGCATTGTATTGGCGTGATGAAGCAGTGCTGAATGTGTGTGCTTAGCACACACATTCAGCTCTACTTCATCGGGCTAATAGAATGCATTGGCCAGCGCTGATTGGCCAGAGTACGGAATTCGGCCAATCAGCGCTGGCTCTGCTGGAGGAGGCGGAGTCTAAGGTCGGACCTGAATGGAGACTGGTGTGGAGCGATCTTAGACTCCGCCTCCTCCAGCAGAGCCAGCGCTGATTGGTCGAGTTCCGTACTCTGGCCAATCAGCACTGGCCAATGCATTTCTATGGGGAAAAGTTAGCTTGCGAAAATCGCAAACTGACAGGGATTTCCATGAAATAAAGTGACTTTTATGCCCCCAGACATGCTTCCCCTGCTGTCCCAGTGTCATTCCAGGGTGTTGGTATCATTTCCTGGGGTGTCATAGTGGACTTGGTGACCCTCCAGACACGAATTTGGGTTTCCCCCTTAACGAGTTTATGTTCCCCATAGACTATAATGGGGTTCGAAACCCATTCGAACACTCGAACAGTGAGCGGCTGTTCGAATCGAATTTCGAACCTCGAACATTTTAGTGTTCGCTCATCTCTAGTTACTATGCATCTTTCCTGTATGTGCGACCACCCCAGGAGAACCGTGCAAGAAGCTGGACTGTCACGGTGACCTTATAGGCACCAGAAGTCCCAGGAGAGGTGCACAGCATAATAGGGAGAGTCAGTTGGATGTGATGGCAGTTGGAGTAAGGAGACACCCGCAGGTTCCTGGGCTGAGATGGTGAGTGGGTGTTATGGTCAGCAGGATACTCTAAAAGAAAACAAAATAATAATATTCTGCAGAGTCCAACTGGGCTCAGAACTGCGGAGTTACCCTGGTGTGAACAGGACCTGACAGTTAATGTCACTGCCAGGCTACAACACCATTTGGATAAACACAAAACTAAACAGATAAGTTCTCTGCAGGACAGATCAGCCGCAAATAATTAGTTACTCCACTGCAAGACAAACTTAAACAAACAATGACTGTGTGCTCCCAGTAGCTTACTGGGCCTCACCCACCACAGCCACCTGCTGTGGAGCACCACAGGTAGAGGCTGCCTAAAGGGAGGATTCCCACAATTTTAACCAAAAGGGTGGAGATACTCTCCACCTACCTAAGGCAGCTAGCTGCAAAAACTAGTGTCTTGCACGGACGAGCACATTTGGGATTTGAGGCTAGAGCACTGGGCTGCCCAAACCTGACTCCTTAAATGGATGGAAGACAGGCTTGAGCAATCAGCCCAGGTGCCCAAACCAGGTGTTCATAGGCTGACACCACTGTCAATCAGCAGACAGACCACAACCATCGGCTGGAAGGGAATTTACCCCATGCATGCTGGACTGAGCAGTGACAGCGGAACAGGCTGCGACCCTGCTCTCTTGGCCGCACCTGCCACACAGTCCTAACAGTGGGTGTCAGTACTCTTCTCCAACTTGAAGTTGGAGCCCAGGGATTAGCTGTAAAGAAGGCAATGTCCAGGCCATGATCCGTTGAACTACTTACTGCTTTATTAGAACAATCGACTGCTGGATCACTTGTCCTGTAGCAGTGAGCTGTGAAAAAGCAGATTGTAGCTGGCTGAAACCTTCGCATGCATTAGCAGAGAGTCTAAGATGTCTGCAGGTCCAGCTTCTGGTCCACTGCAGGAGTTCAGGTAACTTGTAGCGTTAGGTGCAGCCTGCCACGGTTGTGGCTCTGCTTAGCCTGATGTAATCCCGTCCTCTTACTGATAGTAATGCAGGGTGCTGTCACAGCTTCTCTACCCTGCAGCTGTTGTGGCAATTCCTTACAGCACACAGTGTCTGAAACACAAAATGGCTACTGCCACAATAGTACTTGCGTCTTCTTCCCTGGCTGTACTTCCTCTCTCTGCTATGACTATTTCCTTTTCCAGCTACAGATCTGCCCACTATACTGTGTGGTGCTAAATTTAACCTTATAGAGACCACATCTCACCAGGACAAGTGATACCAGAGAACAACAGCTTGAAAACATTTCATAACTGAATACAGTATGAACATGACAACATATACAAACAATCATAACATGTAAGGCATTCTTATGGGCAAATAACTATTAGTAACCCCAGTGAGGGGGTTACGTATGGTAACAGCTGGTACTCTCAGTTTAATGGATATTAGCATACAGGTGACATACATAGTAACATGGGCCAGTCTATAGATACATCCAGATGGATCATATGCCACCACCAAGACGAGCATCAAGGGCAAGTATTGCCAGCAAATTCAAATGAATGAACTATTTCATAATGAAATGAGTTTGTTACCAATTTTCCAAATATTTCAGGTTCACCTTACCCCTTCAGCTGACCCCCCCTAAATATTTGGGGTTGACCATCCACAAATCTTCATAATTCAGAGAATAATATCAGAGTTCTAGGGGAGGAGCAAAAAAAATAAGCAGTCATTCTTACCTTCTCTCACCTTACCTAGGCTCCCTCATGGTGTCTATTGTCTTCTCTTTGGTGTCTACCGGCCTCCTAAGTGATGTCAGACATCCCTGATCGTCGCTGAGGACCCATTGTGCATGTCGACGCCATGAGCACAACTATGTATTATTTTTCTGCCTCTGGCTAATATACTTTTAGTTATGACGAATCCTTAGAGAATGATAATAGCACTTTCAGAAAACAAAACTAGATAAATGACCAAAATGCCTGGCGCCCATGTAGGGAACCTCAAAGAAGACTTGGTTGAAGCAGTTGCAGCTCCTACCCAGGCACCCACCTAATAGGTGGTGAAAGTTACAGAGGAAACAATAGAAAAAAACGGGATATTGGCTGGAGCGCTACTGATTGAATTGCCAAAAAGAGTCAAAGAAGAGCTAAAAAAGCTTTATTGGTTCCAGATAGACAGAAAAAATGGCAACGCATTTCGACGCCGGTCCGTGGGTAGTGGGGCTGACTCCTGGAATACCCTGCTCAGCTGCGAGGGACATTGCACTGTGTGGAGGACAAACCGAACCTGAACCAAGTACACTGTGGCCTGAGGAAGACACCGGACCAGCATCAAAACGCGTAACCTTTTTTTCTGTCTATCTGGAACCGATAAATCTGGCACCCAATAACTGCTCTAAATATTTGACTATCTATTAGGGTCTTAGGGAAAAGCCATCAAGTCTTGGGCAACCCCTTCATCAGAACAATATGTAAAACCTACACTACTTAGATTCATAAAAACAAAATGGGTGGACATTAACCTGCCCTCCTATGGCTAACCGCAAATAACATATTAGCATATCATACTCCGTGACACTTCTGGCTTTGCTTAACCACTTCCGGACTGCCCATAGACTTTATACGTCCGGGAAGTGGTTGCCTTGTTCTGACAGGACGTACCGGTACGTCCAGTCAGAAGATAGTAGCTGCACGGAGATTGTGCAGCTACTGAAGCTGGGAGCCGGCTGTAACTTCAGCCAGAGCTCTCAGAGAGATGGCAGGGAAGGTTTATTCCC
This sequence comes from Leptodactylus fuscus, assembly GCF_031893055.1. Taxonomy (NCBI): domain Eukaryota; kingdom Metazoa; phylum Chordata; class Amphibia; order Anura; family Leptodactylidae; genus Leptodactylus; species Leptodactylus fuscus. Next base: position 196,509,565 of record NC_134269.1, on the reverse strand, counting down.
TTCCTTGTCATCTCCATTGCTGTGTATACAGTGCTCAATGAGCGCTGTATACACGGCTATGGGCGCCGCCATGATGCAGCCGCCCTCTGACCCGGCGGTCACGTGATCCGCCAGGAGCAGCATCTTGCAAGAGCTGCTGGGTCCTACAGGACCCAGATCAGCTCTGTATACTGTATACTGTGTATACAGCATGCAGGAGAATGTATTCCTCCTGCAACTGAGGCTAAATGTAACATATATATATATATATATATATATATATATATATATATATATATATATATATACAGTCCTATGAAAAAGTTTGGGCACCCCTATTAATCTTAATCATTTTTAGTTCTAAATATTTTGGTATTTGCAACAGCCATTTCAGTTTGATATAGCTAATAACTGATGGACACAGTAATATTTCAGGATTGAAATGAGGTTTATTGTACTAACAGAAAATGCGCAATATGCATTAAACCAAAATTTGACCGGTGCAAAAGTATGGGCACCTCAACAGAAAAGTGACATTAATATTTAGTAGATCCTCCTTTTGCAAAGATAACAGCCTCTAGTCGCTTCCTGTAGCTTTTAATCAGTTCCTGGATCCTGGATGAAGGTATTTTGGACAAACAATTCAAGTTCAGTTAAGTTAGATGGTCGCCGAGCATGGACAGCCCGCTTCAAATCATCCCACAGATGTTCAATGATATTCAGGTCTGGGGACTGGGATGGCCATTCCAGAACATTGTAATTGTTCCTCTGCATGAATGCCTGAGGATTTGGAGCGGTGTTTTGGATCATTGTCTTGCTGAAATATCCATCCCCGGCGTAACTTCAACTTTGTCACTGATTCTTGAACATTATTCTCAAGAATCTGCTGATACTGAGTGGAATCCATGCGACCCTCAACTTTAACAAGATTCCCGATGCCGGCATTGGCCACACAGCCCCAAAGCATGATGGAACCTACACCAAATTTTACAGTGGGTAGCATGTGTTTTTCTTGGAATGCTGTTTCTTTTTGGACGCCATGCATAACGCCTTTTTTTTATAACCAAACAACTCAATTTTTGTTTCCAAAATGAAGCTGCCTTGTCCAAATGTGCTTTTTCATACCTCAGGCAACTCTATTTGTGGCGTACGTGCAGAAACGGCTTCTTTCTCATCACTCTCCCATACAGCTTCTATTTGTGCAAAGTGCGCTGTATTGTTACCGATGCACAGTGACACCATCTGCAGCAAGATGATGCTGCAGCTCTTTGGAGGTGGTCTGTGGATTGTCCTTGACTGTTCTCACCATTCTTCTTCTCTGCCTTTCTGATATTTTTCTTGGCCTGCCACTTCTGGGCTTAACAAGAACTGTCCCTGTGGTCTTCCATTTCCTTACTATGTTCCTCACAGTGGAAACTGACAGGTTAAATCTCTGAGACAACGTTTTGTATCCTTCCCCTGAACAACTATGTTGAACAATCTTTGTTTTCAGATCATTTGAGAGCGGGCTGTCCATGTTCGGCGACCATCAAACTTAACTGAACTTGAATTGTTTTGTAGAAAGAAATGGTCCAAAATACCTTTATCCAGGATCCAGGAACTGATTAAAAGCTACAGGAAGCGACTAGAGGCTGTTATCTTTGCAAAAGGAGGATGTACTAAATATTAATGTCACTTTTCTGTTGAGGTGCCCATACTTTTGCACCGGTCAAATTTTGGTTTAATGCATATTGCGCATTTTCTGTTAGTACAATAAACCTTATTTCAATCCTGAAATATTACTGTGTCCATCAGTTATTAGATATATCAAACTGAAATGGCTGCTGCAAACACCAAAATATTTAGAACTAAAAATGATTAAGATTAATAGGGGTGCCCAAACTTTTTCATAGGACTGTATATATATATATATATATATATATATATATATATATATATATATATATATATATATATAATAAAAAAGTTTAAAAAATTTTAAATAAAATAATAATAATAATAATAATAATAAAAATAATATGCTAATAAAACACCGTTATTAAAGGTTATAGCCCCACCCCCGACGACACCATACAAAATAAAAAATTACCATAACGGAGAGGAAAAACTATATTATAAAGTTTTTCAGTGACACTTTGTGTTATTAAAGAAAAATAATAATAATAAATTGAAATGATGATGTGATCTATATAGTAGTAGTAACATCAATGAAGATATAGATCTACATGTAACATTAAAAAACCAGGACTGGAACTGGTAATTTCAAAAATACTAGTAGTAAGATCAATTAGGATTTTGAAAAAAACCAGGACTGGAATTGATGATCTCAAAAGTCCAGGAATACGTCTATTTTAGACATCAATAGTGGAATCATTTAGAGTTCCCATAATACAATATCATATTGATCACCCTTAGTTCTATAAGGTAACCATAATAGATAATATATTGGAGGAACATCTATATATATATTAGATATAGAAAGGATAGACACCTTATAATAGTATAACAACATAGAGTTAGTCGTGGTTCCTATAGGTATAGAACAATATTCAAACAAAAATGCAATAAAAACCGCAATCAGGCTGCATGTAGGTATTTATTAAAATACAATACAACATATAAAATCCAAGTGCAACAGGAATCGCATGTTTCTTTATTAACATATGTTAACTACAACAGGATGTATGCAGGATGAAAAAGAATTGGTGGACATCATTGTTGATATGTTCAGCACGGGATTCCAAATGTTAAAATGGAGTACATATGTGTTAGACGTATTCAAAAACCCGGTTGTGTCCAGGATGAACTAAACAAACACTCAAAAACATGCATTGGATATTAGTATATGTAAAATATCTATAGGAAGATATCGATACATAAGAGAAACAAAGTATCATGGTTATGGGATCCTTGATAAGCAAGGGGTGGTGATAATATATAGAATACATATGGGATATAGATGGATTTTCCATTAAGATGTACATAAAAGACATAATACTGCTGTAGTATCCTTTAGAGAAGGTTTCTCTATTGTTTGGACAGCCGATCATAAACAGAATACTTACCGTAATCTCATTGCCTCCTTTTAAACAGCCGCCGTATTCTCCGATAACCACACCTCCACTGGGGGAGGGCGGATCATGACGTGCAGCTTCTAACACAGAGCAGTGCGGTGGCATTGCGTGATTGGAGTAGAAGCGAGATCACAACCCAGCCCAGTGGGAGGCATTATTCTATAGCGCTAGGCTATATTAAGCGCTGCAGAGACGGCCGCGACTGCGGTCATTCAATACCGAACAGGGCATCAGTGCGGCGTCACTAGACGGTGGTCGCCTGTTTGCCCTAGATTTTAGGGAGAGATGAGCACTTGCAAATAATATATCCACCATAGGAACCCCTGATGAGCCTTGAGACATAGGCGAAACGCGTAGGGTTAAAAAGGAGGATAGAATACTTTAGGTGGACGCAACAGAGCATAGACTCCCAATGCAAGTTAGCTGGACATATAGCTACCAATGACCGACCCTATTGGACTAAGACACTGACTTAATAGAGGGATGGTGGTAACAGAACACTGAATACTGGGCAAAGAGTTAAGACGTGATTGTGTGGAATGGAGTGTAGCCATCATTTCCTTGTTCCGACGATCGATCTGTATAACTCCCCGTATGTACAGGTGTGTCTGTAAAAATCCCTAGTCTGTGTACTTATCGGGGTATACCAACACTGCGGACGTTAAAAGCAGTGTGATATATGCAGATTGACAGTAAGATATAGGGGAAGTTTAAAGAGGGAGGAAACAATCATTACCTCTTTTCCCTACAATCTGTATATGTTTTGGTTAATTGTGGCTATACAGGAGGAATCAGAGCTTGGAGGAGTGAACTAAAATGTATCCCTCTAAAGTGTACTGTATTTAGCCATTTTACTTATAGTTTTAGCCAAGTGCTATATTTTTAACATCACTAAGAAGAGGGTTACGTACCCTAAATAAATTGAAGTAATATTTTAGCAGGTCACATTTTTTTGTAAATATTGTTTATTTGTGATTTAATACCATCAGTACAATCAAGGGTGGTAATTTGTGAAGTAAATTGAAAACCAGACACAATTTCCCTCCTATTATGTTTATATTTTCCTGGATATAAAAAAAATTAAAACACATTCGAAAATAAAAACAACATAAAAATAAAGCCCTATGTGTCCCTGAAAAAAGACGCAAAAATTAATTGACTGAGACATACGGGAAAAATGTTACAGCCCTCAAAACCGCACATACAAAAAAAAAACGAAAATGTGTCTGGTCCTGGACCACAAATTGGCCCGGTACTGAAGTGGTTAATCCACATACATATATTTTATATAGCTCTGCTATACATTGTATGCCTAATAAATGCTGGGAAGAATATGCAAATCTGTCTTCCATGATGTAAATAGGAAGACAGTGCCTCAGTCATACAGCCCACTAGGGGGCGCTCCCTTTAACATCAGAGTCCTTTGCTGCAATGATGTGGGATTTTACCAAGTACAATCTCTCATGCCCGGGCATGATGTTAAAGGGAGTGCCCCCTAGTGGGCTGCATGACTGAGTCACTGTCTTCCTATTTACATCATGGAAGACAGATTTGCATATTCTTCCCATGATCCCTCACAGTGGAGCGTCTATGGCTTAATAAGACTCCACACACCTACATGGTGGTCTCTACCTAAGGAGTGACGATATCCCCTTAACCCTAATAAATGCTTCAAATACTTAGATTCATTTACAACAACATCAATGGAACTCGCACTTAATGTAAAACTCCACACCGGCCCCAGTGAAAGTGGCAAACGCTCGGGTACCCATCAAGGAAAAAAGTAAGACTTCCATAAGAAGTGAAGTTGTTTGCCCGTGACAGGTTCTCTGCAATTTCCATAGAAGCCAGAATGATGTAATTCTAACTGGAGGCTTCTTGTCATTTACTCTTGGAAAACCTATTTTTACACTTCAGTAAGGTATTAGTTTTTTATACTAATCTCTATTCTATGGACTAGAAAAGACGGAAGGAGACAAATGTACTTCTTGTACATATCGTTCCTTCCTTAATTCATTCCAGGCTTTTTGACAGAGAAAAAATTAAATTCTATAGATCACTGAACTTTATCTGCAAAAATCCGCTATTCATTACTATTTTATGGGGAAGATTTCTTTCCCTCAGTGTTTATAAAATAACAATGTTAAAACCTGAAATCCTTTCATCTAGGTGGGTGTTAAGAAAAAGATGAACCGTTCCACTTTGATCATTTATATATTCTGCTTTAAACCTGAAAGGCGTTTCAAAGGCTCTCGGTGGCTTCATCTAAAAAAGTCGAAATTTGAGACCGATCCATCAAATGAAGGTAGAAGTGGCCATCAGCCAGCATTCACATTGTAGCTGACAAGTTCCAGCCTGTGAACTGCAGGTATCAACAAAAGACATTTCTGTGAATGTTTCACATTCTGAGAAACTATAAAGTTGTGAAACTATATAGAACCATTGACTCTAAGTTCACACCTCCGTCTTGGTTTCCATTGGGGGTAACTCATGGACCCCATAGACTATAATGAGGTCCGCCAGGTTTCTGCCCAAAAAGAAGCACTACTTTTGAAAACAATTGCAATTCTTTATTTTTCTTTTTCTGTTTCTTACTTCTTGTGGGTTAAATTACTTTAATAATTTTATGGAAAACTGTGCCATACATTTATTTGATAGCATAGATCTTATGACCAGTGGCGTAACTTAAGTCTTGTCGGCCCCAGTGCAAACTTTTGTTTAGGGCCCCCTCCCTAAAGAGACGGTTACAGGTGCTGCAGAGATATCTCAGATACTTGAAAGGGATACAGCTGTAGTACCCACAATTGCTGTTATCAGGAATATGGTGAGTAAGCAGCGCAGCACCGGCATGTAAAAAATATTGGGACAGTATAATATGCTCCACAGTGGCCACCACACAGTATTATATGCTCCATAGTGGTCCCCGCACAGTATTATAAGCTCCACAGTGACACCCGCACAGTATATTATGCTCCACAGTGCCCCCCCGCACAGTATTATATGCTCCCAAGAGCGCCCCTAGAGATGGTGCTTTTTATTATTCTCTGGCGTCAGAGCCCCTAGGGAAATGATGAAAAATAACAACACTTATACTCTCCTTATGTCTCCTCTCCCAAGCATCCTCACTCCATCTGTGTGTCTTTAGCATCTTCCTGGGTCCTCTTTTGTTTGGTGACTGAGGTCTCGCGCTCCAGGTAAATATAGAAGAAGTGCACTGAGCGCCCAGAATCCGTTTACTCCAACAGTTCTTTTGGAGCAAAAACCGGTAGTGGACTGGAGTATGAATGAGCAGCAGGAAACCCAACACCCGACCGGGTGGTAGAAGAAGGATATATGACCAGAATTTGGGAATAACACTGTGCTGAGATCTTGCGCTCCAGATGTCACTGCTGCTGTTTGTGATTGGGCCTTAGCAGTCACATGGGATGTGATGACGTCATTACACCAATACTCTCCATGTGACCGCTGGGGCCCAATCACAGGCTCCAGCAGTGAAGGTCTGGGGCGTGTGACCTCAGTCACCAGCTGGAAGAGCCCCGGAGAGGATGCTGAGCCCAGGTCAGGTGAGTATAAGTATATTTTTAGTCACTTCTCCAGGGTTGGCATCTATTGGAAAGGGGCACAATCACGATCGGGGGGATACCGCCTCCACTGCCTATGACATAATTGTACTGCAAGAGGCAGGGAGGGGTTGTTAGGGTGCAGAAGAAGTTTAGATTGCTGGGCAGGGTAACCATCTTAGCCAAGTGAACTTGTCCAATCCAAGAACGTTCCCTTAAAAGCTTTGGGATTAGTGTGGTATAGTTCCTTTTAAAATGGTCCTCATTTGAGTTACAAAGGTTAATGCCTAGGTATGGCAAATATTTATCCCTAGACTGAAAGCCAAAATTTAGAGCAATCAACTTAGTGGTGGCTGGGGGACATTACAATGGAGAATTGCCAATTTAGATGTATTAAGCTTAAGGCCTGACAATTACATAAAATGAGAGAGAAACTATGAATAAAGTTTGGGAGGGAAACTAAAGGATTAGTAATAGCATGTCATCTGAAAAAAGATTAGATTTGTATTTGCAATCACCTATCCGAAAACCTATAACATTGTGGTGGGAACGAATAGCTATTGCCAATGGCTCTATCTCAAGGGGGAATACAGCAGGAGACAGAGGGCGACCTTGTCAAGTGCCATGATATATATGAATAGGTATTGGGAGGAGGGAGTTTGACGTACACAATGGAGAAAAGGAAGGGCTCTCTGAAAGTGATCAGTGATTCCCATAAATTTCAAAACATGAGCGAGGTATGGAGAACTGATTTTAAAGAAAGCTCCTGTATAAGAATTTCAATTTTTGGAGTTGTAATATAAACCAATTATATTCTCCAATACGATGTTATATTGCTCCTTACCAAAAAACGCTAAAAAAATAAACCTTCCGAGAAATCAGATTTTGCCTTGCAGCACTATAGCACGAACAACACGCTTATTATATGGCGTCCCAGCGAGCTGCTGAGATGCCAGAACAATCACAGGCACAGTGTTAGGAACAAGGTCAGCAGCAGGACAGCTTGCGAGCTGCCAAAATGCTGGAGCAGGCAAACCATCGATGGCAACAATTTGCTGAATATAGGCGGATCATCAACGTCAACAACCCGCAGACGAAGTTGCGGGCAGAAACTAGTGGAGAATATAAATAAAGCTACCTTCCCCTACCATAGTCAGTATCTGAACTAACACAAATTTACTAGCACCTGGGAAGTGGCCAAAATTGTGCCTTTTGGCTCACTGTGGTGCTTCTATATCTCTAAAAAAGTGGTGAGTATGTCTCCGTGGCAGGATGGGATTCTAGGTGGGCCACTGTTTTATCAGTATAAGGTCACTAAAGTATATCTCTGCTCCTATTGAAGGCCCCTACATGGCACTATTATCGACTTAGGAGGTATTTTGGAACTGACAGACTTGCTATACTATGACGCGCCTTGTACAACAGTTCCTGTAGCTTTCATGTACTACTAGAGGGAGGACCCGGCTTCGTACGGGTATATTACATGTTATGTTTGTCTAGTGGCCCCATAAGAATTGTCCAGTTTTGCACTGATGTATTTTGTATGCTGTTTGTGTGTATGTCCATAAGCGTCATGTGATTATGTGTATCTCATTTTGGATGTCAGTGAAAAACCTGTGATCAGTTGTTATGGATACCTGGAGTAAAGCTGTATCTAATCCTTCCCCGTGTAGTACTGTGTTTAGATGCAAGTGTCTAATCCTTGTTGGTGTGGTACTTTGTGCAGATGCACATATCTAATCCTCCCCATGTGATATTGTGTGAAGAGGCGCGTATCTAATCCTCCAGTAAGTGAAACTGTGTGCAGACGCGCGTATCTAATGACTCTGGCGTGTGGTACTGTGTGCAGATGCGTGTATCTAATCCTCCCCCGTGTGGAACTGTGTGCTGAGACGTGTATCTAATTCTCTGGCATGTGGTACTGTATGCAGAGGCCTGTATCTAATCCTCCCCTGTGTGGTACTGTGTTCAGATGCACGTATCTAATCCTCCCCTGTGTGGTATTGGGTGAAGAGGCGCGTATCTAATCCTATGGCGTGTGGAACTGTGTGTAGACGCGCTTGTCCAATCCCCCGGCATGTGGTACTGTGTGTAGACGCGCGTATCTAATCCTCCCCCGTGTGATACTGTGTGCTGAGACACGTATCTAATTCTCTGGCTTGTGGTACTGTGTGCAGAGGCATGTATCTAATCCTCCAAAGTGTGATACTGTGTGCACACACGTATCTAATCCTCCCCTGTGTGGTACTGTGTGAAGAGGCGCGTATCTAATCATACTGCATGTGGTACTGTGTGCAAACGCGTGTATCTAATTCTATGGCGTGTACAACTGTGTGCAGACGCGCGTATCTAATCCTCTGGAGTGTGGAACTGTGTGTAGACGTGTGTATCTAATCCTATGGCATCTGGTACTCTGTGCAGACGTGTGTATCTAATCCTATGGCGTGTTCAACTGTGTGCAGACGCGTGTATCTAATCCTCTGGAGTGTGGAACTGTATGTAGACGCGCGTATCTAATTCTACGGCATGTGGTACTGTGTGCAGACGCGTGTATCTAATCCTATGACGTGTACAACTGTGTGAAGACACGTGTATCTAATCCTCCCCTGTGTGGTATTGTGTGAAGAGGTACGTATCTTTTCCTACAGTGTGTGGAACTGTGTGTAGAAGCATGTATCCAATCCCCCGACATGTGGTACTGTGTGCAGACGTGCGTATATAATCCTATGGCATGTAGTACTGTGTGTAGACGCGCGTATCTAATCCTCCCCCATGTGGTACTGTGTGCTGAGACGCGTATCTAATTCTCTGGCTTGTGGTACTGTGTGCAGAGGCATGTATCTAATCCTTCAAAGTGTGGTACTGTGTGCACACACACGTATCTAATCCTACTGCATGTAGTACTGTGTGAAGACGCGTGTATCTAATCCTATGGCGTGTACAACTGTGTGCAGACGCGCGTATCTAATCCTCTGGAGTGTGGAACTGTGTGCAGACGCGTGTATCTAATCCTACGGCATGTGGTACTCTGTGCAGACGCGCGTATCTAATCCTCTGGAGTGTGGAACTGTGTGTAGACGCGTGTATCTAATCCTAAGGCATGTGGTACTCTGTGCAGATGCGTGTATCTAATCCTATGGCGTGTACAAATGTGTGCAGACGCGCGTATCTAATCCTCTGGAGTGTGGAACTGTGTGTAGACGCCTGTATCTAATCCTTCGGTATGTGGAACCGTGTGCAGACGTACGTATCAAATCCTTCAGTGTGTGGAACTGTGTGCAGAAGCGCGTATTTAATTCTCTGGTTTGTGGGACTGTGTGCAGACTCGTGTATCTAATCCTCTGGTGTGTGATACTGTGTGCTGATCTGTGTATCTAATCCTGTGATGCGTGTATCTCAGTTTGGATATCAGTGTTGTATTGTGCATGTGGAGTGACCGTGTGTATTGCAGTTGGAATATGAGTGAAAGTCTTGCAGGTATGTATTGGCTAAGGGGGGGGGGGCACTGTGTTTGAAATGCGAGTTGGAGTCTCGTCTTAATCCTTCCCGGATATCTGAAGTATCTCTGTACCAAATTTGGTGAAGATCGGTCCAGTGGTTTGGTTCGCATTAGAGCACAGACAGACAGACAGACAGACAGAAATTCATTTTTATAATACTAGAGGGAGGACCCGGCTTCGCACGGGTATATTACATTTTATGTTTGTGTAGTGGCCCCATAAGAATTGTCCTGTTTTGCACTGATGTATTTTGTATGTGGTTTGTGTCCATAAGCGTCATGTGATTATGTGTATCTCATTTTGGACATCAGTGAAAAACCTGTCATTAGTTGTTATGGATATCTGGAGTAAAGCTGTATCTAATCCTTCCCCGTGTAATATTGTGTTTAGATGCAAGTATCCAATCCTTGTTAGTGTGGTACTTTGTGCAGATACACATATCTAATCCTCCGGCGTGTGGTACTGTGTGCAGATGCGTGTATCTAATCCTCCCCGTGTGGTATTGTGTGAAGAGGCGCATATCTAATCCTCCAGTAAGTGAAACTGTGTTCAGATGCATATATCTAATGACTCTGGCGTGTGGTACTGTGTGCAGATGCGTGTATCTAATACTCTGGCATGTGGTATTGTGTGCAGATGCACATATCTAATCCTCCCCATGTGGAACTGTGTTCTGAGACGCGTATCTACTTCTCTGGCATGTGGTAATGTGTGCAGAGGCCTGTATCTAATCCTCCAAAGTGTGGTACTGTGTTCAGATGCACGTATCTAATCCTCCCCTGTGTGGTATTGTGTTAAGAGGCACGTATCTAATCCTACGGCATGTGGAACTGTGTGTAGACGCGCGTATCTAATCCTACAGCATGTGGTACTGTATGCAGACGTGTGTATCTAATCCTATGGCATGTTCAACTGTGTGAAGATGCGTGTATTTATTCCTCTGGCGTGTGGATCTGTAAGCAGATGCAGGTATCTAATCCTACAGCATGTGGTAGTGTGTGCAGACCTGCTTATCCAATCCTCTGGCATGTGGTATTGTGTGCAGACCTGCTTATCCAATCCCCCGGCGTATGGTACTGTGTGCAGACGCGCGTATCTAATCCTCCAGCGTGTGAAACTGTGTGCAGATGCACATATCTAATAGTACGGCATGTGGTACAGTGTGAAGACGTGCGTTTCTAATCCTCCGGCGTATGGAACTGTGTGCAGATGTGCATATCCAATCCTCTGGCATGTGGTACCGTGTGCAGATGCGCACATCTAATCCTTCCCCGTGTGATACTGTGTGTAGAAACGTGTATCTAATCCTCTGGCGGTGGTACTATGTGAAGACATGCGTATCTAATCCTCCAGCATTTTGAACTGTGTGCAGATGTGCGTATCTAATCCTCCCCCGTGTGATACTCAGAGCAGACAAACGTATCTAATCCTTCAGCGTGTGTAACTGTGTGCAGACACGCACATCTAACACTCGGTCATGTGGTACTGTGTGCAGATGCACGTATCTAATCCTCCCCTGTGTGGTATTGTGTGAAGAGGCGCGTATCTTATCCTACGGCATGTGGAACTGTGTGTAGACGTGGATATCTAATCCTACGACATGTGGTACTGTGTGCAGACGCGCGTATGTAATCCTACGGAATTTGGTACTGTGTGCAGACGCGCTTATCTAATACTCTGGCGTGTGGTACTGTGTGCAGACGCACGTATTTAATCCTCCCCTGTGTGGTATTGTGTGAAGAGGCGCGTACCTAATCCTACGGCGTGTGGAACTGTGTGTAGATGTACGTATCTAATTCTACGGCATGTGGTACTGTGTGCAGACACGCGTATCTAATCCTATGGAATGTGGTACTGTGTGTAGACGCGCGTATCTAATCCTACAGCATGTGGTACTGTGTGCAGACGTGTGTATCTAATCCTATGGCGTGTACAACTGTGTGAAGACACGTGTATCTAATCCTCCCCTGTGTGGTATTGTGTGAAGAGGCGCATATCTAATCCTTCGGCGTGTGGAACTATGTGTAGACGCGCGTATCTAATCCTACTGCATGTGGTACTGTGTGCAGACACGTGTATCTAATCCTATGGCGTGTACAACTGTGTGCAGACACGCGTATCTAATCCTCTGGAGTGTGGAACTGTGTGTAGACGCGTGTATCTAATCCTAAGGCATGTGGAACCGTGTGCAGACGCACGTATCAAATCATTCAGTGTGTGGAACTGTGTGCAGAAGTGCATATTTAATCCTCTGGTGTGTGGGACTGTGTGCAGACCCGTGTATCTAATTCTACGGCATGTGGTACTGTGTGCAGACGCGTGTATCTAATGCTATGGCGTGTACAACTATGTGAAGACACGTGTATCTAATCCTCCCCTTTGTGGTATTGTGTGAAGAGGCGCGTATCTAATCCTACGGCGTGTGGAACTGTGTGTAGACGCGCGTATCCAATCCCCTGGCATGTGTTACTGTGCGCAGACGCGCGTATCTAATCCTATGGCATGTGGTACTGTGTGTAGACGCGCGTATCGAATCCTCCCCCGTGTGGTACTGTGTGCAGACGTGCGTATCTAATCCTCTGGAGTGTGGAACTGTGTGTAGACGCGTGTATCTAATCCTACGGCATGTGGTACTCTGTGCAGACGCGTGTATCTAATCCTATGGCGTGTACAAATGTGTGCAGACGCACGTATCTAATCCTCTAGAGTGTGGAACTGTGTGTAGACGCGCGTATCTAATCCTCTAGAGTGTGGGCCTGTGTGTAGACGCCTGTATCAAATCCTTCAGTGTGTGTAACTGTGTGCAGAAGTGCGTATTTAATCCTCTGGTTTGTGGGACTGTGTGCAGACTCGTGTATCTAATCCTGTGGTGTGTGATACTGTGTGCTGATCTGTGTATCTAATCCTCTGATGCGTGTATCTCAGTTTGGATATCAGTGTTGTATTGTGCATGTGGAGTGACCGTGTGTATTGCAGTTGAAATATGAGTGAAAGTCTTGCAGGTTTGTATTGGCTAAGGGGGGCACTGTGTTTGGAATGCTGTATCTCAGCAACGCTACGTCCTAGCGAGTTGGAGTCTCGTCTTAAACCTTCCCGGATATCTGAAGTATCTCTGTACCAAATTTGGTGAAGATCGGTCCAGTCGTTTGGTTCGCATTAGAGCACAGACAGACAGACAGACAGACAGACAGACAGACAGAAATTCATTTTTATAATATAGGGAGATAGGGAGATATGTGCACTTTGGGGTTGACAACAACAATTCTTGTATTTCCATAGTGAACTCTGAACAAAAACAAAGCCTATCTTTTTGATCCTATTCCCCTCACGTTCTCTTTACAGCCTGTGTGCTAGTGCCATTTTCTCTCCACCAGTAATACTTGTTTAACAGGTTTAAAATTGATTTTATGGCTGTATTATTACTGTTTTATCTTCTTGGCAAGGCCCGGTAACACTGTACAGCGACACTATAATATTCATACTAAAAGAAAAAGTAGATTTTGGGCTTGTTTTATATAAAACTAATACTATTTGCAATGATCTGTCTGTTTCATAGACTTTGTATGAACATTTGTGGCCACTTCTCCAGTATAGGGGGCTCCTGACCCCGTTCTGGTGTTCAGTGCAGACCCCAAGAATAATTTGATGGTCTCTTATGGGTAGATGTATGTTTGCTGTAGGAAAATGGCTTTAACCCCTTTAACAACCAGGCTGAGCAATGTTTTTTCTTTTAATTTGTATTCCAATGGCCATAGTATTTTTTTTCTTCCATTGATTTTGCTTTGAGGGCTTGTTTTTTGTGGGACAGGCTATTTTAACGGCACCATTTTGGGAGTGTATTGTGTATTGATCAGATTTTATTACTATGCAATAAAAATAACTTTTTTTTTTTTTTTTTTTTAATGTAGATTGTGAGCCCCACATAGAGCTCACAATGTACATTTTTCCCTATCAGTATGTCTTTTTTTGAAAATGGGCTGGAAATCCATGCAAACACGGGGAGAACATACAAATTCCTTGCAGATGGGTTTTTTTTTGCCCTTGGTGGGATTTGAACACCAGGACTCCAGCGCTGCAAGGCTGCAGTGCTAACCACTGAGCCACCGTGTGGCCCCTTAACTTTATTATTTGGTCTATGAAAGTACAGCGATGCCAAGTATATTTCTACGTAGTTTTGTACTTGTACACGTTTTCTAGAAGAGGGGAGTTATTTGAGGGCCGGATGCCTAGGCAGAGTGAATTCCAGAAGATGCGGGGACCCTGCGCCGGGAGAAGACTTCAAGCAGAATCCAGCCCGACCGTCACTCGTGGACTTGGTAAGTATGATTTTATCGAATTTTGCGTACCCCTGAAACGAGCATTTTGCCCCATAGACTATAATGGGGTTCGAAATCCGTTCGAACAGTCGAACAGTGTGCGGCTGTTCGAATTGGATTTCGAACCTCGGACATTTTAGTGTTCGCTCATCTCTAACCATGACATCTCCTGCACCTATGTGGAGAATGGGAGTCTCCTAACCCGCTGGGCTACTGCATGCAGACACAGAGTAAATGGACGGATGGCTGCACATGCATACTACTTTCTCTTCACTTCTTTAATAGTTATAAACAGCCAAGCATATTTCCTGTAAGCATGTCAAAAATGTCCAAAGTGGGAATATACCCCCTGCAGTTTTATAAGAAAAGACAGTCTCATGCTGTTGACTATATCCTGCTGACACTAGGTTGAAACCTTTCATTTGGGTTTCCGTTTTTCAAAGAATTCGAACAATTTCAAACAATCCGCTTAAAAAGAAGTTACCCACTGAAACCCATGCACCCTATAGACTATAATGGGGTCCGTACATTTTCTACCCAAAAAATGCAGAGAGAAAAGTCTTTCAAGCAGAATGATGAACAGAAACCCTGAACACGCAACAAGCGCAGGTGTCAATCCAGCCTGAATTGGATTCTGCCTCGATAGTTGCAGCGGAAGCCGGGCTGTGAATTAGGCCTGGTTCACATCTGCGTTGGGTATTCCGTTTGGGGAGTCCGCTAGAATCCCACCCACTTACTTCAAAGTGGGTGGAATTCTAGTGAATCTCATCCACACATTGCAGAAAAATACGCACAGCAGAAATGCTTTGATTTCCAAAATGGTCTCGGATGTAGAAATCATAGCATGCCAATTATACCTATGGAAATACCAGTGGTTTACCTATAGATGTAATTTTTGTGTTTTCGCTATAGCCCCTTACATGGAGCTTTAGCCAAAATCTCACTAAACATATAGTAAGTATGTGTCTTTGCTGACATGCAAAATTGTATATAAGTCTCTCAATGCAAAAGGTGAGTCTCGCTATTCTGCATTTTCCCACACCCATAACCAGCTACTATTTATGGCCCAGCAAACAAACATATGCAATAATCCCATTAAAATGCAAATGAAGGTAATATAGAGCAAAGAATGCAAGAATGTCTTATAGTTTATGAAGTGTTGAATTGTTATCTCCCCAAGGAGGTGGTATTATTTATATCGTGTGCGGGCCACAAGGACAGGGCATTATTTATACTGTGTAGTGGCCACAACAAGGGGGCATTATTTATACTATGTGGGATCTACAATGAGGGGGCATTATTTGTACTGTGTGTGGGCCACAAGACAGAGGATTATGGATACTGCCTGTGGGCGAGAAGGAGGGGGGCATTATTTATACCATGGGGGGCATTAAACTGTGGGGGCCAAATGTGCAGGATATTAAATGTAGGTTAATGGCAGGAATATTGAAATTAGAGTTGTAATTTACTTACCTGGTCTGGGGATTGCTGACAAATACTATTTTTCTGAGTTTTTTCTTCCCCTAATATATTGAGAAATGTTTGAGATTCTGAAGCTAAAATTGACAAGTTGCATATTTGAAAATGCAAAAATTCTCATTCACTTTGATCATATTGTAAAATGCAGCATTTTTTTACTGTTTAAGCAGCAAATAAGTCATCAATCAGTGGCATAACTAGGAATGGCAGGGCCCCGTGGCAAAATTTTGTCATGGGGCCCACCCCCTTCCTGACCGACACCGAAGACCTCGACCGACCGACCGACCCCTGCTGCATTCCTGTGTGCTCTATTATGCTCCATAGTGGCCCCTGCACAGAGTATTATCCCCATAGTGGCCCCTGCACACAGTATTATGCCCCATTGTGGCCCCTGCACACAGTATTATGCCCCATTGTGGCCCCTACACACAGTATTATGCCCCATTGTGGCCCCTGCACACAGTATTATGCCCCATTGTGGCCCCTGCACACAGTATTATGCCCCATTGTGGCCCCTGAACACAGTATTATTCCCATAGCGGCCCCTGCACAGAGTACTATGTCCCACAGTGGCCCCTGCACACAGCATTATGCCCCATAGTGGCCCCTGCACACAGTATTATGCCCCATAGTGGCCCCTGCACACAGTATTATCCCCCATAGTAGCCCCTGTACACAGTATTATGCCCCATAGTGGCCCCTGCACAGAGTATTATGTCCCACAGTGGCCCCTGCACACAGCATTATGCCCCATAGTGGCCCCTGCACACAGTATTATGCCCCATAGCGGCCCCTGCACACAGTATTATGTCCCATAGTGGCCCCTGCACACAGTATTATCCGCCATAGTGGCCCCTGCACACAGTATTATGCCCCATAGTGGCCCCTGCACACAGTATTATGCCCCATAGTGGCCCCTGCACACAGTATTATGCCCCATAGTGGCCCCTGCACACAGTATTAGCCCCATAGTGGCCCCTGCACACAGTATTATGCCCCATAGTGGCCCCTGCACACAGTATTATGTCCACTGTGGACACCCATAAATAATTATTATACTCTGGGGTCTTTTCAGAGCCCAGAGTATAATAATTGGAGACCCGGGGGGAAACAAACATAAAAAACACTATTACTTAGCTATCTCCCACTGCAGTCTTTGGTGGTGTCGGTCTTCTTTAATGACATGCTCATGTCGCATGACCCGGGACGCAGGACATCAGGGACATCACACAACTAGGCCTGAAGCCTTCCCAGAGCGTGGAAAGGTAAGTAACACATTTATTATGTTCCTTTACCTTTATGGGCCTCCAATCATTATACTCGGGGGTCTGAAAAGACCTCCAGCCAGTAATGGCCTATTAAGAAAAAAAAAACAAAAACGCAGTAGTAGCGGCTGTCGCTGGGCCCCTAATGTCCCGGGCCCTGTAGCAGCCGCTACCCCTTCTACCCCGGTAGTTACACTACTGTCATCAATATCATTTTGTCCCAGGGGCAGAAATAGAAATCTGAGGGCCCCTGTGCATGTCCAGTTATAGGCCCCTTGTTTTTCAATAGCGCAATATATGTCTCTCATAAAATGTTCATAAAAGTGTTGATAAAATGTATGGGTACATGGCAGGCAGGGCAGGTTTTAGATAAATTGAGACCCTAGGCCATACCTCCGAACCGTCCCGATTTTCCGTTGAACATTCACGATTCCGCTGACGTGTCCCGCGGTCCCGGTTGGAGGGAGGTATGTCCCGATTTCAACTCAGATCTGCGTCCAGAGGATGCAGATCTGAGTTGAATACATACGTGGCTAAAGCAAGGAGCTGTCACAGTTCAGCTCCTTGCTTTGCCGCGTCACATCGCGCCTACAACAGTATTAGCGAGACAGCGGAGAGAGCGGCGGCGGAGCAAGGAGAAGGTAAGTGTAATGTGTGTACACATTTAGGTGGAACATGAAACTGGGGGCAGATGAAGGAGAGGACGGCATGACACTGGGGGCAGAGATGGAGGGACATGAACCTGGGGCAGAGATGTGGGGACATGAATCTGGGGGCAGACATGGGAGGAGGACATGAATCTGGGGGCAGAGATGGGGGGACATGAATCTGGGGACAGAGATGGGGGACATGAATCTGGGGGCAGAGATGGAGGGGACATGAATCTGGGTGCAGAGATGGGGGGATATGAATCTAGGGACAGAGATGGAGGGGGGACATGAAACTGGGGGCAGATTAAGGGTGTATATGAAACTGGGGGATAGATAGAGGGGGGACATATAATTTACGGGTGACTGTAGGAGGATTATACTGTTTGGGAGTACGTGAAAAATGAATGAGAATGGGCGGAGTCAACATAAAAGTGGGCGGAGCCAAATTTGCCACACATTTTGTTCCTCTTTCTGCTTTTCAAAAGTTGGGAGGTATGCACTAGGCAAGTTTACAAGTGGGGCCCTAAATTCTTAGAAACACCCAGTGCAGGAAATGCTGCCATAGCGGCTGCTATGGGGGCCTACTTTTGTTTTTTAAGTAGGCCATAAACTGGTGGAGTTACTCCAGCAAGTAACAGGCCATATCTACTTACTGGTCCCCTCCAGGGGATCCTGTACATCCTATATCACATTGCTGACACTGAACAGAGACATGATATGGAATGCACAGGGATCGGCGAGTACAGCTGCGGTACTTGGTATGTTTGGGCAAACCTCGTAAGATCCATCTGGACAACAGACTGCTAGAGTATAATGTTCAGATGCCTGGGGCAGGTGAAAAAAAGCAAAAAAAAATAAATAAATAAAAAGTCTTACTTACCTCTCCTGTGCTCCAACGTGTTTCCTGCTGTCTTTGTCCCTTTTCAATGATGTCACAGATAGCATGTGTCCAGCTAGCGTCATTGAGCAAACAATGAATTTTCTGGCTTCATCATTTACATATATAGCAATAATCTTAGGAAATATAACGGTGATCATCCTGATGAATAGAATGCAAAACTGCAGTAAATACTGACAGCATAGCAAAGCAAATATTTATGAAATTATGGTTCAAGTTTTAGATACCATAGGAGATCTGTATTCCTACACACACATGACCGAACATGTGTACACACATACACACACACAGAACATGTACACAGGCATACACACAGCACTTAACTGGAGCTGAGTCAGGAATTGATTACACTAGACTGCAGCGGCCCAAAGTAATGGATAATCCCCTGCAGTGCAAGACTATGGGAGGAGGAGGAAGAGCTGTCAGCCTGTGCGGACACTTGGTAAGTGAGAGAGGCAGTCAGCACCCAGTGGACCCCTCAGGACCCCTGGGTGCTCACAGCTAATGGTGTTGAAGTCAGGGGCCCCCTGTGGAGTGGGGGTAAGGCAAACAACTTAAAGGGGTTGTCCACTTTCAGACCAATATTGAAAGACAAATGTTATGGTTTGTATAATAAAAAGGTGTACAATTGGAGTTCTATTGGGAAGCTGTTTTGAAGGCTGATTTTAAGCCGGATTCAGCGTCAAAATCAGTGCCAAAAAACTCTGTGCGCACTGACCCTAACTGTCTGGTTTTGTGGCCCCTATTCATTCAATGAATGGGTCCATGGAAACAGGGGCGATGCACGGGTGGTATGTGAATGTCCTCCATGCTGTTCAATCACGACCAGCAGCCTGCACATGGTAGGGTGCAATGGGCTTTAGATATTAGTTTCTGGACTCAAATACAAATGTTTATTCACTGATAGCAAGCAGAGATCTTGAAAATTGCTGAACCTACTATTATGCAGTGATTTAGCTGCCCTGTTTGAACAAGACCTATCATAAAATAGTGGTGTATAGGGTTTATTTTCTTATATTATATATGTATATTATACACATATACAGAGATCAAGTCAAGGAAGTGAAGCGTATAGCAATTTCTTCTTTACTGTTACCCTCGGGTATTTCAGGGCATGCTCACGGAACGTTTGTATAACTTTTTGCAACATGAAATATTTTGCATGTGATATTATTAGAAATGTACAAGTTGTCCCGGTCTTGCAACAATGTTTCTGTTCAATCTCTAACTTGCTACAATTACATTATACCGTCACGGTACACTCCATACGTTCCTAGCATTTATGTGCCTTGTAACACCCATGTGCTAAGTGTTTGTACACTTGCACAGCACAATGCAGATTTGTGTGAACAGTGAGGAATTCATTAGGTCACAGAAGACCGCCTACACTGGGACTACACAGGCTGTCTCTTCCATCTAGAAACTTTGGCAAGCAGCTTGGGAGGACTAGGTGTGGCTACGAAGCTTCTTATCTTACTAGTCAGTGCTGGGAGATTTGCTTCTCGCATAATGCAGGGTATATGGGTGGGACTGTAGACTAAACTTTCAATGTAACTTGTCCCAGAAGTTTTACTCTTTAGAGCCGCGGATATATTCTAAAGAAATCTCTACTGACAAGACCCAGCCTTGTCTTCTAATTCACAGTAAGTCTTTTCTATATGACAGAATGTGAGTAGCTGCAATTCGTACAACTTGTAAATCCTGTTTGCTCATTGAGTTTTATATTGGATGCAAATCCTCAAGATTATACAGGTGAGCGGATCACGTGACGGTGTTGAGGAAGCTGCTTCATGTGCTCATACAGCTCGCATTGACTTGCTATAAATCTGGTAGTCTAATACTGAATGGCGCAAATAATAATTCCTTAATATAATGTATTTATCAGGAATATACCCATTGTATGTGAACCTGATATTATCACGCCTGCCTTGTTATATAGGCTGCTGTGTTGTCAGACTGGAGGAACCTGTAGGGATTAGGAAATTCACAACAGGTTGTTTTGTTCATGGTCTGGTCTGAAATGAAATAGGGGGACAGATCAGTTGTAGGTTTAGGTTACCTGGTGACTTGTAGTCATGTGATATAAGATTGCAATGTTGTGCTACTACAGTACCGTGCGCCTTGTGATTCTGAATGCGGTCCCATTGTGACCTTTAGGGTTACCGCAACGTGACACTGCATATAAATCCAAACCTCCAGGCTCTCTCCTCAACCACATGCGCTATTAGGGCTAGTTCACACGGACATAGAGGGGGAGGATTATGGAATATACATCATAATAAGCTCCCTCACAATGGTGGTCTATGGAGACTGTTAGCATTCCTTTTTCGGAAAAAAGAAGCAAGCTGCCCTTTCTTCAGGCAGACTCTGCGGCTCGTTGAGCCACGGCGTCCGCCTTGCGGCAGCAACCTCCAGAGTCAGCCCATTCATTTGAGCCTATTCCCTTCGGAGTAGGCTCAAATGAATGGGCCGACTCTGGAGGTTGCTGCCGCGAGGTGGGCGCCGCGGCTCAATGAGCTGCAGAATCTACCTGAAGAGAGGGCAGCTTGCTTCTTTTTTCCGAAAAAGGAACGCTCTCGGTGACAAAATCTGTTCTTCCGCTCCCCGTGTGAACGGGGCCTTAAGTGTATCTGGCTGTGCAATATCTGCTATTAAATATTGTTCTGCCATATTGTTTTTTTTTTTCATTTGTGGTGCCAGATATTATATTAAGGACTAATTCACCCCAACGTATTTTTGGTCCATGTGCTGTGTCTATAACTAAACCTATAGGGAAAACGCCACTTGTATTATTGACATGTTGCGTTTTTGAAAATGCCACTTTTCCGCTGCGGATTTTTCCGGCAATGTGTAGATGGAATTATCCAGAATCTTATTCATTTTGCAGCGACTGGTAAAACGCTGTGTTTTTTTTCCACTGTGTTTTTTCGTAATGCAGGACTTCAGCCTATGTTTATGTTCACATGGTGGCATGTCAACAGGAATTTGAGGCAAACCTTACTTTCACATGTCAGTTAGGCTCAGATAAATGAGACGGGCCTAGTCGGTGGAGTGGCTTTTGCCACGGGTTCTGATTCAGCCGCAGAATCCATGGCAAGATCGATCAGGGTGCTTGTTTTTGAGAGTCCGGTATATATGTGTGAAATGGGGGCAACCTGGAGAGGTACAGAAAACAGTGGGGAAAAACAAGAGGGGGCATTATATTGTAGGCACAAAAGGATAGGGACTTCATACTGTTGGGGCAACTGGAGGGGGACATATAGAGACCACGGGGAGACAGGTTAATGTATGATGCCACTATAGGGTCATTACACTGAGGGCCAATGGGGGGGGGGGGGGGCAATATAATTTGCACAGGTGAGATATATCTAAGTGGTGGTAATGAAGGGGGTCCACTTTTGAAACCAAATGACCCTGACTCTTGGTTCTGGTTTTCAGGGCTTATCCCACTGATGTATTGATATTTACATATGTAGGTTTGATATATTATTTGGTCATCTCTTACCTTGATGTTATTTATGTCTTTCTATTTCTTGGGCAAGAAGTATTCAGGGAATGGTGTCAAAAGCAGGGTCTTTTTCTGCATATCACCGAAAAATTGGAGGGTTTCAGAGGTAAATTTATTTATGCATAATTAATGTGACCTAAAACAATAGTGATTGTCTGCAACACATCTACCCACTGCTGACAAATGCAAACTGTGCATTGGTACTGACATATCCTCCAAGGGTCTATGCTTCTTAATGGTTGAACATGGCCATATTATAGCTCTATTTTCTTTTTGGCTCCAACAGGTCAGGAATATAACTGCGTGAGCCTCATAATGTATCTGTATTCCTACCAGGCATACATACGGTAGGGGGGGGGGGGTTCATATCTAATTACATATGAGAGATTCTCACTTAACAATATTTACATACTGGTGAATCTGTACCAAAGTAATATAAATTTTCTGATTAATGCCATCAAAATGACTGACTATATAAGTTGCTCAAATCTATTCCTTGCTTAGCCTCTAAAGATAGTACAGTGTTGGCCAAAAGTATTGGCCCCCCTGCAATTCTGTCAGATAATACTCGTGTTCTTCCAGAAAATGATTGCAAGCACAAACTCTTTGGTATTAATATCTTCATTTATTTTGCTTGCAATGAAAAAAACACAAGAGAATGAAAAAAAAAAAAAAAAAAGTCAAATCATTGATCATTTTACACAAAACTCCAAAATGGGCCGGACAAAAGTATTGGCCCCCTCAGCCTAATACTTGGTAGCACAACCTTTAGACAAAATAACTGCGAACAACCGCTTCCGGTAACCATCAATGAGTTTCTTACTCTGCTGGAATTTTAGACCATTCTTCTTTGGCAAACTGCTCCAGGTCCCTGAGATGTGAAGGGGGCCTTCTCCAAACTGCCACCAAGAGATCTCTCCCCCACAGGTGTTCTATGGGATTCAGGTCTGGACTCATTGCTGGCCACTTTAGAAGTCTCCAGTGCTTTCTCTCAAACCATTTTCTAGTGCTTTTTGAAGTGTGTTTTGGGTCATTGTCCTGCTGGAAGCCCCCTGACCTCTGAGGGAGACCCAGCTTTCTCACACTGGGCCCTACATTATGCTGCACAATGTGTTGGTAGTCTTCAGACTTCATAATGCCATGCACACGGTCAAGCAGTCCAGTGCCAGAGGCAGCAAAGCAACCCCAAAACATCAGGGAACCTCCGCCATGTTTGACTGTAGGGACCGTGTTCTTTTCTTTGAAGGCCCCTTTTTTTTTTTTTTTTTTTTCCTGTAAACTCTATGTTGATGCCTTTTCCCATAAAGCTCTACTTTTGTCTCATCTGACCAGAGAACATTCTTCCAAAACGTTTTTGGCTCTCTCAGGTAAGTTTTGGCAAACTCCAGTCTGGCTTTTTTCTGTCTCTGGGTAAGAAGTGGGGTCTTCCTGGGTCTCCTACCATACAGTCCCTTCTCATTCAGATGCTGATGGATAGTATGGGGTGACACTGTTGTACCCTGGGACTGCAGGGCAGCTTGAACTTGTTTGGATGTTAGTCGAGGTTCTTTATCCACCATCCGTACAATCTTGTGTTGAAATCTCTCATCAATTTTTCTTTTCCGTCCACATCTAGGGAGGTTAGCCACAGTGCCACGGGCTTTAAACTTCTTGATGACACTGCGCGCAGTAGACACAGAAACATTCAGGTCTTTGGAGATGGACTTGTAGCCTTGAGATTGCTCATATTTCCTCACAATTTTGCTTCTCAAGTCCTCTGACAGTTCTTTGGTCTTCTTTCTTTTCTCCATGCTCAATGTGGTACACACAAGGACACAGGACAGAGGTGGAGTCAACTTTAATCCATTTCAACTGGCTGCAAGTGTGATTTAGTTATTGCCACCACCTGTTAGGTGCCTCAGGTAAGTAACAGTTGCTGTTAATTACACAAATTAGAGAAGCATCACATGATTTTTCAAACAGTGCTAATACTTTTGTCCACCCCCTTTTATATGTTTGGTGTGGAATGATATCCAATTTGGCTTTTTGACAATTCTTTTTGTGGTTTTCCATTGAAGACAAATTAAATGAAGATAATAATAACAAAGAATTTGTGCTTGCAATCATTTTCTGGAAGAAAATGAGTATTATCTGACAGAATTGCAGGGGTGCCAATACTTTTGGCCAACACTGTACATGACAGATGGCAAATCACACTGAAAATTTTAGGGGGGACGTGTACTATCCAGTTAAATCAATATGGACAGAATAAAGAGCCCATGTGTGAATATTTGAGTCATGCCTACATATGTAACCCTTGACTTCTTTGTTGTAAAGTTGTTATATCCCACAGTGAGCAAAATTTTTTGTTAATGGTGAGTTACACGCAGATGTACTAATATTTTCAAATGATTAGACAATATGAGAGCAAGTTCCATTTATATCATACTAGCCTCTACCCAGGACTTCGTCTGCGTGTTCTTGGCATCGATTATCCACCTATATTCAGAAAATTCCGTCGATGGTTTGCCTGCTCCAGCCTTTTGGCAGCGTGCAAGCTGTCCTGCTACTGAACTTGTTCCTCACACCTTGCCTGTGATTGTTCTGGCATCTCAACAGCTCGCTGGGACGTCATATGAGTTGTTGGTGGTGTTGATGATCTGCCTGACTCGGCGTTTCGATAGCTGTCAAGCTGGCCTGCCACTGAACTAGTTCCTCACAGTGTGCCTGTGATTATTCCGACATCTCAGCAGCTCGCTGGGACACCATATAATGAGTGTGTTGTTGGCACCTATGATCCCCGTCAGCTCCGCTTAAGGAGAAGTCTGTTGACTTCTGGCTACCTTCATAGCTCTCATTGTTTGCGACAAATTAGATTTTCTTTTTCCCGGCATGTTTAAAATTGGCAAACTGCCAATTTGGACTAAAGTTGTTTTCCCATGTTAGTGTGTCAGCATGTTGCCTAGAGCAGATCAGATAATATGCAAAAGAAAGTACACAATACACTGAGGGTTATCTGACTGTTTACATAGAGAGATAGACCTTGCTTTATCAGAAGCTGAGATAAGCTGCTGGCAAGAGCACTTTAATATATTATGTGAACATAAATTCATAACAGTCATGAAGCCATGTCATTTACTGGGATAAAAAGTAGCCTATGTGTTAATCAAGGTTACAAACTATGTACCAAATTTCATCTAAATCTGTTCAGCCATTTTTGCGTGATTGAGGAACAAACATCTAAACACACAGACTTTCACATTTAATATTAGTAGGATGAACATACTCTTAGGCAAGGACCCCAGGTTGCGAGAATGCAGTGTTAACGTCTCAGCAACAAATACTGCATTTCACATTACCTGCTGCTAAGTGGGTTGGACTCGCAATTTCAAAAAAGCTCTCATCTTAGAAAATCGAAGCATGTCAATTATACCTGTGGAAATGCTGCTGCATGGGTGTGTTATGTGCATATATATTCTGTGAAAATTTGTTTTTGTTTTAAATTCTGATTTGTATTAACAATTTACAAATAAAGTTCACAAAATATGCAGATCAGAAACCTCTGATCCTGGTCCTGCACTATACAGTCACTATGGGTAGGTGTTTTCTCTGACTATCGATATATTCCATTATGTCATTATTGTGATATTTATTTTCTACTCTCTCTGCATTCACACTGAGACTTTATTACTTCGTGACTATTTTGGCATAACTACTATTGGTTTACTTGCCTTATGTGATTTGCCTTATATGCATTGTCTGTGATACTTTGCTTATGCAGCCACTAGTTGCATGTCACTTAGTGATCTATACATATGCTTACTTCCTAGTTATACTATATTTAGACTTAGACATTGTCTTATATTATTGATTTACTTGTATCACCTATTAATTTATTGCATCATTGTGGTTTACATATGCTAGCAGTAGTTTGCTATAGGGCTTATTCACTACTTATCCCTAGTGCTGCTTATTTAGTTACTGTCTTCCATTTTATTGGATATTTACATAAATTACATTCTACATTTTGGACCATTATCTGTATAGGATCCCCTTCTTGCCTGTTGGTAGATACCTTCCCATATATATATTTACTAGCTGGTACCCGCGACTTCGTCTGCGGTGATTGTAGTAGTGGGTATATACAGGCGTGGGTAAGGTTTTCGTAGTGTGTATAAGGTATGGGATATGAAATGTAACTTTGTATCTTGTTTTTGCTATAATTCAGAGAATACGTGAGACTTTTGTGTTGAAGTTACTTTGTATTAGAGCTGCTATATATACGGTGTTGTGAGAAACTTTACATAGTGACTTTGGGACAGAAGTATTTGAAGTTAACCCTTTCCCGCCAATGGCATTTTTTGATTTTCGTTTTTGACTCCCCTCCTTCTAAACCCCATAACTTTTTTATTTCTCCGCTCCCAGAGCCATATGGGGTCTTAATTTTTGCGGGACAAATTTTTCTTCACTGTTCAACCAAAATGACATGTCCCCTGTATTCTGTGTTTCGTTATGATTCCCGGGATACCAAATTTATATGGTTTTATTTACATTTTGACCCCTTTAAAAAAAAAATCCAAAACCGTGTTAAATAATTATTTTTTGAAAAGTCGCCATATTCCGACAGCCGTAACTTTTTTATACGTGCGTGTACGGGGATGTATTGGGCGTCTTTTTTTGCGGGACTGGGTGTACTTTGTAGTTCTACCATTTTCAGGAAATGTTATTGCTTTGATCACTTTTTATTCAAATTTTTATCAGAATCAAAACAGGGAAAAAATGGCGGTTTGGCACTTTTGACCATTTTTCCTGCTACGGCGTTTACCGAACAGGAAAAATATTTTTATAGCTTTGCAGAGCGGGCGATTTCGGACGTGGAGATACCTAACATGTAGGTGTTTCACAGTTTTTAACTACTTTTATATGTGTTCTAGGGAGAGGGGGGTGATTTGAATTTTTAATCCTTTTTATTTATTTTTTTTTATATTTTTTTAGTTTTTTAAACTTTTTTTTTGAATTTATTAGACCGCCTAGGGGTATTGACATGGGTGGGCGGTGTCGCGGATTGTCAGAGCGGTGGGGGTCGGCAAACATGGTTGCTCTGGAGCGTTAAAGAGCGCCTCCTGGAGTATCGTTAAGGTGAGGGGCAAAGTGGTAAAGTATATGTATATGAGATTGTGTGGGGTTAGGGGCGAGGCTGCCGAGGGCAATATGAATTTTGTGGCTTGTTATGGTCCAAAGTGTGTGAGATTGCAGAGATGGTGGTGTGAGTTTGGGTTTTGTGGGGGTCCTGGCACAAACGTATGTGCGCTATTGTGACGAAAAGTAGCCTATTGTTTAAGCGGGTGTATTAACTATGTTTGTGGAAACTTTCAGCCAAATCGGTGGAGCGGTTTTTCCGTGATTGAGAAACAAACATCCGAACATGCAAACATCCAAACACACAAACCCACAAACTCACAAACTTTCACATTTATAATATTAATAGGATACATTGTTTCTCAATAAAGATATTGTATTTTATTTGTTATTTATGTTGAGCATTCCTTTCAGCTTTGTTTGTTAAGATTGAAAGTTAGCATAAAGCAGGAAATTTAACTTAGTGTTGGGAAGCAAACGTTGCAGAGAGGCTAAAGAGATCGGTTTCCCTTCAGTGACTAAGTCATTGAGTTTGAAGTCATTTTAGCTTTGACCAGAAACCTTGGTCTGCAGAGGAGTGTTTGCCAATAATCGCCGGCACCGCAGAAGTAGGCATTATTGGAGAGGGTCATGGTGATAGTTTTTGACCATACTGTAACCACATTTCACATGGGCCATATAGAAGTGTGTTGAAAGACGGATTATTGAGCATTGTAGGGTCTGGTGCCCACAGAAAAGGCACGTGCGACCCATCAAAGTGGGCATGTTCAAGTGCAGTAGGAGTCTGATTTCCTATGGGAAAGGTCATGGACATCCATCTCGAAAGCTGTATCACTTTGTAAAGGGTAGAGAAATCTGGCAGTGCTATTCCTCCTTTAGGTCTAGTAAGCAGAGAGTAGGACATCCTTGGGGTTTTGTACCTAGTAGATAGGGATTTCAGAGAAGCAAAGAAAGCTTTTGGTAAGGAGATGGAGAGCATTTGCAGAAGATACAGAATCTTCGGAACAATATAGGTCTGGAATATCTGTGAAAAATGTGATGCATTTCTGCAGAGTTTTTTGGCCATGGCTCGCTACATGGGGCCTTAAACTGACATGCCCAAATTGCCTCATTTCTGTGCATTTTTAATTATAAATTAGTATATCTTACACCATGTCCAGTCACACACAAGTTCCATTCCTGGCATGTATATAGTTTAGATTCTACCACACTTATCTTAGTAAATTTCCGTAACTATATGCATAGATACCTGCATCAGCACGATAGCAGGCTTGCTTTCTGTCACTCCAGGCTATTGTAGATCAATGTTCTATGTATCGTATACAGGAAAATGAAATTCATTATTTTGCCTGTATGTTGTTGTGACATTATCTTATCTTCATCTTATACATGTTC
The DNA here is from genome assembly GCF_031893055.1 of Leptodactylus fuscus. Taxonomy (NCBI): domain Eukaryota; kingdom Metazoa; phylum Chordata; class Amphibia; order Anura; family Leptodactylidae; genus Leptodactylus; species Leptodactylus fuscus. The sequence continues at coordinate 196,480,823 of NC_134269.1, read as the reverse complement.
TATCAATGTAGTATACTTAAAAAAAACTTGTTTGTCACATATTCTTCATTTGTGTGCTCAAACATTGCCGTCCTTGAAGAAAGAACCTACAAATCATTGTCTTAGTTGACCTTTGTGCTGTTTTCTTAAAAATGAGCTTATTCTACGATCTGTCTAGCTATAGTTGACGTAGATGTTTTTTTCTCGTCGGACAAGTGTGGCCTAAAAATAACGTACGTAGTTATGTTACCTTCCAAATGTGCAGGGTTATTAAAATTGTACCAAAATGCGTTACAGTGGACTTCAGTGTGGGACTGAGATTACTGGGAGCTACAGTAGGCAGATTTGGTAAAAATTCTGCAATGTAAGAATACTTTCAAAAATAGAAATTAACCTTTACTATTGCGTCACGCTAGCCTTACGGTAAATCATTAATAATAATTAGAGATGAGCGAACAGTAAAATGTTTGATATTAGATATTCGTTTCGAGTAGCCCCTCAATATTCGACTACTGGAATTGAATATCGAATCCTATTATACTCTATGGGGGAAAAATGCTCTTTTCAGGGGTAGACAACATTCGATCAAATTGAACTTACCAAGTCCACGAGTGAGGGTCGGGCTGGATTCTCCGAGAAGTCTTCTCCATGCAGTGTCCCCGCGGCGTCTTCTGGCTCTGAATTCTCTCTGCCAGGCATCGGGCCTGGGCAGAGCCGACTGCGCATGCTCGCACTACAAGAAAAAGGCCGCTTACAGACAAAGCGGCCATTTTCTTGTAGTGTGGGCATGCGCAGTCGGCTCTGCCCAGGCCCGATGTCTGGCAGAGTGAATTTAGAGCCGGATGACGCCGCGGGGACACTGCACGGAGAAGACTTCTAAAGGTAGGAGAAGAACCAGCGTTGATTGGCCGACTGTATAGCATTCGGCCAATCAATGCTGGTTCTGCATTGAATTTTTTCATTTGAATAGCGAGTGGTACTCGATCGAGTACGAGTATTTCGAATACCGCAGTATTCAATGGAATACCTACTCGATCGAATACTACTCGCTCATCTCTAGTAATAATCTATTGCCAGACCCATTGTTCCAGAGCCTGGGCCCCCCACAGGATCCCCTAGTATACAAATGGGTCAGTCTGACCCCAACATGTAGAAGATATTCCCATACATAGCAAGTATGTATTTCCTTAGGCCTGGTTCACATCTGTGTTCAGTAATCTGTTCGGGGAGTCCACCTGGGGACCCTCTTGAATGGAATACCGAACGCATTGGCAAGCAGTGTGCAGTGAAAGCACACGGATCCCATAAACTATAATGGGATCTGTGTGCTTTCTGCGCGATGTCTGCGGACAGAAAAGTACTTCACAACCTGTCCGCATGACTCATGCGGAGACCGCACGGAAAGCACGTGGACCCCATTATAGTTTATGGAGTCTGTGTGCTTTCACTGCACACCGCTTGTCAATGTGTTCGATAGTCCATTCGGAGGGGGTGCCCAGGCGGACCCCCTGAATGGCATACTAGACGCAGATGTGAACCAGGCCTTATTCAGGTTTCGTTGTTTAGTTTTTCACAAGTTTTTTCACAAGTTTTTTCACAAGTGTATTGGACTTTCTTTTTCTCTTGTTTCCTTAAAATACTATCAGTTACAAGTATGTTTGCTCTTAGCTGAAGGACACAAAACAGATTATACTAGGTTTACTTAAGAACAGAGTGAACAAATACATCAGTCTAGATGATTCTATAGTAGTAATGTGGGGTTAATACATAGTATTCCAATGGAAGTTCCACACCAGAAGCAAATATCTAGGGATGTGGGCTTATATCTGCTAATATTACATTACCAAAACAAAAAAAAATAATAATAGGATTTCCAGATACAATAAATGACAGATGTGAATGGCTTTAATGGACCTCACTCATGATAATGTCGTCCTTTGGGTTTCCAGCAGGGAACCCAGCGTTTTAACAGGCAAAATATTCTCTGGCTCTCAGCACACATGGGAGCAAAGGTTAATGCCTGTCTCCTAACATCCACCGTATAGATCCACTGTATAGATTTAGTATATAAAGCTATGACCACACAGGGCAAGGTCTCTATGCAAGTCCCTACCATAGTACAATAATGTTGTTTTTTGTGGTGATGTTTTTTTTTTTTTACAAGACTGTTTTCTAGGCAGGAAAGTGAACTATGAAACCGCTTCTTTGAAAAACAAATGCACTACAGATTGAAATATTGATGAAAAATGGACGTAGCCATTGGCTCATGCTCCATAATCGACTTCAATGGATGTCTTCCACGTACAATTTGTATCTATATTATGCAAAATATACCCATTTTCCAGCAAAAAAACCCCGGAGTTTTCATAGTGATGCCCTATCCTCGGGATAGGTTATCAGTATCTCATCTATAATGTCCTACGTTAGGTTTCCACCAAGGACTTCTCTATTTTTTTTTTTATCAGGAAAATAATATTGCATATGGTTTATGAAGGAACACTTGAGCGTTGTTAAAGTTCTGTATGCAATGTTTTAATTTTTTTTTATTTTTTTTATTAGTAGATAGATTTAGGACTGTATTCAATGAGAATATTGCAGGTAAATTTTGGCATTGGAACTCTCCAGGAATGGCTCCTCCCTCTTCCTCTCTGCTAGTAGTGGGTGGAATAGGTTAGTTAGGGGGATGGAGGTGAGCTAGTAGTGGGCGGGATAGCTTAGCTAGGGAGACTGGTGGAGGGTGGGAGGGGCTAGTAATGAGTGGGATAGCTTAGCTAGTGAGACAGGGGGAGGGGCTAGTAGTGGCCAGAATAGCTTAGTTAGGTAGACAGAGAGGAGTGTGGAACAGAGTGAGAGAAGATGTGGGGCTGAGTGAGGGGAACTAGTGTTGAAGGTACACGGGAAGCTGTACAGCAGGAAGTTACACCATGTAAACAAATGCAGAGGATGCCAGGAGCTCCTGCAGATACCCCAAAATCACTATAAACACTGCTAAAGGTATGCATGTACTTATTAACCCATTACGAGCACTAACACACCTTTCTAAAAAAAAAATAAAAAAATCTGCCCAGAAAACCCCTTTAATAAGTTCCTGTCTTTTTAATAAATATATGCTTAGTACAGCATTCTTACACATAACCTCCCGTGCATTTCATTTTTATTTATCACATCCCTTGCTCATAGGTTAATATATTTATGGATTTCAATATTTCTTTAATATGCCATATTTGTTTTCATAGCAAGTCCCCAGTTGTGAAGCTTAATAACTAGAAGCCCAGGTCTGTTGCAATGATCAAAATTTCTGCTCTACTTAATATTGATCAGGACTCTGTTGTGTTCCAAGTCTTAAATCTATCTCATGAATATTGCTACATTGAAAAGAAAACTTGAAGAACTTATTGACATCAATTAGGAATTCACATTTCAGACCGACTTGAAGAAAGTTTGGCACTCGTTCTAAGTCAATGATGTTGAAATCGATACGGAGCATGAATTCGTAGATGGGGAAAGTGCTCACTAAAAAATGAAGCATTCATACAGCGCTTACAAAATACTGTACATGCACTTGTATTGTTAGGGTCATATTTAGAATGGCCAAACAGACGATTTTGTGACTGCACTAGAAGGAAATTAAATTGGGTAATAGACGTTCTACATCATTGACTTCCATTTGCTGTTCCCTAAAAATAGACACGTTCGTCTTCTTGCAGTCTTAGTTGGCATAAGAGGTTCTGTAAATTTCTGTGAAGTTTGAAGATGTCAAATGTTGAACTAATAAAGACCAAGAAAACTGCAACTAGAAGGAAAGAATTATTTAAAGGGATGTCTATAAATTTATTAATGTCTATGTTTAAATCATTTTAAAGGGATTTTATCATTCAGAAAACACTTTTTTAGCTAATCGTATGCCTGGAGAGCCTTTAAAAAGGCGGAGTCTAAGATCGGACCACAGAAGTCTCCATTATGGTCCGATCTTAGACTCCGCCTCCTCACAGACGAGCCTCTGGCAGAACCAGCGTTGATTGGCCAAATGCTGTACACCGGCCAATCAACGCTGGTCAATGCATTCCTATGAGAAAAAGTCAGCTCCCTCGTAACAGTAAGCTACCAGCATTCCCGACTAGCAAGGACAAGCCTGCTGCAGAACGAGCATTGATTTGAATATTTACTGCAAATAGCTAGTAGTAGTCGATCGAGTACGAATATTTTGAATACCGTAGTATTTGATCGAATACCTACTCGATCGAATACTACTCGCTCATCTCTAGTTAGTTCTACTATGCAGTAGTTAATAATAATGATTTATTTAGAATTAGAAACTTTGCAAATCTAATATTGAATCTGCAAACCATTAAACCTTAATGAGTATTTTATCTTCCTATTTTCATACAAGCTTTGGAATATGATAAAGAATAATTAACTGAGGATAAAAAGTTTACCTTATTATATTAAATAAAGTTATTACTGATGAGAACGGTACAATGATTAATGTGTAACATGAAACCATCCCATAATATGGGAGCATTCCGAAGTTACTGACAGTGAGGGATATGACCTATATATAATGAGAAGGTGACAGGCAGAGTGCTGGAGTCCCGCTATATCAGCCCAAGGTTTCTCACCTATGTGTGGTCTAGTGTGGATCTGGAATAGGCTTCAGTCCAGGTGTGGGTCAAAGGCTAATTACTGGCCCATAAAAGACTGAAGAGTATGGCAGATCCAGGGAGTGAGAGGAGGCGTCTGTATCTGTCCTGATACTCTGAGTCCGGTGAGATTGTATTGTACTTATTTGTTTGTTTGTGTGGCTGTTAGTAAGTCACACATATAGTTAGCTTATTATTACTGTTTAATTAGTAGCTCGGACGAGCAGGATTTTGTTTCTGATTGTTTTGCCTGAAGTTAAGGTTGTATTTTATATGGAAAAAAATTTTTGTGGCTGATGTAAAGGTTTATTTATTTCACTGGGTTTTTGTTTTGTTTTGTTTTTAATAAACCAGTTTGCTGCAAAATTTGTCTCTGGTTGGAAAAATTCTGCTGCTTCTACCGAGCTACATTCCCTACTATATATGTATTGCACCTTACAATTTTAAGTTTGAAATGCTTCAACCATATGAAAATTAAATACATTATCTAGAGATGTCCAATGATCAATAAATGTCAATTGCCAAAGATTTTATTGTCGATTAGCACTGAAAAAACTTGTTCTTCCCTTATTTTTGAATTTTAAAGAGGCTACCCGGAGACTATAATTCACATATTTCTGTGACAGGTTCTGACAGGACCACATGTCTGATTTCTGGACTGGCTCTTTCAGACTCTCATGATATGTGTCCCTGGTCGTCACATATATCCCACACCTGGAGATACTGAGAGTAATCACATGCAAATTACATCCACTACTGCAAAAAAACAACCTTTTAAAATCCATATTTCCAGACCCCCCCTCTCCTGTGCTATAGGCAGCCACCTAATGTCAGGAATATGGTCATTAGCAGCTCACTGTCACCTCCAACTAACTCAGGAACATTCCCATGCAGACAGAAAAGGTGCAAAACCTGCCCTCACATCATGACCACCAACAAGATAAAGATACCAAATTCTAACAGGGAATATAAAATCCCAGGTACGTTCACCTGTAACACACCTAATGTAATGTAATTAATAATTATGCACCAAGTGTTCCACTGAAAATCTGTATGTTGAAGAGACAGGTCAGAGCATAGAATGCGGATGAACTCACACCGCCATACAATTAGAGAACGAAGAATGGACCTTCCCATGTCAAAACATTTCTGCAACGAAAATCACAATATCACCAATGACATGAAAATTTTGGTTTTAAGAGGGAATTTTAAATCAAGGAAAGAGAGAAGAATTTGAGTACAAGCTGATGACCTTGCTTCACACTCTCCAGGAAGGGATGAATCTATCACATGGGTTCATGGCATCCTACAGAAATCACTGAACTGAGACAACCATAAAATACTGCTAAGAACATTGTGAACTGATGAATTGTTTACTTGTATGTACAAATAACCAATATACTTCTTCCACCCTCCCTCCTAAAGTTTTATTCCTAAGTGTCCCTCTGTACATAAATATGCATCCGTCAGAAATTTTGTTTAAATTTCCCTGAGGGAGAAGCCGAGATCTTCGAAAGCTTGTAATCTGTCATCATCATTATTAGTTAGCTATTTAAAAAAGTATCAACTACTGAAGTCTCAAGTGTTTTTTTTTATGTTTTTTATATTAGCGAAGAATAGTGATTTGAGTTTAGTCTAGTGTATATCATCCTTCCATTTTCCCAACTGGCACTAACATTGAAGTGATGCAAATACAGACATTCATATGACGAGAACGTAACCTGTTGTGACAGAATCTTCTTCAGATATTTAAGGATTTGTCATAGAACTTTTACAGCACTTTTTATTTGTACATTAGTAAAATTGAAACAGACTTTAAGGTCAATTTTGTAATTGTTCCTATAACCTCACCGTCCGTTCAATAATTTATATTTGGGATAGAAAACTTTATTACTTTTGTTTTCTAGACATTTTTGAAACGCTTTATAAATACCAATAGAGAAGTACAGTCAGATCTGAACCGTAGCAGCGCACAATTAACCTTCTCCATGTTCATTGAAACATCCTTTCAATGTCACTTCATCCATGCATTTCTCGGAATCGATAGATTGCTTTGCGTAATAAGAAAATGGGCAAAGTAATATTATTGGAAATGGAAGAAGAGGTCATTGCGCAGTCTTGACTTCCATTACTTGAATAACTTTTGGTTGAAAATCCTTTGCAAAACACCAGGTTGAAATGGTATGTAACATCACAGGGTGTTGGGCTACAGAATGCGAACCACATAGATTGTAATGGAATCCGTGTGGTTTCCGTTCAATTTCTGCGTAAAAATGCGGAGAGAAAAGTTCTGCTTGCTTGTTTTTTTGGTTTTCCTTTGTCTGTTTTTTTTGGGGGGATTGTAAATCGGTACAGATTCAAGTGAAAAATCCTGCATTTTGTATTTAAGGCTTGATTCACATCTGTGCACGGGTTTACCTTCAGGGGGTCCACTTGTGACCCTCCAAACGGAATCCTAATCCACATAAAGAAGAGGGTACCTTAGGAAACAAACACACAAACGTACAAACATCCAAACATACAAACTTTCACATTTATAATATTAGTAGGATTGAATATTCTGAACTACTTTGCGTCAATTCCCTGTGACCTCTTAGATCTCTGCTTGCTCTGAGTTTTTGTTTATTTCAAGGGGATATAAATCGGTCCTTGGCATGTAATGCACACACATGCACTCTTCATTACAAAACAGACTTATTACTTATTACTGTGCTGTGACTGTATTGACCCGGCACCTGTGTTCATCGCATGATAATGTCCTGAGTTTTATCTACTGTAAGTAAGCAGAATGAAGCAAGCAGAGAACTTGAAAACAGAATTGGTAAAGGTAGTGTATAGGAAAGTTGTATGACTTATGTGGGGAAGGTCGCTCGGTAGAAGCAGTGGTGCAGACCCAACAAGTCAGAGACAGGGACACATATCTTGCACCAAAGCGGTTTAGTTAAGAAAAACAACAAAATAAATAAATCTTGATGTCAGGCACAAAAATGAGCAAAATAAAATACATTTTTAACTTCAGGCAAAATAATATCAAACAAAATCCTGCTCGTCTGAGCGCTAACTAAACAGAAAAATACTAATTGTACCTGTGGCTTACTACCAGCCACACATATCACACGGCTTTCAGTTTCAGGACAGACCCAACCACACCCTGAAGTGCAGACTTTTATGGCCCAGAGATAAGCCCAGGACCCACATCTGGGGCTCAGGTCTACTCCAGATCTGCCCTGGACCACAAATAAGTCAGGAATCTGGGGCTGATATACCTGGACTCCATCACTCTGTCTGTCGCCTTCTTTTACTTATTATACAAACAATAACCTGTATTCCTCAAAACTGGCCAACATCTTCTAACATCAATTTAGAGCAGTCGTTCTTAACCAGGGTTCGATTGAAACCTAGGCCCTATGCACGGTTCATTTTGTGTACCAGTAAAAAATATACCTATGTCTTGAATTTGGGGAAAAAAAAAATCATATATATTTGGCTTTTGTGTTCTTTGTTTTTCGATTAGAATTTTTTTTTGTTTTTATAAGTAAAATGAAGCCTGATCCATTGTGCCAAAGTGTAATTAAGCCGTGTACTGAAGGTGCGGTGAATTAGAGAGGCTTCATTAGATGAGGTCCTTGAGACAAAGCACACAGTGACAGTGATAAACTCCCCGCTACTACAAATGTAGATCGCATTACTTAAAGAGCATTCCTCTCCTACTGAAATGGGAGCGTGTCTCTTCTAAGAAAATAATAAAGGTTATTTATTATAAGCAGCACATAAAGAACACCACAGTACATTATGGCACCGATAGTCATCAATACCGTAGATGATGCTACTGTTGGAACGGCTGCTCAATTTAATTGTGAATGATAGCCTGGTTGGCTCACACAGATAAAACTGGAAGCAGAAGGCATATCATATATTAACCTCTGGAGAATGGATTGTACTGCAGTGTATACATGAGATAATAGAAGCTTGGTATACCACCAAATAGCATAGCCCCTTTCTATGTAACTCATTAACAATATTTAACCTGCTGAGATTTTTATTTAGTTATTTTGATTGCTTATATAGTGCCAACATATTCCACAGTGCTTTACAGCCATTGCAGCATCAGGGCCACAAGAAAATGGCAGATGCAGCAACCACAACAAATATTGTAGAGATCTCTTCTCTTAATAAGACCTGTAATAGAATAGAATAATAATAGAATAATAAGGAAATATATTGTGGGGAAGTTAGCTTAGTAGAAGCAGTGGAGCGGACTCAAACAGTCAAGACAGGGACACAAAATGTTCAGCAAACTGGTTTATTTAGAAAAAAAAAGGAAAATAAATAAAACAAAATACAGCCTTAACTTCAGGCAAAAACAAAATATAATCCTGCTCGTCTGAGCCACTAGCTAAACAGAATGGATAACCTAACTATACGTGTGGCTTACTTCCAGCCACATGAACGCAAAAGGCGCAGTATAGTCTCACCAGACTCAGGGTTACAGGACAGAACCATACACCTCCTAGACAGACCCCAGTGATGTGTCTCTTATCCCCTATTCTCTTGATGGCAAACCTATGGCACGGGTGCCAGAGGTGGCACTCAGAGCCCTGTCTGTGGGCACCATTCTCTGGAACAGATTATATTGTAAAGGGCCAATGTGGAGCAAACTGTACTGTGTGAGGGTCATTGTGGAGCAGATTGTACTGTGTTGGGGGCCTCTGTGAAGCAGACTGGACTGTGTGAGGGTCACTGTGAAGCAGATTGGACTGAGTGGGGACCCTTTACTATTTAAATCACACAGTATCTGTTTTATAGCAGACATATCTTTGCACGGTCACTATAAAACAGGTCTGTGCGATATACCAAATGCAGTGCAAAGTTGTTTGTGTAATTGAAAGCGTTGTATAGCCCCATTCACTCAACCATTTTTTTTTCAGGTCCTCAATTGTGGATCCGCATAGTATTAAGGTTAAATTGCTGTGTAGGCAGTTTGTGATAAATTAGTGGGTTTTGGGTTGCAGTTTGGGCACTTGGTCTCTAAAGGTACGCCATCGCTGCCCTATCCTGTAAAAATGGGATTATTGTCTCTATGGGACAACCCCTTTATGTCAAAGATAATTTTATTTATTGAACATTTTTCAGCTATATACTTCCAGATAATCTTCACTCCCTTTTAATATCTTACTATGAAGAGTCATGCCTATAGTTGAAAGTAAAATGTTTGACAGTCACAGATGGAGCCCCGGTGCTTTCATGCTTTGGTTGTCCTAGAACAAGTGCCACAATTCAGATACAGTATGTTCATGAACAGATCATTGAGAAGACTAACAAGTACAGATCAGGAGGATTGCTGACCTCAATAACCACGCTATAAGAAATAATACAAAAGGGTTCATTAGCAGACTTCTACTTTGAGGAACTAAAGAATGTTTAAACTCATAACTTGGAGAAAAGACAATACTTCTCAGGAAGAAATTAGGTCTTGGATGCTTGATAAAATTCTTAAGCATAGATACAAATTGGATGGTAAATTAAACTGGCCCTTTCGTAACCTTTCCAGCTTTTCCGGGCCCATGTCTCTTTGTGAAAGGTGCTGGTTTTATGAGCTCATTAATTTCTCGGCATTAATACATTTTGCTTATCTCCTAATTAGCTATAGCTTCCAGCATATTTATCATGGCTTTCTCCCAATTTGCTGGAAAGATTTCATATTTAATATTTGGAATGTGTTTTCACTGCAGATATCTGTCTAGCTGATGGTTGGAAGTGGATCGCGGTGTCTTCTGCTATCTTGGCCTCTTGCTTTTATTGTCTTTTTGATAATTACACCTCAATTGTTCTCTGGGGAAGAGAATATTAATAGGAAGGCAGGAAACCTTTGCAAGTTCCTGGCCAATTCGATGATTGTTTCCCAGCACATTCCAATCCTGACTCTTTTCTACCTAATCTGTCATTTAGTAAATTATTTATGTATTAATACCGATAACTAAGAAGTTCCAGTGTCCCGTTCAGTGGCTCCAAGGAAACTAGATAATCCTTTGTCTTTTCCTATCATTCATAGTTACATAGTAGATGAGGTTGGAGGAAGACATCAGTCCATTAAGTCCAACCTATAACCCTACAATCCCCTAAAGTGTTGATCCAGGGGAAGGCAAAAAAAAAAAAAAACAACTCATGAGGCTCATGCCAATTGCTATCATTCCCAGTCTGTCTCAGTTTAACTGTGCAGGGGAGGTGGGACAGGAACTGACAACGGAGGCATCGAAAAAAAATCGGAAAAAGTAATTGGCTGGGTAAATCAGGTGACCTCCACTTTATACGAATGGTGGATTTCAAATTCGGTTCATATGAGACTGAACTATGTGACACATATTTGAGATAGGGATAGATGTACAGGCAGGGTTAGCTACTAATTAGCTTTATTTAGGTAGGAATGTTACTCGAACAACAATTTGGGGCTCTATCTCGTGGCAGCCCATTATATGCCATTTGGGATTCCTGTCAGCTTGCGATATGCGGGAGCTGACATTTTCTCATAGGAATGCATTGGCCAGCTTTGATTGGCCGAATGCCATACAAGGTACAGCATTGGGCCAATCAACGCTGGTTCTGCCAGAGGAGGCGGAGTCTAAGATCGGTCCACAGCAGTCTCAATTGTGGTCCGATCTCAGATGTAGCAGAGTTGACACAGCTCTGCTACATCTCAGGTATAGCAGAGTTGACAAAGCGCTGCTACATCTCAGGTATAGCATATCTGTGTGGGAGCGAGACTCTTTCCCATAGGAATGCATTGATTGGCTGAATGCTGAGTTGAGCGCTCAGCTCTGCTACACCTGAGATGTGGGTCCGTGTGTTTTCTGCGGGCTGTCCATATGAGTCATGTGGAGAGGAAAGTACTTCATGAGCTACTTTCCTCTCCGCATGACTCGTGAGGACACCGCGTGGAAAATGCATGGACCCCATTACAATCTATGGGGTACATGTGCTTTCAGTGCTCACTGCTTGTCAATGCATTTGGTATTCCATTCAGGGGATCTCCTTGTGGACTCCCCGAATGGAATACCGAACATAGATGTGAACCAGGCCTGACCCTCAAGACCTCAATGTGGTTCAAAGAGAGATTCTACTCCAGACATTTTTTTAATATCTAGATAATATCCAGTTTAGTACATAGCTAACCGCAGAATGTATGCAGACCATTCCTGCACTCGCCTCTCTTTGTTGATAATACAATGATTTAATGGCCTTTATACCAGAGTAGATTCTTTTGGAATTGTTACTTGAACAATGAGCAAAACAATACTAAGGAGACAAAGACTGTTCAGTCCAAGTAGAAAAAACGTTCCCTCAGCGATCTCCTGGAACAATATCATATTTTATGTACACAAGTAATCCACACCTTGCCAGATGGTTATTAGCGAAGCCTTTTAAGTGTCTCTTGCCAAAGTAACAAAAAATAAATAAAAATTACCATTCTTGGCACTTGTCTTTAGCTTGTGGCTCACGAAGATACCCTAGGGGCACAAACAGAGGTGACAAGTTTCCACTATGATAAGTCGTAAGATGCTCTTGTAAGTCATAACAATAGCGAATTGTCAGAGGTCTTTGGCTTAGAAAGCTTAGGGGAAGACAAATTTCTGAAAAGTTAATGAGTAAATATCTTCTCGGCATTTTGGCTTGTGGACTTGGAACTCTATAAGATTTACTTATTCCCTCTCCTTGTCTGGCACTGGTTTTCCTGCCCGGTCATCTTTTGGCTTCTCTCTATGTTTCCTGAACTTCTTTCTTCGTGTCTTCGTTTGTTTTCTTTTTTTGTGTTTTTAACAACTTTTTTGATGTGTGGTCTAAACCATTTTATTAAGATTCTCTGTTCCATTAAAAAAAATTTACCAAATAATTCTTTACACTCTACGTTTTGGACACTATGATTTGCATAGGTGGATTTTTTATTTTGGCTGTGAACACTGGTGGCAACTTAGGAAAGGAAGACTTGTCCAAGGTCGAAGGGTTGGGAATAATATTTTAAAAAAAATTTCTAGCCTCTCTTTGGTCCTCCGTTTCCCAAAGTAGTAGGCCCAGTTTTCTGTTTGAGTCAGATAACCACTGAGGTCAATCAAAGGTCTCAGCGGTGACCTCTTCACAAACTGTTTATCACATCAGTCACATGCCATTTGTCAAGAGATCACCACCGAGGCCTGTGCATGGTGGCAGTGCAGGAGTTGTGGGGAGAGGTGAGTAATGTTTTTTTTTAATTTTATTGAGCTCATCCGGAGCTCTGTTATATTATAAAAAGTCATATAACCCATTTAACCCTCCCTCTTCCTAAAGACAAGGATCCTACAACGATCACGACTTGATACTGTATAGAAAGCATGGTATACATCTATAGAAAAAGCTATAAAGGTCATTACCATCTGAGGGCGGGTTCACACCAGCACCCCGGCTCCGCTTTGCAGGTTTCCGTCTCCTGCCCGAGAAACTTGACAGGCGACAGAAACCGGCAGGCAGTTGTCAAACCTATGCATTTGAATGGATTTGCAAAGTGAGTGCCCGTGAGCGTCTTCTGGTCTCCGCGGCGAAATCAGGTTTTTTTAACTGGACACAAAGTTGGACATGCAAGACTTTGTGTCCGGTTAAAAAAAAAAAAAAAAAAATTTGCCACGGAGACCAGAAGACGCTCACGGCCGCTCACAGGCGGACACTGACTGCCGGGTTTCTGTCTCCTGTTGGCAGAAGATGGAAACCCACAAAGCGGAGATCGGGCACAGGTGTGAACCCGCCCTTAGACATTTATAAAATATGGACAGGATATGCCATATATGTATAGTTAATAAGTTTCCTACCACATAGACTCACATATGTCTCTAAAACTAGAAACAACCTGACCACCATCCCCCTAGTGACACAGAAGACGGCTGCTGCATCTATGTGACTAAGTGTAGAGTAGAGATGAGCGAACACTAAAATGTTCGAGGTTCGAAATTCGATTCGAACAGCCGCTCACTGTTCGAGTGTTCGAATGGGTTTCGAACCCCATTATAGTCTATGGGGAACATAAACTCGTTAAGGGGGAAACCCAAATTCGTGTCTGGAGGGTCACCAAGTCCACTATGACACCCCAGGAAATGATACCAACACCTCTGGAATGACACTGGGACAGCAGGGGAAGCATGTCTGGGGGCATAAAAGTCACTTTATTTCATGGAAATCCCTGTCAGTTTGCGATTTTCGCAAGCTAACTTTTCCCCATAGAAATGCATTGGCCAGTGCTGATTGGCCAGAGTATGGAACTCGACCAATCAGCGCTGGCTCTGCTGGAGGAGGCGGAGTCTAAGATCGCTCCACACCAGTCTCCATTCAGGTCCGACCTTAGACTCCGCCTCCTCCAGCAGAGCCAGCACTGATTGGCCGAATTCCGTACTCTGGCCAATCAGCGCTGGCCAATGCATTCTATTAGCCCGATGAAGTAGAGCTGAATGTGTGTGCTAAGCACACACATTCAGCACTGCTTCATCACGCCAATACAATGCATTAGCCAGTGCTGATTGGCCAGAGTACGGAATTCGGCCAATCAGCGCTGGCCAATGCATTCTATTAGCCCGATGAAGTAGAGCTGAATGTGTGTGCTAAGCACACACATTCAGCACTGCTTCATCACGCCAATACAATGCATTAGCCAGTGCTGATTGGCCAGAGTACGGAATTCGGCCAATCAGCGCTGGCTCTGCTGGAGGAGGCGGAGTCTAAGGTCGGACCTGAATGGAGACTGGTGTGGAGCGATCTTAGACTCCGCCTCCTCCAGCAGAGCCAGCGCTGATTGGCCGAATTCCGTACTCTGGCCAATCAGCACTGGCTAATGCATTGTATTGGCGTGATGAAGCAGTGCTGAATGAGTGTGCTTAGCACACACATTCAGCTCTACTTCATCAGGCTAATAGAATGCATTGGCCAATCAGCGCTGGCCAATGCATTCTATTAGCGTGAACTGAGTTTGCACAGGGGTTCTAGTGCACCCTCGGCTCTGCTACATCAGATTGCTACATCTGATGTAGCAGTGCCGAGTGTGCATCAGATGTGTAGTTGAGCAAAACTGACTCAGCACTGCTAAGTCTCTGCATTCGCATAGGAATGCATTGGCCAGCCTTCGGCCAATCAGCGCTGGCTCTGCCGGAGGAGGCGGAGTCTAAGGTCGGACCTGAATGGAGACTGGTGTGGAGCGATCTTAGACTCCGCCTCCTCCAGCAGAGCCAGCGCTGATTGGCCGAATTCCGTACTCTGGCCAATCAGCACTGGCTAATGCATTGTATTGGCGTGATGAAGCAGTGCTGAATGAGTGTGCTTAGCACACACATTCAGCTCTACTTCATCAGGCTAATAGAATACATTGGCCAATCAGCGCTGGCTAATGCATTCTATTAGCTTGATGAAGCAGAGTGTGCACAAGGGTTCAAGCGCACCCTCGGCTCTGATGTAGCAGAGCTGAGGGTGCACAAGGGTTCAAGTGCACCCTCGGCTCTCCTACATCAGAGCCGAGGGTGCGCTTGAACCCTTGTGCAGCCTCGGCTCTGCTACATCAGAGCCGAGGGTGCGCTTGAACCCTTGTGCACACTCTGCTTCATCAAGCTAATAGAATGCATTGGCCAGCACTGATTGGCCAGAGTACGGAATTCGGCCAATCAGCGCTGGCCAATGCATCCCTATGGGAAAAAGTTTATCTCACAAAAATCACAATTACACACCCGATAGAGCCCCAAAAAGTTATTTTTAATAACATTCCCCCCTAAATAAAGGTTATCCCTAGCTATCCCTGCCTGTACAGCTATCCCTGTCTCATAGTCACAAAGTTCACATTCTCATATGACCCGGATTTGAAATCCACTATTCGTCTAAAATGGAGGTCACCTGATTTCGGCAGCCAATGACTTTTTCCAATTTTTTTCAATGCCCCCGGTGTCGTAGTTCCTGTCCCACCTCCCCTGCGCTGTTATTGGTGCAAAAAAGGCGCCAGGGAAGGTGGGAGGGGAATCGAATTTTGGCGCACTTTACCACGCGGTGTTCGATTCGATTCGAACATGGCGAACACCCTGATATCCGATCGAACATGTGTTCGATAGAACACTGTTCGCTCATCTCTAGTGTAGAGATGTTTTTTTCATTTACGTTTCCATGCATTTTTTTCACTGCATTTTTTATTGCGTTTTTGCTGAGTTTTTTTTTCTGTGTTTTTTTTTCCATCCCTTGTTAAATTTATAGGGAAAATGCAAGTGTTTCCACAGTTAAAATTTGCATTGACCTCTGGGGGGGAAAAAAATGCCAAAAATTAAAAAAAAACAAAAAAAAATTATTTTACATTTTTGGTATATATATTTTTTTTTAATTGTGGGTTTTTAATAGGGATGAGCGAACACTAAAATGTTCGAGGTTCGAAATCCGATTCAAACAGCCGCATACTGTTCGGCTGTTCGAACGGGTTTCGAACCCCATTATAGTCTATGGGGGGAAACGCTCATTTCATGGGTGCGCAACATTCGATCAAATTCTACTTAATAAGTCCATGAGTGAGGGTCGGGCTGGATTCTTCTCCCTGCACAGCGTCCCCACGTCTTCTTCCGGCCTTGAATTCACTCTGCTAGGCATCGGGCCTAGGCAGAGCCGACTGCACATGCGCGATCAAAGGTAAGAGAAGAACCAGCGTTGATTGGCAATGTATAGCATTCTGCCAATGAACGCTGGTTTTGCATCGAATCCTAACTTCGAACAGCTAGTAGTGTCCAATCGAGTACGAGTATTTTGAATACCGTAATATTCGATCGAACACCTACTCGATCGAATACTACTCGCTCATCTCTAGTTTTTAGCCAAATTTAAAGTCCAAATTACTATTAATTAAGTGCATTTAAGATATAAAATGCCCAAAAACATTGACTCTCAAAGAAAAGCACTCAAGCGGGAGCCTGCACACTGAGTTTACGCTCGCTCATTCTGAACGTAAAACTCGTTCAGAGTGAGCGGCGTAAAAAACAGACTTGAATGGGTGCCGGGATACATGCGCTCCCCATTGAAATCAAAGGGAGGCTTTTTTACCTATTGCTTTCAATGTGATACACGCGTATTAACACATGGAGAATTGTACAAGAAAAACAATGGTGTGCTCATTTTTAACGTAGCTTTATTCATTATCGTTATATCCTGTATCCGTGGTTTCAGATGCCCGACATCCTGGATCTTCATGGAGTACACCATAGCCTTCAAATAGCCCTAGAGATAGAAGTCCAAGGGAGTAAGATTCGGAGACCTTGGGTGTACCCATACTTATGGCCCACCTGGGTGTATTCATACTTGTGGCCCACCTGGGTGTATCCATACTTATGGCCCACCCTGTAGTTCATGCCATGCATTACTGAGCACTTTGTCTTGAGGAGGCTGATAGGAAAATATCACGTGACTTGTGAAGTAACTGATCTGAATAAAAAATTTAACTAATAGGCTTGAAGAACAAATCATGACAGTCTAGTTTAACCAAATCCATATGGCTGAGCACAGCAATACCACCTATAGTAATGGTACTGCTTCATGGTCAATGTGTATAAGGCAATGGAAACTGTGGGGGCAACCATAATGCGGACATGAAACTGTGGGGGCAACTAGACCAATAAGAAGTGGGACATTAGATAGGATGTTCTGAGGAACATCACACCGCTTTGAGCGCTGAACTCTTGCTGTGGCAAGACAACAAACCTGGGAAACACACCATTGGTGGTGAATTGTGGTGGGAGATGCCAATAATAATTTGAGTATTGCTTTAATGCTTGGAAAGTAACCATATAGTTAAAGCATGTAGTTTCTATTTCTGATATTTTGCCTTGAGTCTTAAAAGGCATTTTCACATCCATTTAGTTACCCAATTCAATACACTACTTCAAGCCAATGCCATAACGACCTGCTCTCCCGTTTCTTAATCTGTAAACCTGTTGACGTCTTACTGCGATACATTGGTGTTACTAAAATACAAAGCTTTATAAATTCAAGATATCTTCAGAAAAATCACATTGAAGGGATTAGAGCTCTCTGCTGAACATTTTCATTACAAGGTCATTACTTCTTAAATCAAGAAAAGAAAATGTAAAAAGAAGCTGGATCTGAGCTGCATTTTACCCATTGAATTGCTAATTTCCGGGCAAAGTCAACAGTGATGCCACACTTGTCAAACTACTTTATTTTGTGTTCCTGAACAAAGTAAAATGTTCAAGGCTCTATTACTTTTACTTTCAAGCAGTAAATTGAAGTTTTACGATCATTGCATGAATTTTTCCAATAATTTATACAGTATTTAATGTCATACATAATAATGTTAGCTTTGCATCTGCATTGCACTATATGTATTGGGGGGAAGGTAGCTCGGTAGAAGCAGTGGTACGGACCCAACCAGGCAGAGACAAGGACACAAATCTTGCAGCAAAGGGGTTTGTTTAAGAAAAACAGCAAAACAAATAAACCTTTATGTCAGGCACAAAAGCAAAATAAAATACAACTTTAACTTCAGGAAAACTAATGTCAAACAAAATCCTGCTCGTCTGAGCACTAACTAAACAGAAAGTACAGTACATGGAGCTTACTACCTGCCACACAAATGAACCAAAAAAAACCACAATACTGTCTCAGCAGACATACAGTGTCAGGACAGACTCAATGACTTCCTCTCTTCCTCTTCCCAAGATCTACCCTGAAGTGTAGGCTCTGCAGCCTTTTATGGGCCAGTAACAAGCCTAGGACCCACAACTGGGACTGAAGCCTATTCCAGACCCGCACTGGACCACACATAAGTCAGGAATCTGGGGCTGATGAAAGGTAGGAGAAGAATAGAATAGAATCCCTTTAATGTTTCTGGAAACCTGTCACCATGAAAATTTTGTACAACATGCAGGCAGTATGCTATATAGAAGGAGCTCAGAAGATACACATTTGTGTGGGAAAAGATTCAATATAATCTATATTTAATACATTGTATATGTTTGCTCTTTATATGCTTTCAAGGCATCATGGGGTGGTCTGTCTCTCTATCTGTCTCTCTCTATTTCTATCACATGACCAACCATGGAGTGTAGACTGATTTTATCCAATGGAAGCAGTATGAATGACAGCAAGCAGAGATCTAGAAAATTAAGAATTGATATAAAAAGTATATTGGAAAATTGTATCAAATAATATTTATATCTCAATATTTGTCTGAAACTGATGAACCGCTTTAATGCAAATGTGCTGTCAAGTACCATGATGGAAGTGAAACGCGTCTTCAAGGTTTCAAATGTTAAGTATTTGTTTTCACCCCTTCCCCAATTTTCTGACTCTGCGATAACCTAGGAATGCACAAGTAAAACTTAGTTTTGCAAGCAATTATAGGTTCTTGTACTATAAAATCACCTTAGATAAACCTCCAACAGGAGCTTATTGATTCCTAATTTATATTCTGCTAAAATAAGACTCTAGCCTGGAGAGACATGTTTGGAATATACTATTGTGAGATGAAACGCTGATGGAATTAATGAGACCAGGAACCAAAATAGGGCTGGAAATTGCTGAGCTTAATCATCCAATCAAATTGGCACATTTAACAATGTGTTTTATTCCTTGACGTTTAGGTTGACTTTAGAAATGTGTTCACTGATGGTGGAAAAGAACATTTACAAAAATATATTGACTGGAGTATAAATCTGTCAGACGTTTAGATACAACACTGGTTTTCTATTTTGTCTACAACACTGGCAAAACTCCCTGGGTTGGATTTATTGTATTGTTAAAAATAACCCATACGGGGAGGAATTGTCTCCGGTAAACTATACATTGTCAGCCTTTAGCAGAAGTAGACTCTTATTAAGTAAAATTGAGATACAATGGATGCACCGCAGTCTAGTCTAGCACATCTTAGGAAAAGACAAAATATGGAAGAATTTCTATGCAAGGTTTTATGTGTCCATAAAAAAAACCCAAAAACCAAGAATTTGTGGAAGGTTCCTGATCATGAGAATAAAATGGTTTAGTCTGTTTCTTTAAAATTTGTGTTAATGGGGCTCTATCACTGGGAAAAGTAATTTTTAACTAATCCCATCCTTGCATAGGCTTTAGAAAGCCTATTCCACACTTACCTTTAGTATGTAGATTGCCTCTGTCGTTTCTGAATAAGTCAGTTTTTATTCATATGTTAATGAACTTCCAGCCAGCACAGGAAGTTCCCAGCAGCACTCGTCCCTGCTATTGTCTCCTATGTATGTGCAAACAGGAAGCTGAGTCAGCAGCAGCCAGTGCATATACTCCCATAGGAAACAATAGCAAAGGGGGTGCACGATGCATCGTACACCGGTCTAATTAGCATATGAATAAAAACAGACTTATTCAGAAACCACTGAGGAAATCTACATACTAAAGGTAGGTGTGGAATAGCATTTCTAAAGCCTATGCAAAGATGGGATTAGTTAAAAATGACTGACTTTTCCCAATGATAGAGGCCCTTTAAGAAAAATTACAATTACAGTCATTTCTTAATGCTAAAACATTTCTTAAAAGTCACAAGTAAAGTAAACCCAGATCATTGCAGTAAGGCTATAGGTCAGCCAATTTTTCTTATGTAGTGCCCTCATTGGCTACAGAGCAGGCGCCGTCTCATTTCTTTGCAAAGTTTTATAACTACTTTCAGAAATTGAAACCTATTTCCTGGTAAGTAAGAAGTATGTGAGCATTAATACTAGATAATTCTGTTTGGATAAGATTTCTTACAACATAAAGGAGTATTCCCATCACAGTGTTTCAGCAGCTTTGCCTGCAGTCTGTTCTTCTCACTTCCTGTGTTTCTCTCCCCCCTCCTCCTTCTTGCTGAACGGGACACACAATACTTATGCAGATCAGATAATATGAAGATGCTTATACAGAATGGACTCGGTGTTATCTGTGTGTTTACATGGAGATATAACAGACAGGGCTTTATCAGCAAACTTCAGTTAGCTGAATGATTGTCCTGCCGGCAAGAGCAGTGAGCGACGTCACTTGTCCTATAGGTTCGTGGTTATAGCAACGCTCTGTAAACAATGGGAGGAATAAGGTCACATAGCAGGCAAACAAAGCAGCATTTCTAAAGCAATATATTTAGGAAAAGTCTTTAATTTACATAAGTTACCAGTATAGATAGGATTCATTTCATGGAGCCATGATGTTTAAATAAGTGCTATGGCATCTTTATCAGTTACAAAACATAAGTGCCCTCAATGATCTAGTGGCTGTACTTGCTACTACAGCTTACTGTATTTCATCTGCCATCAATAGAGGTGAGAAAATTGTTTTGGCACAAATCAAATTTTAGAATTTGCCAAAAGTTTTGAACTTCATTGAATCCAGAACTATTAGAATTCATGCTGCATAAATTGCTCATAATGGTGGCCATCATTATACAGATCATAAAAAGACCGAGAAGAAGGATGCCATATTTGGTATTTGTCTCTTGAAATCAAGTGAATGGGAATGAGCCACATATAGTACCAGGCTCAGCTGCTATACAATGTATAGAACTGTGCATAATAATGAAAAAAACAAACAAACAAAAACTGATCACCACTAATCCTTCAATCAGTTGATCAGACCCCCTCATCTGATATCAGTGATCTGTGCCAAGTATAGGTCATCATACACATTACTATGCAATATATTCCAAACATATATTTATTCAAAAATATATTTCATGCAAAGGATCTTTTGATATTTTATTTATAGTTTGCATACGGATGTGTCCACCCTTAATTTTTAGGTTAAAGATACCGATTCTTCAATAACCCAATTTAATACAATCTTGTGAAATGCTGACACAGCTCTAAAAGGTTGTAGTTGACAAAACAAAGAATGGGTAGCCAGACCTGACATATTTCATCTTTGTGATGCAATATCATAAAATAATGTTGTCTTGAAAAGATGGTTGTCCATTTTTCATTTTAGCTGGACTTACCAAGACATGCTAATAATGTAAAAATTTGTACTTCTTGAACCACATGTTGAAATTGTACCTTAAAAAACCCCTTTACTGTTTTCTGCACATTTATGCGATGAAGACCAAGTAGAGGAGCTGCAGCTGCCAAATTGTTGTATTCCAGACAATAAGATTGACGCATACACATTTCTTTTTTATATGTAAGACCTGCTTCACATCTGTATTGGGTAATCCATTCAGGGAGACCGCATGGGGACCCCCCGAACGGAATACCGAATGCATTGGCAAGTGGAGAGCTTATGAAAGCACACGGACCCCATAGACTATAATGGGTCAGTGTGCTTTCCGTGCGGTGTCTGCACAGAACATGCAGACAGAAAAGTACTTCATGATCTACTTTCATGCCTGCATGGGGTCCATGTGCTTTCACTGCTCACCACTTGTCAATACATTCGGTATTCTGTTCGGGGTTCCCCATGCGGACTCCCCGAATGGATTACTGAATGCAGATGTGAACCAGGGGTTAATCAGACCAAGGCTAAAGCCCCATGTTCTGGGTCTGCTGCAAAATGCCCGCCACATATATCCTGCACCGGTCCCACCTGCGGCAAGAAACATCTGAAAATGTCTGATTTTTACTGTGGCTTTTAGCTGGAATTCCTTTAGTATTTATTTATTTCCATTTTTTTACCTTTTTAATTTCCATTATTTTATTTTATTTATTGGATATGAGATCCTCTAACTTATCCAACTTTATTTTTCATTTTACACATTTATGGCTTGAGTTCTACTTCTTGCTTTACTAGTTATGTCAGAATGTCTGATTTTACAGAAACCTGGAGTTTTGCGAAAATTAGATGCTTTATTCATTAGGAAGAGCAAGGCAAACGGACATAACACGGGCAACATCCCAATGGTAATTAAGACCATATGGTAACAGAAGTAGGTTGTTTTGCAATGCCCTTTAAATGGCAGTGCACTTGTAATGCATGATGATATGAATTGACAGATGAGATGTTCTCCATTCTCACAAGCAGAAGGCTGGTGCTGCTGTTATTTTGGTGCTTTTAATTTGAATAGGTGAAGGACCATTTACTATTACAAATGAATGTGACCGTATATAAATAGACGTTCATAAGGTCCTTCTAGGCTCAAACAATGATGGAGCTGTCCTGCCATAGAATTTATATTAGATCATTTTAGTATAAAGGTGCTGATTATATCAACTTTTTATATATGAATTTATTGTACTAAATTGGATTAACAAAACATCTCCTTGAACGGACTACCGAGCGTACTGTCAAGCGGTGAGCAATGAAAGCACGTGTATCCCCATAGACTATAATGGGGTCCAGATGACTTCTGCACAATCTCTGCATGGAACATGCGTACAGTACTTCACAATCTACTTTTCTGTCTGCATGACTCGTGCGGAGATCTCGCGGAAAGCACCCAGACACCATTATAGTCTATGGGGTCCGTGTGCTTTCACTGCATACCACTAGTCAGTTCATTTGGTAGTCCCTTCAGGGGGTCCCTGATTACCAAAAGCAGATGTGAACTAACCCTAAGGCCTGGTTCACATGTTCGTTTGGGTTTCCGTTCGGGGACTCCACTTGGGGGGACACTTCTTCCCCCAAACAGAAAACTATCCGCATAAAAAAGCAGTTACCTCAGGAAACCTGCGGATCCCATAGACTATAATGGAGTCCGTGTGGTTTCCGAGGGAAAAATTCTGCTGGATAGGGAATGGAATGGCCCAAATGCAGCTGTGAATCGGGCCTGACTTGTATTGTTTGCTACTGCTTCTTGTTATGGTAACACTGACAGATGTCGTGGAACTGAATTGGGCTTCCTGGTCTGATGTGTGCTTGGCATTAGCAGGCGCCTGCTCGGTGAAAACTGTGTAAACTGATTGCGAAGTGTTTCCTTGTAATAAGCCAATTTTGCCTTCATTTCAGAGGCAGCCTTAAGCGCCCCATTTTTTTATAGCATGGGTATGGATGGATATGCAATAGTTAGCACTTTGCATGTAAGCAAAATAGCATGCTTCTTGCAATGCTCATTAAGAACCTTGTACAGATACCTGCCCTCCACTGTCATGGTTGCTCTACCATCATATAAAGAGACCTCCTCTATACCTTTCAACTCCTCCTCAAGTCCAGGACCTAGACCAAGTTTCTCATCCACCTCAATTTCCTTCTGTATGTCACATTGTTTTTGCTGGGCTTCAACGGTCCCAGTACAGTCAACAAGATGTAGAAGAAGCTTTTCTTCTTCCATCTATTGTTGCATGAGTTCACCAATATAAATATCAAGGGTCTTTATTGTTGATGCTCCACATTTCCCTACTGACAAATTTGGTGGCCACCTCAAAGGACCTGAGGAGACAACACTTTTCCTTGATGAACTTCCATTTGATATCAAAATAATAACACATTGTCCTTATTCTCTCCTGGTGTAACACGTGTCCAGCCTATACGAGGTGGAACTCCAGCAAGTTTTTGTTTCGTATTGCAAGTCGTACAAAGGCAAACCATTCTTATGTTGCAAGTCCATGAGGGTGTTCTTAGTCAAAAATGAGCACCTGGAATTCCCAGACAATTTCCTGACTTTGTGCATAACCTCTTTCAAATCAATATATGTTTTTAGAAAATGTCACGCAGACTTTGCCGGCCGCTTAACCCCCCGCGTGCCGGCCGCTTCCATTCATTTCTATGGGAGCGTGCTGTGAGCGTGCTGTTTCGGAACGGCTGTTCCGAACAGTGTTCGCTCATCTCTAGTCACAACATTAAATTTATGACATGCACCATGGAGGTTATTTTACTCAACTGCAGTTCTTCTACAATATTTGTGCTGTATTCATTCAGTATATTATCTGTTTGCAGCTAATATGGAGATATCCAGCAGGAAATTTGCAACTTGAAGCAGAAAAAGAAAAAAACTCCTCTGCTGTATGGCTTTTCTTGCCCAGGCTTATCAACTGTGAGACAGAATGGCAATGCTTCAGCTTACTCAAAGAGAGAGGGGAGTAGAAGCAATACTCTGCCCTGCTGATGTTAGGAATAGGAAGGGAAAGATGTGTGTCAAGGAGGTGTATAGATGTTGTCTGGTGTTGGAAGACTCTGAACCAAGCCATGCACAAACATGGAGTTGTCATTATTAGCACGAGGGTTTGATTTGGCGGTGCACTGATCGCTCAACACATTAACCCAGTGTACCGTACCACGTAGAGAAAATTGCAAGAAGTGGGATATATTGATACATTAGAGTGTAAGGCATGGACACCTTTATCAGAGGAATAATGATAGCTAGGTATCCTCCATTGCTAATAAGCACATGCCATCAGATGTATCAAGGCAGTGGAATCTACAAAGTTGAACATCAATGAACTATACAAACCATTCTTTAGATGACCTCTTTTTTTACCCAGGCTCAATCCATGCACGTTTGATCCTCAGTCTAGCTATTAAACTGTCCATTGAAATCACCTTTAAACTTTGTACGAGTCAATGGCTTTAGTACTAGCTAACTCTGGACAGAGGTTTCATTTTGGTGTTTTGGAAAGGAGCAGGATCATGATCTAGTTATAAGATATGAGGAAAAATATATCTTTGTACCGTATTAGCCAGTGGATATGAAATATAAAGATTGAGTCTTCAGTAGTTGATACCTTTTTAATGGCTAACAAAAATGATGACAGATTGCAAGCTTTTGAGACTACTAGGTCTCTACATCAGGCATAGTATGACACAATTTCTGAATATGCAAATCTATTCTCCAGGATGTAATTAGGAGAACAGTGCACTCTGTATGCCGCCCTCTAGAGGGCAGCTTCCTTAACATCATGCATGACTCAGTTAAAAAGCCTTCTATCATGATGCAGATTTAATTGCCAAATTAGTATTTCTATTCCAAAAGGAACAGATTCCCAGCTATGGGCAGCGCTGTTTCGGTCTTTTGGACCTCCTCAGCATAGTGCAGGGATACTGATTTGACAGAGTGAGAGACTATAGACCAGGGTCAGGGGATAATCGTACACATTAGGGAGAGCGTGTGCCTACATAGGCAGTACGGAGACTTACAAGTCATTCCTGCTCCGCTAGGGATTCTGGGCATATTTTTTTACCCAGAATCCCTAGCGGAGCAGGAATGACTTGCAAGTCTCCGTACTGCCGTACTATGCACACACTCTCCCTAATGTGTACGATTATCCCCTGACCCTGGTCTATAGTCTCTCACTCTGCCAAATCAGTATCCCTGCGCTATGCTGAGGAGGTCCAAAAGACCAAAACAGCGCTGTCCATAGCTGGGAATCTGTTCCTTTTGGAATAGAAATACTAATTTGGCAATTAAATCCACATCATGATAGTAGGCTTTTTAACTGAGTCATGCATGATGTTAAGAAAGCTGCCCTCTAGAGGGCAGCATACAGAGGCACTGTTCTCCCAATTACATCCTGAAGAATAGATTTGCATATTTTTTACCCAGAATCCCTAGCGGAGCAGGAATGACTTGCAAGTCTCCGTACTGCCTATGTAGGCACACACTCTCCCTAATGTGTATGATTATCCCCTGACAATTTCTGAAGGCATGCATATTTATACACAAAAAGGCACATGAATCAAGTGACAGGTGATGGAAAGCAGTACACACACAAATAAATAAGTTAAAAAAACAAATGATCAGTTCAAAGGATGGCCCTCTGAGTTTTTATGGACCATTTGATTGATCGTTGTGATGTGATGCCTAGCTCTTGTAGAATGACATAAATCCATGTGACAGATTTTAACACAAGAGAAAAGAGAATATGGGAGTATAAACTCATGACCACCTTTGACACATTCCAGAGGGGGTTAAATTTGTTGCATGGATTTATGTCATTCTACAAGAGCTAGGCATCACATCACCAATCAAAAGGTCCATAACAACTCAGAGGACCATCCTTTGAACTGATAATTTGTTTTTTAACTTATTTATTTGTGTGTGTACTGCTTCCCATCCCCTGTCACTTGATTCCTGTGCCTTTTTGTGTATAAATATGCATGCCTTCAGAAATTGTGTTATACCATGTCTGATAAAGAGACCTGCGTAGTCTCGAAAGCTTGCAATCTGTCATCATTTTTGTTAGCCATTAAAAAGGTATCAACTACTGAATACTCAATCTTTAAAGTTATAACATACTATTTGAATGGTCTCCCTTCAATACTGACGTTCATGATGGAGAAATCATAAGGCTACATTATCAAATGGAAAATATCTAACAAATTATACAAATGGCTAAACAGTGAGTTACATAGTAACCAATGAGCGAGTAGTTAAATATTCGATATTCGTTTCAAGTAGCCCCTCAATATTCGACTACTCGAATCAAATATCGAATCCTATTATACTCTATGGGGGAAAATGCTCGTTTCAGGGGTAGGCAACATTCAATCGAATTGAACTTACCAAGTCCACGAGTGAGAGTCGGGCTGGATTCTCCGAGAAGTCTTCTCCGTGCAGCGTCCCCGCGGCGTCTTCTGGCTCTGAATTCACTCTGCCAGGCATCGGGCCTGGGCAGAGCCGACTGCGCATGCCTGCACTACAAGAAAATGGCCGCTTACAGTCAAAGTGGCCATTTTCTTGTAGTGCGGGCATGCGCAGTCGGCTCTGCCCAGGCCCGAGTGAATTCAGAGCCGGAAGACTCCGCGGGGAAGCTGCGCAGAGAAGACTTCTAAAGGTAGGAGAAGAACCAGCGTTGATTGGCTGACTGTATAGCATTCGGCCAATCAACACTGGTTCTGCATCAAATTTTTCCATTCGAATAGCGAGTGGTACTCGATCAAGTATGAGTATTTCGAATATCGTAGTATTCGATCGAATACTACTTGCTCATCTCTAGTATCGGAGGTTGGAAGATGTGAAATGGCATGAATTCTCAATAGGTAACCTTGATCAGTTCTCCTGAGAACCATTAAGAACTTTAGTATCTCTGATCAGGTCATTATCAACCCATGTCTAAATTCCTGAGCTAAATATACGGACAAGATTTGTTGGAAGTCTAGGAACTCTAGTTACTGTATATTTCCTATACGTGCGCACATTTCTCAACTTATTGCAGACTCCAGTATTAAGTCAGACAGGTATAAATTATCCTCTTTAAAAAATATTCTACATACTGTAACTTATTTCAGGCAATATCTTTTGTCTTAGCCCTGCGGTATCTAGTACAACCACTCCCCCAAACCCCGCAGCGATACTTCACATATTTTTTTATTTTTAACTTTTTTGATTTAGTTTTTGTTCCCATCTACAAAGGAGCCCATGTCTTCTTTTCTTAAGATTTGCATAACTGTATTATAAAACCAACAGGCTCTCCCAGTATAAAAAAAGAAAAAAATCTTTTTAAGTTACTTTTAAAATCTATGCTGTAACAATAGGTAGCTAAGGGATAAAAAGGAACCTTGCTCGCATGTCCCCTCCTTCGTCAAACTATCCGAAGAGTACGATTTTGTCCAGGATAAATGTTATTCTTTCAGATCTGTAGCAATCTGCTTGCTAACTAAGGTAGAATCTGCAAAGGTCTGCTAAACGCAGCTTGACATTTGCTTAGCAATCTTAATTCACACACAGGCATATGCCAACAATATGAGACATCTTGCATAATTGGCAGCCTTGTCACAAATGAACGCTAGACTGACACCGCGCTTCTGTTATATCTAAATTCTGACCTGCAGCATCGAAATCGAGCCCTTGTAACATTTGAAATCTGCCTACTAAGTGACAAACAAAGTGATTTCCAGGCCCTGCAAGCGCAGCGGATGAGTCATTCCTGGGTGACATTTATTGAATGTGACATCATTAAACAGGCTGGTGGCTTCATGACATAATTAACTTGTGGTTCAGATGACATCATGGTAAGTAGTATATGCTGTGAGCTTGCAATATGTTTCTGGCAAGAGACTTCTCTTAAGGCTGAGGGACGTTTATAGCCTTTCCAGGTTCCCTGTTGAGAGTTAGGACGACCCTGCTGCTTTGAGGTTGTATCCGGACTCTGGTATGTAAGCAGACGGTGTACCTCACATAGTCATATCCTCTTCACTGGCGAGCATGTGCGGATTCCTATTCAAATACTATATTGTTCCATTTTATTAGTTTAGAAAATATTGTTACTGATCTGCTGTTATATTGTTACTAGAGATGAGCGAACAGTAAAATGTCCGAAGTTCGATATTCGTTTCGAGTAGCCCCTCAATATTCGAGTACTCGAATCGAATATCGAACCCTATTCTAGCCTATGGGGGGAAAATGCTCATTTCAGGAGTAGGCAACGTTCGATCAAATTATACTTACCAAGTCCACGAGTGAGGGTCAGGCTGGATCCTCCGAGAAGTCTTCTCCTTGCAGCGTCCCCGCAGCATCTTCCGGCACTTCATTCACTCTGCCAGGCATCGGGCCTGGGCAGAGCCGACGGTGCATGCCCGCACTACAAGCAGACATGCGCAGTCGGCTCTGCCCAGGCCCGATGCCTGGCAGAGTAAATTCAGAGCTGGAAGACGCCGCGGGGAAGCTGCACGGAGAAGACTTCTAAAGGTAGGAGAAGAACCAGCGTTGATTGGCCAACTGTATAGCATTCGGCCAATCAATGCTGGTTCTGCATCGAACAGCGAGTGGTACTCGATCGAGTACGAATATTTCGAATACCGTATTATTCGATCGAATACCTACTCGATCGAGTACTACTCGCTCATCTCTAATTGTTACTGATCTGCTCATATTCTTAGTGTTTGGCGGTTATATTTCTTAATGTAATATCAGGTATAAACCTTCAAGAATCTGCCGGGAACAGCTCTCTGTAAAGTAAATATTCACCTTCAAATCACCCCTCCCCCCAACCTCAACTCTCCCCCCCCCCCCCCATTTACTTGCTTTGGCAAGGCCAATTATCTATTCCTTTGATTCTTGATTAGGTGATTCCTTCAAACCACAAATTTTTTTCTTCTTTTAATCTAAATCAGTCCAACGTTTTGCCCTAATTGATTTCTTAAATAGCGCTGTATACATAATATGATGGTTTCTCCAAATCCTCTGCATATGCAGAGATAAATGATAATTCTATACAGCAACCATTAATGGGAGCTTAGTTTATGGAGTGAATCACTCCAGAAGGTTCAGGCCCCCAAGCCACAACCATACAGGACCATAACAGTAGACTATGACATCCTTCTATGTTATGGCCAATGCAGCATAACGTTGAACAATTACAGAGATAGAACAGCACTCCAGGTGTAGAGACCTATTTTAATCCCCTCTATAGGTCTACATGAGCGTCCTGGCCAACCCAGTGGTATTAGTTACTTTAGGCTCACCAGCCCTATCGCTTGGGAATCTGCATATTCTGGACTCTGTTGCATCATGCTGAATTCGATAGGTGATCTACTCCACACTATGTATCTATAAGTGCCTGATGAAGGGTGAAAAACCCCGAAACGATTATAAAGGAATTTTTTGAAGCATAACTTCCATTACAAATTTAATATTAGTGGAATTTTTAAACTCCACTTTGATGGAGTCTGCTTTAACATAATTTGCGTCATGTTGCAGATTGTTTAATAAATTAGATGTACAGTCCTATGAAAAAGTTTGGGCACCCCTATTAATCTTAATTAGAGATGAGCGAACAGTGTTCTATCGAACACCTGTTCGATCGGATATCAGGGTGCTCGCCATGTTCGAATCGAATCGAACACCACGTGGTAAAGTGCGCCAAAATTCGATTCCCCTCCCACCTTCCCTGGCGCCTTTTTTGCACCAATAACAGCGCAGGGGAGGTGGGACAGGAACTACGACACCGGGGGCATTGAAAAAAATTGGAAAAAGTCATTGGCTGCCGAAATCAGGTGACCTCCATTTTAGACGAATAGTGGATTTCAAATCCGGGTCATATGAGAATGTGAACTTTGTGACTATGAGACAGGGATAGCTGTACAGGCAGGGATAGCTAGGGATAACCTTTATTTAGGGGGGAATGTTATTAAAAATAACTTTTTGGGGCTCTATCGGGTGTGTAATTGTGATTTTTGTGAGATAAACTTTTTCCCATAGGGATGCATTGGCCAGCGCTGATTGGCCGAATTCCGTACTCTGGCCAATCAGTGCTGGCCAATGCATTCTATTAGCTTGATGAAGCAGAGTGTGCACAAGGGTTCAAGCGCACCCTCGGCTCTGATGTAGCAGAGCCGAGGCTGCACAAGGGTTCAAGCGCACCCTCGGCTCTGATGTAGGAGAGCCGAGGGTGCACTTGAACCCTTGTGCACCCTCAGCTCTGCTACATCAGAGCCGAGGGTGCGCTTGAACCCTTGTGCACACTCTGCTTCATCAAGCTAATAGAATGCATTGGCCAGCTCTGATTGGCCAATGTATTCTATTAGCCTGATGAAGTAGAGCTGAATGTGTGTGCTAAGCACACACATTCAGCTCTACTTCATCGGGCTAATAGAATGCATTGGCCAGCGCTGATTGGCCAGAGTACGGAACTCGACCAATCAGCGCTGGCTCTGCTGGAGGAGGCGGAGTCTAAGATCGCTCCACACCAGTCTCCATTCAGGTCCGACCTTAGACTCCGCCTCCTCCGGCAGAGCCAGCGCTGATTGGCCGAAGGCTGGCCAATGCATTCCTATGCGAATGCAGACTTAGCAGTGCTGAGTCAGTTTTGCTCAACTACACATCTGATGCACACTCGGCACTGCTACATCAGATGTAGCAATCTGATGTAGCAGAGCCGAGGGTGCACTAGAACCCCTGTGCAAACTCAGTTCACGCTAATAGAATGCATTGGCCAGCGCTGATTGGCCAATGCATTCTATTAGCCCGATGAAGTAGAGCTGAATGTGTGTGCTAAGCACACACATTCAGCACTGCTTCATCACGCCAATACAATGCATTAGCCAGTGCTGATTGGCCAGAGTACGGAATTCGGCCAATCAGCGCTGGCTCTGCTGGAGGAGGCGGAGTCTAAGGTCGGACCTGAATGGAGACTGGTGTGGAGCGATCTTAGACTCCGCCTCCTCCAGCAGAGCCAGCGCTGATTGGTCGAGTTCCGTACTCTGGCCAATCAGCGCTGGCCAATGCATTCTATTAGCCCGATGAAGTAGAGCTGAATGTGTGTGCTTAGCACACACATTCAGCTCTACTTCATCAGGCTAATAGAATACATTGGCCAATCAGCGCTGGCCAATGCATTCTATTAGCTTGATGAAGCAGAGTGTGCACAAGGGTTCAAGCGCACCCTTGGCTCTGATGTAGCAGAGCTGAGGGTGCACAAGGGTTCAAGTGCACCCTCGGCTCTCCTACATCAGAGCCGAGGGTGCGCTTGAACCCTTGTGCAGCCTCAGCTCTGCTACATCAGAGCCGAGGGTGCGCTTGAACCCTTGTGCACACTCTGCTTCATCAAGCTAATAGAATGCATTGGCCAGCGCTGATTGGCCAGAGTACGGAATTCGGCCAATCAGCGCTGGCTCTGCTGGAGGAGGCGGAGTCTAAGATCGCTCCACACCAGTCTCCATTCAGGTCCGACCTTAGACTCCGCCTCCTCCAGCAGAGCCAGCGCTGATTGGCCGAATTCCGTACTCTGGCCAATCAGCACTGGCTAATGCATTGTATTGGCGTGATGAAGCAGTGCTGAATGTGTGTGCTTAGCACACACATTCAGCTCTACTTCATCGGGCTAATAGAATGCATTGGCCAATCAGCGCTGGCCAATGCATTCTATTAGCGTGAACTGAGTTTGCACAGGGGTTCTAGTGCACCCTCGGCTCTGCTACATCAGATTGCTACATCTGATGTAGCAGTGCCGAGTGTGCATCAGATGTGTAGTTGAGCAAAACTGACTCAGCACTGCTAAGTCTGCATTCGCATAGGAATGCATTGGCCAGCCTTCGGCCAATCAGCGCTGGCTCTGCCGGAGGAGGCGGAGTCTAAGGTCGGACCTGAATGGAGACTGGTGTGGAGCGATCTTAGACTCCGCCTCCTCCAGCAGAGCCAGCGCTGATTGGCCGAATTCCGTACTCTGGCCAATCAGCACTGGCTAATGCATTGTATTGGCGTGATGAAGCAGTGCTGAATGTGTGTGCTTAGCACACACATTCAGCTCTACTTCATCGGGCTAATAGAATGCATTGGCCAGCGCTGATTGGCCGAATTCCGTACTCTGGCCAATCAGCACTGGCCAATGCATTTCTATGGGGAAAAGTTAGCTTGCGAAAATCGCAAACTGACAGGGATTTCCATGAAATAAAGTGACTTTTATGCCCCCAGACATGCTTCCCCTGCTGTCCCAGTGTCATTCCAGGGTGTTGGTATCATTTCCTGGGGTGTCATAGTGGACTTGGTGACCCTCCAGACACGAATTTGGGTTTCCCCCTTAACGAGTTTATGTTCCCCATAGACTATAATGGGGTTCGAAACCCATTCGAACACTCGAACAGTGAGCGGCTGTTCGAATCGAATTTCGAACCTCGAACATTTTAGTGTTCGCTCATCTCTAATCTTAATCATTTTTAGTTCTAAATATTTTGGTGTTTGCAACAGCCATTTCAGTTTGATATATCTAATAACTGATGGACACAGTAATATTTCAGGATTGAAATGAGGTTTATTGTACTAACAGAAAATGTGCAATATGCATTAAACCAAAATTTGACCGGTGCAAAAGTATGGGCACCTCAACAGAAAAGTGACATTAATATTTAGTAGATCATCCTTTTGCAAAGATAACAGCCTCTAGTCGCTTCCTGTAGCTTTTAATCAGTACCTGGATCCTGGATGAAGGGATTTTGGACCATTCCTCTTTACAAAACAATTCAAGTTCAGTTAAGTTTGATGGTCGCCGAGCGTGGACAGCCCGCTTCAAATCATCCCACAGATGTTCAATGATATTCAGGTCTGGGGACTGGGATGGCCATTCCAGAACATTGTAATTGTTCCTCTGCATGAATGCCTGAGTCGATTTGGAGCGGTGTTTTGGATCATTGTCTTGCTGAAATATCCATCCCCGGCGTAACTTCAACTTCGTCACTGATTCTTGAACATTATTCTCAAGAATCTGCTGATACTGAGTGGAATCCATGCAACCCTCAACTTTAACAAGATTCCAGGTGCTGGCATTGGCCACACAGCATGATGGAACCTCCACCAAATTTTACAGTGGGTAGCAAGTGTTTTTCTTGGAATGCTGTTTTTTTGGACGCAATGCATAACGCCTTTTTGTATGACCAAACAACTCAATCATTGTTTCATCAGTCCACAGGACCTTCTTCCAAAATGAAGCTGCCTTGTCCAAATGTGCTTTTTCTTACCTCAGGCAACTCTGTTTGTGGCGTGCTTGTAGAAACGGCTTCTCTCTCATCACTCTCCCATACAGCTTCTCCTTGTGCAAAGTGTGTTGTATTGTTGACCGATGCACAGTGACACCATCTGCAGCAAGATGATGCTGCAGCTCTTTGGAGGTGGTCTGTGGATTGTCCTTGACTGTTCTCACCATTCTTCTTCTGTGCCTTTCTGATATTTTTCTTTGCCTGCCACTTCTGGGCTTAACAAGAACTGTCCCTGTGGTCTTCCATTTCCTTACTATGTTCCTCACAGTGGAAACTGACAGGTTAAATCTCTAAGACAACTTTTTGTATCCTTCCCCTGAACAACTATGTTGAACAATCTTTGTTTTCAGATCATTTGAGAGCGGGCTGTCCATGCTCGGCAACCATCAAACTTAACTGAACTTGAATTGTTTTGTAAAGAGGAATGGTCCAAAATACCTTCATCCAGGATCCAGGAACTGATTAAAAGCTACAGGAAGCGACTAGAGGCTGTTATCTTTGCAAAAGAAGGATCTACTAAATATTAATATCACTTTTCTGTTGAGGTGTCCATACTTTTGCACCGGTCAAATTTTAGTTTAATGCATATTGCACATTTTCTGTTAGTACAATAAACCTCATTTCAATCCTGAAATATTACTGTGTCCATCAGTTATTAGATATATCAAACTAAAATGGCTGCTGCAAACACCAAAATATTTAGAACTAAAAATGATTAAGATTAATAGGGGTGCCCAAACTTTTTCATAGGACTGTATCTATAACTCTGACGTGTCTGTCCTGAAATGTTTCTCCTCCGTTTTATACGCCGTCCACTGGACTGGAGTCAGTTTGTAACTTTGTGAAAAGTCACAGATGATCAATCTGGAGGACAATTGGATCATCTAACCTAACCCACTTTTGAGAAGTGGAGTGTGTAGGGCAGAAATTTAAAAAAAATAAAAAATAAAAAAAAAAGCTAAATTTTTGTGCATAGGAGCTAAAAAAAAGCTGCAAATCTGTGCTTTGTGCCCCTGGTGAAGAGCTATCAGTGTCGTTACTGCAGCTTTTCACTGTCAGAAGGGCGTAGTAGTCTATGGATGAAGGTGGGGGGGGAGCGTTCCTTGCTATTCAGCATCATCGCTGGGTGGTAAGGAATGTCCCCTCTGACAGTACAGAGCTAAGGACTCTACTGTCAGGATGGGCATTCCTCACAAACTGTCAGAAATGCCCTTCTGACAGTGAAGTGCTATTGGTAATGGCACCAGGTGCCCATAACATGAATGCCGATAGTGTGCTGAATTCAACGCACGGTCGGCTTTCTAGTGGTGTATAAAACTGCAAGTGCCCGAGGACATGAAAGGTCTTCTTTAAGCCCCTCACCCTGGTTACATAGTTGGTATGGCTGAAAAAAGACCTATGTCCATCAAGTTCAACCAGGTTATGGGTTACCATGTAGAACTCAAGCCTATAATCTTCAACGACCTCCTACTATATTTTTAGACTCCAAGTAAGTCAGTTTATGCATTATAATACACATACATACATTGTGTTTGCTGAGAAGAGAATATAGATCTGACTTTGGATGAGCTGTTTATTGATCTCTCGAGGCTTACAGTTTCTTAAGTATAAATTGCTGCACTCTTTGTAAATTTCCGCATTCTCTAATCCATCCTGCTAATTCATTATTGATCAGAATTAATTGTTATTCTGCCCGGTCCCTGTCTCTAATACCGTGACCTTCTAATAGCCTGCAAAACATAATTGTTTGTACACCCCATTTGCTACTTTTTAATGGATTTGGACTTCTGTAAATTATTAGTATCTGATCAGGTAATAATGTGATTATTGATTTAAGGGAAGAACAAATGCTACAGGAACTAACTAAAAGTAAATGAAAAGTCCACTTAAAAATGTATGACACAATGCAGACACAGCACTCCAACGCCTTGGCTACATTTCTTATATATCAAAGCTGCATTGAATAACATTTTTTTTTTTTTTGGAACATCTGAGGTTCCTAGAGTCCAATTTTTATTGGAAGTGTAACTACATTTTCAGAGAAGTTTTGATTTTTCTGGCAACATTTGTGTCATTAATAAATTCTGTAATATATTATTTTTTATGAATTTTTGGTTCCCTTCTGTAGAATTTTGCATTACTTTATTCATTTCCTTGTTTCTCTGTTGAGAGCTGAAATCTGTACCCTGTTCTCTCACTAGGTGTTCCCATGGGCAGGCACCGCTCACAGAAAAAAAGAAGCGACATGCCCTATCTTCCGAAGCTGAATCAGCCGGAGGAGACCGCGGCACGTCACTCCCTCCGGACTAGGCCCATTCATTTGAGCCTAATCTGGAGCGGAATTGCACCACTGGATGCCGAAGCATTGTATGAATTGCACCGGCATCCAGTCACGGATAGTCATTTTTTGGTCCGGAATCTCAGGCAAAATCCCGGCTCAAATTCTGGACCAAATTTCGCTGTGTGAACCAGGCCTAAAGCTGAGGCCCCACCTTGCGGAAACGCAGATTTTTTTTTTATTGCCGATTTTGTTGCGGTTTGTTGAGCCAAAGCCGAGAGTGGCTACAAAAGGGATGGGAAATATATAGGAAGTTCTTTTATGTCTCCCTTTTGCTGAATCCACTCCTGGCTTTGGCTCAAAAAACCTCAACAAAATCTGCAACAAAAAAGCTGCGTTTCCATAAACATTTCTTTAGCCTAAACTAGCAAACCAATCGCTTCCATTTTGTGGTTGTCCAGGATAACCATTGTTGTTTTCTTCTGGCAGAAGTTCCCACCAAACATGACCGCTGACGCCAATCACAGCCTGAGGATAGTGATATGGGGACTTCCGCCAAAAGACAACATCAAAGCAGAAGGACTGGACCACGCTGGGAGACACCAGAGCACCAGGGACAAAACATTGGACAAGCTTATACTCTCCTTCTAATGACTTTCCTGACACATGAGCTACTACTGTGTATGTCAATTTTACTGCTCATGCTCTTAGCATTAGAATTGACAGGTATTCTATTTGCTACCTGTGCCTGAGCATGTGGGAGACCCTGTATTACTCCATGGAAACTTATGTCGAAAGTTAATTATGGTGCCCATTAGTGATAGACTTAGAAAGTCTATATGCCGGTCACTAATGGGTTCATGACCCATGTGTATGAAATAGGCGGATTGGCGTGGTCTGTCTGTTTGCACATTTTTGCTTTGACTCGTAGAGAGGAGTTTGGAATGCCATAATACAACATATGAAGAAGGGCTGTCGGAAACAGACAACCCCTTTAAGGTTAGTTTCCTCATGACATACTCAGAGGCTTGAAAAACTGTGATCTGTAATGCTGAGTGATGTGGTAGGGATCTTGCCATACACTTCATATAGCTGTCAATGAAATATTTGTATTCCTCCTAACACTCCGCCTATACACATGCACACTTGGATGATCTTGCATGGATTCTTAATGGGGGCAGGTGTTCTGGGGTGACATAAAAAACTACTAGCTAAAAAGCAGAGCTGTTCATAAACATAGTTGGTCTCAATTTCAGCTGACTACTTACTAACTGCTAAGGCTAAGGGGTAACTAGGAGGCTTCTAGAAACAACAGAACAAATGACACTCCTTTTGGAAAGTCAAATTGACATAGAAATTGCATGTTTACCCTTAAAGGCACAGTGCAAAATTGATGTAATAGTGTAATGAATACATGTAACATTATTAATAAAGCAAATACACTATTTTACAGAGTCCTTGTGTGACATTAGAGATAGTTGGCCAAACCTGATTACTTATTGGCTCGGCTGCCATTGCTGTATTACACATGTGGACAAAATTGTTGGTCCCCCTCGTTTAATGAAAGAAAACCCCACAATGTCACAGAAATAACTTGAATCTGAGAAACGTAATAATAAATAAATAAATTTGATGAAAATGAACAAATGAAAGTCAGACATTGCTTTTCGCTTCAACAGAATTAAAAAATAAATAAATAAACCTCATGACACAGGCTTGGACAGAAATTATGGTTCAGTAACGTAATATTTTCTTGCACAACCTTTTGCGGCCATCGCTGCGATCACACGATTCCTGTAACTGTCAATGAGACTTCTGCGCCTCTCAGCAGGGATTTTGGCCCCTCCTCATGGGCAAACTGCTCCTGTTGTCTCGGGTTTGAAGGCTGCCTTTTCCAGACGCCATGTTTCAGCTCCTTCCACAGATGCTCAATAGGATTTAGGTCCAGGCTCATAGGAGGCCACTTCAGAATAGTCCAATGTTTTCATCTTAGCTATTCTTGGGTCCTGTTGCAAGACCCATGACCTGCGTCTGAGGCCAAGGGATTTCTCTCTAGAATCCCTTGATAGTCTTGAGATTTCATTGTACCCTGCACAGATTCAAGACACCCTGTGCCGGATGCAACAAAGAAGCCCCAGAACATAACAGAGCCTCCTGCATGTTTCACAGTAGGAACAGTGTTCTTTTCAAATATGCATTTTTCTGTCTGTGAACATAGTGCGGATGTGCCATGCCAAAAAGTTCGATTTTGTCCATGGGATATTCTTCAAGAAGCTTTGTGACTTGTCAACATGTAGTTTGGTTATTATTATTTTTGTCAGATTCAAGTTATTTCTGTGACCATTGTGGGTTTCTCTTTCATTAAATGAGGGGGACCAACAATTTTGTCCACAGATCCTTGTATATGGGAAAAGGAAAGGTTGATAGGAACTCACATCCTTCAGGGTAGAAGTTATGGTGCACGGATATGGCCCCTCCATCCAGAGCACTCGTGAACAGATACTTCAAAGTGGAAATCCAGCACTCAAAAAAATGTTCTAAAATTTCGTATTTATTGAAAAACTCGCGTTAAAAACATGCACAAATGAATCCACCGGTAGTGGTGACCCCCATCCAGAGAGAAAAGCATCCAAACTGACGCGTTTCGGAACTGGGTTCCTTAGTCGTAGGACCAATTGTTTAAGATGACCTAGTTTATTCCCTGTGATGGAGTGGACAAATGGTCATAGACCGGCTATTTTTTTTATTTTTTTTTTTTTAAAAAAACCTCTCTGCTTTACATATGCCCATGGAACTCAAAATTCAGGATGTCTTGCTACATCCATTTTCAGGAAGAGCGTGATGGCAAGGCCAGTATATCGGTAAGCCTTGATGCATGACATACCTTTACCTACCACTATCTAAGATGTGCTGTCATACAGAGGAGATTTATGTCTTGGTCACAGTTATATTTAGAGCCAGTAATTTTATTACAGCGATGTCAACTCATGGAGCCCCATTGCTTATTCATCAGTTTTCTTTCTATATAGAATTTTAACGGTAAACATTTCATTACATTTTAATTCCGTAAAATAAAACAAAGTTATTTTGGCAGCAAACACACCAAATCCCGTTACTAAGTCACTCCATTTAGTACTACAAGGCATGTATTTAATGCCATGCAAATAGAAAACAATCACCACAATCTTGACAATCTTGTACTATTGATGAAAATGCTTAACACGAAGATGAGATGCAGAAAATGAAATGCATTTGAAGAAATGTTTTAAATGTCAAGTGAAATGAGAAAAAAAAAAACAGTGTCAGCCGAACGATTTGTGCAAACATGCTTCAGAAGAGATGTTAAGGGTCTGATTTACAAAGCCTAACGTAACCCCTTTCATTTCTCCAGCGCCCGTGACAGTATATCAAATTTCGATATTTCAGCTGCAACAAAGCCTCAGCAAAATGCTAATTTACTTAACTGCAGGCCGCATCTTGGTAAAAGCTCCGTGTACAATATACGCAGCAGTTATAGTTATGAAAGCTTTGTCTGAGTTATTTACTACTAGACAGAGTTATGTTTTAAGACCAGGGAAATGGATTATTGCCCAGTCCCAGAAATTATGATGCGGGAATTAATAAATGAGTTATAGGGGACTTGGAGTTGACCTATTGATTGTAAAGTACATAGTGGCCCTGTGGCAAAGAGGTACTGCAATAGGTTTTGGAGCAGGGGTTGCTGAGCTTTTTTTGAATACATATAGTAAGTGTAACATCTCTGCCTGTTCAGTTCACTGCACCCCCCCCCCCCTCTGCTCACATGCGGCGGTGCAGGAGGCGGGTGCAGTTTTGTTCCTGGCTTAAAGTTTTTGGTCGCACTGTGTGAACACGGCTTTAGTTCTGTGATTGTATTTGTACCACACCCGTCTTCTGCCCTTGTTGCCTCTGTCCATTAAATGGTTAAATTTTGTCTCGCCTGTGATTGACAGCCTGCCTTCCTCTCAGGTCCAGGGCGGGTTATTCCTCCCTATTTAGCCTTGGCTCTCATTCACACCAGTGCTTGCTATTGCCTTGTGCGTACTTGCTTTTTTGCTATCACTATTTTTTGTTTGCATTCTTATCCTTGACCTCTGGCTTTCCCTACTGACTATTCTTTGGACTCCGATTTGGCACTGCATTACTCGACTGTTACTGACCCTTGGCTAGCTGACCTCTCTTTGTTGTCCGTCTTGTCTGCGTTTTGTGTATCACATATACAGGAAGGGAACGTCTTTGTGGTTGCCGCCTATTACGTAGGATAGGGCCTGGCAATAGGAAGGGAAAGTTGGGGGCTTCAGCTTAGGGCTCACTGTCTCTTGTGTTGCGTCCAAGGGTTCAACAGCTACTGGGGAATTGCAGTCCTAGCAATTCCCTAACAGTAAATCTGTCCCCTCATTTTTGTTGTTTTTGACTTGGTACCAGTGCTCCCCCCACTTGGCCCAGGTGTTTTTAATTAGCAGGAGACTGCAAAAAGGGACCCACCTACTAGCTCTCAGTCCTCTGACTATGACAATACAGTAAGGTGAATTTTTGAGATCTGTTCACAGTGCTGCAAGGTGTCTGATGTTCCTGTGGTGCTGTGCGCATGGGACCGTGCGGCCCAGAGCCTGGGGGAATGGTCTGGGGGCAGGGGTGTTGCTGGACCACTGGGTCGCTCCCCCTGTGGGCACAGTGTTGCGGTTTTGGTGGTTGCTATGCGGCGCCGCACCCAGTAGAGTAGGGACCCACTATAAAGGGGTCGCCGTGAAGTGGCTAGTGGGCTTATGCACCTTGATCAATATGTATACTAAGAACCATGTTCAGTGCTGTAGAATTTGCTGAGAAGCACTAAATCAATGTTTAAGACTGGGCTGTGCGGTCCACGTCTTTTTCTCTTTTTGGACATGTAGCATAGCTATTGGCTTATTGGAGCTCCGACTATATTTTTCTTTTTCTTAATTCTACTCTATGCTAACAGCATGGCAGATGCAAACTGAGATGGTAATGTTCATGGTAGACTCCAAATGTGAAATATGAAAGTGTTATGGTGTCCAGTAATAACTTAGCTTGTATTTGGTTTAAGACTCCATCAAACCTATTCAATGAAGTAGCCATTATTTATCAAAATCGGTTCCCCTGTTTATATCATTTTTGGAACTCTTCGATTTGAGGACCCATATACAGTGCTACTGATCTCATCTATTTTGACTTGGGGTAGATAACTCAGCAGTCAAACTTGGAATAGTAGGATGAGTCCTCTTGATAACGTGCACAGTTCTAAACCCATGACACTATTCTAATTTTCCCCAATAGGTTATGATACATCTGTGTGTGTAATGTACCATATATGTGTACATAATGTGTGTGTAACTGTATATATCCCTCTTTCTCCTAGTATTACTGTATACTATGCAACCCTATGCAGTTTCCTAAACATTCCTGACAAATCTATTGTGCAGTTCACCTAGATTCCCTCGTACCTGCTCCGTGTGATGGATTACCTTACGGCTTTCCGTATGTGTCTGTAAGTTCACCAATCAATAACAGCTATGGTTGGCTGACAGTTAAGCAACTGAATACAATTTCATTTTGAAAACTCTTTGCAGCAAGGCCATCCGTTACTTGAGTTCCTTGCAAAGACAGAAGATGCATAGGTCTTGCTTCAAGGTCAGATCTTGGCAAGATTCTTCCATTTCTCAGCATATCTGATTTGTGTTCAATAATCTGTGTCTTTTACTCCGTATGGCTAGTGTGATATATAAAAACAAAAGAAGACTAACGAAAATCTGCATTGTATCTAAGTTGCAGTCTAGCGCTTAAAGACTTTGTACAAGATTATAAAAAATAGCTATTTGCGTACTGAAATAGCGCCACAACAGGCAGTGTGTGGTATTGCAAATTAATCTGAACTGCAAGTCTAGAAAAAAAAAGAGATGCAGACTATCCTATCAGAGTGGAGCCCTTTAGGCTAAAGCCCCATGTTGCAGTTTTTGCTGTTTTTTGAGCCCAAACCAAGAGTGGATTGAGTAGAAGAGACAAGTATAAGAACTTCCTCTATATTTCCCATTCCTTTTCTAACCATTCTTGGCTTTGGCTCAAAAAACTGGAGCAAAATCTGCAACAGAAAAAGCTGCGTTTCCGCAATGTGGGGCCTTAGCCTTAATAAAGCAGAATATGGAACTATCAGCTGATCAATTTGAGTTCCCATTTCGGGTACCCCCAGGAAACGTCTTTGCTGGGGCAAAACATGGCAAAAAACTGTAACTTTTTTTTTCTTGCTTTTAAAAAAAACCTCTTGCATCACATTTTAGATGACTTCAGTTCCTGGGAAGTGCTAGTAACATCCCCATGTGTGCTTTTAACTCCATCCATGAGGTGTTCACTATATGGCAGGGGTGGGCAATTAATTTTCCCATGGGGCCACATGAGAAATTGTAACAGTTCTAGAGGGCCATACGCACCGCTGCAAATTTAGCTCCACCCACTTCTCCACTGACTCCGCCCATTCTCAATAATTTTTCCATGTGCCCCACAAAGTAAAATCCTCCTACAGTCACCCTAACATTATTCCCCCCCCCCCAATATAATTTTTCCTCCAAATGTCCCACAGTATTAAGTCCCTCTCCTGGTGCCCCAGTATAAAATAGCAGAAACTAGAGGGGACATTAAACTTGGGCAGCTGGAGGGGGACATTAAACTGGTGGCAACTAGAGGCAGACATGCCCCCCTCCAGCTACCCCCCATGGTTTAATATCCTCCTCCAGCTGCCCCAGTTTAATGTCACCCTCCACCTGCCCCCCTAGTTTAATGTGCCCCCTCCATGTGTTCAGTTTAACTGCCCCCCTACATCTGCCCCTAGTTCCCCCCCTCTTGCTCACACATGCTGTCTCCTCTTCTTTCTTTATCATCCAGCAGCGCCCATTGCCAGCAGCTTGCAGCAAGCACACAGTCCCGTGTGGCTCTGCCCACTAACGAATCATAGCCTATCCTGGTGATAGGCTGTGATGACATCACCACAGGTCCTTGAAAAACTTCCACTAGCTATGTGGGCTGGATAGAAGTAGTCAGAGGGCCGGATGTGGCCCGCGGGCCGGACATTGCCCAGGTCTGCAATATGGACTTTCTGTTACAATTGTATCTATGGGGAAACAGCTGGCATTTCAGATATAATTAATATGCTGCGATTTCCAAAACCACACCGGTTTTGGAAATCATGGTGTGCCGGTGGCGCAGTTTTTACTGCAAAGGGGGCATGGGAGTCACAAGAATTCAATCCACTGTGCAGTTACTGTAAAACTCGATTCTGGGCAAATCGCTGTGTTTCCGACCTTAAGGCCACAGCCTTAAAGTGACTTATGGGAGTTGTGCCTTCTAGCACAATATCCAAAAGTGGGTGTATCCTCTCGAAATAATTTCTTTCTGTAATGTCAGTGCTGCCATATGAATCGTGGTCTCTTGTTATCATTTTCCAGCGTAGCCTTATGGCTGACTGGGTAGATAATCCCACAGATCTTGTAGAAAGCCTTCCCAGCCTTCCCGTCATATCTTACTGTGTCTCAAATTGATGCCTAACAAGCTTATGTAATGGTAATGGTCACGTATCCACATACGTAGAATGTATAGCTACTGGGAGTTCCAGCTCAGGCTATTCTATATTTGGTACATTTTCTATAAAGAGACCCCCGTGACTCGATCGTCTGTTGCCGTTGTTAAGCCTGCTCTTCCCTTGATTACATTCGTGACAATGGAAAATGAAGGAAAAGTAAAGTCATTACTTGATTGATCGTCTGATACTTTTTTCTGACCTTCAGAGATGGAAAGTTTATTAATGTCACTGAAGTATTCAGAGCTTCACTAATGTCATCTATCAGTCTAAAAGTTGCTGATATAGCACTAATTTTATTAATATATGTATAAAAAAAAACTTGGCTGTATATTTTTGAACTGACCTCACAAGCCAAGCTGCATTTGTTGTATACTATACTGGAATTTTGAAATCAAATAGTGGTTTGACTTTACTTTAAAGGGGTTTTCTAGGACTTTAGACCTATCCTTAGAATGGGAGACAACTACAGTATGATTTTGATCCATGGAGGTACAAGGGGTTGGACAACTTAGGCCTAGTTCACACGGGGCACGGTATGGCGTATTTTGGTCCTGATTGTGACGTGGGAAACCGCATCAGAATAGGGCCAAATGCACCTGCCATGACTGTCGCAGCTTCTGACAGTCACGGCTTCCCGCTCTGGAGCAGGACCAAATTATTGGGTCCAGAGGGTGCTGAATCAGCCACGGAATCCGCCTGAAGAAAGGGCAGCTTGCTTCTTTTTTCTGTGAGCGGCATGTTGCTAGTAAGCTAGCAGTCTACATAGACCTCTATTTTGAGGGGGCGCCCCCTCTTGCCCCGTGTTAACGAGCCCTAACTATGAGGATAGGTCATCAATATAAAAGTCCTGGAACCCCTTTAAAGGGATTGTCAGGATTAACTGATAACTATCCCATTAACTAAACTGAGTGAGAGGGAGTTAGTGCAGCGGCTTACACAGGAAGCTGCACAGCAGGAAGCTACAGCATGTAAACAAACACGGGATGCAGCAGCAACCAGAGACACTCAGAAATCAC
Source organism: Leptodactylus fuscus (assembly GCF_031893055.1). Classification (NCBI taxonomy): domain Eukaryota; kingdom Metazoa; phylum Chordata; class Amphibia; order Anura; family Leptodactylidae; genus Leptodactylus; species Leptodactylus fuscus. The sequence continues at coordinate 196,435,988 of NC_134269.1, read as the reverse complement.
TCCCAAAACTGCTAAAGGTATATGGGTGTATTTATCAACCCACCGCTAGCACTAACACACCTTTATAAAAAAAAAAAAAAATTAAAAAAAGATTTTCTGCCTGGAAAACCCCTTTAACAACAGTGGGCCTAGTTGGGAGGAGGGAGTGTCTTCAGGCCGAATCGCAAGGCGACTTGGCCTGAAGAATGAGCATCTTGCTTTTTCCGGGAGCCGGAACAAACGGCTCCCGGAAAAAAGACCTGAGTGGCTCCCATTGATTTCAATGGGAGCTGTCTTTTTGGTCAAGATTTTGAGGCGGTTACACCCTCAAAATCCTGACCAAAAAACCTAGTGTGAACTTACCCTAACACCAATGTGTTTAGAGCAGAAATAAGCACATAACAGTTGTCATTTCCAGCCCCTATCTCATATCAGGTCATGCCAACTCCATTACTCAGTAGGGACGAGAATACCTCTCCTAACATAAATATGGGAAATCTCATTGGTTCTAAAATTTTGATAAAATAATCCTAGAAAGATGTTGTAAAGAAACCATTCCTAACATTGAAAAGTGAATTCCAACATTGAGCTCAACTGTATTTTTCTCAATGTCACTGTAATGCATCATGTCCGTGTCAGCCTGTACTCTCGTGAAGGAATATATACGGTGTAAGTGAACCACCAATGCAAATGATATTTCAGGCCTGACAAATGCCCAATTGCTTGAAGTGAATGAATTTAATCCAAACCTAATATTTCTCATTCATTGACAAAAAACTGTGAAATATTTAAACCACAGAAGTATCCAAAGACTCAATGTTTTGTGATATTAGTGAACTATTTTCCATTGGGCTTCTTGATTCTTTCCTTTGCTGAATCACTGGCACATTACCGCTAGCCTGGTGAAAGGCAGTTTGTCCTCTGCTGTCATAGACACTTGATAATAACAGAGGACCTGAATGAATTCAATCAAAATGCCGCTCTTCCCCTGGGATCACATGGTAGCGCGTTACAACGTTTTCCGTCCTTGGTTTGCTCATGCATGGTAAGATGTGCCTGTAATCTTTAGTGGTAAGCGTGTCCTACAGTCCTCCTCTAGTACCTTCTTTACATGTGTGTGATGTGATATTACATGCTCGGACCACTTGAGCCCGCAGGGTATTATTAATAACTGAGCTGGTTGGGGGGAGTATAAATTGCTATATGTTATGGAATACAGATATGATGACCGATACTCCAGTCGTATTCCATTCATTGTGTAGGTGATATTTTCCATCACAGCCATGCAGTACAGTAGCATAGATTTTTAGTAAGGCTTTCTTTAGCTCACTGAAATCCAGTATTGTATATGAGATCATATAGTATCAACGGAATGAAGGTTTATATGAAGGAATATATGACTTATTCTCCTAACTGTGTATATGAATATTTTGTGTGTACCTTTGTTGTCAACTAATGAGACGCATTCATCTGTACGTGATCAAGTGGGAGAGAGTAGGTCATACCTTTAATAAATTATGGATATAAGAGCCTTGGCATAATGTAAATCTTATAGCCATGTGAAAACCCCATCACTCATGCCAGCTTATTGCCGGGGAGAGTATGACTTTCAAGTTACAACAGATGGATTCTCTGAACTTGAGCAAGGCTCCCTTCCCACCAGCTGTGACATCTGAAAGGAGATAACATTTCTGGCCATGACTATATTTAAAGAAGACCTTTCATGTCCTCGGGTACATGTGGTATTATATACCGCTAGAAAGCCGAAAACACACTGACTGCTTTCCCATTATGTGCACTGGGGGAAGACATATTGGTGCCCTTACCGATATCTCTTTACCGTCAGAAGTGCATTCATGACTGTTTAGCTGGGAACGCCCCTCCTGATAGTACTCTAGTAGCTCTATACTGTCAGAGGGGGAGTTCCTTACCACCCAGCGATGATGCTGAGCAGTGAGGAACGTCCCACCTCCTCCTGACAGTACTCGTCCATAGACCTCGTCCTCGCAGCTCAGTGTCATGGCTGAGAGGTAAGGAATGCCCCCTCTGACAGTACAGCACTACACACAGAACTATCAGTAGGGGCGTTCCCAACTAGTCTGTAATTGCACCGATATCTCTTCCCCCGGGGCACATAATGGGAAAACCGACATGCGAATTCAGCGTACTGTCGGCTTTCTAGTGGAATATGAAACCACATGTGCCCAAGGACATGAAAGCTCCTCTTTAAACCTATAGCCTATAGTCACTTGGGTACAATCCATCTTGGTGGGACATGCAATAGCTGAGTCTTACTCTGGAGCCACCTTTCAAAACTACCTCTCTGCTGATGCATTACCAATGTAATTTGGGGAATTCTGAGTCTTGCAACTTGTAGTGTTCCATTAGCGGCAGTATTTCTAGTGGAGAGTAAGGGAGGAGGCAGAAACCAGTACCAATACCATACAGCTTGCTGCTTCCATCTCCGAGAAGCTAAGTTATCAATAATCTTAAAGGCCTTCTCTCTGTGATGTCGGTTCAGGTTGGTGGGGAAGTGTATTGTTGACACCAAGAACCACCCAACAACTCAAATACCAAAACTTTCTGGAGTTTGGTTGTAGAATAAAGGATACAGTGGGCTTATAAAATGATAAATTGCAAATACAGTAACCTCAAGTTATCAAAGTATGTCAGTGGTGATGAGCAACACTATTGTCTGTATAGGAAGCATTCTTGGTCATGTTTATAAACCTAGGCCTCTGATGTTATATGAGATGGCAGCCTGCTTCCCAAGAACAAATGGACCAGACAAGGACACAGAAACCAGACTGGAACACCATTGCCTAACTCCTGAAACTCCAGTATAACCTCAACATCATACCACAGCCAAGGTATATGGTAGAATAAATTTAGTTGTAACAACACCTATGTGCAACCATAGTTCTATCTATTTATTTAACACACGCTGGTCAGTTAAACAGGCTTAACACTGAATATAACTACACAGGGTAGGGACACAGGAGGTCAAAATTAGGGTTGAGCAATCAGGATTGGAAAAGATCGGATCCTGATCGGTGATCGAGCAAATTTCACGATCGGGATCAGCTGGAAAATGATCGGAAATCGGATTTTGAAATCTCAAGATCGGCTCAACCCTGAAAGTGACTTTTCCCATATAGAAGCATTGACTAGGGTTGAGGGATCAGGAAAGATCAGATCCCGATTGGTGATCGAGCAAATTTCACGATCGGGATCAGCTGGAAAATGATCGGAAATCGGATTTTGAAATCTCAAGATCGGCTCAACCCTGAAAGTGACTTTTCCCATATAGAAGCATTGACTAGGGTTGAGGGATCAGGAAAGATCAGATCCCGATTGGTGATCGAGCAAATTTCACGATCGGGATCAGCTGGAAAATGATCGGAAATCGGATTTTAAAATCGATCCTGAAATCTCAAGATCGGCTCAACTCTAGACAACATTCACACTCATAAAGTTGCCAACTGAAGAAGTTGGACTCCATCCCTCTACATTTTCATCAAGTTCCCTGGCCGCACACCCCAAACCTGCAGTGAAGTAGTCATTGATTTCTAATGAATAAGAACCTATGAAGGTTCTGAAGGGCTTCCTGTCCACCATCGATAAATCAGTGACCTTTATAGAAGACTCTATACTGAATATACATGAAATGGTTAATAGATGAAACCATAAATGTAAAACATCAATGTTTAGAAAAAATAGATAAAAGTACAATATATGTCGTTCAGATCCAAGTGGAACAAGATTGCACCTATAATGGCAGATGTTAGATTATGTTCTACATATAGAAAGCATTTTAGATGTAAATTATTTCTCAGAGAGCACTTCTATTCAGGCTTTATGACAATTGAAGAGTGTGGGAGGGTGAGGTTCGTGAAAATAAATGTGTGAGGAGGAGTTACATTAAATGCATGTTCAGAAATAACTTAGAGATCTTCTCCCACGTTCAACTAATATTCTTCTCATATTTTTTCACGCTTGTATAATTTCTCTTTTTTTAATCATCGACAATTGCAGGGGCTATGAAAAAAGTCTGGTCTAAGGAACAAAAGTGATTCTAATGCCGTGCGCCTGCTGTATCTACTACAGAGGGACACTGTGCCTTCTAGTAAAGGAAATCGAAGACGCACAGTATATAGCATTCAAGATGTTTTAATTGTGACAAAGCGGTGTTTGTCAATGCAGCATGAATGGGTGCCATGATATCTGTGGTACGACATATAGTTGTAGATAAATCTATTGAGCCCACTTAACAGGAATAGTTATCGCAGTACAGGGCAGGGAAAGATAAAATATTCAGCTCTGGATTATCTATAGGTAGTTAATAGAGATGAGCGAGTAGTACTCGATCGAGTAGGTATTCGATCGAATACTACGGTATTAGAAATATTCGTACTCGATCGAGTACCACTTGCTGTTCTAATGTAAAAGTTTGATGCAGAACCAGCATTGATTGGCCAAATGCTATACAGTCAGCCAATCAACACTGGTTCTTCTCCTACCTTTAGAAGTCTTCTCCGTGCAGCTTCCCCACGGCGTCTTCTGGCTCTTCATTCACTCTGCCAGGCATCGGGCCTGGGCAGAGCCGACTGCGCATGTCTGCTTGTAGTGCGGGCATGCGCAGTCGACTCTGATCAGGCCCGATGCCTGGCAGAGTGAAAGATGAGCCGGGGGACGCTGCAAGGAGAAGACTGCTCGGAGGATCCAGCCCGACCCTCACTCGTGGACTTGGGAAGTATAATTTGATTGAATGTTGCCTACCCCTGAAACGAGCATTTTCCCCCCATAGACTATAATAGGGTTCGATATTCGATTCGAGTAGTCGAATATTGAGGGGCTACTCAAAACGAATATCGAACCTCGAACATTTTACTGTTCGCTCATCTCTAGTAGTTAACTGTTTGACCTGTTACAGTTTACGACTTCTCGGAGAGCTAAGAATACTGGTATGTTCACATGGCGGAATTTGCATTCATCTGTGTGAACATTATGCGTGGCTAACCACAACAGAATGCCGATGCAGTGCACCGGCATCCCATTGCGGCCTTCTGTCCCGGATTGGGCCCAAATGAATGGGCCTAATCGGGAGGGAGCCTTGCGCTGACGACGACGCAGCTGATTCAGCCACAGAATCCGCAGCAAGAAGAGTCATCTCGCTTCTTTTTTCCGCTACTAGCTATGGAAAAAAGAAGCAAGCCTCTCCCATTAAAGTCAATGGCAGCAGATTTTGAGACAGATTCCGTGTCAAAATCCACTCCAACACAAACACTATAACCCATGCACAGGGTTGATGTTGGAGGGACGGGATGCAAAATGGCAGTTGATTAGGGCCCCTATCCCCAAAGGGTCCCCTTGCTTCAAGCCTGCAGATCCACTAATCGATGAGCTGTTCATCAATCCGTCCATGTAAGACTATAGGTGCGGGGCGGGTACTTTTGAAAGCATAGCAGGTGAGTCAAGTATAACTACAGGAGTAGAGGGCGGAAATCCAAAACATTATACTGCCTCCATCCTCTTCTGCTTTAGCTGGGTGCTGTCCTACTGCTCTACTATGCCCTTGCTCTGTCCACACCTACTGGTAGTCCCAAAACAGATTAATGTGAGCCAAAAGGTAGTAAGAGAGGAGGAGGGACAAAAGACCGAGTTACTCACAGGAGGAAAATGTCTGAAGAATTTGAACTTTGTCCATGAGTTCAGTTGTGTAACTAGGAATGGCGGGGCCAGCAGGTAATGGCCCATTTAAAAAAATAAATAAAAAATGGAGTGGTTGTCAACGGGCCCCCTAATGTCTCAGGCCCTGTAGCAGCTGCTACCACTGCTACTCCGGTAGTTATGCCCCTGCTTGAGTTGCTTGTGATGTAAAAACTGGTTGGTGAATGTATTTGATAGGTGTTTTGGGGACAATAAAACGCGTCTTACTGAAAGAAACACACTAGGTTTAGACAAGAAAAAATAAAAATAAATATTTTATAATAATTTAACCTTCCCTGGTGGTCAAACGGAGTAGAGGAGACAATGTCACTAACTGGTATGCTCGGGAAGATAAAGGGGGTTATTAGTTAACAGATAAGTTGCATATACATAGAGACCGAGTAGTGGCCTCCACATGGTATAATGTCATACAGTTTAATGGGGCATATACTTTGGGGGGCACAAGCATTATATTGCTTGGATTTCACTAAGGAGTGTTATATGGTGTATGCACTATTGTGGCAATATACCGTGTGGTGGGCACTAAGGGTAAGTTCAGACAGGGTTTTTGGTTAGTATTTTGAGGCCGTATTCGCCTCAAAATCTCGACCAAAAAGATGGCTCCCATTAAGTCGCGGCTACCCGTTTTTTGGTCCGGAGGCCGCCTCAGGTTCCGGAACAAGGAAGCCTGTGTGAACTTACCCTAATAGGGCATTATTCTTTGTTGGGGCACTAAGGAGCATTATACTTGATGGAGGTCACTAGGGGGGAATTATATGCAGGGTGGGGTGCTAATTAGGAATTATACTGTAGGAGGGCACTAAAGAGCATTCTAACATGTAGGGGGCACTAATGAATTATTATACTGTGTGGAATGGACTACTAGGTCATTAGTGTCCCTACATAGTCCCATTAGTTCCACCCACACACTATAATGCTCCTAAGTTCTGAGTGTCCCCACAAAGTGACAGGGACAGCGGTCGGAACAAAACAGATTCAGTACCTGCTGTCTACACAGGAGCATAGCCACTTTAACCCGGTATAGGTAGGCAGCAGGGGCACTTACCTGTGCCTGGGACCATTGACCTCCAGGTATGGAAGGGCCAGCTTCTGACAGATCAGTGTAGAGCGAGGAGGCCACACATTTCTCTGTGTGATTGGGAGAAGCGCTTTATCAGCCCTTTTCGAAGCCATCAGGATTTTTTTCCTTGTTTAAAAAAGCATCTCGTGGTACAAAAAATAAAGTCCCACAATACTGATACTACAATTTCATATATATTAATCATAAGGTGTACAATTGTGGTCAAATGTTTTCAAAATGACACATTTTGTTTTTCACAAACTTTGCTTCTTCAGTATTTTCAGAAGTTTTCATCAGATGTTTCTATGGTTACTGAAGTACAATGATAAACATTTCAGAAGCTTTTAAACATTTATTCCCAAACATATTAAGTTTATGCAATATATGTTCACTCTTATTTCTCAAGACTTCTGTAATTCTCCTTGGCATACTGGACTTCAGCTTCTGGGCCAGATCCTGACTGATGACAATCCATTCTTGTTTGATAAGTTTGGAGTTCATGACAATTTCTGTATTCTTGTTTGTCATCCTGTTTTTTGAGAATTGACCTCAGGTTCTTAATGGGATTGAGATCTGGAGAGTTTCCTGGCCATGGATCCAAAATGTCAATGGTTTTTATTCCCCGAGCCACCTAGTTATCTATTTTCCATTGCTCATCACCAAATTTCTCTTGGTTCCTTGGGAGAGGTTGCTCTTTGAGGATGTTTAGATGTTATTCTGTATTCATTGCAGTGGGCTTAGGCATAATTGCAATTGAGTCCATTCCCTTGCATGAAAATCAACCAACACATGAATAGTCTCATGCTTTACTCATGGTATTAGACAGGACTCATGGAAAGACTTGTGAGGACATTACGGACAGGCTTACATTCTGCAGGAAGTACAGGGATCGTACTGAAGAAGACTTGGATGAATTTATTTTTCTCTGATGGAACCTCCCGCTATTTGAGACATCTAGAAGAATGATTGTCTACATTGCTGTGTGATATGATGCTCCTTGTTGATCCTTCTGAGGGATTTTGATAAATTGTCCTAAACTCCAAGTACTAATTGGGTCAGAATGGGTTGCCATCAGTCACGATTCGGACCAGAGGCTGATATCTTGTATCTGGAGTCTTGGAAGAATGAGGGTCAAGACTATGAATATTGAGTATTTGCATAAACTTGATGTATTTAAAGGTTTAAAAACTAAACAAAAATGCAGAAATTGTGATAAACTCCAAGCATTGATTAAGTAAGAAATGGTTGTCATTAGTCAGAAGGCGAATTGCAGAAATGTTGAAAAATGAGGGTTGACATTGTAAATATTGCTTTATGTATTTGCAAGTTTAAAAAATTCTGACCAGTGACGTAATGATTCTGCAATGGAAACTGGGCCCGGAGGGGTATGGGAGCCTGTTGCCAGCTGAAGGTGGCCAGGGCTCCAGACCACCATTATAGTGGTTGAGGAAAGCCTGGTTCCCTGACCGCTATACATATTGTTAATGGAAAGGGGACTGGCATGTCACCGGGTGTTAGGATTGTGCAGTAACTGTGGCCATGATATGGGCGTCACTGTCTGTTCCTCTGCACAATCCAGCGTGGCAGGGGTTAATCTGCCTTGCAACAGCCGGGCGTGGTCAGCTGGTTGATCGACATGTGTGTCGACCAATGGACGCTCGGATTGGGCAGCTGGGCTATTTGCTGGTGACTGCCCCTTGCCTATATAAGGGGGCTGGTCTGGACACCCGGCGTTCTAAGATCAAATTCAAATCCTAACCTGAATTGATGTTGTTGTAGTCGAATTGACTATATCATGGATCAATCAGTCAGTCCAAATTAATAAGCATGTTTAAACTACTAATAATGACACAGACACTGAGTTCCATATCACATCAGCCATGCTAGCCCCTTAGCCCAGCTCAGCACAACTGACTCTTTATTGAAAAGTACACACACTTTAGAGACAAAGAAAGGAGGGGTTACTGCCCCCTTGGCATTCCTGAGCTGCTGTCCATCTCCCATTGGCTCCAAACTTCAATGTCCAGCCAGACACCTCCTTGCTGTAACCTGAAGACTTCTGCCACGAGGCATGGTAAAGAAACAAGCTCCATCTGGGTTTTAAGATCCTTTGTCTCAGATCTATGTAACCTTATTAAGGAAAAATTAGTATTTCTACAATATAAAGTATAAGAATCTTGATTCATGTTCTCAGACTTGACAATGTGTGTGTGGTGCTTGGGTTCCAGCCTGTCTACACTTAGTGGCCCTAGTTAGAAATATCCCCTGAGTCAGCAATGCCATTTATAGTTGGGCAGCATGCTGCCGTGTGTGTGTGTGTGTGTGTGTGTGTGTGTGTGTCAGTCAGTATTCACACTGACCAGTTGTTAGGCAGTAGCTGCACTGGAGGTTGGGTGGCTGGAAGCACACAGGATTTGTTGGTCTCTGGCTAGTCCAGGAGTTCAGGCTAGCCAGTTAAGATAAGATAAGATAATCCTTTAATAGTCCCACCTTGGGGAAATTTCAGCGTGTTACAGCAGCATAGTAATACAGATACAGGATAATACAGAGTAATATGTTACAGACGTAGACACAGATAAGCTGAGAAGAGAAGATATACTAGGAGTCCATGGCAGCTAAGGAAAAACAGAAGAGAAAGAGGAAGACCTCATGGTCATCCTCATAATCATTAGTTCTCTGTGCGGAGAGCTCTTCGTTTGGTCTGATGTAGATTATACAGCCTGGTCGCGGTTGGAAGGAAGGACCTGCGATAGCTCCTTCTCACACTTTGGGTGAAGCAGACGGTCGCTTACAGTGCTGCCAAGTCCCATCAGGGTCCCATACATGGGGTGGGATTTGTTCCCCCGCATGGAGGTCACCACAGACAGTATCCTTCTGTCACCCACCACCTGTACTGGGTCCAAGGGGCTCCCCAGGACAGAGCTGGCCCTCCTGATCAGCCTGTCAAGTCTATTTCTGTCCCTGGTTGATATACTGCTTCCCCAGCAGGCCACACCGAAAAAGATGGCTGAAGCAACCACAGAGTTGAAGAAGGCCCTAAGAAGTATCCCCTGGACTCCGAAGGCCCTCAGCCTCCTGAGCAGGTAGAGTCTGCTGTGGCCCTTTCTGTGCAGCGCCTCCAGGTGATCAGCCCAGTCTAGTTTATTATTGAGGAGCACGCCCAGGTACTTATAGGTCCTGACTATCTCAATACATGTTCCTTGGATCTCCACCGGGGTCGGAGCACCTCTCCGTTTACTAAAGTCCACCACCATCTCCTAGTTTATTTGTGTGGCTGCTCTGACTGTACAGGGCTCTGTGAACAGTAACAGAGCACACCTGGTCCTTTTATTTAGCTGGCAGTGACAGTAACTGTTAGACAGTGTTCACACCAGGTTGTTTAGCAGTCAGTAGCCCAGAGGGCTCCATAGGGTTTAGTTTTTTTTATTTATTTTTTTTAATAAACCCTGCTGACCATAACACCGGGTCTCTTTCCAATAGATGCCAACCCAGAGGAGGTGACAAGAGAGAAAAAATTAAAAAATTTATACTCTCCTCTCCTGGACTTCTGATATTCCACAGCATCCTCTCCGGGGCTCTTCTGGCCTGTGACTGAAGTGAAGGACCCCAGACGTCACTGCTGGGACCTTTGATAGGGCCCCAGAGCTCACATGGGGCCCTATAGTCTATGGGGGGAAATGCTCATTTCAGGAGTACGCAAAATTCGATAAAATTATACTTACCAAGTCCACGAGTGACGGTTGGGCTGCATTCTCCTTGAAGTCTTCTCCTGGCGCAGCGTCCCCGCGTCTTCTTCCGGCTGGAATTCACTCTGCATAGGCACAGCCGACTGCGCATGCATGGACATGCGCAGTCGGCTGTGCCCGGCCTGACTCCTGAGCAGAGCCGACTGCGCATGCGAGGGCATGCCCACGTATACGCAGTCGGCTCTGCCTAGGCCGGATGCCTAGGCAGAGTGAATTCAAGCCGGAAGACGCCGCGGGGACGCTGCACGGAGAAGACTTCTAAAGGTAGGAGAAGAACCAGCATTGATTGGCAGAATGTATAGCATTCTGCCAATCAACGCTGGTTCTGCATCGAACCTTAAACTTCGAACAGCTAGTAGTGTTTGATCGAGTACGAGTATTTCGAATACCGTAGTATTCGATCGAACACCTACTCGATCGAACACTACTCGCTCATCTCTAGATTTTAGCATTACGTTTGTATTTTTTGTGCCTACCCCATCAGAATAGCCTTAAGAAAGGCTATTCTTCTCCTCCCTTTAAATGTCTTCTCCAGGCCACCTTTTGGTAGAAATCCCGGTTTTCATCGGTATGCAAATGAGTTTTCTTGCAGAAATGGGGGCGGGCCCCAGCGCTCAACCAGCACTGGTGGCATTCCTAATGCTGCAAGAGAACTCTTCAGTGCCGCCTCCATCTTCTTCAGGAACGGCCTCTGTTTGCGTCTTCTTCCGGAGCTGGGTTCAAACTTTTAGGCCACGGGCAAAGCTGACTGCGCATGCCCGTCGGCCACAAGAAAATGGCCGTTTACACAGTACATTTTGTTATGGCAAGTGGGCATGCTCAGTTTGAACCCAGTGCCGGAAGAAGATGCAAAGAGAAGCTGTCCAGACGAAGATGGAGGCGGCGCTGGAGAGTTCTCTCGCAGCATTGGGGACACCTCCAGTGCTGTTAGAGCGCTGGAGCCTACCCCCAGTGCTGCGAGAGAACTCATTTGCATACCGATGAAAACTTGGATTTCTGCCGAACGGTGGCCCAGAGAAGACATCTAAAGGTACGAGAAGAGTAGCCTTTCTTTAGACTATTCTGACTTGGCAGGCAGAAAAAATACAATTTAAATGATAGAATCCCTTTAAAATGCCTCATCCCTTTAAAGGGTTTTTCCCACCTTCATAAGGTGATGGCATATAACTAAGATATCTCCTCGTCTTATGATCAGTGGTGGTCTGACCTCTGAACCGGACAATGAAAAGGTCACAAAGCTATAAATTTAGTAAATTTAACCTTAAACCTATACCTGCGGCTTTTTTTCTTCAATTTGGTGGTGATACCTCCACTGTTCATGCGATAATGGCAGAGCCTAGTACTAAAATATAGTAAATACTATAGCTTTAATGGTCTATAGGTAAAATGCACCCATTGACATTCCATAATTGTCCTATTACTGCTCAATTTTACCAACAGCAAAGCTAAAATTCCACTTAAAAGAACGATAAAAAGTGTAATGTAGAATTCAATACCCATCTTCTGATTTCCCTCGCACTGTAATAAACAATGAAACAGCCTGGTGGTGCGTATGATGGGAAACGGTTATTATTAAAAACTTAAGTATTTTGCGAGTCCTCCGAACAGGTGTACACCTGCTAATTAATGACCCAAAAACACTTTAACTACAAATTAGAGGAGAACTTACAGAAATGAGAGCAGCAGTCGAGCTAAATACAATTTTAAGTACATAATAAGAACAGAAGCCGCCGCATTAATTTTCAATGTCCCTCAATTTGTTGCTGAGTGTTATTTTATAGTTTTAGTTTAAATGTCATCATCCAATGACAGCAACTTTTACGTGCGACTTTACGGTGGATAATGTGTGTTAATGAGCATTGTAGATGATATTTAATATTAGAAAAAGTGTATAGTACGTGGCTAATAATAACCAAATAAATGTAACCTGTAAATGTAAAGTGGTGACTAGGTGCAGACATTTGGAGGGGTTACACTGACTGTGGGGAGAAAGGAGGCCCACATATTATTGACAGGGTGGAGTCATGTGGCCTTGTTATAAGGAATGTCTTCTATCCCCTGGATCCCAACAATTGAGTCATTTTTAACAACCCCCATTCCAGATTTTATAGGATTTTTTGTACTTAATGGGGATGTCCAGGCAAAATTAGACAACCCCTTTAACTTTTAAATCAGCTGGGGTAGAGAAAAAAAATGTAAAAAAATTACTCACCTGTCTTCCCAACGTGTTCCGGTCCTTCTGCTGAACTAGTCTCTTCCGGAGTTCCACTGATTTGCCTCAGCGGTCACTTGACTGCTGAGGCCATCCAAAGACTTTTGGACATTTCCCCAGCATCAGTTTGGGACCTTTTCTAGAACCCCTACCTCAAAACTCTACCTCAAAACTCTGCATGTTCCGTGCGGAAAACACACAGACCCCATTATACTCTATGGGGTCTGTGTGCTGACATAAGCTCACCACTTGTCAATGCGTTCGGTATTCCATTTGAACCAGGCGGGAGGGCGAAGGAAGAGGAGACTGCAATGGTAGATCTGTGAGGAGGAGTGGGGGATAAAGAAGGAAGAATCCTCTAACTGATCTGGGAGTAGGTTTGGAGAGACACTTTCATCATGTCTGTGGGAAAAGAGAAAAGACCCCCTCCATTTCACTTGAAGCAGAGAAAGCGAGAAACAAGGGCAAGTGAGGCTCCTACACTGAGGTACAGTGAGAACTTGCTATTAAAGGGGTATTCCCACGTCGCATACTTACCGGTCTTCGTTTCTGTGAATTCTTCTGTCTTCCGGCTTTGTCTCGTCATTGGTGGGCGGGGTCACATATGCAAAGCCAAGCGGCAAGATGCTGCCGGCCCTGCGTGCGCGCTCATAGACCGTCTAGCCTTGTGAAGGCTAGACTGGTGTATGAGCGCGCAAGCTTGGCTTTGCATATGTGACCCCGAGCGGAATAACAACATCGCTTCTGCCGCTGCTGGCTTCATGCAGGGCAGAAGCATAGCGCTGTTGCTGACTTCACCTGTGCCGGCGTAGTCCCCAGCATCCGCCTCTCTATTACAGTGGATGCTGGGGAGTGTTAGACACTGGCACAAGTGAAGCCAGCAACATCGCTATGCTTCTGCCCTGCATGAAGCCAGCAGAAGCGATGCTGCTATTCCGCTCCCCCGCCCCGGAATAGCAGCATCGCTTCTGCTGGCTTCATGCAGGGCAGAAGCATAGCGATGTTGCTGGCTTCACCTGTGCCAGCGTCTAACAGTGTATCAGTGTATTGGCGGCCCCTTCCCCCAAAGAATAAACTACCCCCCCTCCCGGCTCATTCCCTGCACTTAGCCCCTCCTCCCTCCCCCCTGAGAGCAGGCTGACACATCACTTGACTCAGGAGCAGCTAGGTCAGGGCTGTGGCCACAAAAAAATGAATAAAGTGATATAGTGCACAAACAAAGCAGTTTTGCTGAAGCAATGTATTTAGGAAAAGTCTTACATTCACATTTACAAGCATTATAGATAGGATCCTTGTGACGGGACAACCCCTTTAAGCCACAGCGTTCTCCCCTCAGGGATGAAAAGACTAAGGCCTGGTTCACATCTAGGTTCTGTATTCCATTCAGGAAGTCCGCTAATACCAAACGCATTAAAAACCGATGAGCAATGAAAACACAGGGACCCCATAGACTATAATGGGGTCCATGTGTTTTCCTTGCAGGGTCTGCACAAGTTATACAGAGAGGAAAGTGCTGCTTTGATTACATTTATTAATACACATCTTAAGGAAAAGGATAAATCTTCTAGGTGCGGTTTATGTTTGACTTACTACGATCATTCATAAAAGTGAAATTACAGGTAGGCTATAGGGGTTCTCCCGAATCGACCCCTGGTAGAGAAGCCTGGTGAAGATTCAGGTGGAGGCACTGTGTGATCAACCTAATGAAGAGGCCACAACTATAACCATACTACCTAGTCCCTGGATTGTTGTAGAAAGGATATAGAATGCATTACATAGAATGATAAAACTGGAGGATTTCTGGCAATGGACATGTGGCGAGGTCTGATCGAGTCCTAGTGTTTTTTGCACAATACATTTTAAATACTCTTTTAATGTCGCACAGAGATGGAATTTTTCTAAAGTCTTTGTTCTTTGTTCTATTTATCTTTAATCTCTCTCTTGTATTACCAATGAAAGTAAAGACAAATAATTCATAATTATTACCAAAAACTGTATGTGTAGGAGACAGAAAAGGTCATTTACGCTGACGTTTGATAAATTGGTTTGTGGATTCATTATTACATCTTTGACATTTTATTGATGTCAAGAGAGAAAAATTTCATATTTTTATCATCAATAAGATGAAGGTACAATACAGCTCCACTTAAATCACATTAGTGAATATTGCATATTTTTATTTATCTAGCAAAGATTTGAAGGTGCATTAACCAGTTCAGTACTGTCAAAGGTCCTGAATGCAGTGCGGTTGTTATCTAATTCTACAATGCTTTGTGGTAGGGGATAGATAGATAGATAGATAGATAGATAGATAGATAGATACTATAGATAGATACTATAGATAGATAGATAGATAGATAGATAGATATTGATATCCGTAATGTAATATAGAGAAATAAAGACACACTCAGATAAATAAATAAAACAATATTAAAAAATAGCCACCTATAATCCACACCACAGTTTCTAGCCCTGCCATTGACAACCCAAAAAATAATTTCCTATAAATAACAATGACAATGGTGGAATGGAAACGATTTAAAAAATTTTTTTTATATATATATATATATATATATATATATAATATACATATATTACAATATACATATAATATACATAATATATATATATATATACTAGAGGGAGGACCCGGCTTCGCACGGGTATATTACATGTTATGTTTGTGTAGTGGCCCCATAAGAATTGTCCAATTTTGCACTGGTGTATTTTGTATGCTGTTTGTGTGTATGTCCATAAGCGTCATGTGATTATGTGTATCTCATTTTGGATGTCAGTGAAAAACCTGTGATCAGTTGTTATGGATACCTGGAGTAAAGCTGTATCTAATCCTTCCCCGTGTAGTACTGTGTTTAGATGCAAGTGTCTAATCCTTGTTGGTGTGGTACTTTGTGCAGATGCACATATCTAATCCTCCCCATGTGATATTGTGTGAAGAGGCGCGTATCTAATCCTCCA
The DNA here is from genome assembly GCF_031893055.1 of Leptodactylus fuscus. NCBI lineage: Eukaryota > Metazoa > Chordata > Amphibia > Anura > Leptodactylidae > Leptodactylus > Leptodactylus fuscus. The sequence continues at coordinate 196,420,285 of NC_134269.1, read as the reverse complement.
GTAAGTGAAACTGTGTGCAGACGCGCGTATCTTATGACTCTGGCGTGTGGTACTGAGTGCTGAGACGCGTATCTAATTCTCTGGCTTGTGGTACTGTGTGCAGAGGCATATATCTAATCCTCCAAAGTGTGGTACTGTGTGCAGACACATGTATCTAATCCTCCCCTGTGTGGTATTGTGTGAAGAGGCACATATCTAATCCTGAGGCATGTGGTACTTTGTGCAGATGCGCGTATCTAATCCTCCCCGTGTTGTACTGTGTGCTTAGACACGTATCTAATTCTCTGGCTTGTGGTACTGTGTGCAGACACACGTATCTAATCCTCACCTGTCTGGTATTGTGTTAAGAGGCACGTATCTAATCCTGCGGCTTGTGTTACTGTGTGCAGACTCGTATATCTAATCCTCTGGCGTGGGGTACTGTGTGCAGAGGCATGTATCTAATCCTCCAAAGTGTGGTACTGTATTCAGGCACACGTATCTAATCCTCCCCTGTGTGGTATTGTGTGAAGAGGCGTGTATCTAATCCTATTGCGTGTGGAACTGTGTGTAGACGCGCGTATCTAATCCTACGGCATGTGGTACTGTGTGCAGACGTGCGTATCTAATCCTCTGGCGTGTGGTACTGTGTGCAGATGTGCGTATCTAATCCTCTGGCATGTGGTACTGTGTGCAGATGTGCGTATCTAATCCTCTGGCGTGTGGTACTGTGTGCAGATGTGCGTATCTAATCCTCTGGCATGTGGTACTATGTGCAGATGAGCGTATCTAATCCTCCCCCGTGTGGTACTGTGTGCTGAGACGCACATCTAATTCTCTGACTTGTGGTACTGTGTGCAGAGGCATGTATCTAATCCTCCAAAGTGTGGTACTGTGTGCAGAGGCGCGTATCTAATCCTACGGCGTGGGGAACTGTGTGTAGACACACATATCTAATCCTGCGGCATGTGGTACTGTGTGCAGATGTGCATATCTTATGCTCTGGTGTGTGGAACTGTGTGTAGACACGTGTATCTAATCCTATGGCGTGTACAACTGTCTGCAGACGCGCGTATCTAATCCTCTGGAGTGTGGAACTGTGTTTAGACGCGCGTATCTAATCCGACGACATGTGGTACTGTGTGCAGACGTGCAAATCTTATGCCCTGGTGCGTGGAACTGTGTGCAGATGCGTGTATCCAATCCTTTGGCATGTGGTACTGTGTGCAGACGCATGTATCCAATCCCCCGGGGTGTGGTACTTTGTGCAGACGCATGTATCCAATCCCCCGGGGTGTGGTACTTTGTGCAGACGTACGTATCAAATCCTTCAGTGTGTGGAACTGTGTGCAGAAGTGCGTATTTAATCCTCTGGTCTGTGGGACTGTGTGCAGACGCGTCTAATCTTCTGGAGTGTGATACTTTTTGCTGATCTGTGTATCTAATCCTCTGATGCGTGTATCTCAGTTTGGATATCAGTGTTGTATTGTGCATGTGGAGTGACCGTGTGTATTGCAGTTGGAATCTGAGTGAAAGACTTGCAGGTTTGTATTGGCTAAGGGGGGGGGGGGCACTGTGTTTGGAATGCTGTATCTCAGCAACGGTACGTCCGAGCGAGTTGGAGTCTTGTCTTAAACCTTCCCGGATACCTGAAGTATCTCTGTACCAAATTTGGTGAAGATCGGTCCAGCCGTTTGGTTCGCATTAGAGCACAGACAGACAGACAGACAGAAATTCATTTTTATAATATAGGGAGATATATATATATACTAGAGGGATGACCCGGCTTCACACGGGTATATTACAGGTTATGTTTGTGTAGTGGCCTCATAAGAATTGTCCAATTTTGCACTGGTGTATTTTGTATGTGGTTTGTGTGTATGTCCATAAGCGTCATGTGATTATGTGTATCTCATTTTGAATATCAGTGAAAAACCTGTGATCAATTGTTATGGATACCTGGAGTAAAGCTGTATCTAATCCTTCCCCATGCAGTACTGTGTTTAGACGCAAGTATCTAATCCTTGTTGGTGTGGTACTGTGTGCAGATGTGTGTATCTAATCTTATGGCGTGTATAACTGTGTGCAGACGTGCGTATCTAATCCTCTGGAGTGTGGAACTGTATGTAGATGCGTGTATCTAATCCTACGGCATGTGGTACTCTGTGCAGACGTGTGTATCTAATCCTATGGCGTGTACAACTGTGTGAAGACACGTGTATCTAATCCTCCCCTGTGTGGTATTGTGTGAAGAGGTGCGTATCTAATCCTATGGCGTGTGGAACAGTGTGTAGACGCCTGTATCCAATCCCCCAGCATGTGGTACTGTGTGCAGACGCGCGTATCTAATCCTATGGCATGTGGTACTGTGTGTAGACGCGCGTATCCAATCCCCCGGCATGTGGTACTGTGTGTAGACGCGCATATCTAATCCTCTCCTGTGTGGTACTGTGTGCAGACACGCGTATCTAATCCTCCCCCGTGTGATACTGTGTGCGGAAACGCGTATCTAATTCTCTGGCTTGTGGTACTGTGTCCAGAGGCATGTATCTAATCTTTCAAAGTGTGGTACTGTGTGCACACACACGTATCTAATCCTCCCTTGTGTGGTATTGTGTGAAGAGGCGCATATCTAATCCTTCGGTGTGTGGAACTATGTGTAGACGCGTGTATCTAATCCTATGGCATGTGGTACTGTGTGTAGACGCGCGTATCTAATCCTCCCCCGTGTGATACTGTGTGTTGAGACGCGTATCTAATTCTCTGGCTTGTGGTACTGTGTGCAGAGGCATGCATCTAATCCTCCAAACTGTGGTACTGTGTTCACACACACGTATCTAATCCTCCCCTGTGTGGTATTGTGTGAAGAGGCGCGTATCTAATCCTTCCGCTTGTGGAACTATGTGTAGACGCGCGTATCTAATCCTACTGCATGTGGTACTGTGTGTAGACGCGTGTATCTAATCCTATGGCGTGTACAACTGTGTGCAGACGCGCGTATCTAATCCTCTGGAGTGTGGAACTGTATGTAAACGCGTGTATCTAATCCTACGGCATGTGGTACTCTGTGCAGAGGTGTGTATCTAATCCTATGGCGTGTACAAATGTGTGCAGATGCGCGTATCTAATCCTCTGGAGTGTGGAACTGTGTGTAGATGCGCGTATCTAATCCTACGGCAAGTGGTACTGTGTGCAGACACGCGTATCTAATGCTACAACATCTGGTACTGTGTGTAGACGCGCGTATCTAATCCTACGGCATGTGTTACTGTGTGCAGACGCGTGTATCTAATCCTATGGCGTGTACAACTGTGTGAAGACACGTGTATCTAATCCTCCCCTGTGTGGTATTATGTGAAGAGGCGCGTATCTAATCCTATGGCGTGTGGAACTGTGTGTAGACGCGCGTATCCAATCCCCCGGCATGTGGTACTGTGTGCAGACGCGCGTATCTAATCCTCCCCCATGTGGTACTGTGTGCAGACATGCGTATCTAATCCTCCCCCGTGTGATACTGTGTGCAGACGCGCGTATCTAATCCTCCCCCGTGTGATACTGTGTGCGGAGACGCGTATCTAATTCTCTGGCTTGTGGTACTGTGTGCAGAGGCATGCATCTAATCCTCCAAACTGTGGTACTGTGTGCACACACACGTATCTAATCCTCACTTGTGTGGTATTGTGTGAAGAGGCGCGTATCTAATCCTTCGGTGTGTGTAACTATGTGTAGACGCGTGTATCTAATCCTACTGCATGTGGTACTGTGTGCAGACACGTGTATCTAATCCTATGGTGTGTACAACTGTGTGCAGATGCGCGTATCTAATCCTCTGGAGTGTGGAACTATGTGTAGACGTGTGTATCTAATCCTACGGCATGTGGTACTCTGTGCAGACGCGTGTATCTAATCCTATGGTGTGTACAAATGTATGCAGATGCGCGTATCTAATCCTCTGGAGTGTGGAACTGTGTGTAGACGCCTTTATCTAATCCTTCGGCATGTGGAACCGTGTGCACATGCACGTATCAAATCCTTCAGTGTGTGGAACTGTGTGCAGAAGTGCGTATTTAATCCTCTGGTCTGTGGGACTGTGTGCAGACGTGTGTATCTAATCTTCTGGCGTGTGATACGGTGTGCTGATCTGTGTATCTAATCCTCTGATGCGTGTATCTCAGTTTGGATATCAGTGTTGTATTGTGCATATGGAGTGACCGTGTGTATTGCAGTTGGAATATGAGTGAAAGTCTTGCAGGTTTGTATTGGCTAAGGGGGGGGCACTGTGTTTGGAATGCTGTATCTCAGCAACGGTGCGTCCGAGCGAGTTGGAGTCTCGTCTTAAACCTTCCCGGATACCTGAAGTATCTCTGTACCAAATTTGGTGAAGATCGGTCCAGTCGTTTGGTTCGCATTAGAGCACAGACAGACAGACAGACAGAAATTCATTTTTATAATATAGGGAGATAGATATGTATATATATATATATATGTGACATATAGTATTTTAAAAATTACTATATATTTTATATAATGCCATAAAAATAAGGTATCACCAGAAAATATGCACAGTTGATAAATAACTGAACGAAAAAAAAATGAAAAAAATAAAAAATAATAATAATGCGTCTGGACATGAAACAGAGGAAAACATCCGAGTCTTTAACTTTTTGAAAATTTGCAATTATATTATGTATTCAGGTTTAGGCCTGGTTCACATCTGCGTTTGGAATTCCGTTTAGGAAGTCCGCTTGGGGACCCCCCGAATGGAATACCGAACGCATTGGCAAGCGGTGAGTTTATGAAAGCACATGGACCCCATAGGCTATAATGGGGTCCGTGTATTTTCCACTCGTTGTCTGCACGAGTCATACGGAGAAGAAAGTAGTTCATGAAGTACTATTCTCTCCGCATGTTCCGTGTGGAAAACACACCTGTCCGAGGCCTAGAAGTTTGACCCCCAGTGCCGGAAGAAGACACGTGAAGAGGCCGTTCCTGAAGAAGGTGGAGGCGGCGCTGGAGAGTTCTCTCACAGCATTGGGGACGCCTCCAGTGCTGTTTGAGCGCTGGGGCCCGCCCCCAGTGCTGCGAGAGAACTCGCTTGCGTACCGACGAAAACCAGCATTTCTACCAAGCGTTGGCCCGGAGAAAATATCTAAAGGTAGTTGAAGAAAAGCCTTTCCTAAGACTATTCCTACGTGTGATCTACAAAAAATTTGATTTTAATGTTAGAATCCCTTTAAGTACTATCGTGGTGTCTTCCTTACACCACCACCATACACATATCATTATGATATACACCATGATAGTACTTAAGGATTAATGTTATCTCTGTGAAACCCTTGTAGATTGACAAGGATCTAATAATAACAATGATAATGCTCAGGATCTATACGAATCGATCGGTCGATCGACCTAGTCATCTGTGTACCCAAATCAGCCATAACATTAAGGGTGCATTCAGACTACGTAACGCCGGGCGTGTATGAGAGCCGTACACGCCGGCATTACGGCAGACTGCCGAACACTTCCCATTCACTTCAATGGGAGCGCTCGTAAACGCCGCTGTTACGAGCGCTCCCATTGAAGTGAATGGGAAGTGTTCGGCAGTCTGCCGTAATGCCGGCGTGTACGGCTCTCATACACGCCCGGCGTTACGTAGTCTGAATGCACCCTAAAACAGGTTAAACCATTGATCATCTGTCAATGGGGTGGGATTCTGGTGGAGAAATATTTGTAACACTTATAGCATGTCTTGTTTCTTCCTACAACAATGACTCTTACTGAATACTGTATCTATAATTCTATAAATGGTTCGGAGCGCCGAATGCAAGCGCCATATAGATTAATGTATACTTACATACATGCGTAGGATGCATCTTCCATAAACAAGTTCTTAATGAATACTTTAGCTGCCGGGTGATAAACTGTAGAAGAAAATCAATGTTTTTTTATTGTAAACATTGACGTGTAAAGATCTATGTGAATTAGAGCTGAATTTTTATGATTAGTAGCCTGAGCAGCTCAATATAATGACTTTTCTAATGAAAATGGTCGGTTTACGGTCTTACTATATTACTGCCTTTTAGTATTACCTTTCGATATGCACAGTCATGATTGAAATAGAAATTGCTCCCTCTAGTGTCAAGATACTTCCATTGGCATCAAGGCTCTTGTTTTCCAGTATTTTTTTTTTTGCAGATAACTTCCAATATATCGGTAGAAATGATATACACACAATAAATGCGATATAACAAAGTAATGGGCATTTGGTCTATGATGTGTATTGTATATAGGAGGTTGCATTTTAAAGTATAGTGACTTGGAGTTACTCAGATCATCTTTAGACCCCTGATCTTCTCACTTACTGTTACGGTTTTCCAGGCTAAAAATATGGATGACCTCCCTAACGATAAAATATCAATATCAGATTGGTAAGGGTCCAACACCCCACACCTCCACCAATCAGCTTTTCACATATACAGAGAATAGAGCGGCAACCTACTGAGTCACTGCAACTTGAATGGAGCTGATCTGCAGTACCACATTTGGCCACTACACAGAAAATAGCGCTCTCTGCTTTCTGCTCTAGCTTCTGTGAATCAGCTGCTGAGAACAGTTAATTTATGGGATGCCAGGTGTCAGACCACTCTAATATGATACCTTAGGTTGCTTGGGATAGTTAATACATAGTTTTAGCCAAGAAAACTCCTTTAAATTCTTTGAGAACATGAGAACGTATCAGGCCCAATGGCTGTATTAGTGTTAGTGAACATAGTCTTAGCAGTCTACTAAAGTTCACCCATTATCAGTAATAGGACCGATATTTTCATTAGATGGTATGGTGATATGCCCAAAGAGAGATGGCGTCTTGTTGAAGGTGATAAGTAGTATTCACTAAGGAGAATGGCACCCATATGTTTTGGACTGCCATGATCACCCATCCTGGAGCCCTTTGACCCAGAAACACCATGTTGGCATTGTACCAGATGGCATCTTATCCACCAATAACCAGCTTAAAAGCTGAAATTGATGATAAAAACTAAGGAGACATTCACACATTGTAACGTGGCGCTGATTCTGGCATGATAACTTGCGTAAGAATCAACAAAACAGAACCCCATTGACTTCAATGAGTTCCATTTAAAGCACATAACACATTGAAATCAATGGGAGGCTTTTTAACCCATTGATTTCAATGTGTTACGCGTAGGATTGAGCCGATCTTGAGATTTCAGGATCGATTTTAAAATGCGATTTCCGATACTGTTCATGACCGAGAAAACTGCTAGATTGCCAATCGGAAACCGATCTTTCCCGAACCCCGATCACTCAACCCTATTAATGATAGGTACATGAATAGTGTTGAGCCGATCTTAAGATAACCTCTGACCTCGATCCCGCTGGTAAAGATCTGGATCGGAATTCCAGGTGCAAAATTTACTAGATCGCTGATCGGAATCCGATCTTTTTCAATCCCGATTGCTCTATCCTAGTTACGCACGTTAAACGGAACAGGAACACATTGAAGTCAATGGGATTCTGTTTTGCAGTGCTGATTCTTATGTAAGTTATAGTGCCAGAAACAGCGCCGCGTTACTCCGGGTGAATGCCCCCTAAGTAGTCTCAGAGCAACAGGCTACTGAAACATTTACGGTGTAGATCCCATCCTATATCAAGATATCATTTGATTTAGGAGAGGTGGCAGTGCTGAGATCCATGTCCTATGGACCTGTTGATCCTACACAGGTTTGGTCACTGCCAACGTAGGAGTGAATCGGGAAAGAGAAACTTCTGCATTTTTACAGGGTCCATACAGGTCGACATTGAGAATTCATAAATGCAATGTGTGACTTTGTAATATCTGTGTAATGCCGCATATGAGATACAATATGGGTATCCTCTTTATACTACATACTGTATCTGTACAACACAGATCAGTAATATAGCTCCGTGCCTGAGGCCCAACTCAGATCACTACCTTTAAGAGTGGGAGCAATTTAGCGTGAAGGGGAAAGCATGGACAGAGAAATTACATTCCCTTTAGCTCCTCTTCCCAGAATTTTTTTTTCTCTGAGTACAGGCGCTTAACGCACAGAAGGTTATTTGTAAAAATTGTGAACTGAAACATTTAAAATTATATAAATCTTTTTTTTTTTTTTTTTTCTCTCTATTTTTCAGGCTTATTCAACAAGAAGCATCTAGAGCAAGTGACGTCCCGCCCATGGCATAAGGTTTGTCGATGTCTTACACGTCATAAATCCATATTTTAGTCTTGCCGAATGAGCACTCAAAAATCCAGTCTTGGCAATGGCCTTTGAAATCAATGGATTCAATCCCCACAAAAAAATAATAGTGAAACCCCACGTCATTTCTAATGTAGTACTTACAAGGATGAATTTTAATTTCATTGGTGTGTTACAGTATTGCATATACTATAGAAAGGACTGTGATATAGGATCTTCACCTCTGTAGAGTACTCTACCGAGTATAGAGGAGTATATAAAATTTTGTATAGCAAGAGATGCCATGTATCCTACAGCCGATTATGTTGATTCATGGAGGTCTCAGTAGCCCATGGAGATCCCAGTGCTCAGTCTCCTAGCAGTCAGCATGTTATCTCCAGATCTGTAGTTATTAGTGATGAGCGAGTAGTATTTGATCAAATACCTCGCCGGCATAGGAATGCGTGTAATCGGCTGAACACTAAGCAGTTAAACGCTTTGAACAGTGGCGTAACTACCGTGGTAGCAGCAGTAGCAGCTGCCACAGGGCCCGGGACATTGGGGGCCCGGTGGCAGCCACTACCGCTGCGTTTTTTTGTTTTTTTTTTAATAGGCTGTTACCGGCTGGAGTTACTCCAGCCGCTAACGGGCCCTATATACTTACCGATCCTGGCAGGGGCCGGGATCGGTAAGCGACAGTGCGGGCCCCACAAGCACTATTATACTCGGGGGTCTTTTCGGACCCCCGAGTATAATGATCGGAAGTGCAGGAGAGATAACTGAACATAAAAAACTGTGTTACTTACCTCTCCAGGCTCCGCGCAGGCTTCGGCCTACTTGTGTGACGTCTCAGACGTCACATGATCGGGGCCTGCGTCCTTATGCGTCGCGACGCAGGCTCCCGGTCACATGACGTCCCTGACGTCATTGAAGATGGCCGCCAGCGGGGAGTCGGGAGACAGGTAAGTTACAGTGTTTTTTTTTTTTTATATTGTTCTTCCCCTGGGTCTCCGATTATTATACTCTGGGTTCTGAAAAGACCCCAGAGTATAATAATTGTTAATGGGTGTCCACAACGGGGCATAATAGTGGGTGAAGGGGCCACAATGGGGCATAATACTGTGTGTAGGGGCCACAATGGGGCATAATACTGTGTTCAGGGGCCACTATGGGGGATAATACTGTGTGCAGGGGCCACTATGGGGACATAATATTGTGTGCAGGGGCCACTATAGGACATAATACTGTGTGCAGGGGCCACTATGGGGACATAATACTGTGTGCAGGGGCCACTATAGGACATAATACTGTGTGCAGGGGCCACTAAGGGACATAATACTGTGTGCAGGGGCCACTAAGGGACATAATACTGTGTGCAGGGGCCACTATGGTGCATAATAGTGTGTGCAGGGGCCACTATGGGATATAATAATGTGTGCAGGGGCCACTATGGGGTATAATAATGTGTGCAGGGGCCACTATGGGGTATAATAATGTGTGCAGGGGCCACTATGGGGTATAATACTGTGTGCAGGGGCCACTATGGGGGATAATACTGTGTGCAGGGACCACTATGGGGTATAATAATGTGTGCAGGGGCCACTATGGGGTATAATAATGTGTGCAGGGGCCACTATGGGGTATAATAATGTGTGCAGGGGCCACTATGGGGTATAATAATGTGTGTAGGGGCCACTATGGGGTATAATAATGTGTGCAGGGGCCACTATGGGGTATAATGCTGTGTGCAGGGGCCACTATGGGGTATAATAATGTGTGCAGGGGCCACTATGGGGTATAATAATGTGTGCAGGGGCCACTATGGAGCGTAATAGTGTGCGTAGGAATGCGGGGGGTGGGGTCGTGCGGGGTTTTCGGCGTTAGCTGGGGGGGGCCCCCATGTGAAAGGTTCGCCACGGGGCCCCGCCATTCCTAGTTACGCCACTGGCTTTGAATATTCGATGCATGCCCTTGGTGTTCGGCCGATTACACGCATTCCTATGCCGGCGAGGTATTCGATCGAATACTACTCGCTGAACACTAGTGGTTATCTCTAGGTACAGTATGTCTGCTCTGTCTATCAGAAATTTTGCACACATATAGTAGGTAGAATGTCAATTCTGCCTCCCTGCAGCTCCGGTCTTTTAACGTTACCATGGCTAAGAGCATGAACATGACGACTGCTGGCACCATTACTATTACTGCTGGTACTATTGGTGCAACTATTGGGACTGTTACTGTTTCTATTTCATACCTCCATTCAGTTAGGGGATTTTGTCCGAAAAAATGGCCACACTCACTGCATAGACAAGAATGGTGCCCTCTCCTCCTACACTTTCTGGTTCATGTGCACCAACATTTCAGGTGGAGAGGGAATGGGAGGAAAACATGGCGGTTTACCTAGAGAAAAATACACAGTTTCTCAAACTTATTCTACATGTTTTTCTAACAAGCTTTGTAGTTGTGATTTAAGACGTGAGAAGAGCAAAATAATGGGGTGTTTTTAGGCATCCTGTATGTTTTTATTTGCTTTGGATTGGGTTTGGTTTTGGGTTATTGGGCTCCAGTCTTCATGCTCTCTCTGGTATTAATGTAATTGAATCTGCATGGAAGTGAAAACTGCCAACAAGCAGGCTAGCTCCTGTAGAGGGCGTCCTAATAGAAAAATGGTGAGTAATCTGATCACCATTTTAGTTGTTACAGTGGTTGCCTACCAGGTTTCATAATGACATGGGTATCTTTATCTTGCGAATAAACCAATAACAAACAGACCCTAATGGCAATTGACTGGTTCTAAAGTTTGGAGTGCCCATTTATGTGTTAAAACCAGGGTCCACAGGAGGATCCTCTCTGATGAACCAGTCACTCTGCTGGTCACCAAGCATTACCAGAAACAGTTAACATGAACCTGAGACCCAATTCACATCTGTGTTTAGGTTTCCATTTGGGGATTCTGCTTGGGGACTATCCCCCCCCCCCCCCCGAACAGAAACCTATACACATAAAAAAGCGGGTACCTGAGGAAACCTGCGGACCCCATAGACTACAATGGAGTCTGTGTGGTTTCCGGACAAAACATGCAGAGAGTAAAGTGCTGCTTGCAGGACTTATTTCTTCGTATGTTTTGTGTGGAAACCACATGGATCTCATTATAGTCTATGGGGTCCGCAGGTTTCCTTAAGTAACTGCTTTTTTTTATGCGTGTAGGTTTCCGTTTGGGGGTCCCCAAGCAGACTCCTACAATGGAAACCTGAAAGAAGATGTGAACCTAGCTTTATAATGCACTGAATTCAGCTCAGGGTCAGCTTTATAGTGGTATATAATAGCGCAAGTGCCAGAGTACGTGAAAACTCCTCTTTAATAACCACAGTATTCTAGAAGTATGCCATTAAAGGGATTATATCATTAAAATGCTATTTTTTGTCCCTAACACGTAGGAACAAGCCTACCTTTAGATGTCTTCTCCACGCCACCGTTCGGTTTTCTCCTGTATGCAAATGAGTTCTTTTGCAGCACTGTGGGCGTCCCCAATGCTGCGAGAGAATTCTCCAGTGCCACCTCTATCTTCACCTAGAACGGCCATTCCCTGCGTCTTCTTCCGGCACTGGCTTCATACTTCTACACATGCGCAGTCGGCTCTACCTCGGGCGGAGCCAACTGCGCATGCCCGTGGTAATTTTCTTGTGGCCACTTACACAATAAACTGGTGTAAGCGGCCATTTTCTTGTGGCTGCTTTCACAGTAAACTGGGGTTAGCGGCCACAAAGAAATGGCCTTGGGCATCCGCAGTTGTCTCTGCCCGAGGCCTGATGGCAGAGCTGACATGCATAGAAGTTTGAAGCCAGCATCGGAAGAAGACGCAGGGAGAGGCCGTTTCAAGCAAAGATAGAGGTGGAGCTGCAGAATTCTCTTGCAGCATTGGGGACACCCCCAGTGCTGTTTGAGCGTTTGGGACCGCCCCCAGTGCTGTGAGAGAACTCATTTGCACACAGAAGAAAAACAGGATTTCTACTGAACGTTGGCATGGAGAAGACATCTAAAGGTAGGAGAAGAATAGCCTTTCTTAAGGCTATTCCTATGTGCTAGGGACAAAAAAAATAGCATTTTAATGATAGAATCCCTTTAAATTGCACTCAAATTGCACTCTGAAATTTCTCCAATGTGCGACTATTAAAGAATTATCTTATCTTATTATGTGTGTACAGTACTCTTTTGCACTTTTTTTTTTTTTTAAAAGCCATCACTAACAGTTATAAAATGCGTTTTTTATTTTTGTTTAGAATATTAGTGAAACGTTTGCCATCCATGATACAATATTTTGGTAAATTTTGCAAAATATTTGCCATTTTTGTATCTGAAAAAATAAGCATTTTAGTACAGTCCTGATGGATCTTCTCCATAGAGTTTTACAAATTCACTCTGAATTCTTCATTAAATGCCATCCTTGAACATTTTAGAGTGTTTATGTTCCACATTACAGTCTCTCGTGTGAAAACGCGACTTTCTAATCTTTTATTCAAACTTTAACATAATGCCACACGTTGGAAGGAGAAAAACTGAAGCAGCACTTAAGCAGCGGGAAAGTCTTTCTATTTTATTATAATTCTGCTAAGTGATGTACACAGCCGCCTCTTCTGGGAAAGTCAATCGCCTGCTGGGCAGCAATTTTACATGCGCTTCCAGTTCATGCATGTTAACGTGCCTTATGTGCTGATAACATATTGGCTTTCATGAGCATGCTCCGGCTAATTCACAGCAAACCGCGCGCAGCCCAGCTTTTCCTGAGGACAATTTCCAGAAGAGGACCGGCATTTAGCTGGCCTGGTTTCCATGCATGATTTATGAATAAATGGTACTAGCCGCTTTGATACCAAGGAGTAATTCTGTACGTTGCCATTGCGATTGTCCACATTATAAGGTGCCTTATGAATTACTTCTGCTTTCTGTCCCTGAGCTTTCCATTTCTCAGAACTAATTGTATAACTGTGAGAAAAAAATTGAGTAGGAAACTTTTTTTTTTTTTTTTTTTTTAATTTTATTGAACAGTTTATCTCTTCTTACAGTCCACCTTCAATGAATATTGCATGATTTGGCATATTATGTTACTCGGTGTACGCTGATTTCACATCTGTGCCGAGAATCTGTGTCCTAAAGAGGGACCAGAAGAAAGGAAACCCGGCACAGATATGAACCTTAGCCTTGACTAGCATTGGGACAAGTGTTGACTTGACATTGACTTGACAGGTTTACTTAAGACCCCTTCCACTTGACCAATGGAAAGGATGTGAAATAATGCCTCCCCTAGTGGCCCATCACATAGTTAAATGTCCCTGCATGCATCACACTTAAACCTGCCCCCCCCCCTCGGTGGCCTCTCAGACATTAACCCGTCCCAGCTCCATGTGACCCCCTCCAGGTTGTCACCATAGTTACATGTATCCCCCCAGGTTGCCACCACAATTTCATGTCCTTCTTCAGGTTCCCGTGTTCTCTTCTCTGTCTGTCCCAGAGTCTTCAGAGGGCAACAGGCGCGATGTAAGTGATGTCACCACATTGTACCTCCTGCTCCCCGGACACGAGGAGCAAAGGAAGTGGAGGACTCCCTGCTTCAGCATTATTTTCAATTGGGGCTTCATCGGACCCATTGTCCAGAACAACTGGACAGAAAAAGCAAGACAGTCCCAAAGGGGCCCCCTCAACCATAGGGCCCAGTACAAGTATACTTTTGGCCCTGCATACGGGTCTTGCTCTGAATGAATTCTGCAAATCTTGTACTGTACATTTAGGAGATTTTTGGTGTCTTAGACTCTGCTTGCGGCAGACTTAGGAACAAGCATGAATTCTACCAGTCATTGATGTCACAATAGTGGGATACTTGCACAATACAGAGATAATAAATCAAAGTAGTGGCACAGTATAGGAAGAATTTCAAAAGTGACATCACGATATTGTCATAATTTACATAATGGTATCACTATGCAAATTATCAATGTATATTACAGCACAGAAATTAAGCTGATATTCTAGGTTCACACTAGCGTGTGGGTTTCCATTCTTCGAGTCCGCTTGGGGACCTGAAAAACGGAAACCCTATCCGCTTAAAAAGCGGTTACCGGCGGAAATCCATGGACCCCATAGACCATACTGGGGTCTGTCCAGTTTCCACCTGAATATTCTAAGTGGAATAGAGGATGGAGTCCCCGAATTATAGTGTGACCACAACCTTAGATGTCACTAAATCCACTGATAGAGAGACTCAAAGAGGGACACTTATAGTATGGGAAAATAACACAAAGAATAACTGACTATAGACATTGTAAGGTTTAAATGCACCAAATTATGGCATATAAATTGGGGACATACATATATACAGTTAGGGACCAGATAGTTTTTGGATTAATATACACAAACCAGTCATATTAATGTGACCAGCACTTACTTTTGACGTCAACGTTAAATAACCAATGGCAGAAGGCACGTGTCATCAGCCATCTGGGTGCACTCATCATTGTGGAAGGCACGATGGATCAACACAAGTATGCATCTATCCTTGTGGGCCATGTTCACCCCTACATGCAAATTGTTTTTCCTCAGGATGATGACATCTACCAGCAGGACAATGTGACGTGTCATAAAGATTGCAGTGTACGTGCGTGGTTCGAGGAGCACCAGGATGAGTTTACCGTACTCCATTGGCCAGCAAATTCCCTGAACTTGAACCCAATTGAGAATCTGTGGGATCACCTCAATCAGGTTGTTCGCACCATTGATGCTCAACCGCGTAACCTAGCGCAGCTGGCCACGGCACTGGAGTCGGCATGGCTCAACATCCCAGTGAACATCATCACAACATCCCCTCTCTTCCTGCACGTCTCGCAGTGGTCCGCTCTGCCAAAGGTGGTTATTCTGGATTTTGACAGGTGGTCACATTAATACGACTGGACTGTGTAGTTATGATTATTATAAGCAGCGAAGAGCAACTGACCCTACAAAAGATGAACGCTTGATATGTATGCTAGGTGGAAATGGGCTGCTTAGTAGTTGGGCCCCATAGCAGGGAAGATGGCGCTCCTTAGTTTTTGGATCCTACAGAAGCAGGTTTGTCTCCATAGGTAGTTATGCCAATGGATGATAACTATATAATATATTCTTCTATGCATTGAGAGTGAGTAATAATGAGATACTCTAGGGTGAATCATGTGTTTATTCACACTATAAATACATTCACTTCTGGCCAATATATCCCAATATAATTTATGATATTTTTACCTACATTGCACTTATACTCATAGATTGTAAGCTCTTTTGAGCAGGGCCCTCAGTCCCATTGTGTGAAATGACATTTTTTGTTATGTATGTCTGTATCTGAACCCTATAAATTGTACAGTGCTGCGGAATATGTTGGCGCTATATAAATAAAATGTATTATTATTATTACCCACTCCTAACCCTCTGAACATTTCTGAGCACCACGGATATGACTTTTACAAGCACATAAACACCGACTCGCGAATGCCGTTTGTGGACTTTGCCGATAAATCTGGTCTCCGACTATAATAAGTGCCATGATTATTTACATGACCGTTTATGATAAGCCTGTATATTTATACATCCCTGTGGTGTTCTTGTTGGCACTGGAGTCAATACGACCCGCCGTTACTATTCCCCAAGGGCCGACATAACCAGATGCTTGAGCAGCACCTGCAGTTATATAAGGATATAAAAAACTACTATAATGAAGCTCAATATGTCTCTTCCTTTTTTTTTTTTCCTCACAAGACACATTTTATAATCCTTCTTCTTAAATGAATGTGTCTAGAAATAAATATCTTTTATGTTGTTGTTTAGTTCGCGCTCTGTTGGAGGTACGATCAGAGGAGGAGGGGAGGATTTATCCCTGTACGGTACCGTTATCTCCCATAAAAGTAGTAAATTAAGAATTTGCTTATTTTTTTTGCAATAACATTTATCCGGAATAAATGTTAAAAATACCACAAATGATCCATTTTCCCGATTCACTGCTGTTTTCTTAACTTCGCTGATGCATTAGACTGTTCCCAAGGAAACAGCATAAGGTTTGTCTTGAAAATGCAGAGCTAGCTGAACTTTTTTTCTTCAAGGCGCTCTCCACCGTAGCAGCTTCTTATACGAAGGGTAATTAGTGTAATTGGTGTCTTCTGTTGGCTTGGGGGTATCATTTCGACTTCTTTTGTGGGTGACTACTTATTCGTTTTCGTGCAGGTCATCGTAGCGTAGTCGTGTGATGTTTTATGTGACGTGACACAGGGTTGCTGATTTGTAGTACACAAGATTTTGATAAGCTCCTCCCAGTCAGAAAACGGAGGCATCGGACTATAAAATAGTAATAAAAAAATTTGTTTTAAGGGACGGCAAGGAAAGATGAAGAAGATCAAAGAGTTTATGTAGTTCGGAAGTAACCATCATGTACAAGTAGGGTTGAGGAATTGGGTTCGGAAAAGATTGAATCCGAGTAAATTTCAAGATCGCGTTTGGAATTCCGATCCTGATCTTTTCCAGCGGGATCGAGGTCGGAGGTTATCTCAAGATCGGCTCAACCGTAAACATGGATATATCATCAATAGGGTTGAGCGATCGGGATTGGGAAAGATCGGATCCTATTCGGCGATTGAGCAAATTTCACGATCGGGATCGGCTGGAAAATGATCGGAAATCTGATTTTAAAATTGATCCTGAAATCTCAAGATCAGCTCAACCCTTTGTACAAGTATTAAACAAGCCATCCACTTGTTTCAATGTAAAGACCAAAGTGAAGAAAAAGTTCAAGAAGGCCGTGCTCCTGTAAGAGAGTGAAACGGCCCTTGTATAGTGAACGTGCCTGTTTCTGTGAAAAAAAAGTTTTTTCATAATCTGACATTTTGTTGTTTGACCACAAGAGGTCACTGTTGCCAGACCACAAGACAAAGGGAAAAGGCTGTATGCCCCTGGAGTACTGGCGTGGAGACCCTGTTCGGGGGAGGTGGGCTCAGAAGGAGGAGAGTGTGTGTGCAGCAGCCATTTTGGGCAGTGTGTGCTTTGATTTGAAGTAGAAGGAAGGACTGCAGTGGCATCCTTGTGTAGAGAAGACCCTTGGAGGGCTGGAGCTACAGCAAGTGGAGCTGAAGTAGAGACTTCCTGAGATTATCCAGACACCATCCTAAGGAGAAGAGAGACTTGGCTGAGAGGTGACACTGTCGGAGAGACCATATGCTCTCTGAGGAGACCCTCTTCCAACTGTTGCAAACAAAGGTTAAAAGTTACCTAACAGAAGTAACCGTGCACGCACCACACTGCACTTTTGGCAAATTGTTTGGGACTGAGTAAGAGCCTGTAGTTAGATAGTTAGGCATAACCAGAATCACAGGCTGCACTACTGGGGAATTATCTACCTATCTGGTAGCAAGGACTGAGACTAAGAGGACTCTACAGTCTCAGTGCATACAATACCACTCGCCAGAGGATTATATATGCACCAATGCACACAATACCACACAGGGGAGGATTAGATACGTGCCACTGCACACAGCACCACATGCCAAAGGATTAGATATGCACCACTCCACACAGTACCACATGCCAGTGGAATAGATACGTGCACCAGCACACAGTACCACACACCGGAGGAGTAGATAAATGGCACTTAACAGAGTACCACATATTAGAGTTTTACTCCAGGTTTCCATAGCAACCCTGCCATTTTTCTTCACTACTTTGTCAGCCTTAAAGGGGCAGGGTACTGTGGATGACACTGTTACACAAGGTCACATACACACAGCGTTACTCCAGGTCTCCATAACAACCAATTGCAGGTTTTTTGTTGATATTCAAAATGAGATACACATGATCACATGACGCCACTACACAATCAAAGAATTTAATCTACCTGTGCAAAGCTGGGTCCTCCTGCTAATATATATATATATATATATATATATATATATATATATATATATATATATATATATATTTTATATAGATAGATAATTTTTTTGTTTGTTTGTTTTCTTTACCTCCTTTGGCCTACTTTAAAAATATATTTTTTTGCCCGGACAATCTCTTTACAGGGATGATTTTATAGATTCTATATATGTCTTTGTTATTCAGTTTTGGGGCCCCATTTTCATGTAAATTAATGTTTTATTTATATGCAAATGGAGGGGGATTTTTGGGGGGCATATCTTAACTTGCTTAGACTTTGGTCTCAGGGTTAGATCCCTGGACAAAGCATTTTTCGCCATTTGCATATGTATAAAATTTCAATTTCCAGGAAAATGGGACGCCAAAGTTGAATCAGAGAGATACCAGTATTTGGAAACTGTGAATCACCTGTACAAGGTTCTGGGATTAGATCTATAGTCAATTTACTGCTGACAGACTCTCTACAACAAATTTCTCCAAGTCAAATTTGTTTTTCTTGGTAGCATTTTATGCCATATTGTTCCCAACCTTGTACAAATAAAAATATATTCAAAGCCTTGTACAAAACGGAAGTCGCCTAAGGGCAAAAGAAGCCATTGCTACATTGTGGTAGTGGAGGACAGTGGTTAATGAATGAAGGATTATATGTTCCCTTCCCCCGCTCTGTAGAATAGTATATTAGTTATATGCAGAACACACATTTTATGCCAGCTTTGACAACCTGGATATGATTTTTGGCTAGAAAAAGTAATTGAAAGGCAAAGGTGTGTGAAAAAAGCATTGCCTTCTGCCGACAATGACAAATTACTATAAAGGATTTTTTAGAGAGTAGCCTGGGGCTCAATACAGTAAGGGGCCCAGATCAGTGCTCCTTATTCCCAATGGTGTAATTACAGTGTTAAGGAAAGCGCCTTTCAGTATGTCTCCGACAAAGTATGACTGGGATTGTTTTGTAGTTTTATTTTTATTGTAGTTACATGGTGTTTACACTGTTGTAATAATCTTGATATAGCACTGACATATTCGGCAGTGCTTTACATTTGGGAAACCAATAAGCCATTGATATAATAAGTAACAAATGGAAAAAAAAAAATCATACAAGACAAAAGTAGAGAATTCCCTGGCTATTAGCTGACTGTGTAAATGGAGTGGAAGGAGGGTTTAAGGTTTGAGTTCAGTGCTTATCCGTGAGCCGTAGATTAGTTGCAATCAGAATGGTCGAGCACATATTGACGGCTTTGTGCTCCACCATTTTATTCAGTCCAAAAAGGTATGAAACATTCACCTTTTAGGTCTATTTTATTTGCTTTACCTCCTGCCCTTGATGGTGTCTTTTTTAACCACACCTTTTATGACCTGTCACCGACTTAAAGGGATTCTACCATTAAAATCACATTTTTTTTCTACATAACACGTAGGAATGGCCTTAAGAAAGGCTATTCTTCTCCTACGTTTAGATGTCTTCTCCGCGCCACCATTTGGTAGAAATCCCTGTTTTTGTCTGTATGCACATGAGTTGTCTCAGAGCACTGGGTGGCATTTTTGGAGAGCTGTCCATTAGAGATGAGCGAACACTAAGGGTGCATTCACACTGAGTAAACGCTAGCTTATTTTGTAGAGTAAAATTACACTTGTAAATTTTGCTATCCCATTGACTTCAATGACATTTTACAGGCGTATTTTTACAGGCGTATTTTTTACAGGCGTATTTTTTACAGGCGTATTTTTACACTTGTAAAAAAATATCATTGAAGTCAATGGGATAGCAAAATTTACAAGTGTAATTTTACTCTACAAAATAAGCTAGCGTTTCAGTGTGAATGCACCCTAAAATGTCCGAGGTTCGAAATCCGATTCGAACAGCCGCACATTGTTCGACTGTTCAAACGGATTTCAAACCCCATTATAGTCTATGGGGGGAAAAGCGCGTTTCAGGGGTAGGCAACATTCGATAAAATCATACTTACCAAGTCCACGAGTGACGGTCGGGCTGGATTCTGCTTGAAGTCTTCTCCCGGCGCAGGGTCCCCACGTCCTCTTCCGGGTGGAATTCACTCTGCCTAGGCATCCGGCCTAGGCAGAGTCAACTGCGCATGCGCGTGCTTGCCCGCGCATGCGCAGTCGGCTCTGCCTAGGCCAGATGCCTAGGCAGAGTGAATTCCACCCGGAAGAAGACGCAGGGATGCAGCGCGGAGAAGACTTCGGAAAGGTAAGAGAAGAACCAGCGTTGATTGGCAGAATGTATAGCATTCTGCCAATCAACACTGGTTCTGCATCAAACCTTAAACTTAGAACAGCTAGTAGTGTTTGATCGAGTACGAGTATTTCGAAGACCGTAGTATTTGATCGAACACCTACTCGATCGAACACTACTCGCTCATCTCTACTGTCCATGCATTATTTCAGCCAATAATAGGCAACTACCAGATATGTCAAATGATTGTGTCTAGGGTTGAGAAATTATGAAAGATCGGATCCCAATCGGCGATCGAGCAAATATCATGATCGGGATTGGCTGGAAAACGATCGAAAATTGGATTTTAAAAATGATCCAGAAATCTCAAGATCGGCTCAACCCTAATTGTGTCTATACTGCATGTGTCATACAGACATGATCACTATTAGATATTGTACAAATAAACATCCACTACACATGGACATGCACTCTATTATTTTCACAGGACTATTTAACCAGAAGAGACTATGTTCTTAGATTCTACTCCAGTCTCCCACCTGTCCAAGGCTATTGTAATGAGCATGGTCTTGGATCCTACTTGTGCTGCCTTCACATTGTAACCTGGGCCCAAGAGAAGTATGTTTATTTAGTGTAGAATCCCATCTGAATGAGGTCGGCTTGTTCAGGACAGATGGACTTTTGCTATTTGATTAAATATGTATACCAATTTATAAATTAAATTAGTAATGTACTTCAGACTCTAAATGTAAATTAGATATTGTAGTTATTTTCATCAGAAGTTTCTCTTTCTTTATTTCACTAATAATATATACAGCAATGTTCATGCTGTCCTGATAAGATGCCATAAAAGAGCCATTAAACAACGTATTACTGTCAGTGTTGGACTGAGGTTCCACCAAATAAAATGTCATGGGTCTACGCTCTACCTTTCAAATTTTGGTGCCTTCTATTGAACTATTATTGTGAGTGCCTGGGACCATTAAGGGATTCTCTGATCTTTTTCTATTCTCATACTGTACACTACATATGGACATTGTATTGAAAGAACTGCACATCTATGCAGGTTATATATGCAGGACTAGCCATTCCTCATTCCTTCCTACCAAAATACTTTGGCTTAACAAACTGCATGAATAGTATCACAAAATGTGTCAGCACGCTGTGTGTGAACCATCCCTAGTCTACAGTCACATTAGCATTGTGTGACCATATGGGATCTCCGTCCTCCATTCCACTTAAATGCTGTACACAGAGAGAAAAGTCTCACAAGCGGGACTTTTCTCTCCACCGATTTTGGATGGAAACCCGGAGGACCCCATTTAGTCTATGGGGTTCGCGGGTAACTGCTTTTGTGGGAAGGAATTTTATCAGGCGAACTTCCTAAGGGCAACTTTAGCAGCATATGCTATAAGTAAAACTTGAAGCATGTAAATTATTGCCATAGATCTCATTTACAGCAATTTGTGCAGTTAAACTACAGCAAAAAACACTCCATTGTAGGCTAGGGCTCCACATTGCGGAATCGCAGCTTTTTTTGTTGCAGATTTCGTTTTGTTTTTTGAGCCAAAGCCAGAAGTGGATTGAGCAGAAGGGAGAAATATAAGAACTTCCTATGTATATCCCATTCCTAGTGGCGTAACTACTGCCAGAGCAGCAGAGGCAGCTGCCACAGAGCACGGGACATTAGGGACCCGGTGACAGCCACTACCGCTGCTATCATTATACTTGGGGGTATTTTCGGACCCCTGAGTATAATGATTGGCAAACCGGGAGAGGTAAGAAACTGTTACTAAAACACTGTTACTTACCTCTCCACGATCCTTACCAGGCCTCCTTCCTAGTTGTCTGACGTCTCTCTGACGTCACATGAACCCGGCCTGCGTCCTGGGTCATGTGACGTCCGACGTCATTGTAGAAGGACGGCAGTGGAGGTTGGCAGCATAGGAGCCGGGGGACAGGTAAGAAACAGTAGTTTCTTATGTTTTTATTACCCTGGGTCTCCGATAATTATTATACTAATTTATATTAGTATAATAATTGTTTATGGGTGTCCACAGTGGGACATAATACTGTGTGCAGGGGCCACTATGGGGGATAATACTGTGTGCAGGGGCCACTATTGAGGATAATACTGTTTGCAGGGGCCACTATGGGGGATAATACTGTGTGCAGGGGCCACTAAGGGACATAACACTGTGTGCAGGGGCCACTAAGGGACATAATACTGTGTGCAGGAGCCACTAAGGGACATAACACTGTGTGCAGGGGCCACTAAGGGACATAATACTGTGTGCAGGGGCAACTATGGGGGATAATACTGTATGAAGGGGCCACTATGGGGCATAATAGAACTCGCAGGAATGTGTAGGAGCGGGTTGTCTAGGTCTTCGGCGTCAGTGTCAGTCGGGGGAGGGGGGGAGGGGCATGTCAAAAGTTCGCCACGGGGCCCCCGCCATTCCTAGTTACGCCACTGCCCATTCCTTATGTAGCCATACTTGGCTTTGGCTAAAAAAACTGCAACAAAATCTGCAACAAAAAAAAGCTGCAATGTGGGGCCTCAGCCTTAGGTGGTTTTTCCTATGATGGCTTGCAGAACTTGTTGATGTAGTTCCCTGATAGAAATTTAGGAGTGTGTTTACAGAGTGCCCCCAGCCTTAGGAAATTTCTGGTTATACTTTTCATCTGATTGTATGTTTCTATAGTAAAGTCATACCTGTATCTCACAAATGGTGGACTTGAAGACTCCATTAGATCAGCAGTATATAAATCCACAGGAACAAAATTTAATGTCACAAACTCACATGTTATAGATGATAGATTGCCCTTTATGGGTCATTGATTCTGAAAACCCTTATATTTTTTCTTTTTCTCACCTCAGTAAATGATGCCACATATTCTTGCACGTGAACTCAGCTGGCGGTCTATTGAAGATAACTGACTTGTAACATCTATTAGAAATTGTTAAAATTGCCTAGTATAAAACATATGCTTGCAGAGCTTTTGACCTCTAGCTACAGACGTGTGGACATATTTTGATGAATTAGTTTTCAGTTGACCCATTACTATGTCGTGCTATGTTACAGTTTTTTTTCTGGTTGCTCATACTCTATAGCCCTGCAGTACACAATATGTAGTCACTCTAGGTCCAGGTATAGAAGACTCCAATTATTTGAAGCTTCTGTTTGGTTATGAAAGGGTTTACTATTTTAAGACAAAGGGGTTGTCTTTCTAGTTTACTTCTATTGTAAGTGATGGAGTAGTATACTAAAGTTGTGTGGAATAAATTAATAATTCTAAATTAAGCTAACTACCCCATCCCCCCACGCCTACCTTCTAAATTATTTATGGTTACAAAATTCTATATTTACCTAGATCACCGGGCAGTCATCCCAGGAGCATTTTCTGATTTTCTGGTGATGTTGCATGGAACTTCTAGTTCTCCTTCCAAAAAAAGGAACTTCACTTAACTAACTCAACACCATCCCTCGCCCCATCATCCCATCATATTTACCTGTCTTCCGTTCTGGACCTTCTGTGCACGGGACATCACCTCTTTGCGCCACGCTTGCGCAATACAGACTTGAATGCCAACATGCACAATAGCGTGCCTACACTCCAGATCTACTGTGCAGGCATGGGCAGTCAGTACCCTCTCTTATTGACATGTGCCATCTGCCCATGCCTGCGTAGTAGAGCAGGAGTGCCGATATGGACTGTAGAGTGACATCATTCCAGCTCTGTTGAGCAGGCATTATACAGGTGTAACAAATCACCGGGTGGTATCACAGTGGGATAGGGTCCCAGTCCATATCCATTAGGTAAAAAGAAGATCCCACTGGGTACAGGAATGTCACAGCTCTAGTAATCAGATGATTTAGACATCAAATTCCTGCTGGGTACATAATACTTACTAAGGGATTCCTGCAGCCTTAGAACAGGTAAATTAATGCAACGGTCCAGTGGGATCTTCTTTTTACCTGTTGAGCAGGCATGGGCTATGGGCAGGTGCTGGAATACAAAGAAGTGGTGACTAGAGATGAGCGAGTAACATTCGATCGAATACCTCGCCACCATAGGAATGCGTTTAAGCATCAAATATTCGATGTGCTTAACCCCTTGGTGTTTGGCCGCTTACACACATTCCTATGGCGGCGAGGTATTCGATCAAATGTTATTCGCTCATCTCTAGTGGTGACGTCTCATGTCCAGAAGAGAAGACAGGTAAGTATAATGGGGTGGGGAAGTGCGTTAGGTTGGTTAGGAAGGGCTAGGGCGAGCTAGCCGGGAAAACAGGGGGGTGAAATAAATATTGTATAAAAAATCTACTTCTAAAAAATATAGATTTTCTGTAATATTGGCTGCAGCATCTAAAGGACTAAATCCTCAGCACGTGACTTTTCTCCGATCCTGGGCAATACAATATGTTATTGGTTACATAATACTGATGGCAAAAACAGCGCAAACATGGTCCCTGTGCCAGCACCATTACTGAGGGACCGTTTTTCCAGGATTAACTGCTTCCCGAATTGTGGTGCAAGGCATGAAGGGGTTGGTGTGTGTGTTCACTCAAAATAGACAACTAAAATGACTCTTCTTAAAGCCGTAACCTTTATTGTTTGTGCTTCGGATGAATTTCCATTGTTTGCCGTCCCCACCCTGTGCCAGGGTATATGTGACCTTTCCACTGTACCAGGCATTGATACAATGACATTGGGCTGTGTACACGCTGTATATCTCCTCTGTTATCATGATAATGATCTGTCCTTTGTCAGTCTGAATGCTCCCTTTTAGTTTGACATTCTAGCATTTGCATTATGCAGCAGAAAGGTGCGGATGTGAAGCCAAAGTACAATGAGCAGAAGAGAAGTGAGCGCCAGGCGGGTCCCTAGAGGAGGTCCTGTCAGGAAAGGTATGACACATTGGCACTGCAAACATGAACTACAAACAACCTGGTCACATCATTTCTTTTCATAAACGGATTTGGTTCCCATGGCGACTGACTTTACACCCTTTATGTCAAACTTCGTGCAAGGAAAAACACAGCATTTAAAAAATGAGAGGAGAGGAAAACTTGATTATGCCCTGACCTGAACCGTTCCGGGGGCAAGGACTTGTATGTCTGCACCGCAAACTAAGTGGCCAAGCAGCTTTGATTTCTTTGCTTTTATAATAAAATGGATATGAGAGTGGATAAAAGGATTTGTTCAGAAATATAAATGGTATAAAGTTTTTCAAATTCAAATAACAAAAAGAGAGGAGTCTACTGGATCTGCCATTGTTCATTGTTTTGGTTTTTTTTAATGTAGATTGTGAGCCCCAATCTATCAGTATGTCTTTGTAGAATGGGGGGAAATCCACGCAAACATGGGGAGAACATACAAACTCCTTGCAGATGTTGTTCCTTGGCAGGATTAGAACCCAGGACTCCAAGGCTGCAGTGCTGCCCAATGAACCACCATGTTGCCCCCCATTGTTCATTGATTGATGGATCCATCTAAATGTTTAATTTATTCTTCTGATCCTATGATGGAATACAAAAAACAAACGCAAACAATGACTGATGACTAGAGATGAGTGAGTAGTACTCGATGGAGTAGGTATTCAATTGATCGAGTACCACTCGCTATTCGAATGTAAAAGTTCGATGCAGAACCAGCATTGATGGGCTGAATGCTATACAGTCGGCCAATCAATGCTGGTTCTTCTCCTACCTTTAGAAGTCTTCTCCGTGCAGCTTCCCCGCAGCGTCTTCCGGCTCTTCATTCACTCTGCCAGGCATCGGGCCTGGGCCGAGCCGACTGCGCATGTCCGCTTGTAGTGCGGGCATGCGCAGTCGGCCCGATGCCTGGCAGAGTGAATGAAGAGCCGGAAGATGCTGCGGGGACGCTGCAAGGAGAAGACTGCTCGGAGGATCCAGCCCGACCCTCACTCGTGGACTTGGTAAGTATAATTTGATCGAACGTTGCCTACCCCTGAAACGAGCATTTTCCCCCCATAGACTATAATAGGGTTCGATATTCGATTCGAGTAGTCGAATATTGAGGGGCTACTCAAAACGAATATCGAACCTCGGACATTTTACTGTTCACTCATCTCTACTGATGACCTATCCAAAGGAACAACTGCTTAGACCTCCATAATAACTAGAAGGTGGGTCCTAAGCTTCAGTATACACGCGGTTACTATTCCGGCCTCTTATATCATGTTAATATTGTACTTGGAGTAACCAAGGTTTGCTTTAGATTGGAATGAGTGGTTTGTGGTCACTTTTCACTGTGAAAACTGACCAGACTGGTAGAGCCCTGTTTGGTCCGTTGACAGTGGAAAGTGACCACAAACCTCTCGTTCCAATCTAAAGTAAACCTTGGTTACTCCAACTACAAAACCACAATATTTGTAGTAACTACAATGACAATAAATGCATACAACATAGTGGCAAGAGCTTCTCCTTCGGTTTGTGAGTAGAGCCATTCTGTCTCTTGTTTGTAAAGAAGATGATGGCGATTGTCACATACAGACCCTCCTAGTAGGCGATATGGGTCCGATTATCCGGGTTGTGACAATTGGGGGTAATTTAGCATCAAAAGTAGCGGTGTCCTGGACTTAACAGAGGTGTTGTTGGCGCTGGGTGCCAAATAAACAGCAGATCAGGTGGTACAATTCAAAATAAGTGGCTTTATTCAGCTTATAAACAGGAACAACATAACAAACAACCTAGCCCACACAGGGCAATACCTCCCTTCTTGAACCCTGACTAAGCTACTGATGGCAAGATACTCTGAGGTTTCTTCTCACCAGTCTGGCTCAAAGTCCTTTTTGGATTTCAGTCTTCTTGGGACAGACCTCCTGTCTGTCTCCGACTGGTCCGGTCCACCTGCTCCTGCAGGTCACTAACAGCACTCTCCTGCTGTGTGCACTCCGTCTGGAGTAGAACCCCTTTCTCTGGTATGGGTGTGGTCAGAGTCCTTTTTAACCATGTTTTGGGTAGCTCTACAGCGCCCTCTAGGTTCACACCCTCACAGGGATTAGTTTACTCCACTCACTCAATTTTCAGCCTTAGTGAAGAGTATGTGGAACATTGAGTATCCACTACACCCCAACACTGTCTATGCACCCCAGATACACACCGCCACCACATTCTAGCTTTAATGGGTTTAGTAGGAACCCCACTCTGATATCCACATCTCTCTAACAGTCAGACACTAACACACTTTAAAAAGGTAATAGATACATAGAGCATACACCAAACACCATTAATTTGAATGAGTTAATACCCAAGGGTTAATCTCCCCATCTCCACCTGACAAGTACCTACAGATATGAGGTCAATTTCTGATTACAGCTACAACTTACCCCTCCCCACATGTCTGACTGATTCCTCATGGGGATAACATCCATCCTTAGGGAAAGACCACCTTTTCAGGTGTGTGGAGACTTATACAGCCATAGTTGCTCCACTGCAAGGGAACATGGGAGGAATATGCAAATCTGTCTCCCAAGATGTAAACAGGGAGACAGTGCCTCTGTTATGCTGCCCTCTATGGGAAGCACCCTGAACATCATGCCCAACTGCATAATGCGGGGTTATAACCAAATCAATTTCTCAGCTACGGACAGCACCAACCAGACAGAAAGGGTGCCGTCCGTAGCTGAGAAATTGATTTGGTTATAACCCCACATTATGCAGCGAAGACTTCTGGGAAAGTCGGGCATGATGTTCAGGGTGCTTCCCATAGAGGGCGGCATAACAGAGGCACTGTCTCCCTGTTTACATCTTGTGAGACAGATTTGCATATTCTTCCCATGATTCCTCATGGTGACAAGAATTCCTTTAGAGCAATAAACCTGGCCTGTCCAGCAATACTTCAATAGCGTGATGTGATCAGACCTGCTAATAAAATGCAGGAGATCTGGTCCTGTCATCCCAGGAAGATAAAAGCCTCACTCCTGACTAGTCTACACTACATATACACAGACACAGGCAATATAATCCATCAATGATACATACATAAACAATATAATGCACTAATGATACAATGCCTTGCAAAAGTATTGATACTCCTTGAACTTTTCACATTTTGTCACCTTACAACCACAAACTTAAATGTATTTTATTGAGATTTTCAGTGATAGACCAACACAAAGTAGCAGATAATCGTGAAGTGGAAGGAAAATGATACATGGTTTTCAAAATTTTAATCAAATACAAATCTGAAGAGTGTGACATGCAAAATTATTTAGCCCCCCCTTATATCAATACTTTGTAGAGCCACATTTCACTGCAATTCTTTTGGGTTAGGTTTCCACCAGCTTTGCACATCTAGAGGCTGAGATTTTTGGCCATTCTTCTTTGCAAAATAGTTCAAGCTCAGACAGATGCTCAATGGGATTTAGGTCTAGACTGTGACTGGGCTGTTCAAACACTTGAATATTCTTTGATCTAAACTAGAGATGAGCGAACAGCGTTCGATCGAGTTCACGTTCGATCGGATATCAGGCTGTTTGAGATGTTCGATTCCAGTTGAACACCACATTGCAAACTCGCTAAAAATTTCATTCCCCTCCCACCTTCCCTGGTGCTTTTTTTACACCAATAACTGCGCAGGGGAGGTGGGACAGGACCCACGACAACGCAAGCATTGAAAAAAAATCTGAAAAAGTAATTGGCTGGCTAACTCAGGTGACCTCCAATTCATATGAACAGTGGATTTAATATCCGGGTCATATGAGACTGTGAACTATGTGACTGTGAGACAGGGATAGATGTACAGGCAGGGTTAGCTAGGGATTACCTTTTATTTAGATGGGACTGTCACTCACCCAGCTCTTTGGAGCACTATCTGATCGGGAGCACTATCTGATCGGGATCCCTGTCAGCTTGCGATATGCGTGAGCTGACTTTTTCCCATAGGAATGCATTGACCAGCGTTGATGCAGCAGAGCTGAGGGTGCAGCAGGGTTCACATCTCCAGTGTAGCAGTGCTGGCCGTGTGCTCAGCTCGGCTGCATGTCTGGAGTAGTCGAGCTGAACGCACGGCCAGCATTGCTACATCTTGGCATAGGAATGCATTGACCAGCGTTGATTGGCCAAATGCCATACAGAGTACAGCATTCGGGCAATCAACGCTGGTTCTGCCGGAGGAGGAGGAGTCTAAGATCGGTCCACAGCAGTCTCCATTCTGGTCCAATATTAGACTCTGCCTCCTCACAGACGAGCCTCCGGCAGAACCAGTGTTGATTGGCCGAATACTGTACTCTGTATGACATTCGGCCAATCAATGCTGGTCAATGCATTCCTATGGGAAAAA
The DNA here is from genome assembly GCF_031893055.1 of Leptodactylus fuscus. Taxonomy (NCBI): domain Eukaryota; kingdom Metazoa; phylum Chordata; class Amphibia; order Anura; family Leptodactylidae; genus Leptodactylus; species Leptodactylus fuscus. The sequence goes on along the minus strand of NC_134269.1, from coordinate 196,390,646 downwards.
GTCAGCTCTCGCATATCGCAAGCTGACAGGGATCCCGACATAATACAGTGACTTGGGCATGTTAGATGCCCCCAGACATGCTTCCCCTGCTGTCCCAGTTGCATTCCAGGGTGTTAGCATCATTTCCTGGGGTGACATAGGGGACTTGGTGACCCTCCTGAGTCGAATAGTGGTTTCCCCCTTAATGAGTATTTTTTCCCCATAAACTATAATAGGGTTCGATATTCGATCGAACAATCGAGTATTGAATGGCTACTCGAATCGAATTTTGAACTTCGAAGATTTCACTGTTTGCTCATCTCTTTATTCTTATGATAGAGTTGGACGGGACCTCAAGGGCCATCGGGTCCAACCCCCTGCGAGTGCAGGTTTTCCTAAATCATCCCAGCTATATGTTTATCCAGATTCCGCTTGAAGATTTCCATTGATGGAGCGCCCACCACCTCCCGTGGCAGCCTATTCCACTCTCTCACTACCCTCACTGTCAGAAGGTTTTCCCTAATGTCTAATCTGTATCTCTTTCCCTTTAGTTTCATCCCATTGCTTCTTGTACTTCCTTGTGCTAATGAGAATAGGGTAGATCCCTCTGCACTGTGACTACCTTTCAGATATTTGTAGACTGCTATTAAATCTCCCCTCAGCCTTCTCTTCTGCAAACTAAACAATCCCAGTTCTTTTAGCCGCTCCTCATAGGACATGGTTTGCAGACCTTCCACCATTTTGGTTGCTCTTCTCTGGACTTGCTCCAATATATCGATGTCTTTCTTGAATTGAGGCGCCCAGAACTGTACACAGTATTCCAGGTGTGGTCTGACCAGGGAAGAGTACAGCGGAATAATGACCTCTCTTGATCTAGATTCAATGCTTGTCTTAATACATCCCAGAATTTTATTAGCCTTTTTTGCAGCAACACCGCACTGTTGGCTCATGTTGAATTTGTGATCTACCATTATGCCCAAGTCCTTTTCCCCTATGCTATCACTTAGTTCTATTCCTCCCATACTATATATGTTTTTTACATTTCTGTTACCCGGATGTAGAACTTTGCATTTGTCCCTGTTAAATACCATTTTGTTCGCCTCAGCCCATTGTTCCCATCTCTAATCTAAACCATTCCATTCTGACTTTATATTTAGGGTCATTGTCTTGCTGGAAGATGAATCTTCTTCCCAATCACAAATCTTTTGCAGCCTCCAACAGGTTTGCTTCCAGGATTGCCCTGTATTTAGCTCCATCCATCTTCCCATCAACTCTGACCAGCCTCCTTGTTACCTGCTGAAGAAAAGGCTCCCCCCAACATGGTGTTGCTACCACTGTGTGTCACAGTGGGGATGGTGTGTTCAGGGTGGTGAGCAATATTACTTTTCCGCCACACATAGTGCTTTGCATTTAGGCCAAAAAGTTCAACTTTGTTCTCATCTGACCAGAGCACCTTCTTCCACGTTTGCTGTGTTACCTATATGGCTTTTGGCAAACTGCAAATGGCACTTCTTTTTGTCTTTCTTTCAACATTGGTTTTCTTCTTGCCACTCTTTCATAAAGACCAGATTTGTGGAGTGCATGACTTCTAGTTGTTCTGTGGAAAGATTCTCTCATCTGAGCTGTGGATTTCTGCAGCTTCTCCGGTGTGACCATGGGCCTCTTGGCTGCTTCTCTGACCAGTGCTCAATTTTCTTGATTTGTCAGTTTAGGTGGACGGCCATGTCTTGGTAGGTTTGCAGTTGTAGAATATTTTTTCCATTTTTGGATGATGGATTGAACAGTGCTCCTTACGATGCTCAAAGCTTGGGATATGTTTGCTCAGCTTTAAATTTCTCTACAACTTTATCTTTTACCTGTCTGATGAGTTCCTTGGTCTTCATTTTGCTCTTTGTTCACTAGTGTAATCGACCAAACCTCTGAGGCCTTCACAGAACAGAGTTATGTATACTGAGACTAAATTACACACAGCTGGACTTTATTACCTAAGTGACTTCTGCAGGCAATTGTGCACAGTGGATTTTATTTAGGGGTGTCAGAGTACAGGGGGATGAATACTTTTGCACATCATACTTTTCAGATTTTTATTGGCTAAAAATTTTGAAAACCATGTATCATTTTCCTTCCACTTCACAATTCTCTGCTACTTTGTATTTGGTCTATCACTTAATTTGCACTGTTAATAGCAGCAATTTTCTGAGGACCTGCTGACGATCCTTTTTCTGAAAAAGTACATTTTTGTTTGAACTCACATTTTGATGGATTTAGATTTAAATTACAGGTTTTCAGTCTCTGAAAAAACTTGTTCTAAGTAACTCATGTTCCGGTCATGTTCCTCTTAGGTTGCAACAAATAGATGTCATTACTGACGTTGAGGACTCCAGGTATTCCTGAAAGAACCTGTCTGATAACATTCTGAAATATCTGTGTAGGTGATTACATGCCAAAGATCAGCCTATTAAGTCTTTGCAGACCTACAAGTGGTAAACGGTGTAATATACCGAGTGTCTGAATGTAACGCAAGCTGGTGATGACTAAATTTGAGATAAATTGAGATAAATTGTGCAGATATTTTCTAAAATTGAAGTCTGTTAGAATTTCATCAATGGTGGCTGTGATGTGCCTGCCTCTTTGAATAGCCCTATTTACATGAACATATACACGTATAATCGGATTTCCTGTGTTGCTTTGGTCTAAGAGCCACAACAATTGGTGAGATCCATTGAGTCGGACCTTCAGCTTGTTCAATAGCATAAGATGCCTCTAATTCTTGAAGTTCTTGATCTACAAGTTTGAGGACATAGAATGGAATTTACCTGTAACCCCCAAATGGAAAGCACAATGGAATTAATGGTGCTATATAAATAAACAATAAAAATAATAATAATAAATAATAAAATAATAACCCGTGAGGCTGAACTGAAGCATGTTCTGAATGATCATTGTTAGAGATGAGCGAGTAGTACACAATCGAGTAGGTGTTCGATCGAATACTACAGTAATTGAAATACTCGTACTCGATCGAATACTACTAGCTGTTCGAAGTTAGATTTCCATGCAGAACCAGTGTTGATTGGCAGAATGCTATACATTGCCAATCAACGCTGGTTCTTCTCTTACCTTTAGAAGTCTTCTCTGTGCAGCGTCCCCGCGTCCTCTTCCGGCTCTGCATTCACTCTGATAGGCATCAGGCCTGGGCAGAGCCGACTGCGCATGTCCGCGCGGGCATGCGCAGTCGGCTCTGCCTAGGCCCGATGCCTATCAGAGTGAATTCAAGGCCGGAAGAGGACGCGGGGACGCTGCTCAGGGAGAAGAATCCAGCCCGACCCTCACTCATGGATTTGGTAAGTAGAATTTGATCGAAAGTTGCGTACCCCTGAAATGAGCATTTCCCCCCATAGACTATAATGGGGTTGGAAACCCAGTCGAACAGTGTGCGGCTGTTCGAATTGGATTTCGAACCTCGAACATTTTAGTGTTCGCTCATCTCTAATCATTGGGTATCTTTACTTGAAAGTCTTTCAGTTTTCCTAGGCCCTTAGTTTAAGGCCCCATGTACTGAAATAAAGCTAAAAAATGCGGTGGGAAAAAAAAAGGACTGTCAGCACCATTTACAATAATGCATTTCTTATTCAAAACCGCTGCTTCAGTCTTGTAAAAATCTCTTTATACAGTATCAATGCAAAGGAGTAGAAAAGGGCTTTAAGGGCGTTGCTTTCTATAATGGGCTTTACTATCCGCGGCTGCTCAGCAACTCCACCGCTGGTTTACTGAGCTCTCTGTCCTCTGCTGCAGCATACAGTACTAACTGCAAGTAAAGGAAGCTGGCTGCAAATAGAAGCAGTGTGCCGTCATCATACATGCACAGTACATATAGTACCATGTGCTGAGCTCGAGGAGAGACATGTCCATAAACTATCGGGGGCAGAGCCGAGCAGCAGTTAACAGCAGCAGATAGTGAAGCCCACTAATGGAAAGCAACACCCCTAAATCCCTTTCTGTTCATTTGTATTGGGATAAAAGGATGAACAAGAATGAAACAGGGGTTCTGAATAAGAAATACATTATTGCAAACTGTGCTGACAGCCCTGCAAGGTATTGTGATTAGTTTATATCTCAATTTTGTGCTGATAGACTCCCTTCAAAGAAGTTGGGATATTTCTCTTCAATTTTTGGAATCAAAGAGGTTTTTTTTAGGTTGTCTTAGCAGACCCAGATACAGCCTTAGGACTACTGAGCAGTGTATCTGCAGTACACTCCACAACACAGTGGGGCATATTCACTAATACAGTGTAAACTTTGACTAAACAGTCTTTAAACTGTGCCAGATTTATTGTCTTGTTAAATTCTGGTTCTGTTTGATAAATCTGACATATTCTTAGGATCCATTCGCACGGAGGAAAATGGTGAGGAATTTGGTGTGGAATTTCAGTGCTGGAAAAAAAGCCTCCCAATGACTTCCACGGGTTCCTTTTTCTGCTAGCAGAAAATGGAACCCATTGGAATCCATTGGAACCCACCAGCGCTCACGGCCAGACACTTTTCAAACCCATTCAAATGAAATCTGCATAACAGAGACCCCAGGCGCAGATGTGAACGAGCCCTTAGTATAAGCAGGAAGGAGTAGAAAAAAGCTCTGCAACTCTCCGAAGTTTTCTTTTCATAAAAAAATTAACTTTTATTCTTTAGTATGTGATATTTTATATGTAACTGTTGTAGAGCATGTAGATTTTGGTGGTATCAATCCCTGTTTCCATTATTCAAGGGGTCTGAATGGTGGAATCCCTCAACATAAATCCTGTATAGTTATGTAGGATGTCATTGACTGAATTACTGTAAAGGGGTTATATAGTGTAATTGAGATTGGACACCCAGGGTCGGACTGGCCCGCCGGAGCACCGGGGGATTCCCCGGTGGGCCCCCGAGCCTGACTATTAATTTTATCTAAATGCACTTGTCAGGGGCCCGATCGGGATCTTCAGGGGCCCGATCGGGATCCTGACCGTGCCAAAATGGGCCCCTGTACCAATCGCTGGGAGTGTGTGTCTCTGCTCCCTGCACTGCACACTGCTGTCACTAGCAGGAGCTGTGCTGCCCCTCCCCCACACAGATCGGAGTGTGCAGGGGGAAGTCTGCCGGCTGCTGTAAACAGAGCTTTCACCACAGCCAGACAGGACAGACAGGATACAGCCAAATGTAAGTACATTTTTTGGGTAAAATATGTATATTTAATGTGTGTATATTTGTGTAAAGTGTGTGATATACTGTGTGAGTCCTGTATATTTGTAGATAGGTGTGTGTGTATGTATATGAATGTATGTGTGTAAATGTATGTTATATGTATTATTGTTCACATCTTCCCTTTTCGGGAAGTCCACTGTGGGGAATAATACAGTATGCAGGGGCCACTATGGGGCATAATACTGTGTGCAGGGGCCACTCTGGGGGATAATACTGTGTGCAGGGGCCACTATGGGGAATACTACTGTGTGCAGGGGCCACTATGGGGAATACTACTGTGTGCAGGGGCCACTGTGGGGTATAATACTGTGTGCAGGGGTCACTATGGGGCATAATACTGTGTGCAGGGGCCACTCTGAGGGATAATACTGTGTGCAGGGGCCACTGTGGGGTATAATACTGTGTGCAGGGGACACTATGGGACATAATACTGTGTGCAGGGGACACTATGGGACATAATACTGTGTGCAGGGGCCACTATGGGACATAATACTGTGTGCAGGGGCCACTCTGGGGGATAATACTGTGTGCAGGGGCCACTATGGGGAATACTACTGTGTGCAGGGGCCACTATGGGGAATACTACTGTGTGCAGGGGCCACTGCGGGGTATAATACTGTGTGCAGGGGTCACTATGGGGCATAATACTGTGTGCAGGGGCCACTCTGAGGGATAATACTGTGTGCAGGGGCCACTGTGGGGTATAATACTGTGTGCAGGGGACACTATGGGACATAATACTGTGTGCAGGGGCCACTATGGGGTATAATACTGTGTGCAGGGGCCACTGTGGGGTATAATACTGTGTGCAGGGGTCACTATGGGGCATAATACTGTGTGCAGGGGCCACTATGGGACATAATACTGTGTGCAGGGGCCACTATGGGGCATAATACTGTGTGCAGGGGCCACTATGGGGAATACTACTGTGTGCAGGGGCCACTATGGGGAATACTACTGTGTGCAGGGGCCACTGTGGGGTATAATACTGTGTGCAGGGGTCACTATGGGGCATAATACTGTGTGCAGGGGCCACTCTGAGGGATAATACTGTGTGCAGGGGCCACTGTGGGGTATAATACTGTGTGCAGGGGCCACTGTGGGGTATAATACTGTGTGCAGGGGACACTATGGGACATAATACTGTGTTCAGGGGCCACTATGGGGTATAATACTGTGTGCAGGGGCCACTGTGGGGTATAATACTGTGTGCAGGGGACACTATGGGGTATAATACTGTGTGCAGGGGCCACTATGGGACATAATACTGTGTGCAGGGGCCACTCTGGGGGATAATACTGTGTGCAGGGGCCACTATGGGGAATACTACTGTGTGCAGGGGCCACTGTGGGGTATAATACTGTGTGCAGGGGTCACTATGAGGTATAATACTGTGTGCAGGGGCCACTATGGGGTATAATACTGTGTGCAGGGGCCACTGTGGGGTATAATACTGTGTGCAGGGGACACTATGAGGTATAATACTGTGTGCAGGGGCCACTATGGGACATAATACTGTGTGCAGGGGCCACTATGGGGCATAATACGGTGTACAGAGGCCACTGAGGGACATAATACTGTGTACAGGGGCCACTATGGGGCATAATACTGTGTGCAGGGGCCACTATGGGGCATAATACTGTGTACAGAGGCCACTATGGGGCATAATACTGTGTGCAGGGGCCACTATGGGGCATAATACTGTGTACAGAGGCCACTATGGGGGATAATACTGTGTGCAGGGGCCAATAAGGATTAGGCCCTACTGAGCAAAACACAGTTAAGGCTGGGTTCACACCAGCGTCTGGTCTCCATTCTGAGGTTTCCATCTTCTGCATGTAGAAGACGGAAACCTATCGGTTCGAGTCTGGCCATGAGCGCCGGTGAGTGTTTTATGTTCTCTGCGGCAAAACCATTTTTTTTTTTAAACCAGACACAAAGTCCTACATGTCCGACTCTGTGTCTGGTTAAAAAAAAAAAAAAAAACGTTTCGCCGCGGTGAGCACAAAACGCTCACAGGAGCTTACGGACACACACTTCATTTGAATGGGTTTGAAAAATGCCTGCAGGGCAGAGACCCCAGGCGCAGATGTGAACGAGCCCTTAAAAACACTTTCTATTTTTTTTAAGCACACTGCCGATCGGAGTGTGCAGGGGGAAGTCTGCCTGTCCCAGTGTCTCCCAGTGCGGTCCAGTCCAGCATGTAACTACCAGCAGAACTGCAAGACCGGAGCACTGGGAACAGATGAGTGTGGGGTTTTTTTTATGTGTACTTTGTTTTTCACCTCCCAGAACTAATTATAAAAAATAAATTATGCTGGACGACCTCTTTAAAGTGTGGGGCATTTTGGGGGAAAATTAAAGGGGTTGTCCAGGCATAATTTTCTATGGTTTATCGTCAGAATAGGCTATAAATGCCTGATCTGTAGGGGGCTGACTCCCAGCCCTCAGACCGATCAGCTGTATGGAGCCACTTCTGGCACCAGTCCTGTACACAATACGGAGCCTGAAGCAGAAAGCTCTGTCCACTGTATATCAGCCGGCACCTTCTCTGCATCTCGCCACTTATTGAAGTCAGTGGGAGCTGAGCTGCAGTGAATCTGCCAGGCAACTATACAGTGGATGAAGCTTTCTGCTCCCAGTCCTGTGTCGTGTACAAAACGAGCGCGGAAACGGAAACCTCTGTGGAGTTCTGCAAAAAGCGCTGCAGGAAAAACTGATGTGTCGGTGCCGGGGGTTTTCCCGCAGCGTTTTTTTGCTGTGGGACGCTGTGTTAGGCCTTATCCTTATAGTGTGATGTACAGTATATTGAGATGGTAAAGAGGAGCTCTCACCTCCTGGGGCAGGTGTGGTTTAATACACTGCTAGAGAGCTGACAGTGCAATGATTTCAGCGCACTTTCAGCTTTCCCATTCTGTGCCCCCGGTGAGGAGCTATCAGTCCGTAGCTCTTCACTGTCAGAAAGGCGTTTCTGACAGTCAGTCCCTTCCTCACAGCAGCGCCTATAGTGCTGTACTGTGAGAGCGCTATAGGCGCTCAGCGTCATCGCTGGCTGGTAAGCAACGACCCCTCTCACAGTACAGCGCTATAGACGCTACCGTAAGGAAGGCCGTTCCTGACTGACATAACGCACTTCTGACGATGAAGATCTACGGTACCGGCACAGAACGTGAAAGCCAATAGTGCGCTGAATTCAGCGCACTGTTGGCTTTCTAGCGGTGTATTAAACCTCATGTGCCCCAGATGGTGAAAGGTCTTCTTTAAGGATTAGGCGCAACAGCGAGATGCAGCTAAAAAAACATTGTGGGAAAAAATTGCAGTGAATCTCAATATATTTTTTTCCACAGTGTTTTTCATTGAGCTTTTGTCCCCAGCACTCCGCTGTCCCCGCCTGTGTCTGTTAGATACAGGATTTCCGGAAATGAGACGTAATTGGTTTCAGTGGTCCCATGAGGTGCAGGACTCCCAGCATGGAGGCACCGGCGCGAGACTGAATGGACACTGGCAGTGGACAACGGAGCAACAGGAACAGGTGAAGGTGCTTTTTATTTTTTATTTTACACCTCCCTCCCAGCACATGGGTCGCTCCAATTCCTGGACAAATCTTTAAAGGGTTTATCCATCTTTGTAATATTGATGGTCTGTCCTTGGGATAGACCATCAATATTACATCTGTGATGACACAACAGCCTGGACCTCTGCAGATCAGCTGTTCCAGGACAGCGCGGCTATAGGTAATGGTAACATTTCTAGGAGCCACGCTGTTCACTTTCCATACAGTATGTGGCAATAAGTTTAGGTAGTGCAGTGTTGCACATTGTATGGCGGGAGAGCAGCATGGCTCCTGATATGTTATTACCTTCAACCGCCCTGTCTTGGTATTGCTGGTTTGCAGGGATCCTGATGGTGGGCCCCTAGAAATAATTCCACTGGTGGGCCCTAGACACCCCAGTCCGACACTGTGTACACCACATAATACGCCCATATTTCTGGAAGGTCACATAACAATATGACACTGGAGGTCACACACAGAGGCCAGATCTGATTAAAATGTTATCCAATGCTAATCCTTTATGAGCAATATACAGTAAATCGGATTGCAGTGAAATGTTAGGAGGATTCCTCTAAATTAGAAACTATAAGGCCATATGCACACCGCCATGTACACCTCCATAAGTAGCAGGCTTCGTTCTATTGGGTATTGCAGCCGTATAAACCAGTAGTTGACAATGAAGTAGGGTTGTAACTAGAGATGAGCGAACAGTAAAATGTTCGATATTCGTTTCGAGTAGCCCCTCAATATTCGACTACTAGAATCGAATATCGACCGCTATTATACTCTATGGGGGGAAAATGCTCGTTTCAGGGGTAGGCAACATTCGATCAAATTATACTTACCAAGTCCACGAGTGAGGGTCGGGCTGGATTCTCCGAGAGGTCTTCTCCATGCAGCGTCCCCGCGGCATCTTCCGGCTCTTCATTCACTCTGCCAGGCATTAAGCCTGGGCAGAGCCGACTGTGCATGCCCGCACTACAAGCGGACATGCGCAGTCGGCTCTGCCCAGGCCCGATGCCTGGCAGAGTGAATTTAGAGCTGGAAGACGCCGCGGGGAAGCTGCACGGAGAAGACTTCTAAAGGTAGGAAAAGAACCAGCGTTGATTGGCCGACTGTATAGCATTCGGCCAATCAATGCTGGTTCTGCATCGAACTTTTACATTCGAATAGTGAGTGGTAGAGATGAGCGAACACTAAAATGTTCGAGGTTCGAAATTCGATTCGAACAGCCGCTCAATGTTCGTGTGTTCGAACGGGTTTCGAACCCCATTATAGTCTATGGGGAACAGATACTCGTTAAGGGGGAAACCCAAATCCGTGTCTGGAGGGTCACCAAGTCCACTATGACACCCCAGGAAATGATGCCAACACCTCTGGAATGACACTGGGACAGCAGGGGAAGCATGTCTGGGGGCATCTAACACACCAAAGACCCTCTATTACCCCAACATCACAGCCTAACAACTACACACTTTACACACTCAATACCACCTCTCTGACAGTAGGAAAACACCTTGAAACATGTGTATTTGGCACTTGCAGTGAGGAGAGCTTGTCACCAGCAGTGAATTTGGCCCTTGTAGTAAGTTGAGGTTGGCACCAACATTTGTTTTGAAAATCAGGGTGGATTGAGCCTCTAACCAGCAGAGTTTGGGCAAATTCATGGTGGAGGGAGCCTCTAAACACCCCAGTTTGGGCAAATTCATGGTGGAGGGAGCCTCTAAAAACCCCAGTTTGGACCAATTCATGGTGGAGGGAGCCTCTAACCAGCCCAGTTTGGGCAAATTCATGGTGGAGGGAGCCTCTAAAAAACCCAGTTTGGACCAATTCATGGTGGAGGGAGCCTCTAACCAGCCCAGTTTGGACCAATTAATGGTGGAGGGAGCCTCTAACCAGCCCAGTTTGAACCAATTCATGGTGGAGGGAGCCTCTAAACAGCCCAGTTTGGGCAAATTCATGGTGGAGGGAGCCTCTAAAAAACCCAGTTTGGACCAATTCATGGTGGAGGGAGCCTCTAACCAGCCCAGTTTGGACCAATTAATGGTGGAGGGAGCCTCTAACCAGCCCAGTTTGGACCAATTCATGGTGGAGGGAGCCTCTAAACAGCCAAGTTTTGGGAAATTCATGGTGGAGGGAGCCTCTAACCAGCCCAGTTTGGACCAATTCATGGTGGAGGGAGCCTCTAAACAGCCAAGTTTTGGGAAATTCATGGTGGAGGGAGCCTCTAACCAGCCCAGTTTGGACCAATTCATGGTGGAGGGAGCCTCTAAAAAACCCAGTTTGGACCAATTCATGGTGGAGGGAGCCTCTAAACAGCCCAGTTTGGGCAAATTCATGGTGGAGGGAGCCTCTAACCAGCCCAGTTTGGACCAATTAATGGTGGAGGGAGCCTCTAAACAGCCCAGTTTGGGCAAATTCATGGTGGAGGGAGCCTCTAACCAGCCCAGTTTGGACCAATTCATGGTGGAGGGAGCCTCTAACCAGCCCAGTTTGGGCAAATTCATGGTGGAGGGAGCCTCTAAAAAACCCAGTTTGGACCAATTCATGGTGGAGGGAGCCTCTAACCAGCCCAGTTTGGGCAAATTCATGGTGGAGGGAGCCTCTAACCAGCCCAGTTTGGACCAATTAATGGTGGAGGGAGCCTCTAACCAGCCCAGTTTGGACCAATTCATGGTGGAGGGAGCCTCTAACCAGCCCAGTTTGGACCAATTAATGGTGGAGGGAGCCTCTAAACAGCCAAGTTTTGGGAAATTCATGGTGGAGGGAGCCTCTAACCAGCCCAGTTTGGACCAATTCATGGTGGAGGGAGCCTCTAAACAGCCCAGTTTGGGCAAATTCATGGTGGAGGGAGCCTCTAAAAAACCCAGTTTGGACCAATTCATGGTGGAGGGAGCCTCTAATTAGCCCAGTTTGGACCAATTAATTGTGGAGGGAGCCTCTAACCAGCCCAGTTTGGACCAATTAATGGTGGAGGGAGCCTCTAAACAGCCCAGTTTGGGCAAATTCATGGTGGAGGGAGCCTCTAACCAGCCCAGTTTGGACCAATTAATGGTGGAGGGAGCCTCTAACCAGCCCAGTTTGGACCAATTAATGGTGGAGGGAGCCTCTAACCACCCCAGTTTGGACCAATTCATGGTGGAGGGAGCCTCTAACCAGCCCAGTTTGGACCAATTCATGGTGGAGGGAGCCTCTAAAAAACCCAGTTTGGACCAATTCATGGTGGAGGGAGCCTCTAAACAGCCCAGTTTGGGCAAATTCATGGTGGAGGGAGCCTCTAAAAAACCCAGTTTGGACCAATTCATGGTGGAGGGAGCCTCTAACCAGCCCAGTTTGGACCAATTAATGGTGGAGGGAGCCTCTAAACAGCCAAGTTTGGACCAATTCATGGTGGAGGGAGCCTCTAAAAACCCCAGTTTGGACCAATTCATGGTGGAGGGAGCCTCTAACCAGCCCAGTTTGGACCAATTAATGGTGGAGGGAGCCTCTAACCAGCCCAGTTTGGACCAATTAATGGTGGAGGGAGCCTCTAACCACCCCAGTTTGGACCAATTCATGGTGGAGGGAGCCTCTAAACAGCCAAGTTTGGACCAATTCATGGTGAAGGGAGCCTCTAAAAACCCGTTTGGACCAATTCATGGTGGAGGGAGCCTCTAACCAGCCCAGTTTGGGCAAATTCATGGTGGAGGGAGCCTCTAAACAGCCCAGTTTGGGCAAATTCATGGTGGAGGGAGCCTCTAACCAGCCCAGTTTGGACCAATTAATGGTGGAGGGAGCCTCTAACCAGCCCAGTTTGGACCAATTAATGGTGGAGGGAGCCTCTAACCACCCCAGTTTGGACCAATTCATGGTGGAGGGAGCCTCTAAACAGCCAAGTTTGGACCAATTCATGGTGGAGGGAGCCTCTAAAAACCCCAGTTTGGACCAATTCATGGTGGAGGGAGCCTCTAACCAGCCCAGTTTGGACCAATTAATGGTGGAGGGAGCCTCTAAACAGCCAAGTTTTGGGAAATTCATGGTGGAGGGAGCCTCTAACCAGCCCAGTTTGGACCAATTCATGGTGGAGGGAGCCTCTAAAAAACCCAGTTTGGACCAATTCATGGTGGAGGGAGCCTCTAAACAGCCCAGTTTGGGCAAATTCATGGTGGAGGGAGCCTCTAACCAGCCCAGTTTGGACCAATTAATGGTGGAGGGAGCCTCTAAACAGCCCAGTTTGGGCAAATTCATGGTGGAGGGAGCCTCTAACCAGCCCAGTTTGGACCAATTCATGGTGGAGGGAGCCTCTAACCAGCCCAGTTTGGGCAAATTCATGGTGGAGGGAGCCTCTAAAAAACCCAGTTTGGACCAATTCATGGTGGAGGGAGCCTCTAACCAGCCCAGTTTGGGCAAATTCATGGTGGAGGGAGCCTCTAACCAGCCCAGTTTGGACCAATTAATGGTGGAGGGAGCCTCTAACCAGCCCAGTTTGGACCAATTCATGGTGGAGGGAGCCTCTAACCAGCCCAGTTTGGACCAATTAATGGTGGAGGGAGCCTCTAAACAGCCAAGTTTTGGGAAATTCATGGTGGAGGGAGCCTCTAACCAGCCCAGTTTGGACCAATTCATGGTGGAGGGAGCCTCTAAACAGCCCAGTTTGGGCAAATTCATGGTGGAGGGAGCCTCTAAAAAACCCAGTTTGGACCAATTCATGGTGGAGGGAGCCTCTAATTAGCCCAGTTTGGACCAATTAATTGTGGAGGGAGCCTCTAACCAGCCCAGTTTGGACCAATTAATGGTGGAGGGAGCCTCTAAACAGCCCAGTTTGGGCAAATTCATGGTGGAGGGAGCCTCTAACCAGCCCAGTTTGGACCAATTAATGGTGGAGGGAGCCTCTAACCAGCCCAGTTTGGACCAATTAATGGTGGAGGGAGCCTCTAACCACCCCAGTTTGGACCAATTCATGGTGGAGGGAGCCTCTAACCAGCCCAGTTTGGACCAATTCATGGTGGAGGGAGCCTCTAAAAAACCCAGTTTGGACCAATTCATGGTGGAGGGAGCCTCTAAACAGCCCAGTTTGGGCAAATTCATGGTGGAGGGAGCCTCTAAAAAACCCAGTTTGGACCAATTCATGGTGGAGGGAGCCTCTAACCAGCCCAGTTTGGACCAATTAATGGTGGAGGGAGCCTCTAAACAGCCAAGTTTGGACCAATTCATGGTGGAGGGAGCCTCTAAAAACCCCAGTTTGGACCAATTCATGGTGGAGGGAGCCTCTAACCAGCCCAGTTTGGACCAATTAATGGTGGAGGGAGCCTCTAACCAGCCCAGTTTGGACCAATTAATGGTGGAGGGAGCCTCTAACCACCCCAGTTTGGACCAATTCATGGTGGAGGGAGCCTCTAAACAGCCAAGTTTGGACCAATTCATGGTGAAGGGAGCCTCTAAAAACCCGTTTGGACCAATTCATGGTGGAGGGAGCCTCTAACCAGCCCAGTTTGGGCAAATTCATGGTGGAGGGAGCCTCTAAACAGCCCAGTTTGGGCAAATTCATGGTGGAGGGAGCCTCTAACCAGCCCAGTTTGGACCAATTAATGGTGGAGGGAGCCTCTAACCAGCCCAGTTTGGACCAATTAATGGTGGAGGGAGCCTCTAACCACCCCAGTTTGGACCAATTCATGGTGGAGGGAGCCTCTAAACAGCCAAGTTTGGACCAATTCATGGTGGAGGGAGCCTCTAAAAACCCCAGTTTGGACCAATTCATGGTGGAGGGAGCCTCTAACCAGCCCAGTTTGGACCAATTAATGGTGGAGGGAGCCTCTAAACAGCCAAGTTTTGGGAAATTCATGGTGGAGGGAGCCTCTAACCAGCCCAGTTTGGACCAATTCATGGTGGAGGGAGCCTCTAAACAGCCCAGTTTGGGCAAATTCATGGTGGAGGGAGCCTCTAAAAAACCCAGTTTGGACCAATTCATGGTGGAGGGAGCCTCTAATTAGCCCAGTTTGGACCAATTAATTGTGGAGGGAGCCTCTAACCAGCCCAGTTTGGACCAATTAATGGTGGAGGGAGCCTCTAAACAGCCCAGTTTGGGCAAATTCATGGTGGAGGGAGCCTCTAACCAGCCCAGTTTGGACCAATTAATGGTGGAGGGAGCCTCTAACCAGCCCAGTTTGGACCAATTCATGGTGGAGGGAGCCTCTAACCACCCCAGTTTGGACCAATTCATGGTGGAGGGAGCCTCTAACCAGCCCAGTTTGGACCAATTCATGGTGGAGGGAGCCTCTAAGCAGCCCAGTTTGGACCAATTAATGGTGGAGGGAGCCTCTAACCACCCCAGTTTGGACCAATTCATGGTGGAGGGAGCCTCTAAAAAACCCAGTTTGGACCAATTCATGGTGGAGGGAGCCTCTAAACAGCCCAGTTTGGGCAAATTCATGGTGGAGGGAGCCTCTAAACAGCCCAGTTTGGGCAAATTCATGGTGGAGGGAGCCTCTAACCAGCCCAGTTTGGACCAATTAATGGTGGAGGGAGCCTCTAACCAGCCCAGTTTGGACCAATTCATGGTGGAGGGAGCCTCTAAACAGCCCAGTTTGGGCAAATTCATGGTGGAAGGAGCCTCTAACCAGCAGAGTTGTGGGAAAGCAGGGTGGAGGGAGCCTCTAACCAGCAGAGTTGGTGGAAATCAGGGTGGAGGGAGCCTCTAACCAGCAGAGTTGGGGGAAATCATGTTGGAGGGAGCCTAGTATTAGCAGAATTGTGCAACGCTTATGGTGGATGAGTATGAGGATGCGGAGGAATTGGAGAGGTTGAGTACAGACATGGAGTTTCATGTTGGGGTGCTTTACACAGGTGGGCACAAAAATGAAGGCTCTATCCAGTGGTGGTTCATTTTTATCAAAGTGAGCCGGTCGGCACTCTCAGCTGACAGACGGGTGCGCTTGTCAGTGATGATGCCACCGGCTGCACTGAACACCCTCTCAGATAGGACGCTGGCGGCAGGACAGGACAGCACCTCCAAGGCATATAGGGCAAGTTCAAGCCACAGGTCCAACTTCGACACCCAATACGTGTAGGGCGCAGAGGGGTCGGAGAGGACAGGGCTGTGGTCGGAAAGGTATTCCCGCAACATGCGCCTATACTTCTCACGCCTGGTGACACTAGGACCCTCCGTGGCGGCACTTTGGCGAGGGGGTGCCATCAAGGTGTCCCAGACCTTAGACAGTGTGCCCCTCGTTTGTGTGGACCGGTGAGAACTTGGTTGCCTACTGGAGGAACTGCCCTCCCTGCCGCCACTGTCACATGCTGGAAACATCTCCATCATATTCTGCACCAATTGCCTGTGGCAAGCATTGATGCGATTGGCCCTCCCCTCTACCGGAATAAAAGACGAGATGTTGTTTTTATACCGGGGGTCAAGGATAGCAAAGATCCAGTACTGGTTGTCCTCCATGATTTTGACAATACGCTTGTCGGTTGTAAAGCACCCCAACATGAACTCAGCCATGTCTGCCACAGTGTTAGTTGGCATGACTCCTCTGGCCCCACCGGAAAGTTCAATCTCCATTTCCTCCTCATCCTCCATGTCTACCCATCCGCGCTGCAACAATGGGACGATTCGAAGTTGCCCGGAAGCCTCCTGTATCACCATCACATCATCGGACAACTCTTCTTCCTCCTCCTCCTCCTCCTCCTCCTCCTCCTCCATTAAACGCAGTGAAGCGGACAGATGTGTGGACCTACTCTCCAGCTGTGACGGATCGGATGCTATCCCTAACTCCTCTGTGTGATCTGAGTTATCCCTGATGTCAATCAGGGATTCTCTCAGAACACACAAGAGCGGGATTGTAAGGCTCACCATCGCATCCTCAGAGCTCACCCTCCTTGTGGACTCCTCAAAGACCCGTAGGATGTCACAAAGGTCTCTCATCCATGGCCACTCATGGATGTGAAACTGAGGCAGCTGACTTTGTGGCACCCTAGGGTTTTGTAGCTGGTATTCCATCAAAGGTCTCTGCTGCTCAACCACTCTATTCAACATCTGAAACGTTGAGTTCCAGCGTGTGGGGACGTCGCACAAAAGCCGGTGTTGTGGCACATGCAGGCGTTGCTGGAGAGATTTTAAGCTAGCAGCGGCTACTGTCGACTTGCGAAAGTGGGCGCACATGCGCCGCACTTTCACCAGTAGCTCTGGAACATTGGGGTAGCTCTTTAGGAAACGTTGCACCACTAGGTTGAAGACGTGGGCCAGGCATGGAACATGTTGGAGTCCGGCAAGCTCCAGAGCTGCTACCAGGTTCCGGCCGTTATCACAAACGACCATGCCTGGGCCCAGGTGCAGCGGCTCAAACCATATTGCCGTCTCATCGAGGAGGGCATCCCTCACCTCGGAGGCAGTGTGCTGTCTGTCCCCCAAGCTGATCAGCTTCAGCACAGCCTGCTGACGTCTACCAACGCCAGTGCTGCAACGTTTCCAACTCGTAGCTGGGGTCAATCTAACAGCGGAGGAGGAGGCGGTGGCGGAGGAGGAGGCGGAGGAGGAGGCGGTAGAGGAGGAGGAGGAGGGGGGTGTTCTTCTCGTGTCCCTGCCAGGAATGTTAGGCGGGGAGACGAGGTACACCGGGCCAGTTTGGGAAGCAGTCCCAGCCTCAACTACATTTACCCAGTGTGCCGTCAGTGAAATGTAGCGTCCCTGTCCGCATGCACTTGTCCACGCGTCGGTGGTCAAGTGGACCTTTGTGCAAAGCGCGGAACTAAGGGCCCGCCTGATGTTGAGTGACACGTGCTGGTGCAAGGCGGGGACGGCACACCGGGAGAAGTAGTGACGGCTAGGGACGGCATAGCGAGGTGCCGCAGTTGCCATCAGGTCCAGGAAGGCGGGAGTTTCAACAAGCCGGAACGCCAACATCTCCTGGGCCAGCAGTTTAGCGATGTTGGCGTTCAAGGCTTGCGCGTGTGGGTGGTTAGCAGTGTATTTCTGCCGCCGCTCCAATGTCTGAGAGATGGTGGGTTGTTGTAAAGAAACGCCTGATGGTGCCTTTGATGGTGCAGGAGAAGGAGATAAGACAGGACCAGGGGAGGATGAGGTAGAAGTCAACAAAGTGGCGGAGGCAGATGAAGTGGTGTCCTGGCTCGTCCTCTGGAGTGCATCGCCAGCACAGTCAGCAGTGGCAGTGGCAGAGGCAGAGGCAGAGGCAGTGGCAGTGGCGTGAACGGCAGGCGGCCTTTGTCCTGCCGTTGCTGCCTGCCACTGATTCCAGTGCTTGGATTCCAAATGACGGCGCATTGAAGTGGTGGACAGGTTGCTCTTCTCAGAGCCCCTAATCAATTTCGAGAGGCAAATTGTGCAGACAACACTATATCTGTCCTCGGCGCATTCCTTGAAAAAACTCCACACCTTCGAGAAACGTGCCCTCGAGGTGGGAGTTTTTCGGGGCTGGGTACGAACTGGAACATCTTGGGAGATTCCGGGTGTGGCCTGGCTTCGCCTAAGCTGCTGACCTCTGCCTCTGCCTCTAGCTACCCTTTTTGGTGCTGCACCTGCCTCAACATCCACACTACTTTCCCCGCTTGACATCCCCCCTGTCCAGGTCGGGTCAGTGTCCTCATCATCCACCACTTCCTCTTCCAACTCCTGTCTCATCTCCTCCTCCCGCACAATGCGCCAGTCAACTGGATGCCCTGACGGCAACTGCGTCACATCATCGTCGATGAGGGTGGGTTGCTGGTCATCCACCACCAAATCGAACGGAGATGGAGGAGACTCTAGTGTTTGAGCATCTGGACACAGATGCTCCTCTGTTAGGTTCGTGGAATCGTGACGTGGAGAGGCAGGTTGAGGGACAATGAAAGGAGCGGAGAACAGCTCTGGGGAGCAGGGACAGTTTGGGTTATTGTTCTGTAAAGCTTCGGAATTTTGGGAGGAAGGAAGACAAGACTGTTGGGTAATAGGAGGAGAGGAGGCAGAGTCTGACTGGCTGCTGGACAATGTGCTGTAAGCGTTCTCTGACAGCCATTGCAAGACCTGTTCCTGGTTCTCGGGCCTACTAAGGTTTGTACCCTGCAGTTTAGTTAATGTGGCAAGCAACCCTGGCACTGTGGAGTGGCGCAATGCTTGCTGCCCCACAGGAGTAGGCACGGGACGCCCTGTGGCTTCACTGCTACCTTGCTCCCCAGAACCATTCCCCCGACCTCGCCCACGGCCTCGTCCACGTCCCTTTCCGGGAGCCTTGCGCATTTTGAATTCCTAGTTAGAAATTGGCACTGTATACCAGTAGTAAAAATTGTGGGTGCACGTAACCCCAATATATTCTTTGAATTCCCAGTCAGACACTGGCACTATATGGCAGTAGCAAGAAATGAGGGTATTTGTATTCCCAATATACTCTTTGAATTCCCAGTCAGACAATGGCACTGTATACCAGTAGTAAAAATTGTGGGTGCACGTAACCCCAATATATTCTTTGAATTCCCAGTCAGACACTGGCACTATATGGCAGTAGCAAGAAATGAGGGTATTTGTATTCCCAATATACTCTTTGAATTCCCAGTCAGACAATGGCACTGTATACCAGTAGTAAAAATTGTGGGTGCACGTAACCCCAATATATTCTTTGAATTACCAGTCAGAAACTGGCACTATATGGCAGTAGCAAGAAATGAGGGTATTTATAACCCCAATATATTCTTTGAATTCCCAGTCAGACAATGGCACTGTATACCAGTAGTAAAAATTGTGGGTGCACGTAACCCCAATATATTCTTTGAATTACCAGTCAGAAACTGGCACTATATGGCAGTAGCAAGAAATGAGGGTATTTATAACCCCAATATATTCTTTGAATTCCCAGTCAGACAATGGCACTGTATACCAGTAGTAAAAATTGTGGGTGCACGTAACCCCAATATATTCTTTGAATTCCCAGTCAGAAACTGGCACTATATGGCAGTAGCAAGAAATGAGGGTATTTGTATTCCCAATATATTCTTTGAATTCCCAGTCAGACAATGGCACTGTATACCAGTAGTAAAAATTGTGGGTGCACGTAACCCCAATATATTCTTTGAATTACCAGTCAGAAACTGGCACTATATGGCAGTAGCAAGAAATGAGGGTATTTATAACCCCAATATATTCTTTGAATTCCCAGTCAGACAATGGCACTGTATACCAGTAGTAAAAATTGTGGGTGCACGTAACCCCAATATATTCTTTGAATTCCCAGTCAGACACTGGCACTATATGGCAGTAGCAAGAAATGAGGGTATTTGTATTCCCAATATACTCTTTGAATTCCCAGTCAGACAATGGCACTGTATACCAGTAGTAAAAATTGTGGGTGCACGTAACCCCAATATATTCTTTGAATTACCAGTCAGAAACTGGCACTATATGGCAGTAGCAAGAAATGAGGGTATTTATAACCCCAATATATTCTTTGAATTCCCAGTCAGACAATGGCACTGTATACCAGTAGTAAAAATTGTGGGTGCACGTAACCCCAATATATTCTTTGAATTACCAGTCAGAAACTGGCACTATATGGCAGTAGCAAGAAATGAGGGTATTTGTATTCCCAATATACTCTTTGAATTCCCAGTCAGACAATGGCACTGTATACCAGTAGTAAAAATTGTGGGTGCACGTAACCCCAATATATTCTTTGAATTACCAGTCAGAAACTGGCACTATATGGCAGTAGCAAGAAATGAGGGTATTTATAACCCCAATATATTCTTTGAATTCCCAGTCAGACAATGGCACTGTATACCAGTAGTAAAAATTGTGGGTGCACGTAACCCCAATATATTCTTTGAATTCCCAGTCAGAAACTGGCACTATATGGCAGTAGCAAGAAATGAGGGTATTTGTATTCCCAATATACTCTTTGAATTCCCAGTCAGACAATGGCACTGTATACCAGTAGTAAAAATTGTGGGTGCACGTAACCCCAATATATTCTTTGAATTACCAGTCAGAAACTGGCACTATATGGCAGTAGCAAGAAATGAGGGTATTTATAACCCCAATATATTCTTTGAATTCCCAGTCAGACAATGGCACTGTATACCAGTAGTAAAAATTGTGGGTGCACGTAACCCCAATATATTCTTTGAATTCCCAGTCAGACACTGGCACTATATGGCAGTAGCAAGAAATGAGGGTATTTGTATTCCCAATATACTCTTTGAATTCCCAGTCAGACAATGGCACTGTATACCAGTAGTAAAAATTGTGGGTGCACGTAACCCCAATATATTCTTTGAATTACCAGTCAGAAACTGGCACTATATGGCAGTAGCAAGAAATGAGGGTATTTATAACCCCAATATATTCTTTGAATTCCCAGTCAGACAATGGCACTGTATACCAGTAGTAAAAATTGTGGGTGCACGTAACCCCAATATATTCTTTGAATTACCAGTCAGAAACTGGCACTATATGGCAGTAGCAAGAAATGAGGGTATTTGTATTCCCAATATACTCTTTGAATTCCCAGTCAGACAATGGCACTGTATACCAGTAGTAAAAATTGTGGGTGCACGTAACCCCAATATATTCTTTGAATTACCAGTCAGAAACTGGCACTATATGGCAGTAGCAAGAAATGAGGGTATTTATAACCCCAATATATTCTTTGAATTCCCAGTCAGACAATGGCACTGTATACCAGTAGTAAAAATTGTGGGTGCACGTAACCCCAATATATTCTTTGAATTCCCAGTCAGAAACTGGCACTATATGGCAGTAGCAAGAAATGAGGGTATTTGTATTCCCAATATACTCTTTGAATTCCCAGTCAGACAATGGCACTGTATACCAGTAGTAAAAATTGTGGGTGCACGTAACCCCAATATATTCTTTGAATTACCAGTCAGAAACTGGCACTATATGGCAGTAGCAAGAAATGAGGGTATTTATAACCCCAATATATTCTTTGAATTCCCAGTCAGACAATGGCACTGTATACCAGTAGTAAAAATTGTGGGTGCACGTAACCCCAATATATTCTTTGAATTCCCAGTCAGAAACTGGCACTATATGGCAGTAGCAAGAAATGAGGGTATTTGTATTCCCAATATATTCTTTGAATTCCCAGTCAGACAATGGCACTGTATACCAGTAGTAAAAATTGTGGGTGCACGTAACCCCAATATATTCTTTGAATTACCAGTCAGAAACTGGCACTATATGGCAGTAGCAAGAAATGAGGGTATTTATAACCCCAATATATTCTTTGAATTCCCAGTCAGACAATGGCACTGTATACCAGTAGTAAAAATTGTGGGTGCACGTAACCCCAATATATTCTTTGAATTCCCAGTCAGAAACTGGCACTATATGGCAGTAGCAAGAAATGAGGGTATTTGTATTCCCAATATACTCTTTGAATTCCCAGTCAGACAATGGCACTGTATACCAGTAGTAAAAATTGTGGGTGCACGTAACCCCAATATATTCTTTGAATTACCAGTCAGAAACTGGCACTATATGGCAGTAGCAAGAAATGAGGGTATTTGTATTCCCAATATATTCTTTGAATTCCCAGTCAGACAATGGCACTGTATACCAGTAGTAAAAATTGTGGGTGTATATAGCCCCAATTCTATTGCTAGGGGACTTGCAGGGTATTTCTGGGGTGAAGGTGGGGGGGCACACCGTTGGAACGGGTATCGGGGTATATATCGGGTATACGGGAATACACTGACAGTGTATTCCATTCAGGATCCTGGGAAAGCTGGGTTGCGGCGATTGAGCCCGTCAGTGCCACGTTACACTGACAAGCTTCTCCCTGGAATTTAGCTCTTACAAGAGCTGTTGGTTGTCTTCTCCTTCCTATCCTAGCCTGTCCCTGCCTACCCAGAATCTAAGCCCTAGCTAGCTGGACGGAAACCTCCGTCCTCGGTGAATTGCAAGCTCAGAATGACGCGAAGCTGGGCGGCGCTGTTCTTTTAAATTAGAGGTCACATGTTTTCGGCAGCCAATGGGTTTTGCCTACTTTTTTCAACGTCACCGGTGTCGTAGTTCCTGTCCCACCTACCCTGCGCTGTTATTGGAGCAAAAAAGGCGCCAGGGAAGGTGGGAGGGGAATCGAGTAATGGCGCACTTTACCACGCGGTGTTCGATTCGATTCGAACATGCCGAACAGCCTAATATCCGATCGAACATGAGTTCGATAGAACACTGTTCGCTCATCTCTAGTGAGTGGTACTCGATCGAGTATGAGTATTTCATATACAGTACTCGCTCATCTCTAGTTGTAACACATATGTAGAGTATAGTTGTTCCGGTTATACTTGGAACTGGAGGAATCCTTTTCATTTTAGCGTTCCTTCATCCATGTTTCCAGAAGCCATAGAATATTCCATTGTTCTTAATAGACTTGACTAACCTCCCAGGAAAGGGTGAGAAAGTTTCAATTTTCTTCATTATTTTCAAGAAAAATTAAACAAGAAGTTTGGAATTAACATAATTTATTTTGTCTTTGACTAACCGCAGGCGGCTTATTGTATATCTATTACAGTCCAGGAATGTAACCCACGTCATGTGAGATGCTCCAAGCAAATATTTAATTGATTATTAATCATTCTATTACTTTCTTCCCACATGCTGCTCATGCTATGGGAATAATACAAGTCTTACGCTGCGGCTTTATATCGAGATTACAAAGTCATAAATTGCTGGTGTATGTGAGGTAACACTGCAAGTTATTAAGACGCCGGCCTACTGTGTAAATTAAACAGCAAAAGCAAATTTTTCACATGTGACAGTGAATATTTTAGCACATTTGTGTTAGAAAAAGGATTTATTTTCTTTTTTTATGAAGTTAATCTTTTCGGGACCAGTTTACATTTACTTCTGGTTTCAGGGGTCCTGCATTTGAAAAATGGGTTGAGTAAGATGATTCCTTTAAAGGGCGTTTATTCCACCCAAACTGTCATACAACTAAATAGAAAATGTTGAAATATCCCATATTGTCTATAAAAAGTGACCTACACAAGCACTGTAATTTATGGGTGGTGTGGGGAGGTGGTAGACTTGGTTTGCTGGGAAAACTTGTTGATCACTAATTTTTAGGACCGGACCCAACACCCTACCAATGAATATATTTTGGTGACAGGAGACTATTTCAGTTCTATGTTAGAGTACAGTATTGGGGAATCAATGTGACAACACTGTCCTGTAGAAGTGCTATAACCCTTGTGGGGAAGTTAGCACGGTAGAAGCAGTGGTGCGAACCCAAACATTCAAAGTAGGGACACAAAATGTGCAGCAAACTGGTTTATTTAGAAAAAAGGAAAATAAATAAACCTTGACTTCAGGCACAAAATAAACAAAACTAAATACAGCCTAAACTTCAGGCAAAAACCCCCCAAAATAAACACCTGCTCGTCTGAGCCACTAACAGAACGGATAACCTAACTAAACATGTGGCTTACGTCCAGCCACACGGACAAACACACGGACAAAACAGGAGCAATATAGTCTCACCGGACTCAGGGTTACAGGGCAGAACCATACACCTCCTTTCACCTCATGGATCTGCACTGCAATGCAATGCAGCCTTTTCTGGCCCAGTAATGAGCCAAGGATCTACACCTGGGCTGAGGCCTACTACAGATCTGCTCTGGACCACACATATGTCAGAAACCTGGGGCCGTTATATCTGGACTCCATCACTCTGCCTGTCACCTTCTCACACCCTTTTATGGCTAAGGCCCACATAGCGATCCACAAACAAAGTACACATGACCATTTTTCACACCGCTTCAATTATACCTGCACGGAAAATGCCAGCATTTCTGTAGGTATAACGGACATGCTGCGATTTGCAAAATAGAAATGTTTTTGAAATTGCAGCATTTCCTCTGCAGATTATTTTATGCAATGTGTGAATGGACAACAATTTATAGACAATTTAGAATTTAAACATTTTTGTAATTATAAGTAATCAAAACTTTAGCAGATATTTAGATACTAGCTGGTACCCGCGACTTCGTCTGCGGTGATTGTAGAAGTGGATATATAGAGGCACGGGTAAGGTTTTCGTACTGTGTATAAGGTATGGGATATGAAATGTAATTTTGTATCTTGTTTTTGCTCTAATTTAGAGAATACGTGAGACTTTTGTGTTGAAGTTAATTTGTATTTGAGCTGCTATACGGTGTTCTGAGAAACTTTACATAGTGACTTTGGGACCGAAGTATTTGAAGTTAACCCTTTCCCGCCGATGGCATTTTTTGATTTTGGTTTTTCGTTTTTGACTCCCCTCCTTCTAAACCCCATAACTTTTTTATTTCTCCACTCCCAGAGTCATATGAGGTCTTAATTTTTCTGGGACAAATTTTTCTTCATGATGCCACCATTATTTATTCTATATAATGTACTGGGAAGCAGGGAAAAAATTCAGAATGGGGTGGATTTGAAGAAAAAATGCATTTCTGCGACTTTCTTATGGGTTTTGGTTTTACGGCGTTCACTGTGTAACCAAAATGACATGTCCCCTGTATTCTGTGTTTCGTTACGATTCCGGGGATACCAAATGTATATGGTTTTATTTACATTTTGACCCCTTAAAAAAATCCAAAACTATGTTAAAAAAATTTATTTTGAAAAGTGCGTGTACGGGGATGTATAGGGCGTCTTTTTTTGCGGGACCGGGTGTACTTTGTAGTTCTACCATTTTCGGGAAATGTTATTGCTTTGATCACTTTTTATTAAAATTTGTATCAGAATCAAAACAGTGAAAAAATGGCGGTTTGGCACTTTTGACCATTTTTCCCGCTACGGCGTTTACCGAACAGGAAAAATATTTGTATAGCTTTGTAGAGCGGGCGATTTCGGACGCGGGGATACCTAACATGTATGTGTTTCACAGTTTTTAACTACTTTTATATGTGTTCTAGGGAAAGGGGGGGTGATTAGAATTTTTAATCCTTTTTATTTGTTTTTATTTTTTTTTTTTTACTTTTTTAAACTTTTTTTTTGCATGTATTAGACTGCCTAGGGGTATTGACATGGGTGGGCGGTGTCGTGGATTGTCAGAGTGGTGGGGGTCGGCAAATATGGCTGCTCCGGAGCGTTATAGAGCGCCTCCTGGAGTATCGTTAAGGTGAGGGGCAAAGTGGTAAAGTATATGTATATGAGATTGTGTGGGGTTAGGGGCTAGGCTGTAGAGGGCAATATGAATTTTGGGGCTTGCTATGGTCCAAAGTGTGTGAGATTGCAGAGATGGTGGTGTGAGTTTGGGTTTTGTGGGGTTCCTGTCACAAACGTATGTGCGCTATTGTGACAAAAAGTAGCCTATTGCGCAATCGGGTGTATTAACTATGTTTGTGGAAACTTTCAGCCAAATCGGTCGAGCGGGTTTTGCGTGATTGAGGAACAAACATCCGAACATCCAAACACACACAAACTCACAAACCCACAAACTTTCACATTTATAATATTAATAGGATTTTTTCTCTAAACACCTTGGCAATGACAGTCTGTTGTCTTGATAGGCTGACAATGGATACGACAATGAATGCAGGAACTTTATGTGGTCTGGTATTTTTGAGAAACCCAGCCATGATTTCTGTAATGTAAAGGTTATCTTTTCATGCGTATAGTGTCGTTGTCTAATAATCTGTCCACAATAATGAAAATACGATGTGATTTCTGACTTATACCAAGCCATAATAAGTCCCAGCATTTCATAGTCTTATCCACTGGCAACCAATCAAAAGAACAGACTAGATTCACACTAGGGATATCTCCCCGTTGTCCTGGTTCAGAACAATACGGAGGTGGGCCGTAACATAAGCTGACGCAGCAGTTTTCACGCAGCTTTTTTAGGCTACACGGGAACTTAGTTATAAAAATATAATTATTTGTTGTAAAGTTTCATTTCATGTCAGAAAAGACAACGTAGATATTTCTTAAGAAATTTGCAGAACAATCAAGCACATCACATGTGATCTGTCATGTGCATAACCACACAACAGAAAGTACCAGACCAATGGGAAGTGGACTTTTGGAGCTTAAAGGGGCTCTATCACTGGGAAAAGTAATTTTTAACTAATCACATCTTTGCATAGGCTTTAGAAAGTCTATTCCACACCTACCTTTAGTATATAGATTGCCTCAGTGGTTTCTGAATAAGTCCGTCTTTATTCATATTCTAATTAGACTGGTGCACGATATATCGTGCACCCCTTTGCTATTGTTTCCTATGGGAGGCTGATGATGATGATGATGATGATGATGATGACTCCGCTTCCTGTTTGCCGACACACATAGGAGATAATAGCAGGGACGAGTGCTGCTGGGAACTTCCTGTGCTGGCTGGAAGCTCATTAGCATATGAATAAAAATGGACTTATTCAGAGACAACTAAGGAAATTTACATACTAAAGGTAGGTGTGAAATAGCATTTCTAAAGGCTATGCAAGGATGTGATTAGTTAAAAATGACTTTTCCCAGTGATAGAGCCCCTTTAAGTTTATATAAATGCTTTATCTATGAAAATTCTTTTAGATCGTGTTCACACTACTGTTCATGTCCATTGTACTGATTTATCAGAGGTTCAGAAAAACTGAAAGTAATTTTTGACTGTACAGGCAGCACACTCATAGGAGGTGGCCTTAGGTGCAATTTCCTTAGGGCAGTGGCCGGACCCTCGTGAGATTAGATACGTGTTAGAAGAATAGGAAAGCAATCCAAAAGTTTATTTTCAATTTGCTTAATTTAGAAAATGATACTGAGAGCCACATGAAGTGCAAGGAGCTGCATAAGTAATAAACTTCCAGCCTCAAATCTTAGAACAAATCCTGCTGTGACATGGGATGTCACCTGTCACTGCTTATTCCTGGTCCAGTGTCAGCTAGGCCTCACCCCAGGACCTTTATAGAACCAGTCTGAGACAGGGAGACAAAAAATTCAGCAAAGTGATTTATCTAAAATAAAAACAGCAAAATTAATAAACCTTTATGTCAGGTACAGGATAAGCAAAATAAAATACAGTCTTAACTTCAGGCAAAATGTCAAACCAAAATCCTGCTCGTCTGAGCGCTAACTAAACAGAGAATACTAACTGTACATGTGGCTTACTACCAGCCACATGCAATCAACCAAAAAAAACACTGTCCAGAACAGTTAAACGGTTTGTCAGTCTGAAACATGGCTCTGTATGTGCTGTAAGACTTAAAGGGGTTGTGGAGGCTAAAATTAAAATTTTTAATGAGGCCAGGAGAGGTAAAAAACCCCCCCAAAAAACATACTCACCTGTCCATGGTGCTCTGGTGCCTCACAGCACGTTCTGGTCTTGCAACTCCTTTGTTGTCTTCCGGCAGAAGTCCGGAGGACAAAGAAGGGACCCAAGACGTAACATTCGGTGAAGAAATCAGCTTCAAGAAGACAGCCGAGCAGAAGGACCGAGGCACTGGGATCAGGTGATTTATCTTTTTTTCACCTACCCCTGCCTCATTAAAAAAATAATCTTTTAGCCTGGACAACCTCTCCAAGACTGGTTGTTCATTACTCATGCGGCTCCTTATACTTCATCTGGAGCTCAATATGAAGTACCGTCCTATTCTTCTAACAAGTTACTATTTGCATCTATTTTCATTCAAAAATCGAAACGTTCCTTTAATCTATTTGTTTGTTTGTTTTTTTACAGAAAAAATAGTCTGTTAATTTAAGTATCAAAAATGGAAGAAACTGAGGAAAGGGAGAAGAAATGATATGTAAAAATAAGTCCATCAATAGGGTTTTTTTTAAACCATATACTTGTTCAATGCTTTATGCAACCAAAACCATAAAATGTATTTCCCAATAAATCATATATGGTCATGTGACCAAGCACGAGACTGACAATGCAGTTACTTTATGACCTTTGCTGTACAGAAAATAGGGAAGAAGCAACTTTAGCAAAAATTTCATGTTTTCGCATACACATGAACACACTCTGCTCTGCTGCATGTCCTCTGACTACCTAGACAAGGCTGGTAAGACGTTTTTACTGTAACTAGTATTTTATAGAATTGTGAATCGGCGCCGTCTGACACTGGTAGAGGTCCATAGGGTTAAATAACCAGAATAAAATATAAGCTATAAATTGACTATGAATTAGTTTTTCTATCTTAGCACTTTCATAATTTTACATTTCTGCCTATTCTTCTGCCAGTTTATTGCAGTTTAGTGCTGAACAGGCAAAGAAAAGTTTTCTTTTTGACAGGACCTCCAGCACCTTCTTAGTCCCTGATGACCTCTGCTGCTGATGTTGTGTTTGGGATTAAGCGACCACTATAATCGTATATATAATCATTGTCCTCAGCAGCGACCTCTACACAAATAGTGTGTAAATGCAGCACTTAAATTGGAAACTCTGGAATAATGCCCCATAGTGGCCCCTGCACACAGTATTATGCCCCATAGTGGCCCCTACACATAGTATTATGCCCCATAGTGGCCCCTGCACACAGTATTATGCCCCATACTGGCCCCTGCACACAGTATTATGCCCCATAGTGGCCCCTGCACACAGTATTATGCCCCATAGTGGCCTATGTACACAGTACTATGCCCCATAGTGGCCCCTGCACACAGTATTATGCCCCATAGTGGCCCCTGCACACAGTATTATGAATTTATGCTCTATTGTGGACACCCATAAACAATTATTATACTCTGGAGCCTTTTCAGACCCAATCAGAGACCCAGGGTTTGGGTAGGATACAAAAAAAACCCTGTTGCTTGCCTCTCCCTGGCTCTGGAACACTCCACGCAGATCAAGTCGGCCATTTTCAATGTAGTACGGACATCACGTGAGCAGGGGCTTGCATCGCGACATGTAAGAGCCCATATGATGTCTGGAACGTCACCAAGTAGGCCTGAAGCCCTCTGGAGCCAGGAGAGGTAAGTAACTGGGTTTTTTATGTTCCGCATTGTGACACATTTTATACCAGAATGCTGACAGCCCTTTGTGCCATTATGCCAGAACTGAGTTCCAGCGCTTTGCGGTCCATTTTAACCACTGCGTAAACATCAGCGATCGGTTGCAGTGGCCACCTGGATGCAAACAGAATGTCATCACAAATCGGCAACAGCAGGGGATCACAATTTGGTGTGACCACCCCTTGTCCTCAAAACAGAATGAGTTCTTCTAGGTACACTGTAAATAGATTTTGAAGGCATTCAGAACTACTAGGGATATGGTGTTTTTTTGGAGGGGCTACTGTGAGATATATGGTTATTATTAAAGAGGTTGTCCAGATATTGGACAAAGCCCAAGGGTGCCAGGGGAAGCTTTTGGCTTAAAATCACTAGCTCTTACTATATGAGGGCCTGTAAAGGGGGCACTTACTGCATGGGGGCCAATAAAGAGAGAAAATACTGTGTAGGAGGCCAGTAAAGAAGGCAACAAACTGTATGTGGCCAATAAGGAGCCAATATACAACGTGGGGGCTGTTATATCATGTGGCAGCCAGGGAAGGGGGCGCTATACCTTGTTTAATTGGGGGAACCCAAGTCAGAAGTTTTGTATGGGGCCCAGTCTTTGCTAGGTAGGCCCAAGAGGTTGTTCCCACCATCTTGGATAACTAAGCAGAGGTCGTCTATGGATGTTTGCTTGCTCAGATCCTTCGGTCTCTTCAAGTAATCCCAATGATGTTTGGATCAGGACTCTTTGGCATCTATACTAGAGATGAGCGAACACTGTTCGGATCAGCCGTTCCGAACAGCACGCTCCCATAGAAATGAATGGAAGCACTTGGCATGGCGACAGGCCTCCGGCAAAGTGTACGTGCCAGGTGCTTCCATTCATTTCTATGGGTGTGTGCTGTTCGGAACGGCTGATCCGAACAGTGTTCGCTCATCTCTAATCTATACCATTGCTTCCAGGACCCCTCCTATATTGGCGGACACACCAAATATTGATACGATTTTTATGACTTTTTTTGTTCATTCATTAGATTTTATTCATTGACAAAAATAAACTATTATCACAGCGGTTTCACATTGCGGCATTTTTTTTTTCTCACAGCTGCCTTAAACTTTTGCACAGCATTGTATAGTTCATCAATTTCATTATAATTATAATGAGATTAAAAAATTAAGATATAATGAGTTGAGGAAATGAATTAAATGATAACATAATACTCTGATTATCATAATATTAATACTACTATTAGTCACTCCGTTGTTCATAACGCGTTCTGCTCTTTGTATTAAAGCAGTATTGTATGAAATCTGGGATGTGGCAAGCATTGTTACAGTATGGCTTTGTTGCCGCAGATAAATCACTCAGACAAGTGCGACATCTCAAGGAGTTTAAATAAAGTAACCTATCCTATGTAGTTCATTTTTCTAAAAGCCAGATCCTGTGTTGGGCCGCACAGATTGCCGCTGTCGCCGCCGCCGCTGCTGTTGACATTTTGATACTTTAAATTACATCTTTCTCCCTTGAGACAGCTCTGACCTTAACACTGCGGAGGATCAGTCTATTTTATGCATTGTTGCTTGTTTATCATCGCTCATTTCACAGTTTTTCGTCTTCAGATTACTTTCATATGTTGCATTTACTAGGTACAGAAAAACGTTGTCTTCAAGTATTTTCCCCAGTGGGTTTAACTCATTTCATCGGTTTCTGTCGCACAACATCCTGATCAAACTCCCTTCTGTATCAAGTGGTAAATCCAATGCACACCTTGCTACATTTCTATACTACTGGGCCAGGGGCTTTTTGTGTGCCATCTAGAGATGAGCGAACAGTAAAATGTTCGATATTCGATATTCGTTTCGAGTAGCCCCTCAATATTTGACTACTCAAATCGAATATCGAACCCCATTATAGTCCATGGGGGAAATGCTCGTTTCAGGGGTAGGCAACATTCAATCAAATTATACTTACCAAGTCCACGAGTGAGGGTCGGGCTGGATCCTCCGAGCAGTCTTCTCCGTGCAGGGTCCCCGCGGCGTCTTCCAGCTCTGAATTCACTCTGCCAGGCATCGGGCCTGGGCAGAGCCGACTGCGCATGCCCGCACTACAAGTGGACATGCGCTTTCGGCTCTGCCCAGGCCCGATGCCTGGCAGAGTGAATTCAGAGCCGGAAGACGCCGCGGGGAAGCTGCACAGAGAAGACTTCTAAAGGTAGGAGAAGAACCAGCGTTGATTGGCTGACTGTATAGCATTCGGCCAATCAATGCTGGTTCTGCACCGAACTTTTACATTCGAATAGCGAGTAGTACTCGATCGAGTACGAGTATTTTGAATACCGTAGTATTCGATCGAATACCTACTCGATCG
The DNA here is from genome assembly GCF_031893055.1 of Leptodactylus fuscus. Classification (NCBI taxonomy): domain Eukaryota; kingdom Metazoa; phylum Chordata; class Amphibia; order Anura; family Leptodactylidae; genus Leptodactylus; species Leptodactylus fuscus. Next base: position 196,358,615 of record NC_134269.1, on the reverse strand, counting down.
AGTACTACTCGCTCATCTCTAGTGCCATCATATACCCCAGTATTGTCCACCACAACATGCATGATATTTTTTGCTCAGATTCAGCACAAAATTATGAGTGAATAATAAGACCTCGTTCACACGGGGGATGGAAGGGCAGATTTTGGCACCAAAATCCACCTACCACGACCGTCGCGGCTTCCAACAGTTATGGCTTTTCGTTCCGCAGTAGGCTCAAATGAAAGGGCTGAATCTGGAGGTTGCTGCTGCAAGGCGGCTGCTGCGGCTCAACGAGCCGCGGAATCCGCCTGAAGAAAGGGCAGCTCCCTTCTAGAAGTCTCCATAGACCACCATTATGAGGGGGCGGATTAGGACATGGATTCTGCTCCATAATCCGCCCCCTCTGTGCCCATGTGAACGGACCCTAAATGTATTCCTCCATCATATATGGCACAGTTATTTTCTAGATGTGCCTTGCCACGAAAACGCACTGAATTTTTCCCCGACTTTTTTCTTTCCCCTATTCATTAAATAGTAAAAGTGCAGATGCAGATGTGAAGCAGGCCTAACATCAGATATTCCCCAGAATATTTCATTCAAGTGGACATTTGTGTAAGTCATGCATGCGTTGGGTCCTCCAGAGTAATATATGCTTTTTTTTTCCAGCCACCCTCCACTTTGGTTTATAGGCTATGGTCATGAATGAGGTATCCCTTTACTATCAGCATCTCAGAACTTCCTGAGAGATTATTTAAGACTAGGCTTGTAATGTTGGGTTTGAAGAGTTCTCCTTTTAAAGAAACCATTGCAAGCCAAAATAGGTTTGAACATAAAATTTGCTAATATTTTCACAGTACAGAGAAACCCATGGCCAGCCTTAGCTGTGTGGGATCTGTGCAGTCGTGCAGGGCTGCAGCAGCTAGGTGGTAAAGGGGCACACATTTATGCCCAGTGACCAAACTAAAATTGCAGCAGCTATTGCGACTGCTACAGGACCCATGTCCTTAGTGGGCTTGGTTAGCCCCATGCTGATTTTTTTAATAGGCCGTTATCTTCTGGAGTAATTTGCTACTTACTTACCAATCCCGCCGCCTTTCTAAGAGTATTTATTGGGTTAATCTCTGCGGTTCACTTTGCATTTTTATTCGCACTGGACAGAGCTGCTGTGTTTATAACCTGGGTTCTCTTTAGACCCCAGAGTATAATGAGTAGTTGCCCAGAATAGGGTGAGAAAACATAACAAACAGTATTACTTACCTCTCCTGAGCTACAGCACATACAGTATATGGCTAGTTCACACATGAGTTTTTTGGTCTGGATTTTGACTCTGGTAAACCGCGTCAGAATCCAAACCAAAATGCACTTGTCGCAGCTTCTGACAGTCACAGCTTTCCGCTCCTGATTAGACCCAAATGAATGGGCCTAGTCGGAAGGGAGGTGTCGCTGATTCAGGCGCGGAATCCGTGTGAAGAAAGGGCAGCTTGCTTTTTTTTCCGCAAGTGGGAACAAACCACTTGTGGAAAAAGGAGGCTTTTTTTTTTTATTTTGATGTGGACTCCGCGTCAAAATCCTGACCATTTTGCCCTGTGTAAACTAACCCTAAAAAGCAGATGCCCGAGGGAGGTGGTTAAACATAGCCAACAATAATTTTACTCACGTCTCCTGGGCTCTGGTACCAGACATCCTGAATGACGTCATAGACCACAGAGGCATGTGACTGGGCTTCAGCAGTCACAATGACGTGATGATGCTGTCTTCACAGCCTCTGACGTAATTCAAAAGGTCTTAAGACTGGTGCCAGAGCCCAGGAAAGGTGAGTAATGCTATTGCTAGTTCTGTTTGCTCACCTTCCCTGGGCCTCTGCTTATTATACTCTGGGTTGTAATAATTGCTGTTCAGTTTCAGACCTGTTCAGTTCAACCTATGGGACATTATATAGGATACTATACTTTTTGGATGGACCACTATAGGACAAACTAGAGTAGAGATAACCATCTTATGGAGAAGAATATCAGCCTGGAGTGCACTGGCTCTGCATCGATACAAAGAAATATGTTTCTGTCCCTATTAAGGGTCTCTACATAGCCTCTTATTGGTTTGGGAAGCATTTTAGGTCTAATAAACTCCCATTATATCTAGTAGTCATCGGTTTGTCCATTTTTACTTAACTGTAGGCTTTCAATATGTGAGACTACTAACTTTCCAAATCTGTACTAAATCTCATAAACCTGGGATGGATAGTCGGTAGAGATGAGCGAACACTGTTCGGATCAGCCGATCCAAACAGCACGCACCCATAGAAATGAATGGAAGCACCTATGACGCTGAGTTTGCCGGCGGCCGGCCGGCGTCACAGGTGCTTCCATTCATCTCTATGGGTGTGTTCTGTTCGGATCGGCTGATCCGAACAGTGTTCGCTCATCTCTAATAGTCGGTCCTACAAGACCATTTATAAGTAATCCAGTTATTCTAGTTTATGGTTACATCTGCCTCATTTTATCTCACTCTAAAATGTGGTAAGTTTTATAGCAAAATGATTTTTTGCTATATATCAGACTTGAAGGCAATGTATTCGGACATGTACAGTATCACTACATGATGATGGTACCTATAAAAAAAACTTTAAGGGGGTCTCGGTTTAGAGAAACTGTTTTCAGATCTCTTTTTGGTGCAGGAAGAGACTTCAGTAAAAGCAACTCATTCATGAACTACATTGCAGCTCATTGACTTCAGTGCTGGCACCACAGGGACCCGCGCACATATTGTAGATTTCCTTACAGTTTACAAGAGATAACCGCGAGTCCCAGGTGAGACACTTTGTCTTCAGCTTACTTTCATGGGACTCCTCTAACGTCGCTTTTGTGTTCAAGACGATGAAAACCGAACATGTGATCTAACATCGATGTTGGAGAACCATTTGAACGTATACCTGGTTGACTGACAATGGTTTGCATCCACGTCCGTGTTACAAATGAGGACTCTATGGACTTGGAAGTAAAAATTTTTCTATACCCTGGAATTTCATGTTTTTCATGCCTTGCTTACTTTCTAGCCTGACAATTTTAAATCACTTGAAAGGATGATTTTTAGAAGGAGTATTAAACATTCCTCTAGTTGTCTGCTATTGTAATTTGTATTTGGAAAAAGCCCAGAGCCAAATCTCCCATGCTGCTACCGCACTGGATGCCTACTGCTACAGCTGGCTACATCAATCTCATCATTAGCAATATGATCAAAAGCTCTGTACAAAACCTTTGTCTGCCTTAAAAAACAACTCGAACATCCTATCATTTTATGGCTGGTCCCAGAATAACCTCCTGACTATTAGATATGCCAATAGAAAGCACCATTTATCTTATCGCTCTGCACCAAATGTAAAGCTATTGTTGGTTGTTTGTTTTTTGCTAACATAGATTTGTAGACTACGGAGAATGGGGGTTATAACACCGTTGTGAAGATGGTTACTCCGTCTTTTAGTAGGGTCGTTCCTTAAAAAAAAACAACTTTGAACAAATTTGTATTTATTGAAATAATAGAGACGAAGGTTCCTGGACAAGATATGATCTAAGGCTTGGTTCTCCATACAAGACTCCACGACAGATTCCGCTTAAAATCTATGGGGTTCATGAATTTCCATGTGTAACCACTTCCTAAGCGGACAGGGTTTCCCTCTTTTGGGACCTGAAGGATGCAAACCCGAATACTAGTGTGAACTTAGAGTCAGCAGTATTAAAGTGGTTGTCCAGGATAAAATGTAATTCCTAAACTAATCTAAACACCCTCCCCTTGCCTAATTTCTAAATTGCTTAATTTATTTTAAAAAAAAAATGTATATATATATCCATATCCCTGCAGCGGTCATATGACCACCCCAGTGACATTTTCTGGTCACCCAGTGATATTCTGTTTCCGCCTGGAAATGGAACATCACTAATGCTGCCCCCTCCCACTTCCACCCCACCATACTTACCTGTCGTCCTTTCAGACTTCCTCTTTCGGCACAGCTCCTCTCTTCTGACTCTCCTGGTGCATGTAAAAGTCCCGGCGCTGCTCTATGCTCTGCAGCCGTAAATACACCTCTACTGTGCTCTACGGTCGGACTATTGTATGTGCTGACAGTCAGAAAAGAGGGAGGATCCTTCTCACAGGAAGAAGTCTGGAAGGAAGATAAGTAAGTATGATGGAGTGGGGGGTAGTACTGAGTTAGTTGGGAAGGGCTAGTAGTGGGTGGGATAACTAGAGAGACAGGGAGGGAATGTGAGAGGGAGGGGGAGGTAGTGAGAGGTAGAAAGTGTGAGTCAGTGTACAAGTACCATGATGCATTAGCTAAGACAACAGGAATATAAGCAAATGCAAAAGATGCCAGGAGCTCCCAGAGAAACACAGAAATCTCTCAAAAAGGTATAAAGGTATTTGAGTACACTTATTATCCCTCTAAAAGCACTAACAGACCTTTAAATATATATATATATATATATATATATATATATATATATATATATATATATATATACAATATATTATTTTTTATTTTATTTTATTTTTTTGCCTTTTGCCACATTTTTGGGTACTGGACAGGGAGGGTTGAACCCCTCGGGATTTGTCTTATTTCAGGTTTGGCTGGTTTGGGCCCCTGATATGTTTCAGGTCGAACAAGTTTGGTACGAAACAGACCTGGAATTGGCTTAAAACATAGTGTATAACACTCTCAGAGCTATTAGGAACCTATATATCTAATTTCTAGCTCTCTATGGTGACATAATGTATAATAGGAATGTCATGACACACGGTGAGCCCATGTTTGCCCATGTATGGGCCTCCGCAGTGAGCCCGGGCCGATTACCTTACCAAAGAGCGCTGGCTGTCACCAGGAGAGTACCGAAGAGGCCCAAAAAGAGGTAACAGAAGGTGAGTATGAATGAATGTGTTTTTTTTTTTTTGTTTGTTTTTTTCAAATCTCCTGGGCCTCCACTTATTATACTCTGAGGTCTGAAGAGAACCCAGACTATAATGAAGTGGCCATTTTAGTTTGCCTGAAACAAATTTCCATTTGTTTAATTTTGTGAAAAAACCTAACAATTTGGAATATTTGGATCAAACCTAGCTTAGTATGAACCGATTCACCCATCTCTAGTCCTGGATTGTGTTTTTTATCAGTTGTTAACCCCTTGAGAAAGCAAGGGGTGATTACGAGCAGACGAGGGGTGGTCAGCAAATGACAGAGGAGCTAAAGACCTGGAAGATAGCCCAGGCATTTCAGCTTCATGTTCATCGACACGTTGTTTATAAAATGCAATTTTTCTAATATAGTCCTTGATATTTGAATAGTTGGATACAAAGTTCCGGGGAAGTTTCTACCTGCCAAGATTCACTTAAGGATTTGATTGGGGTATTTTGTGAATCACTAGTGTTTATATCAAGCCAACCTTTATATTTAACAACACCCACTTTTAAGCCACACCCACCATTTCTATAGATGCCATAGACTCCTCCCCCTGTGCTGTGATCCTCCATTTCCATTGTGGGTCATAAGTGGATGAACAGAACCTCAGACACCGCTGAACATCAAATATTCTTTATAAGACGTGGCTTCGAGGTCTGGCATGTTAATGAGTTTTGCGAAAAACAATTCCTACTCTATTAACTAGTGAATCATTTGAGTGACTAATTCTTTAGGGGAGGGATGATCTGCAAGGCTTTTGGAAAGGGTGAAGCTGCTTGTTTTTTTGCCATAAACCCAAAGTAATTAATGCTCCGGGCTTTACTATGCAGAATGTTTGAGCTGACATTTAGCGGCAGTGAAAATAATGACTCGGTTTAATGTATTTTAGGCTATAGCTTTGTTAATGGCGCAGTTAATTGCTTTTGTCAAATACTTGAGTAACAGTCAATTAAGAGGAATGTTGATGTACAATATGATATTTGATGCTTCACATTTATCTAGGATTCTGAGTTAAAATTATTCAATAGGGTATTGTGTCTGAACAGTTGTGTTCCTGGTGGTGGCTAGTAACATTTCTTATCAAATTAATTCCTATGAGAAAACCATGGGGGTGATTTCTATCTATATACATATTTTTTTTCTTTTAAATAAAAAAAGTGTATTCATTTGCGCATGAACCTAATGCCATTACTCATGTCCAGACTTATCCCGAACAGTTATTTAAATACTGAATGTGGAAATGTACACTTGTAACATGGGCATGTCTACGCAACGAAATCCCAGTATTCTACTGACATGCTGAAGCTTTAGCGGTGCCAAGCTTAGTGACAAGTTCCTTTTTAACCCTTTGCTGTCACCTATTTATCAGCACTTTCAAAGAGTACATGGCATTTTAAGAAAAGGACCGTGGTGTCCTATTACCTTCTCTGATGCTAATATCCTCATTATGGCTGTAGCACATTTTACATTTATCTATGAAGCTGTGGAAGTGCACATTAAAAAGCAGACTGCTCTCCTCCCTCCCCAGTGCATTATAACTAGAGATGAGCGAACACTAAAATGTCCGAGGTTCAAAATCCGATTCGAACAGCCGTACACTGTTAGACTGTTCGAACGGATTTCAAACCCCATTATAGTCTATGGGAGGAAATGCTCGTTTCAGGGGTAGGCAACATTCGATAAAATCATACTCACCAAGTCCACGAGTGACGGTCGGGCTAGATTCTGCTTGAAGTCTTCTCCTGGCGTAGGGTCCCTGCGTCCTCTTCCCGGTGGAATTCACTCTGTCTAGGCATCCGGCCTAGGCAGAGCCGACTGCGCATGCACGTGTATGCGCGTGCATGCTTGCGCATGCGCAGTCGGCTCTGCCTAGACTGGATGCCTAGGCAGAGTGAAATCCACCCGGAAGAAGACGCGGGGACGCAGCGCGGAGAAGACTTCGGAAAGATAAGAGAAGAACCAGCGTTGATTGGCAGAATGTATAGCATTCTGCCAATCAATGCTGGTTCTGCATCGAACCTTAAACTTCGAACACCTAGTAGTGTTCGATCGAGTACGAGTATTTCGAATACCGTAGTATTTGATTGAACACCTACTCGCTCATCTCTAATTATAACTACTACTGTTTCATACATATGTAATTCTGCCAGGATTAACTGTACAATAGCAAGAAAAAACTAAATGACAAAAGCCCAAGTGATCATAATAAAGGAGATGCAGGAACAATCCCTTTAACCATATCAGGAAAGTCTTAAAGAACGTAATCTTTATATCCTAAAGGAAAGGGGAAACTTGACTGAAATCTTTAAATATGTTGAAGGTATAAATAGGGTACAAGAGAAAAAAGTTTTTAATAAAAAAAAAAAATCAATTTTCTTTTTCCCCAAATGGGCTTTTGTTCTACCAAAATTAGTAATGCATAAAAAATACAAATAAATAAATAAAAAAAAAACAATACAAATTAGATATTGCCATAATCATACTGATCAATAGTATAATGGTAACATGCTATTTATGCTGTACGGTGAATGGCATAAATGTAAAATTTAGTCAATAAGTTATAGGCACCTGAGAATGTTGTCATTACAAATTGTATCTCATCCCGCAAAATAAAGCCCTCATATGGTTATATAATTTGTACAACAAAACTACCCAAATTTGTCATATATTTAGGGAAAAACTAACTGCATAAGGAAGGAAATGTGTAAACTGCTCTAGCACCCTGTAAAGGATAGGATAGCACCTGACCCATTCATATCTATGGCATCTTGCGTATTATCATGGCTTTCACAGGCCCATTTAGAGGTTTTGTACCTAGACCACAAAACTCAGCGCCACAACTATTCTTGTCCGTTTTGTGGTCCGGGTTCATTCATTCATGTGTTTGAATCCATGGAAAGGTCGAATGTGGATGACATTCATGGGCTCTTTGTTTTGTTTTTCATGCACCCACTACATGGCACACAGGCATGTGCAGAGAAAAGGCCTACAACCTATTGTGAAATACATGCTAAAGTATAGGGATTATTAGATCATGAAATACCTTGGCCCTGGGTTTCCTTAGGCTAACCAGAGGAAATTCTTCTACGAGTCCAGCCTCCAACTATATTGATCATGTTGTTATATACCTTTTGATATATTCATAAGAGTATTTCTCATAAACCCATAAGACATAGAGTCTTGTGACACATGACAGACTCCAAAAGCAAGTACAAACATGGGTCTATCAGAAGATCCTTGAATACTTTGCAGGGCCAGCCAAGCCTGATGAAATACTCTACAATGGATTCTGTGTGTAGTTTAGTATGGGTCTTTTGTTTTTTGTTTCTATTTTGCATTGTTGTATTTTTCTAAACTGTATTTTATCCCAAATTTGAGATTATACACTGTCTACCAATAAGTATTGGGACACCCAGTAAAGTTCTGCGGAGGTGGAGTTATGGTCTGGGGGTGTTTATGGTTTGGGGGTACGGACCCTTGGTCCCAGTGCATGGTAAACTCAACGCCGACGTCTATTGCACTATTTTAGATTACAGTGTGCTTCCTACATTATGGCAGTTCTATGGATCGGACCAATGTTACTTCCAGGATGACGCCAGCTGTCATGTAGCGAGGTCTACCATGGCTTGGTACAGTGACAATCAGGTTAACCGACTGGACTGGCCTGTCCAGAGCCCAGACTTGCACCCTATCGAGCATCTCTGGGATGAGTTGGATCGCGGAACTAAGGGGTGCAGCAGCCGACCAAAATCGGTGAATGAACTTACCCGTCTTCTCCAAGCTGAATGGAATAAGATACCACTAGTCATCATACAAGGACTTGTGGAAAGCATGCCCCGGAGGATTGAGGCTGTAATTGCCTCTCGGACCACAGGTGTCCAAATACTTATTGGTAGACAGTGTATAGTATAAAAGAAAGTCATACAATTGTAATCATGTATCCATATTATGGGTCCTTTTTTGAAAGCCGCATCAATGTCTCTGAGAAGTTCACAGCCATGGCACAGCATCCAATGGAGCATACTGTGTATTCAGTCATGTGGATCCTATATGGATTATGGTTGTGACAATACTTGGACCTGTGCACTGCCCTGCTGGCTCTGCATTACAAGTAATCTTCATTCCAATGGCACACACAGCAGCCCAGTAACAGAGAGGGTGCAATGATATTAGATGACTTGCCTAATATATTTCCCATTACCGTGACTGTATGGCCACTATCTTATGGGAGGACTATTTTTTCACCAATGACATTTTATACATGTAGATCGCATAAATCTTTGGTCAGGAACTTCCTTTCCGCTGTCTTTAAATGTGCAGCTAATATGGCCAATAAGAGTTAGATATCAGTCACTGCGTGAACGCGAGTGCATCCAGGCATAAAAGGCGTGAAGCAATTTAGTGGAGTTTTGTGCTCAAGTCGCGATGTGTTGGAACATTCTTACAAGTGTGCTTTTTATTAACATATATACTAAGTTTTCTAATTTCTAAACTCTTTCCCGGACTAGAAATGCTATAGTGACACCTACAGGCGCCCAAATAAATGGAATTAAATCGAAAAATATGCAGCGTTACTATTACAACTTTTAATATTATGCATAGGTTAGAAAAAAAAAAGAAAAAACTTCGACTTTTACAATCTGACATTTCTCTGAAATGGAAAAGTAAAACTTTATTCCATTGCAAGTTCCTGCAACACTAGACTAGAAAAACCAGCTACAAGTAGTGCCATGAAGGACCGGATGTCTTCGGTTTTCTCTGAAGTATTATTTTATGGTGAGACATTTTACAGCAGGGCGCACCTTGCATTGTTTTGTGCCTTATGCCCTATAACTTTTTTGGCACCCCTTACTTCCTGAAATGGTGCACAGTCATATACTGTATAAATAAGGATATAAAGCATTAAAGGGGTTAGCCTGAGTTTTATTGCTTTCCCCTATCTACTCGATAGGAGTTTAACGTATTGATTGGTATGAGTCCGACTTCCCGTGAATCAGGAGAATAGGGGTCCTGTTCCCAGTCCAAATGTGGTCGAGGGCTGACCATGCACATTGATGCTATTTCTAGTAGGCTCATAGACAAAGAATGGAGTAGCAGTCAGCAGTCAGGGCTCCTTCGATCAGCATATTATCCTCCTATCCTGTGCTCCACCTTGTGTCCCACATAATATGTGTCCCCCACACAGTATTATGCACCCTGTGTCCCCCTACACAGTAGAACATCTCCCAGTGACCCCTAAGCATTACAATGTGTCTTTTTGGCCCCTACAACTTCCTTATGGCCCCTATACAGTATATACAATACGCCCTCATTGTGGATCCCACAAAGTATAATGAGTGTCCTCTCCATGTGGCCCCCACAGTACAATATATAATACTTTTGTAACCCATTCCCTGGAGTCCACCTTGGTCTTGCTACTGGTGGCTTGGGAACATTAGGTGCATTGTTGTGATGTCATTACATGGCAGAAGAGCCAGGGAATGAATAGCATTGTATGCTGCAGTACCACAGCTGCAACGCTGTTTTTTTAGCTACAGTTCGCTACGTTGCAGAAAGACAGTTGTTGTTTTTTGTTGCAGATTTTGCTGTTTTTTGAGCCAAAGACAAGTGTGGATTGAGCAGAAGGGAGAAGTATAAGAATTTCCTGTATATTTCCCATTACTTTTGTAGCCATTCTTGACTTTGGCTAAAAAAAATGCAACAAAATCTGCAACAAAAAAAGCTGCGTTTCTGCAACGTGGGGCTTCAGACTAAAGGAGTTTTCAACATTAAGCCACTTGATTTGTTGTAAATCTCTGCTAAAGTTCAGTTTATCCCTGGATCTGGCCCTATCCAGACATTAATGGACCCTTGATGCTTGTCCTGCAAAAAGTTAGCCTGTGGTACTGCATCCAAGCAAAGGCTGAATTGCAAGTATGACCAGTTATATTGCTTTTCTATTGAAGTCAAAGGTTGTCGTGCCAAATCGGATCAGATAACCTTTGCTCTTTGAATTGGTCGAAAAGCCTAGATTAGGAAAAAATCTAAAAAAAAAAAAAAAGGAGAGAGAATGTAGGAAACAAATGCTGTTCAAACATTCCAACACTGCTGAAATGGATCAGGACTATCTGGGAAAAACAAGTTTAACACAGGGTCAGAATGGGCCGAAAAAAAAAAAAAAAAAAAGTTCTCCCCTCACAGATACTGCACTGTTCCTGTTCCAGTGCTTACCAGGTCATTACATTTTTCCCATATTAGGCTTATTAATCTCTAGGACATCCATCTACTAAAGAGCAAGGGTTACCTGATCCCATTCGATAGGACAACCATTGACTTCAACAGAAAAGCAATACCACTGGTACCACTGGCTAACTTAACAAGCAACAGGGGTCTATTATTTTCTATACAGAACGAGGTCCAGGGATAACCTGCACTTATCAAAAACTTATAATAAATCATATGGCGTAATGTTGAAGACCCCTTTAGGCGAAGGCACCACATAGCGAACCGCAGCTAAAAAAAAACACAGCGGCAAAAAACGCAGCAGAAATGTGTTGTATTTTTTTCTGCAGCATTTTCTTTTTCTGCAGCATTTTCTTGTATTATTTTGCTTTTTTTTTTTTTTTAATGTAGATTTTGAGCCCCACATAAAGCTCACAATGTACATTTTTTCCCTATCGGTATGTCTTTGGAATATGTGATGGAAATCCATGCAGACACTGGAGAACATACAAACTCCTTGCAGATGTTTTTTTGCCCTTGGCAGGATTTGAACACCAGGACTCCAGTGCTGCAAGGCTGCAGTGCTAACCACTGAGCCACCCTATTTTGCTTTGTTTTTCTATGCTGCTTTTCTCCATTTATTAAATCTATCAGAGGAATATGCAAATCTGCCTCCCAAGATGAAAATAGGGAGACAGTGCCTCTGTTATGCTGCCCTCTATGGGAAGCTCCCTAAACATCATGCCCGACTTTCCCAGAAGTCTTTACTGCAATGATGTGGGATTTTACCAAGTCAGTTTCTCAGCTACGGACAGCACTGTTTCGGTCTGGTTGGACCTCATCAGCGCAGCCTAGAGAGAACTGACTTGGTAGATGTGAGAGGCAGAGGCTATAGACCAGATTCTGTAGGGAAAATGAGAGCATTTCTGCAGGTGGGGCCTTAAAGGGAATCTACCACCACTGTCCAGCGCTGCCTCTACCATAAAGAATGAAAGATAGTGAAGTGCACACAGAGTAAGGGCCATTTCACACGGAGTTAATAGGCTTGCATTCCCATTCCCACAAATCCCATTAATTTCAATGGGTCGTTACGAGCGTATAATGCGCATAATTTTGCGGCCACGTGTATATGTGCCAGAATGCGAGCCCGTTAACTCTGTGTGAACTGGCCCTAACAGTTAAAGTTGCACTTAAAGTCTGCATCAAGAGTTCTCCTTAATGCCGCGGTCCCATGGGATGGAAACACTGCAATTTTCTGCCGTGGGAAAAATTGCAACGTTTTACAGTAAGTGCAAAGTTGATGGAATTCTAGTGAATCCCATTCCCACTTTGCGGTAAAAATCGCAGTGCAGACACGCCTTGATTACCAAAGCCTGCACAGTTTTGGAAATCGCAGCATGCCAGTTATACCTACAGAAATGCTGGCGGTTTCCATAGGTATAATTGTAACCGAAAGTCCGTGGAGGAAAACTCTGCGAACTTTCTGTCTTAAAGCGCTGCGGGAAGAACTGCGATGCATTGCCGTTGTGTTTTTTTCCTGCAGCGCTTTTTACCTTCGGGATGTCCCGTGGAGCTCCACGTTGCTGAAACACGACTTTTTTTTCTGATCCAAAGCCAAGAATGGGTACAAAAGGAATAGGAAATATATAAGAAGTTCTTATACTTCTCCCTTGTGGTCAATCCACTCCTGACTTAAGTTAAAAAAAAATGCATTAAAAAAAGCTGCGTTTCTGCAACGTGGGTCCCCAGCCTAACACTATAATGGTATGTTCTTTGTGCCAGGAACACCTCCAATCACATACTGAGATTTACTCTAAGGATAGGGTAAGACCCCTTTAACTAATCCTATATTTGACTAGGTTTATGGAATATTAGGCAGTCTATCCTTACCTACATTTAGTCCAGGCCTACATCTTTGGACCTCCTTACAAATTTTTTTTTGGAAACCCACAGGAAGGAATGACTTAATTTTTCACTGTTAACAAATATCAAAGGAATTCCGTAAGATTTTCACCGCTCTGTATTGATTATATTATAGTAGGGAGGTTTAACAATGTCAAGATTAGGAGATTTTGTACCGGAAAACATATTCTCCTGTTACCAGACTTGTAGCCGGTATCAAGTTTTATAGAATAATTTGTTGATGATAAATGAGCGCAACCTTGGTCTACTTTAACCTGACTTGCCGCACTTGGCGGTTCCGTAATAAGGCTCTACGTGACGGGGTTTATTGGAAGATAATTAGCACCTGAGGGGCTGGATGTCTTTTTACAATTATCTGATGGTAAACCAACTCCTGCAGTCTACAACAGCTATTAAACTCCTAGTTTAAGGGGAGAAAAGCTTGGGATCAATTATAATTTAATTAAACAAGAAAGTCGATTGCTTTCAGTAAAAAGAAAAGGAATCTTTCTGGCAAGGAAAATGATTTCCTAAGTCAAGTTATCAAATTTGTTCTTTAATAATAATTACTTTGTATAGGGGATTTGTCACAGTGTGTCTCAAAGTGTCTTCTAATTACAAAGTGGATGCATGTTAGTTACAGAATGCAGATATAATTATTAAATGGTAGCGTGGTATTAATGAGATAAGGACAACGTAGTTTGGAGTTTTTTTTTATGGAAATGCCGCACGGAATCTAAAAGAAAACACCTTACGTAAGACCATTGAAAGCAATGGAAGATGACCACCTTCAAGAGACTCGTTCTACTCCGATCATGAATTTTCTAGCACTAACCCTAAGTATATACGAAGTTGTAATATATATCATACCAAGGACATATTCCCAGCAATCTGTTTCACTGTAAACCAGTAAGTAGGGTTGAGTAATCGTGTTCAGGAAAAATCGGATTCTGATCGGCGATTGAGAAAAATTCACGATCGCGATCGGAATCCCGAACACGATCTTTTTAGGTGGAATCGAGATCAGTGATCATTTCCCACAATGCTTTGCTTGCTAGTCTCCCATTCATTCTAATGGGAGACTAGCTAACATCTCTAGTAGCTACTTACCTGAAGAGATGGCTGGTCCGGTGCCTGGTCTTCTCGTTCTTCTTCGCCTCGATGTCCCCTGCCTCCCAGGTTAGGAGAGTGTAGGTGGCTACTGGGAGGGGAGACGTCACGGTTCCCCACCCTGTTCCCGCCCACACTCTCCTAAGCTACAAGCCCCGCCTTCCTAGCTCTCTAAACACTAACCTGGGAGGCGGGGGCAGCGAGGCAAAGAAGACCAAGAACACCGAGCACCGGACAAGCCATCTCTTCATGCAAGTGGACACCAGGGGGGACTAAGTAGCCAGAGGATTAAAAAAAATCCTCTGGCTACTTAGTGATTAAAAAAATTCCCTATACAGCGTGGATTCTAACAATTAAAGCATTCAATTGTTAGATTCCATGCTGTATAGTGAATAGGATTGCTTTTAAAATCCGATCTCTGATTATTAAAAAAAATCCCATTGACTTGCATTGGGATCGGAATTGGGATCGAGATCGGGTTCGAATGAAAAATGATCAGAAATCGGATTTCAAAATCGATCCTGAAAAGTCAAGATCGGCTCAACCCTACCAGTAAGGCCACCATTACAGCAACCACCAAAAAGTTCTGTATACGCCTTATACCATGATACCACCATTGTTCCTGTATTACTGCATTATTTTCCACTCTGCAAACATCATTAGAAATTCTTATTTGATTTTCTTGTCTTAGACATCTAAGGGTTGGGTTCAGACAGGGTATTTTGTACCAGAATTTGATGCGGAGGCAGCTTCAGGTTCCGGTCCAAAATACAGGTAGCCACAACTGGATGCCAGTGCATCGAGTCGCAGTACTCCCATCCAGATTAGGTCCAAATGAATGAACCTAGTTGGGAGGAGGGAGTGCCTTCAGGCGGATTCGAATGAGCATGTCGCTTCTTTTTTTCTGGGAACCGGAATAAACAGCTCCCGGAAAAAAGAACTGACCGCCTCCCATTGATTTCAATGGGAGCCATTTTTTGGTCAGGATTTTGAAGCCAATTCTGCCTCAAAATCCTGACCAAAAAACTACATGTGAACTCGGCCTCGAACTTCAATAAAAAGCCATAAATACCTAAATATGGCCATATGCTTTACCTAGGTCATACAGCCAACGGTTATACCTCTCAACCCCCTTTCTATACAAATGGATAGTATGTTGTGCCAAGTGGGTATGTGTCCAGTATAGAGCAGTAAACTTTTGCCAGACACTTGTGGTACTGGTTTATCTCCCCTGGATTGGCATCCAACAACCAAATCCTTCTACTCTCCAACACCTTCCGTTTTGCCGATATCTGTATTTGTTGTGTCATTCCTACATAGTCCACATCTGCGTTTGGGTTTCCATTTGGAGAGTCCACTTGAGGACCCCACGAATGGAAACCTATATGCATTAAAATACGGTTACCTGGGAAACCCTATAGATTATAATGGGGTACGTTTGGTTTCCACATGAAACATGCACAGAGAAAAGTGCTGCTTGCAGGACTTTTCTCTCCACATGTTTCATGTGGAAACCACATGGATTCCATTATAGTCTATGGGTTTCCTGAAAGTAACCACTTTTTAATGAGTATAGATTTCTGTTCAAGGGGTCCCCTAGCGGACTTACCGAACACGGATGTGAACCGGGCCTTACATATGTATAATCCTGTATGGGTACCAGGTGCATAGGGAAGAATAGCGGTCAGTAGAATGAACGTTTGGCCTACAGCTATTGAAGAAGTTTGGTCACCTAACTGTGAAGGAAAGTGCACCATGTAGCATCACGTTATTTCTTATGTCACAGGCTTTTAGCTGTTTACTAGCAGGCAAGAATCTCCTCTCTAACAACTTGATGACTAACCACATGAAAGCCGCTCTCATTTTCTGTATCAGTGTCTTCTAAAAGAAAACTGGAATTTATTTCAAGCTGCAAAATCCTTTAATGGAATGAAAGATCTCTGGCTTTTATGTTTTTGGGGTTTTTTTTAGTTTTTTTTTTCAACATCTGAGCCTTTTGATTCTGAAATATGACGTTTAGGGCATATCAATAAATAATCTGTACAGTAATGCAGGCAAATGTCTAGTACTGGAAAAACAAACATTCTTATAGGAAATGGGGTATTGAAGTGGAAATATAGGATTGTGAGATGGCACTGGTGAACATGATTAGAGATGAGCGAACACTAAAATGTTCGAGATTTGATATTCGTTTCGAGTAGCCCCTCAATATTCGATTACTCGAATTGAATATCGAACCCTATTATAGTCTATGGGGGGGGGAAATGCTCGTTTCAGGGGTAGGCAATGTTCGATCAAATTATACTTACCAAGTCCACGAGTGAGGGTTGGGCTGGATCCTCCGAGCAGTCTTCTCTGTGCAGCGTCCCCGCAGCATCTTCCGGCTCTGAATTCACTCTGTCAGGCATCGGGCCTGGGAAGAGCCGACTGCATATGCCCGCACTACAAGCGATGCCTGGCAGAGAGAATTCAGAGCCGGAAGACTCCACGGGGACGCTGCACGGAGAAGACTTCTACAGGTAGGAGAAGAACCAGCGTTGATTGACCGACTGTATAGCATTCAGCCAATCAATGCTAGTTCTGCATCAAACTTTTCCATTCGAATAGCGAGTGGTACTTGATCGAGTACGAGTATTTCGAATACCGTAGTATTCGATCGAATACCTACTCGATCGAGTACTACTCGCTCATCTCTATTCATGAAAGTTCTCATAGAGCTAGTTCATGACCGCTCCTCAATAGGGCGTCAGGGAGTTACATAAATAGAAATGGGATTATTTTTTGATCACTCCTCTTGCAGCCATTACAAAACTAAAGAACTACTAGGTTGTAGTATAAAAAAAAAAAAAAACTTTGGGTATACGTAGGCCGGGTTCACATGGGGTTTTTTGGTCCGGAAACTTAGGTAATAGCTGGGTAGGTGCGACTTGGTGCCGATGCAGTGTACCGGCATCCAGTCGCAAACTCCGCTCCGGATTAGGCCCAATGAATGGGCCTAGTCGGGACGAGGGAGTGTCTTCAGGCGGATTCGCAAGGTGAATCCGCCTGAAGAATGAGCATCTCGCTTCTTTTTTCTGGGAGCCGGAACAAACAGCTCCCGGAAAAAGGAACTGACGGGCTCCCAATGGGAGTCATCTTTTTGGTCAAGATTTGGAGGCAAATTCGGCCTTAAAATCCTGACCAAAAAACTACGTGTGAACTCAGCCTTGGGCTAAATTCACACAGCAGATTTGTGATGTGATGGGACATGCCATGCAAAATCCACTTCCTTCGATTTTACTTCAATGGAAGGTTTGGTTGGAATCCAATTGAAGATCAAGCAGGACACCTTTTTCGTTAGGAGAAAATGTAGCATCTACCTACCGTTGAAATTGGGAAACAGATTTTTGCAGCTGATTCCACTGCAAAAATTCCTCTGGAAAAATTCTGCCTTGTGAAATTACCTTTAGGCTGAGGCCTCACATTGCGGAAATGCAGCTTTTTTGTTGTAGAAAATTTTGTTGGAGTTTTTTAAGCTAAAGTCAGAAGTGGGTTGAGCAGAAGGTAGAAGTATAAGAGCTTCCTAGATATTTCCCTTTCCTTTTGTAGCCACTCCTAGGTTTGTCTCAAAAAAATGCAGCAAAATCTGCAACTAAAGATGCTGCGTTTCCGCAACATGGGGCCTCAGTCTTACTATACTGTGGTAAAAAAAGAGCATATACTCACTATATCCAAATGAATGGACAGTACAGATATCTGTCTGATGAGCTTTACATGCCTACTGTTGACCTGTAGCCATGAACATGGTCACCCATAATCTTGGAAGGGTTTCTTTACCGTAAAAGCAGTGAAACAATGGAAAACTTTGCCCACGGAAGTTGTCATGAATATTATGTCCATGTACTAAGTTTAACACATTGTATGGTCTATGGTTTTATCCAGGACTACAGATATGCCATTGCAATTTAACTCCAAGAATTACCAGAATGCATTAGGGTAAAAAATATGCAAATCTATCCTCCAGGATGTAATTAGGAGAACAGTGCCTCTGTATGCTGCCCTCTAGGGGCAGCTCCCTTAACATCATACATGACTCAGTTAATAAGCCTACTGATATGATGTGGGATTTATCGCCAAACCAATATTTCTATTCCAAAAGGAACAGATTCCCAGCTATGGATAGCGCTGTTTCGGCCTATTGGGCCTCGTCAGCATAGCGTAGGGATACTGGTTTGGCAGTGAAAGACGATAGACCAGGGTCAGGGGATAATCGTACACATTAGGGAAAGTGTGTGCCTACATAGGCAGTACGGAGACTTACAAGTCATTCCTGCTCTGCTAGGGAATCTGGGTAAAAAAATATGCAAACCTATTCTCCAGGATGTTATTAGAAGAACAGTGCCTCTGTATGCTGCCCTCTAGAGCCCTCTAGGGGCAGCTCCCTTAACATCATACAAACAAAATGCATTACAAATACAGAGATGACAAATTCTTCTCTGTTACATTTGTATAAAGATCCATATCTGTGATAATAACTTGTTATACTACATGGTGGACAACGCCCTACGGCACTAAGGGTTGGGATCTGTGCACTGCTGTGCAAAAGTTATTGCCAACATTCTGTTAACGCTTGGTTATACAGATTTCTTAGCATATACAATGCTCTCTTAGAAGTGTCCTATAGTGCAATGATCCTCTGTGTATGGGAGACAATCCTAGCCAGAAATATGGATCTATCAGATTGGACTGAACACTACCATTTGATTGAGTTGTCATGTCTCATAACTTCTAAACTGACTCTGGTGAAGTAGGAATTTTTTCTGTAGCCCTTCTCCCATTCCTGTGCAATCAGTGCAGTTAGTTTTGCTACTCTATTGGCTAACTAGACTGTCTTAAGTCAAGTGGGTGGTGTCAGACTGGAGCAGGCAGTGGATGTGATTCTGAACATTGACGCTGTCCTACTGAGATTTGATCGCCAAATCGTACACCCTTGTCTGCTCCTGTCTGAGTCTTTAAATAGCATTGCAGGTATCAAAACTAAATTCACTTATTTGCTCGGGGACAGTGGAAGAGGTGAAAGGTTATCTTAGGTAGTACATTAATTCATAAACTAGAACATTCATCTGTCCCGATAAGAAAAATGTATTGCCATATACAGTCCTATGAAAAAGTTTGGGCACCCCTATTAATCTTAATCATTTTTAGTTCTAAATATTTTGGTATTTGCAACAGCCATTTCAGTTTGATATATCTAATAACTGATGGACACAGTAATATTTCAGGATTGAAATGAGGTTTATTGTACTAACAGAAAATGCGCAATATGCATTAAACCAAAATTTGACCGGTGCAAAAGTATGGGCACCTCAACAGAAAAGTGACATTAATATTTAGTACATCCTCCTTTTGCAAAGATAACAGCCTCTAGTCGCTTCCTGTAGCTTTTAATCAGTTCCTGGATCCTGGATAAAGGTATTTTGGACAAACAATTCAAGTTCAGTTAAGTTAGATGGTCGCCGAGCATGGACAGCCCGCTTCAAATCATCCCACAGATGTTCAATGATATTCAGGTCTGGGGACTGGGATGGCCATTCTAGAACATTGTAATTGTTCCTCTGCATGAATGCCTGAGGATTTGGAGCGGTGTTTTGGATCATTGTCTTGCTGAAATATCCATCCCTGGCGTAACTTCAACTTCGTCACTGATTCTTGAACATTATTCTCAAGAATCTGCTGATACTGAGTGGAATCCATGCGACTCTCAACTTTAACAAGATTCCCGATGCCGGCATTGGCCACACAGCCCCAAAGCATGATGGAACCTCCACCAAATTTTACAGTGGGTAGCATGTGTTTTTCTTGGAATGCTGTTTCTTTTTGGACGCCATGCATAACGCCTTTTTTTATAACCAAACAACTCAATTTTTGTTTCCAAAATGAAGCTGCCTTGTCCAAATGTGCTTTTTCATACCTCAGGCAACTCTATTTGTGGCGTACGTGCAGAAACGGCTTCTTTCTCATCACTCTCCCTGACAGCTTCTATTTGTGCAAAGTGCGCTGTATAGTTGACCGATGCACAGTGACACCATCTGCAGCAAGATGATGCTGCAGCTCTTTGGAGGTGGTCTGTGGATTGTCCTTGACTGTTCTCACCATTCTTCTTCTCTGCCTTTCTGATATTTTTCTTGGCCTGCCACTTCTGGGCTTAACAAGAACTGTCCCTGTGGTCTTCCATTTCCTTACTATGTTCCTCACAGTGGAAACTGACAGGTTAAATCTCTGAGACAACTTTTTGTATCCTTCCGCTGAACAACTATGTTGAACAATCTTTGTTTTCAGATCATTTGAGAGTTGTTTTGAGTAGCCCATGATGCCACTCTTCAGAGGAGATTCAAATAGTAGAACAACTTGCAATTGGCCACCTTAAATACCTTTTCTCATGATTGGATACACCTGGCTATGAAGTTCAAAGCTCAGTGAGGTTACAAAACCAATTTTGTGCTTCAGTAAGTCAGTAAAAAGTAGTTAGGAGTATTCAAATCAATAAAATGATAAGGGTGCCCATACTTTTGCACCGGTCAAATTTTGGTTTAATGCATATTGCACATTTTCTGTTAGTACAATAAACCTCATTTCAATCCTGAAATATTACTGTGTCCATCAGTTATTAGATAAATCAAACTGAAATGGCTGTTGCAAACACCAAAATATTTAGAACTAAAAATGATTAAGATTAATAGGGGTGCTGTTAAATATCTTGTATTTGCCGGTGAGACTTGTGTCCACTGTTAAATATCCGGACCTGGCCTTGTCCACGATAGGAAGAAGTCAGCTTGTTATAAATCAGTGTAGAGGTTTATTAATATCTTGAAGGAAAACACAGGAACAGGGAAAATGTCCAAATAACACAAATATCAGTCAATTGTCAATAGCTTACATCTTCAGAGAAGTTAAATCATCTGGATATCTTGTAGTTACAGCTTGGTTCATGCTTGTCATCTGGTTGGTGGACTTGGGCTGGTTACGACGTCCATGGATGTCCATCTGCCTGGACCACCCACCCTGGTGTTCCCAAAGACAGACCTCCTGGTCTTCCCCTGGTCTTCCCAAAGACAGACCCAGACATGTGTATTTCTTACTCATTTATATTCATGAGTGGGTGTTACCTTCCATCTTGTAGCTATGTAAGGAGATTTCTAAAATGGTCTACTCTAACCGCACCCATGCACCCAAAATATAAGACTATGATGTCAGTAGAGTGTTAACCCCATGTCTGCTAGAGAATATTGTAAATATATAATATTTAACATGTGCCCAAACTTTTTCATAGGACTGTATATATATATATATATATATATATATATATATATAATCAGCAATATTTAGTATTTTCGATGTGAAAGCAATGACTTTGTTTATAGTCACTGTCCATGACTTTATTATTTATCCTCTAGCCCTTCAAAAAACCAGTGTGAAGATTATTATCAAACTTCAATGTAGTGTCTTCTCCTTTAGAATTCATATAATGAACAACTACGGTACAGATATGTTTAGTAATAACTCTAGATCTGGGAGGTAAAGGTAGCGAGACTGACTTGTTCTGACAGCAGCTTGTCTCATGTAGCTGTAGGGCCTTGGAAGTTGTGATCAAGGGACCAAGACATTCCTCTAGGCATCTCTCCTCATCGCTGGCCTATTAACTCACCCTACACATCTGACTTGCCTGGCAGAATCTCAAGTTCTTGGTGTCATTGTTTGGACTAGGGAGTCATTATTTCTTATATTAGACAGTAAAACAATGTGGTACTTGAAAATGTTGAAATGTAGGAAAGAGTGTTGTACATTGAGAATGTACATATATAATCATTTAAGATCTATCTCCTATCTATCTATCTATCTATCTATCTATCTATCTATCTATCTATCTATCTCCTATCAGATAGATATTGTACCCTATTTACTCCATATCCTATTATTGTATATCTAAAACTAAAAATAGTCCAAAGCAGCACAGTTTTTATGACAAAACAGGGTGCAAACACCCCAATAATAGTAAAACCAAACAGGCAGAACTCCAGAAAGTATCAGCAGTAGGTA
Source organism: Leptodactylus fuscus (assembly GCF_031893055.1). Classification (NCBI taxonomy): domain Eukaryota; kingdom Metazoa; phylum Chordata; class Amphibia; order Anura; family Leptodactylidae; genus Leptodactylus; species Leptodactylus fuscus. The sequence goes on along the minus strand of NC_134269.1, from coordinate 196,336,405 downwards.
TGATCAAAGCGGTCTTTTTATTCGATGCAAAATATGTGTTGTTGCACTTTGATTGGAGTCCCCAATGCTGCGAGAGAACTCTCCAGCGACGCCTCTATCTTCTTCAGGAACGGCCTCTCTGCATGTCTTCTTCCGGAGCTGGGTTCAAACTTCTAGGCCTCAGGCAGAGCAGACTGCGCATGAGAAATGGTCGCTTACACAGTAAGTAAGCAGCCATTTTTTTGTGGTCTGTGGGCATTTTTATTACAACCTAGAATATTTCACTTTAGAATTCTGCTGAAAAACATTTGTAAAAAAAAACAACCAGGCATTAGGCAGAAAACAGAGTTTGGGAGCCTTCACACGGAGTTACGGTGCGCTCATTCTGATCGTAAAAATACGTTCAGAATGAGCGCGTAAAAAGCAGCTCCCATTGACTTGAATGGGAGCCGGCATACGTGCGCTCCCCATTGAAATCAATGGGAGGCTTTGTTCCCTATTGCTTTCAATGTATTACATAAGTTGGTGCTGATTCAGCCACAATAATTTGCGGCAGAATCAGCGCTGAAAAAAAGACTCCCATTGACTTCAATGAGTTCCGGCTTTTTAATCCATTGATTTCAATGTGTTCCGCGTGGAAAACAGAACCCATTGAAGTCATTGGGAGTCTTTTTTTCAGCGCTGATTCTGCCGCGAGTTATCGTGGCAGAATTAGCGCCACTTTACTCCATGTGAATCCCCCCTTAAGAATTGTACGAAGTTCACTAAATCTATGCCAGAAATCTAGCGTGGATGGAATAATAAATTCCCCCAATGTCTCCTGATCTACGCATGAGAAGTGCCAAGAACTTCCTTCCAACTTCGTTTGATTGGCATGTCTCTGATTGGCATATATGTCATGATCTGTCAATTAAAAGTTAACGAGACTGGAAGTTTGGACGGGAACCACCAGCAGACATTTCTTCCCATACCCAGCCCTTAAATATATAGATTTTCTCTGCACTTGACAATTGCCAATTGCCCCAATTCCGTTCTGCCTAGGGTCAGGTCAAGATGAATTCTGCAAACGGGTTCCCTTTAAGAAACTATACTGCCGTAACATCATGGATACATTTCTATTTCTATTGTTATTTATTTCCCTTTACATCTCATCCACGGACCATATAAAGTGTTCCGAACAACCACTGTTACCTTGTGCCCAATTACCACTAGCAATACAAATGTGACTGTCTTGAAGGCTGAAGAAACCCTGTTCAAAGACATAGCAGCTCGGTGGATGGAACAATGATTTCTAACGCCGACATCTGTAATTGGACGCCTAAGGAATATCTTCTAAAATTTACATTTATAAAATAAGACACAACTGTAGGAATACAATAGAAGCGAGCCGTGCTAGACTGTCAATTACATTGGCAGGATTAGAGATGATTCACAGATTTTCTAATGCTTTTCTCCTGTAGTCATTTCTGAAGGCTCACAAGTCTGAGCATGTAGTCGAGGCTATAAATCTCATCTTGATGCATGCCATGTGCATTTGTTTATGTATTCTGCCTGCTGACTATGTCGGCACACACGCGATTAGTGAAACGGGTTGACAATAAAAAATGCATTTGCATATTTCTCTGCTAAGATATTGTGATATATATGGCAGATGACGTTACCGCAAAAGATTGAACTTGCCAATGTGGTGACTAATACATGGGATGCAGCTCACACCTGGAATGGTTGGCTTGATTTATAGCCCTGAATGGATCTATTAACAGCAACTATTAACGCAGATGGAATTCATGTGTAAAGATCTGTCACATGCAGTTAAATAGTATGACTGAAATGCGTGAGCCCTGGTTTAGAAATATGTATTGCATGGTGGCTGGACACATGCATCATCTAGATCATCTAGAGAGAGTGACTATTTGCTGGATTAGCCTCTTAAGGATGCAATTGTTTTTATCTCCTCTTTCCAAAAACCATAACTTTTTTTTCTTTAGCCAATATAACACTATTAGGCCGGGGCCCCTCGGGACGGAAACGCCACAGGAAAAATGGTGGTGTTTTACAGTAATGGCAAAGTGGATGGGATTAGAGATGAGCGAGTAGTATTTGATCGAGTAGGTATTCGATTGAATACTACGGTATTCGAAATACAATACTACTCGCTATTCGAATGGAAAAATTTGATGGAGAACCAGCGTTGATTGGCCGAATGCTATAGAGTCGGTCAATCAACGATGGTTCTTCTCCTACCTTTAGAAGAGTTCTCCGCGCAGTGTCCCCGCAGCGTCTTCTGGCTCTGGATTCACTCTGCCAGGCATCAGGCCTGGACAGAGCCGACTGTGCATGCCCACGCTACAAGAAAATGGCCGCTTTGACTGTAAGCGGCCATTTTCTTGTAGTGCGGGCATGCGCAGTTGGCTCTGCCCAGGCCCGATGCCTGGCAGAGTGAATTCAGAGCCGGAAGACGCCGCGGGAACGCTGCATGGAGAAGACTTCTCGGAGAATCCAGCCCAACCCTCACCCGTGGACTTGGTAAGTGTAATTTGATCGAATGTTGCCTACCCCTGAAACGAGCATTTTCCCCCATAGAGTATAATAGGATTCGATATTCGATTCGAGCAGTTGAATATTGAGGGGCTACTCGAAACGAATATGGAATATCGAAAATTTTACTGTTCGCTCATCTCTAGCGAATCCCATGCTCATGTTGCTGTAAAAACCACAGCAGTGTGGACACAGCGCGATTTCCAAAACCGACGCGGTTTTAGAAATCACAGCATGTCAATTATATCTACGGAAATGTCAACGGTTTCCACATAATTGTAACAGGAAGTCCGCGGAGGAAAACTCCACAAACTTTCTGTCTAAAGCGCTGCGGGAAGAACCACAATGCATATCAGCCGCTGGACGTCCGGTGGGGCCTTAGCCTTAGGCCGGGGCCCCATGGGATGGAAACGCTGCCTAAAAAATCGTGGCATTTTATAGTAAAGCCAAAACGGATGGGATTCTAGCAAATCCTATGCCCGCTTTGCGATACAAAATGCGGTGCGGACATGCCATGATTTCCAAAACCACTGCAGTTTTGGAAATCGCAGCATATCAATTATACCTACTGAAACGCAGGTATAATTGTAACAGGAAGTCCACAGAGGAAATCTCTAAGAACTTTCTGTCTAAAGCACTATGGGAAGAACCGCAATGTGTTTCCGTTGCGGTTTTTCCCGCAGTGCTTTTTTGCTGTGGGACGTCCCCTGGGGCCTTAGAGTTTGGCTTTATGGGGCAGACTGTCATTTTATAAGACCACCATTTTGATATGCATATAAATTATTCAATAGAAAAATTCTGAAACTCTAGGTTTTTACATTTTAAGTTCACTGTGCGGCACTACTGTAGGTAGTGGAATTGTGGCCATATCAACAGTGGTATTATGTCACTACATTGGACAATAAAAACATTAGGATACAGTCTGGATTAGTTTTATAGTATGGGCAGTTGCTGTACACATTATGTTTACTTTAAAAAAAAAAAAAAAAAAAAAAAAACTAATAAAGCTAATTTCTTTTTTTCTGTAGTCCCAGACCAGGCAAACACTTGATCTTTGATACAGTGCACTGCAATAGTGTATTATGCCTGTCAGTTCAGTGATGACAGTCCTACTCTTAGGCCCTGCTTCTGGCAAGACCTTGTAGAAGTACAAATATGGCGCACTTTGGGATCCTTAATTATACCCTGTGGTTGCCTTGACAAACTTTCAGTACTAACAGAAGAAGCCCTCAATCTCTAACACTTTCGATGCAAGAAAAGAAGTAAATCCTCAGCACTTGAAGGCGTAGAGAAGGAGCAAAGTTAACCTGAAGTTTTGCAATGAGTTAAACTTTTGCAGTGCGATATCACAGATTTTTCAATGACTTTTCATTGGCTTTTGTTGTCTTTGGTGATCAGAAATAACACTGCAGCATTTTAACTTGTAGAAGTTTGGGTTCATTCGGATATTAAAGGGATTCTATCATTAGAATTCCCCTTTTTTAACGAAGTACAGGTAGGAATAACCTTGAAGGGGTATTCCCACGTCGTATACTCACCAGTTTTCGTTGCTGCAAATTCTTCTTTCTTCCAGCTTTGTTGCATCATTGGTGGGCGGGGTTACATATGCAAAGCCAGCGGCGAGATGCCACTGGTCCTGCGTGCACGCTCATAGATAGTGAGCCTTCACAATGCGAATACAGACCCGTCATCCGCCTCTCTCTATTACAGCGGATGTCGGGTCTGTATTTGCATTGTGAAGGCTAGACTGGTCTATGAGCATGCACACAGGGCCAGCGGCATCTCGCCGCTTGGCTTTGCATGTGTGAATACAGACCCGGCATCCGCTGTAATAGAGAGGTGCTGGGGAGTGTAGATGCCAGCACAGATGCCTGCAACACCGCTATGCTCCTGCCCTGCATGAAGCCAGCAGCGGCAGAAGCGATGCTGTTATTCCGCTCCTCGCCCCCCCCCCCCCTCCCGGAATAGCAGCATTGCTCCTGCCGCTGCTGGCTTCATGCAGGGCAGGAGCATAGCGGTGTTGCAGGCATTTGTGCCGGCGTCTAACCCTCCCTGATATCCACCTCTCTATTACAGCGGATGCCGGGTCTGTATTGGCGGCCCCTTCCCCCCAAAGGGTAAACTACCCCCCCCCTTCCAGGCTCGCTCCCGTGCACTTAGCCCCTCCTCCCTCCCTCCCTCCCTCCCTCCCTCAGAGCAGCAGATACATCACTTGACTTATGACCAGATAAGTCAAGGGATGTGTTAAAAAAAAAAAACTGAATAAAGTAATATAGTGGACAAACAAAGCAGTTTTGCTGAAGCAGTGTATTTAGGAAAAGTCTTACATTCACATTAACAAGCAGTATAGATAGGATCCTTGTGATGGGACAACCCCTTTAAGAAAGGTTATTCTTCTCTTACCTTTATTATTCTGATCCGCGCTGCCGTTCCTGAGAAATATCTTCTTACTTCCTTATGTAAATGAGTTTTCAGACAGCACTAGGGGCTCTCCAGCGACGCCTCCATTTTCTTCTCCGGACCGCCTCTTCTCTCGCTCTCCATTATGTCTTCATCCACAAGTGCCAACTGTGCATGTCTGTCGGCCATTTTCCTGTGGCCTCTCTCATTGGGTCACAGGAAAATGGCCGACGGACAGGCGCAGTTGGCGCTTTTGGTTGAAGACATGAAGGTGACGTGGGAAATCATTGAATCAACATTTTACTTAAAAGTACCTTTTTATATTGTGGTTTACATACATAGTTAGATAACTAGTCCTTTATAAAGTTGACTACACTACGTAAGCACAGATATGAACCTAGCCTGAATTTAGTTTGATAACCTATGTGAGATCTTCTAGCTAATCCTCTCCAGTTCTCTTCTTTTATGGACTGCTGTAAAAACTGGGTGGTCATAGTCAAAATGTGGTTGGGTCACACTAGTGACCAGAGTGCCAGAGTCTTCAATATCTGTCTGAAATCAGCAGACGAAAAGACCTGCACGGAGTACTTTTTCTTCTGCCGGTTTCCACTTTAAAATGGTCAATCGGACCTTCTGACCTCCGTGTGTAACAGTTATTACAGCGGCTCGCCTATCCATTGTTCTGGTCCTCCAATGGACCAGAACAATGGTTAAGCCAATGCTAGTGTGAAGCTAGCATAATAAAATAATAATTCCTGTTGGCTCTGCATACAGCAGACTGGCATTATATTATTAACAATTACTCCCAAATCTCTTTCTGCTTTATATTTACCCAGTAGTGATCTGTTTTGGGTACAACAAGCATGAGGTCTTTTTGGCACACAATGTATTACCTTACACTTATCAACATTAAACATCTGCCATTCTGCATCCCATTTGGCCAGTTCATTTGGGTTAGAGTGCGTTCCTCCACCCTTCCTATACACAAGATAGGAAGGACCACTGGGTGCCATCACTGCAGCTCAGCTCTCACTGACATCAATGGAGGTGGCTCCATATAGCTGAGTGGGGCGAGGGCCGGCTGTTGGCTCTAAAAACCTTAATCCTGGAAACCTCCTTTACCTGTTAGATTGCTATTTACAGGGACTCTGCAAAATTGAGAATAAAGATGACCTTTCATGTCCTCGGGCACATGTGGTTTTATATACCGCTAGAAAGCAGACAGTGCACTGAATTCAGCACACTGTCTTCTTTACCATTATGTGCCCCGGGGGAAGAGATATTGGTGCTGTTACCGATAGCTCTTCACTGTCAGAAGGGCGTTCTTGACAGTCTAGCTGGGAATGCCCCTCTTGACAATACTGTACGAGGCTCTGTACTGTCAGAGTGAATGTTTTTTACCACCCAGCTATGACGCTGAGCAGTGAGGAACGCCCCCCCCCTCCTTGACAGTACTCATCCATAGATTAGTACTGGGGGCATTCATCACCGCTCAGCGCCATGGCTGGGTGCTAAGGAACACCCCCTCCGACAGTACAGAGCTACGGACAGTACTGTCAGGAGTCGTGTTCCCAGCTAGACTGTCAAGAACGCCCTTCTGATAGTGAAGAGATATCGGTAACGGCACCGATAGCTCTTGCCCTGGGGCACATAATGGGAAAGCCGACAGTGTGCTGAATTCAGAACACTGTGGGCTTTCTAGTGGTATATAAAACTGTGTGCCTGGGACAACACGGTGGCTCAGTGGTTAGTACTGCAGCCTTGCAGCACTGGAGTCCTGTGTTTGAATCCCGCCAGGAACAACATTTGCAAAGAGTTTGTATGTTCTCCCTGTGTTTGCGTGGATTTTCTCCCATTCTACAAGGACATACTAATAGGAAAATTTTTTTTAAAAGTACATTGTGATCCTTATATCGGGCTCACATTCTACGCAAAAATAAATAAATAAAACTACGTTCGCCTGAGGACATGAAAGGTCCTAGTTAACAGTGTGTCACCATTTACTGACCAACATTGGTAATGTGCCTCAATACTACATATAAAATGAGGAATAGCTTGCCATGCTAGATAGGGCTGAAGTATTTAGGGAATGGCTTCCACCCCCGTACAAATCTAAAGTTAGTGATGGATTCCCTTTAAGCGCTGATCTCCTCTATTACCTATTACCTGTAAATAGCTGCTTCCTATCCCTTGATGTGTTGTCTTTATGAGTACAGTATATAACACTTACTGTATAGTGTCATTGCAGGCGGTCTAGCCGTTTCTTGTATCGGTTTTACCTCTCACCTGTTGATAAAAGCAAATCAAGATGTTTTGTATGCAATGAAACAAAGTCAAGAAAATGCCGCTCTTCAACCAACCCTATCTGTTCTGCCAAGCTGCATAAATCCTGCAGCACGAATACCAAGTGCCCATTCTAAGTGCCGCGCGCCCCCCATCCCGCAGAATTTCAAACAAGGCTTTTCTCCTTATTTATAAATTGCGCTTTTCAAATACAATGCATTTGAAATTAGAAAGGCGAACAGCGTGAACCGAGAAATATTGCTTTGTGGCAGATAATCTGTAGATAGGATTTCCCCAATGCTACTGGGAAAACGCAGGCTGCCAGGAAGCTGACAAACAACAACCTGCAGCATCTGAATTATTCATTTCAACACTGCCTGCAGGACAGCGACATGGCTGCACTCTATCAGCAGAGCAATATTCTTATGGAAGATTTTATACCGTTCCTTTAATTCTGCTACATTTGATTTACTAGGGTTTACTTATGTAGATGTAAGAATGATGCTTGTTCTTTACCCATACTGAGCATTTTATAGATAGAAAAGGCTTGTTGTACAGGGACGTGCTAGATACTCAGCTGTCAATATGTGTCCTACACAGACATATAAGGGGCTTCTTAAACTTGGGCTTCCATATACATTATGCTTCCGATAATGAGTGATATTATTCGGCCAGGCGTTGCAAAAATAGAACATTGCATGTAAAATAAAATCAATACTAAGAGTTTATATTCAAGTGAAAAGTCTTATGTCTTTCTTCCTCATCGATAGACACTTGAAAGACAGTTAAAGAGATCCAATCACTGGAATCCCATTTCTTCTTCCTAACACGTAGGAGTAGCCGACACGTACGAAGAGCCCACATCCATTTTCTTGTGGCCGCTTAGACAGTAAGCTGGTGTAAATGGCCACACAAAATGGCCACGGGCATCATGCGCAGTCAGCTCTGCCCGAGGTCCGATGGAAGAGTTGACTGCGCATGCCTAGTAGTTTGAAACCCAGGACGGAAGAAGACGCAGAGAGAGGCGTTCCAGACGAAGATAGAGGCGGCGCTGGAGAGTTCTCTCGCAGCATTGGGAATGCCCCCAGTGCTGTTTTAGTGCTGGGGACCGCCCCCAGTGCTGCGAGAGAACTCATTTGCATACAGAAGAAAACCAGGATTTTTACCGAATGGCGGCGCAGAGAAGATATCTAAAGGTAGGAGAAGAATAGCCTTTCTTAAGGCTATTCCTACATGTTAGGGAGAAGAAATGGGATTCCAATGATAGGATCCCTTTAAAGAGAATCTGTCACATGAAAATGCAGTCTATTTGCCCACACCTGAGTTATAGGAGAGCAAAAGCGATGTAGATTGATAAATCATTTTGTGTCAGATTCAGGTTAACGTGTATTGATGGAAATCCATGCTCATCCTGGGATTAGGAGTCTAGTGGGTGGAGTGACTCAGTGATTGACAATCTGTTCTATAGAAGTATGCATACAAAGCTAAGCTGTCAATCACTTATTAGGATGTCCCACTGAACTCCAAAGCCCAATGTGGAGAGGGATATGGATACCACCAATTTTCATTTTTTGCATTTTTCTAATGTTTTTTTACACCCACCTTACAAGATTCGTAATTCAGCATAGCCAGTTTCTGTTTTTTGTGGCATAAGTTGTATTTATGAGACTGGGCTCACACCAGCGTTGGCTCTTCGTACAGGGATTTCATTCCTCTCTCCGCTTGTACCCCTTGTACCCTCTCCATGTACCAGGTGCATAACCAATAAGACAGCCCCCCCAGCTAACTTTTAACTTGGGCCCTCCCTCCCACAGTATAATATCCCTTCTCTCCTGGCCCCCACACAGTAGAACGATCCATTTACACACACTATAATGTCCCAAAGTGACCTCCATACAGTATTCTGCCTCACAGTGGCCCCTGCACACAGTATTATGCACCACAGTGGACCATCCATAAACTATTATTATACTTTGGGGTATTTTCAGAGCCCAGAGTATAATGTCAGGAGACCCAGAGGAGTTGACAAGTGTAAAAACCATCGTTACTCAACTCTCCTCCACTCCGGTGTGTCTCCCACCTTCTTTAGGCCCTCTTGATGTGGCACAGACATCACGTGGGCCAGATCAGGAGCGCAGGAGAGGTGAGTAATACTGTTTTTTATGTTTGCTTACCTCCCCTGGGCATCCGATCATTATACTCTGGGTTCTGAAGAGACCCCAGAGTATAATGATAGCAGTATTTGTTGGGGTTCATCCAACATTCAGCCTCTACGGTTGGTACCTTTTTTGGGAATTACATGCAGCTTTTTAAATTTTCAAACTTTGAGACAACTTTTTGTGGGCAATTTTGGCATTTTACATTTTCCTTATGCATTATGGCATTTAATTTTTTTTATGACTTCACCATGCAGAATACATAACACAGAAATAAATAGTATGGTCATTTTCAAACACAGTAAAAAATCATGTTTTGGGATTAAAAACTCTGCCTACTTACAATTTATGTGGCTAGGTGGATGGACATACCATATATACTCGAGAATAAGCCGACCTGAATATAAGCCAAGGCCCCTAATTTTACCACAAAAAACTGATAAACTTATTGACTCGAGTATAAGCCTAGGGGAGGGGGGGGGGGATGCAGCAGCTACTGGAAAATTTCAAAAATTAAAATGGTCGGAGTTTTTGGGTGCAGTAGGTGCTGGGGAAGGGGAGGGGGTGTTTTGGTTGTCTGTCTGCCCCTTCGCTAAGCTTGAGGACTGGGATTTTTTTCTCCCACTTGGAATTCAGTCTGGCTGAATATAGGGGATCTGCAGTGCTCCTATTAACCCCTTCCTGACGGAACAGGAGCACTGCAGATACCCTATATTCAATAGACACAGGGATACCAAATGTGTTTGTGTGTCACAGTAATTTTCTACTTTTATATGTATTCTAGGGAAAGGAGTGATTTAGAACCCCTATTTACTTTATTTTTTTGTAAAGCTTTTTTTTTTAACTATTTAATGGGAGATTCTATACATTATATATATATATATATATATATATATATATATATATATATATATATATATATATATATAATTCTATATACTATTGTGGCTGGTCATAGAACCCCCCCCCCAAAAAAAAAAAATAAATAAATAAATAAAAAAAAAAAAAAAATAATAATAATAATAATAATAATAATAATAATAATAATAATAATAATAATAATAATAATAAATAAATAAATATATATTTTTTTTTCTTTCTTGCTTGACTCGAGTATAAGCCGGGGGGACTACTTCAGCACAAAAACTGTTCTGAAAAATTAGGCTTATACTAGAGTATATACGGTAATAGGCGATGGCAAAAGTTATTCATATGGTAGCACAGAGGCTATATAGCTATGCAAAGTGATGTAATGTGAAAAGTTTTCAGGTCGTATTTGAAGGTTTCAATCGTGGAGGACACTCTGATGTATTGGTGTATGGAGGAGGCCAGGAGGAATCTTGCAACTGGGTATGTGAAGAAGGAGGCTTTGTGAGCATAGGAGATTACGTGAGGAGAGTTATCTGAATTTGTTGGACAATAGGTAGCCAATGAAGGGATTGGGATAGGAAAAATGAGGGGAGATGTGGATTGGAAGGGAGCAAGAAAGTTAGCTGTGAGCCCACAGAGGAGGATGTGGCAGTACTCAAGATGGTAGATGACAAGTGCATGCACTAGCATTTTCTTTGCAGACACAAGGCTAAGGAAAGAGCACATACAGGGTAAGTTTTTGAGGTGGAGGCAGAAGGAAATAGTCAGGGTTTGGGTATGTGGTTTGAAAGACTGGGCATAAACTCAGATTACCCTGAGACAGTGGACTTTTGGGAATTGTGAAGGCCTTTATCTATGATTAGTTAGATGGTTAGGTGAAGGAGCTAAGTGAAGTGGGGGAAAGTTAAGGAAATCTGCTTCACCCATGTTGAGTTTCAGGAGATAGTAGGAGGAGAAAGATTCTATATCTGATAGATGCGAAAGTGAGAGGTTCTGCCTGGGCCAGAGAGGTATGTTTCAATGTCATCAGCCAAGGCCGATCCAAGGACAAAAGTATAGACAAGAAGAGAAGGAGTCCAAAGACAGAGTCATGTGGGACACCAACAAAGAGAGAACAAGGTAAAGAGTTTGCGTGAAAGTGTTGAACACTAGAATGTGTGTTTAGTGAACCATGAAGAGTTCCAGAAGTCTATGATGCCAAGGAATGAGAGAGTTTGTAACAGGAGTGAGTGGTCGATAGTATTAAAGCCAAATAGACCAGTGTCATTTGGCTTTGGCAGTAAGTAGACAAGGTCTGTGATTACAATAGTAGTAAGGTTGGGGATCTTTGTAAGATGAGATTGGGTCATGCACACAATTGGAGAATTGTGAGATGGATACTAGGTTGAAAAATGTCTTCTCCGCACTGGTAAAGAAAATGATTATGCAAGAATAGGATGTTCATGTTAAATAACTGTGGTTGTAAGATAGAAAGAAACTTGAAAGTATAAAGTGAAGTCTTCCTTGCTGGTTTTCTTCCATCGCCATTTGGCAATCCTGGCATCTTGCCTCTATTGTTTTTCTCAGACTGCAGTACCAAGGTTACCTATTGAGTTGTCTAAAAATATTAAAGAACATTTCTTTATCCTCATGAGCATAAAACATCACCCCAATATATCCAGGTTCAATTCATTCTGAAACTTGCATATACTTACATAAACGGTGATACGCGTGTTGCCACCGCTGTTCATTCTGCAGATGGATACGGCCACCTTGCTTCTTGTTCAGTAGGTCATCTGACTTGAGTCTATCGAGAGATCTGTTAAAAGGGCACAATATATGACAAATTCTATTATTTAACAGACTGTCATACAAACAGTTGTGTGAATAGATGCTTTAGATTTTATGGGACTGTGTGCTGGACCTGGACGTTAAAAACCCTTAAACCCTGAATAACCACCCCACTTAAAAACATATATGGCATTCTGGGAGGTTGCAGCTTATAAAAGGAATGACTTTTATAATACTTATACATTATATGTGGCTGATGCTTTAAAATCAATGTAGATTTACAGGAGAGAAAAACAAGTTTAAAGGGATTCTATCATTTGAGTTCCCTTTTTTAACTAAATACATGTTGCAATAGCCTTAAGAAAGTTTATTCTTCTCTTCTCTTTATTATTCTGATCTGCGCCGCCATTCCTGATTTTAAAAATATCCTCTTTCTTCCTTATGTAAATGAGTTTTCAGACAGCATTGGGGGCATCCCCTGTACTGTTCGAAAACTCTCCATCTTCTCCAGATCGCCTCTTCTCCCGCGTCACCTTTGTGTCTTCATCCAAAAGTGCCAACTGCACATGTCCGCCGGCCATTTTTCTGTGGCCTTTTCCTGTGACCACCTTTTGCAAATGACATATAGGCCAAACTACAGACTAGGGTTGAGCGATCGGGATTGGAAAAGATCAGATTCCGATCGGCGATCGAGTAAATTTCACGATCGCGATCAGAATTCCGATCCCGATCTTTTACGGCTGGATCGAGGTTGGAGGTTATCTCAAGATTGGCTCAACCCTATTCATGTATATATCATTAATAGTGTTGAGCGAACGGGATCGGGAAAGATCGGATCCCGATTGGCGATCGAGCAAATTTCACGATCGGCTGGAAAATGATCGAAAATCGGATTTTAAAAATGAGCCTGAAATTTCAAGATCGGCTCAACCCTACTACAGACATTTAAAAAACGCAATATCTGCAAGTGGTCTTATAGTACTAAATATCCACTCCAATCTGCTACAGTTGTATAATTCCAGTTAGTTATTGCTGCTGATTTAAGATGACACTTACAGTACATGTCTCCCCCCATAGTCCCCATCCTTATGTAGTGTGGACAACATGTAAGAATTAGAATGGATAATTGTGCTACTTGTGTTTCAAGGAGACCGTAATACAGCCGCAACAGAATCCGTTTATGTGTGATTGTATCACAGTGAGAGAATTGGTAGTGACTCAGAATCCAATGGAACGTGTCAGGAAAATATCATTTCCTCTCTTTTTCCTATATTGTGACTGCACATAGCTCACAGCTGCTGTACATTGTACCATCTCTCGGGCCTTTGTTAGATTTGTTCCAAAAATAAGAACATATTCATGCATGAAGATGCAAGCGCTGAGTGCGGCACGATCCTTTCCACATTCCATAAATAGAGAGAGATTTCTATAACTGGCACATTATGTTACAGATCACTTTATCTAAGAAAGAATACAAGAGGAGAAAATGTCTTAAAGGAAAGGTCATCAATATCATATCGGTGAAGGATTGACACCCGGCACCCCAATTTTTTTCAGTGTTCACAGAAGCTGATGGACAGAGAATAGAATCAGAAGCAAATAACTTTGTTTTCTGTGTAGTGGCCAAATCAGGTACTGCAGATCACTTGAGTAGAAGCTAAGCTGCAGTGACTCACTTCTGCAGAACTGTCTACTTTCTGCTTCATTCCATGTGTATCCGCTGCGGAGAACAGCAGCCGGGTCAACTGTCGGGTCTCCAATTCCCTCAGATATGATATTAGTGACCTAACTGTAGGTCATCACTTCTTTTGCCTGGACAATTCCTTTAAGCTATGTATTAATGGCTACTAATGAAACTGAAGCTATATGGAGGCCATTGCGTCTGGTGCTGTCAAAGTAATACTGTGGTAATTTGCTGGCTGAATTGCTCACAGGGAGGGGTACTGAGTCTGCAAACTAAACTTGCATCTTTTATCATTTGATCCTAAAAAAATGGCCCAAAATAGTACATCTTAGTATTTGATAGACCGTTCAAATAGCCCATTAAAAATTGAATGTGTTAGTAGGCCCCTAGAATCGCATGTACATTTGTTTAGATATGTTGCTTTCTTTTTGTGAAGTTGTGGCTTTAGACGTGACAAGGATAGACCGGGGATACTGTTGGTTTTTTTTTTTTAAATAACTTTAATAACATGAGAACGATTCAGACTTTGCCCTTCAAACACTTTTCTACAAGGGGAATTGTGGCCAAAGGTGTAATTGTCTGTGTTAAAGTTCATTTGGATTTTTATTCACTCTAATAACGTATTGATCTGTGTCACTGAAGGTTTCATTGTAAATAACAAGGGAAAAGAATGGGATCTTACTTTTGACGTGAGCTGCACTTCAGTAGCATGTGACTTTTCTACAGCCTTACCTAGCTATTGTATGTCATTAACTTTATTACTGTGTAATATGACAACTCGGATGACTTTACGTGACCTAGCCAGGAACTTTTTATAAAATTTTTAATTTGTGAACAGGACATAAGGAGAATAACCAATAGTAAATGTTCACTCCCCCAGAGGTCACTGTGGTTTCTTCCTTATCTGTTATGCTAGATTTATACCTGTGTTGGGTTTCCATGCTGACCCGAAAAACGGAAACCCAATCAGCTTAAAAGGCGGTTACCCACGGAAACCCGCGGACGCCGTAGACTATAATAGGGTCTGCTGGGTTTCCACCCAAATGCGTGCAGGACTTTTCTCTCCACATTTTTCAAGCCGAATCCCCGAACGGACACCTAACACGGGTATACCTTAGTAAGTACTGTGATCTGTTGCTTAAAGGGATTCTATCATTAGAATATCTTTTTTGGCTAAATCCACATTGGAATAGCCTTAAGAAAAGCTATTCATCCCCTACCTGTAGATGTCTTCTCCGTGCCGCTGTTCCTTCGATATCCCAGTTTTCATCCATATGCTAATTCGTTGTCTCGCAGCACTGGGGTCGGTCCCCAGCACTTCAACAACTGGGGGCGTCCCCTGTACTGTGAGAAAACTATCCAGCACTGCCTTCTTCTGTTTGCAGTGGAAAATGGCCGACTGTGCCCACTGCGCATGGCCTCTCCTGTTTGGCCGCAGGAAAATGGCGACGGACATGCACTGTTGGGGCTTTTTGAAGAAGACATGATGGGACAAGGAAGAAGAGGCAGAGGAGGTGAACAAGAAGAAGGTGGTATGGATAGTGTTCTCGCAGCACTGGGGATGCCCCCGGTGCTGTTTGAGCGCTGGATACCGCCCCTTTACTGCAAGAAAACTAATTAGCATATGGATGAAAACCGGGATATCTAAAGAACGGCGCCGCGCTAGAAGACATCTAAAGGTAGGAGAAGAATAGCCTTTCTTAAGGCTATTCCAACATGGGTTTATCTTAAAACGGGATTCTAATGATAGAATCCCTTTAAGGAAATGCTTGGGGTAAAACTGCTGATAATCCTGGACCAAGACTACTACTTTCTAACAAAACATTGGTGATGGATCTATCTCCTAAGACACCCATCACCATATTTGATGGTCGTAGACTTGCTATAAAACCATGGAGACTAAAGTCTCCTTTTCAACACCTTAGGATACTTAATAAAATTGCTAAATTGCACCATCTCTATCTAACTAAACTATCTAATAATCTGAAACCATCTTGGAGCCGAGAGTGAAGAATTATAAAATATGTGGTGCAGTAGATCTGGTTCTTACTTGTTGAAGTATGTGACCTGGATGTGAAATGTAAAGAAAGTGTGTGTAGAACTATATGGAGCTATAGATAGCTCTACTTAACGGAGATCTGTCTCAGGATAACACAGATTCTCTGCTTAATCCTCTAACCCTATTATCTATCCGCTGCTATAGGCTTTACCTCATCTTTATCAATGTGGCTCAGCAGGTTAATAGTGCACTTGGTCATGTTAAAGATATTTTGTTTCTGACTCTACCATTGTATATCCCTGAATCTGCAAAGAAGGGCACAGTGTTTGAGAATAGAATAATATCCTAAAATTAGTAATTTACTGTATATTGTTTGAGTATCGGCTGATCTTAAAACTGGCCATACACATAAGATAAATATTTGTAGAACATAGTTACATAGTTACATAGTTGATGAGGTTGGATAAAGACATTAGTCCATCAAGTCCAACCTATAACCCTACAATCCCTACAGTGTTGATCCAGGGGAAGGCAAAAAACCCCATGAGAACTTTGACAGATTCCTCTAAATTTTGCAACCTGTACCAGGAATCTGATGTCGGTGGTGGTCATATATATAAGGTTTACAGCAGATTCTATTACCATAAATTGGATCGGCCAATGGTCGGCAGAGAAATATCTCATGTAGGACTCAAACTTGTTGAAATCCAGGGACTGATCTAGAAACCTACAAGAAGTAAAGCAAGCAATTCCTTATGCATCTGAAAATAAACAGTGATATCACTACAAGGAAATAATAACTATAGTGATGTCACAATACAGAGATAAGAAACAGAGTCACAGAGCCTGGGCGATGACCTGAGGTTACAGAGATAAAGTTCTCTGGTTTAGAGAAAATGGGCACAGAATATCATTTTACAGGAATAGCGCACCAAGTGAATTCACAAAACAGTGACGTATATAGGATATGGTGTAAACTGTGAAACTATAGGAAAGGATTAAGCCCAAGAATGTGTTAGCCATATTCTGTGGTCCAACTATGGCGCCAATGATGAAAGGCGCTATGCAGGACTTCTAAAACATGGCTACTTTCTTAGTCACATGGACATGATGCAGCTCAGTCCTGTCCTATTCATTATAATGGGATGGAGATGTGACATCACCGTGTGACCAACAGACATGATGTCACTTCCTGAGAAGCCTCCATGTTTTGAGTCCTGCACAACCTCTTTAAATGATGTTGTAAATTCAGATCATCGGAGCCACAATCATTCCGGAAACTATATCTGATGCTTAGATTGTTTTTTTGCCTAGATATTGTCATGGGAAAGGTTCCATATATAAAGACACTAGAATTATAAATGTCATGTGGTAGGTGGAGGCCTCTGGCCCAGAGACTTCTAGGTGTAGGTGACAAATTTAGACAGGAGATGTATCTTTTGATTGTTTTAGTCAGGATTGAATCTACCCCATGGACACCTGGTACCATCCTACAACAAATGTGATGCAGTTGTGAACCAATAGTGAGAACCAGCACTAGATACATTGATCAAAATGGTAAATACCAACACCCCCCGGGACGCGACAACTTCAACTCCACAATGATGTTCACCAGAGCCCCAGATGGTGGTGATGGACTTGGCTGCACTGCTGGGCGGAGTGGTATTGGTTGGGAAACGCCAAACACACAGCACACCACAAACCTGACACTGAGAACTTTTACCAGCAAGTTTGTTGGGTAGCAGTGCAGGTCCAAGGATGAAGAAGTCTGTGGCGGGTGGTCAGCAGATGGCAGCAGAGAGTAAAAGCGTAGTCATACAGTCCGTATCATCAACAAGAGGGCAATGCAGTACAGTGGGAAATCTAAAGGGAACATCAGGCAGGCCAAGCTGGTAACAGGAGTGGTAGAGCAATACAAAATGGTGTTCAGGAAGCTGAAGTCTAGAGATAAACTGGGGGTCGTAAACAGGAGCAGGCACAGTACACAAATCAGGAAGCAAAGGCAGGGTCAGAGGTCAAGGCAAGAGGGTCAGAATACAGGAAATCAGGACAGGAGAACACTACCAGGACAAAAGAGTACAACTGAATAGCCAGCGGCGGCCTGGAGCCAGAGCCCTCCTTAAATAGGCTCTGATCTGCTGCTTGGCCGAAAACTGGTAGTCCCTCCTCCGGCTCAGGAGGAGACCGGAACCCCCACACAACTCGGCGGAGGCTCTGGCCCTGTTCCTGACAAACATATGCTATTAACAGATGATGCTTCCTTCTTTTGCCAATTCCATGCTTTTCATGGCCCTGCCATAAGTCTTCTGTTACAGCCTGCTCTCCTGATGTCCTGACTCTTCATCACTTGACTGATCTTATGGCACTTCTGCTGCTTGGCAAGGTGGGTCATATCATGAAGAGCCAGGGTATATGGAGAGTAGGTTCCAATAGAAGGCCTCCATGAAAATTTTGGAATAAGCACGACGGGGGACTAGCATCTCTATTAGTAAGCTGGTTACACTGGCACACTATGTATACTGCCGTAAGGTTTTTTTCTTCCCATAACTCTTGTACATGTGATCTGGTATACGAAATGGAAACAGAAGAGAATGATCCCAAGTTGTATTTTCTAATATGTGTTGCTTTTACATAAAATTTATTTTACTTTAAAGAAACGATTAGAAATAAGAAAAATACATTTAACTATGTAAATTCTCTTTTGTGGATTTGACAGCACATTGACCCGCAGTGTCCATACGCCCGCATCCTACAGAATTTCTTTCTTCCACTCTCTTGATTTCTATTCAGCGTTATTTTAGAACTGCCTTCATGATGACTTTTCTAAGAAAGGAAATAATTGGAAATTCTAACCTTTTGGATTCATGAGTTGCGTCTCATTTGTATGCTCCGGATGCCTGTTGCCACCTATTCATTTAACCTGCTCAGCCTCTCTGGTTTATATTTTCTGATTAAGAAGAATCCTTTTGAGAAACAAGCTTTTTATTCCTTTGTTCTTTCGGCAATTCTCATTTTAAATCCTAAGATCAAAGCAAGTGTGCTCGGTCTAATATCTGTATATTTCCAAATTGTATGAGTGCCTCGGTCTGATTACATTTTACATTGTGAAATGGACCAAATGTTATCTGTGCTGGAGAGTGATCGATGCGGAATAGTAGTTGGATGTGGGATAGATTAAAAATGATCACCTCTGGGAAATTTTTCCAAGCACCTCCTGACTTTATCATTATGACAGTGTAATAATCTTCTCTAGCTCCAATTGAACTTGATTACTTGTTCTCTACCGGGTGTCATTTCTAATATCTATATAATTTTAAGGGGTATTTTGTGACAAATTCTATATATTAAATTATTTCCTGCACCAATTGTGTCTTGATTTATTTGTATGAAAAGTCTACATGTATACATATATCATTATATTAAGAATCATACCATGGTAGTGGAGCTTTTCCATGTAACATACAGCTAAACACTGGAGTTTGTGTGTTCCGGGGTCAACATACTTATTTGGAGATAGATACAGATAGATATGGTATGTTAAATAGGACCTTTCATACCCTCATCGATATGCGGTATTATATACTGCTAGAAAGTCGACGATATGCTGAATTCAGTTCACTGTCAGCTTTCCCAGTGTGCGCCCCAGTGCCATTAATTTCGGTATGCACCCATTTGATTCCGTTAAAGGGATTCTATCATTAGAATCCCGTTTTAATGGGGTTGAGCCGATCTTGAGATTTCAGGATCGATTTTAAAATCCAATTTCCGATCATTTTCCAGCCAATCCTGATTGTGAAATTTGCTCGATCGCCGATCGGAATCCAATCTTTTCCAATCCCGATCGCTTAACCCTAGTCAATGCTTTTCTATGGGAAAAGTCACTTTTAGGGTTGAGCCGATCTTGAGATAACCTCCGACCTCGATCCCGCTGGAAAAGATCGGAATCGGAATTCCGATTGTAATTGTGAAATTTTACTCAATCACCAATCAGAATCCAATCTTTTCCAATCCCGATCACTCAACCCTACGTTTCACGCTAAATCCATGTTGGAATAGCCTTAAAAAAGACTATTCTTCACCTACCTTTAGATGTCTTCTCCACACCTCCCTTCCTTAGTTCCCCAGTTTTCGTCCATATGCTAATTAGTTTTCTTGCAGCACTAGGGGCGGTCCCCAGCGCTCAAACAGCTCTGGCTGTGTCCCCTGTTCTGTGAGAACTATCCAGTGCCGCCGCCTTATTGTTCACCACCTGACACGTGCAGTCGGCGCTTTTTAAAGAAGACGTTACAGGACAAGGAAAAAGAGGCAGAGGAGGCAAATAAGAAAAAGGCAGCACAGGATAGTTTTCTTGCTTAAACCTGAGATATATTGTACTGCAATAGGGATATGCAGTCAACAGACCATTGCTCGGTCTCCTGGCTGCCATGGCAACCCCTTGGAGGACTCAGTCTCATCACAGGGTTCGAAGGGGCGTGGAATGGGGGGCAATCTTGCCCCAAAACCACTCGGATGCCATTATCACTATTGATCTAGCCTTAGTAGTTTAGAGAACCTAAAACACTCTTTTTCTGTTGTATTTCCATGATAAAAATACTCATTTATTTTAAACAAGTGACTGCTTTAATGGTTGACTTCTATAAATCCAGCATGTTTTGGGTTTCAATACGCTCTGTCTGTTTGATATACCATATGAGAATTTTGGTTTTTTTTATCACCTCTTAGGATCCTCTCCTATTTCTAAGTTGATTTGCCTTCCATTACCCCTGATGTGTCTTAAACCCATAATTTTCCTCTTTTACAGGACACACAGCTCATCATGGTGAGACAGTAGATACCACTGCAGACTGCTCAAGTTCAATTGATATGTACCTTTGTAAAGATTTCTGTGAATCACAACATTTTCCAATTGAGAAGTAATAAAGTTTTGGTAAGTTAACTTCCATTAAAATATTCTTCCATCTTTGGTACATTGACTGATTTGATATATTCTGTAAAGTCAATCATGTGAAGCTTTACAATAATATGCAAATCTATTCTCCAGGATGTAATTAGGAGAACAGTGCCTCTGTATGCTGCCCTCTAGGGGCAGCCCCCTTAACATCATGCATGACTCAGTTAATAAGCCTACTGACATGATGCGGGGTTTATTGCCAAACTGGTACTTCTATTCCAAAAGGAACAGAGTCCCAGCTATGGACAGCGCTGTTTCGGTCTTTTGGACCTCCTCAGCATAGCACATACAGAGTGCACTGTTCTCCTAATTACATCCTGGAAAATAGATTTGAATATTTTTACCCAGAATCCCTAGTGGAGCAGGAATGACTTGAAAGTCTCCATACGCCGATGTAGACACACACTCGCCCTAATGTGTACAATTATCCCCTGACCCTAAGCTTTAGAATAGGATTATTATTATTATTATTATTATTATTATTATTATTATTATTATTATTATTATGCATTTTATTTATCTAGCTCCAACATATTCTGTAGCACTGTACAATTTGTAGGGTTACTATAATTAGTCTTTTTTTTTTGCTGTATTAACTAGATGCTTATTATATGACTGTTGGGGGGTAACAAATACACCCCTTTTATGGTACCTGTTTCCCCCTTTAATTGTTATGAGTTGAAGGGCTGCTATTCAATATGGCACCAACAAACTATGATGTGTCTTGGACACATGGGCAGATTTCTGACGACTTTCTAAAAGAAAAAATTTGTTACCTATAGCAACTATCACAGATTCCATTCCAAGAGCAGAGTATGAAATGTAACCTGAGATGTGATTGGATGCGTTGGACAACAAAGACAGTTTTTCTTTTTTTGGCACTTTAAGGGTATGTTCACATGGAATTTATTGGAATCCTCCTCAAAATCCACTGCCAAAAACGGCTCCCATTGCCTTCAATAGGAGCCGCTCGCTTCTTTTTTCTGCTAGCTAGTAGCAGAAAAAAGGAGTGGCATGCCCTATCTTGCTGCGGATTCCACAACTGACTCAGCCGTAGCGTCCGCAGCATGAGACTCCCTCCCAATTAAGCCCATTCATTCAGGCCTAATACAGAGTGGAATGCCGTGACGGGATGCCGGTGCACTGCATCGGCATTCCGTCGTGGCTAGCCTTGCGGTATGTTCACATGCAGAATCCATTTTCCGCTGTGTGAACGTACCCTAATAAATATCCCTTGTCTCTATTATCAGCACATGTCCAAGCAGGACTCAGCACACAATCTGGTGGCACAGCCTATTGTGTGGACCTGCAAAGGATTTGGGCAATTTCTAAAGAAAGTGAATGATGTAACCCTGCAAGTGCTGTTGGGTGGGGCAGACTGTAGTAGAGAGTAACCTCTCAGAAATGCATATCAAAGAGTCACACTCTACTATGAGAATAAAGTTAATTTAATTGTTGCAGCCTTTTGAGAGTCATCCAAAGGGAGCCCCTCTTACATGGTACTACTGTTCTATATTTAAGAAGAGAGTAAATGGAAGCCAAGAGCAGCACAGTTTTATTTCCTGCACCCCCACTACTTTAGACAACTTTGATGGGTTTCAAGAAGACTTTTCACCACCTCTGCCAAGTCAAGCTCTTTGCACTGCGCCACTCACTCTGGCACATTTGGAAGCTTCCTCCAGCTTCTCAAAATTAATATTAAATTAATTCATCACTATACAGTACGTCTTGGTCAAGGAAGGAAAGTGACATCCTCCTTGGAAATTATACATATAATAGTTTTAACGCTTTCCATCAGTGGCGTTACTACCGTGGTAGCATGGCCTGGTACATTAGGGGACCCGGCAACAACCGCTACCCCTGCGGGTTTTTTTTTTTTCTTAACAGGCTGTTACCGACTGGAGTCCAGACGGTAACAGCATAGCTCCCTGCATGGCCTGCATTTATACTGCTGTCCGCACAACTCCCTTTGGTGTTTTACTTATTTAAAAAACTTTTTATAACAGACTAAAGTTGTAACTGCGATACGAGCCGGGGAAAGCTTGTAGGACCTGTAGCTGAAGGACCTTTGTGTGATGTCAGCTGTCACATGACTAGGTGGGCGTGTCTTTAGAGCCTGTGCAGTCCTGGAAGAGATGAAGAGAAGGGGAGATGTGATGCTAGGTACTGAAGGGAAGGGGGGGGGCTATGAGATGCAGGATGGAGAGTATGTCTGTGTGAGTGTGTATGTATGTGTGGTGTGGAGCAATTGAGGAGCAACAGTAGCCTAGGGGCAGAGATGGAGGGAGAACATTATACTGGTGGCAGAGATGGAGGGGAGGACATGAAATGGGGATAAAGATGAGGGGTGCATGAAACTGGGGGTAGATGGAGGGAGGACATGAAAATGGGGGTAGAGATGAGGGGTACATGAAACTGGGGCAGATGAAAGGAGGACATGAAACTGGGGGCAGATGGAGGGAGGACATGAAACTGGGGGCAGATGGAGGGAGGACATTAAACTGGGGGCAGATGGAGGGAGGACATGAAACTGGGGGCAGATTGAGGGAGGGCATGAAATGTCATGTGACATCTGTGTGTTATTAAAGATGGCCAACACCACCAAAGACTGCAGCGGAGCCGGAGACAGGTAACTTTTTTTTTTTTAATGTATGTATCTCCTCTGGGTCTCCAATTATTATACTCTGGGGTCTGAAAAGACCCCAGAGTATAATAATTGTTCATGGGTGTTCATTATGGGGCATAATCCCGTGTGCAGGGGCCACAATGAGGCATAATACTGTATGCAGGAGCCACTGAGGGACATAATACTGTGCAGAGGCCACTATGGGGCATAATACTAATAATAAGTCGATCAAGGTCTCCAGTGTCGGTCAGGAAGGAGGGGGGGGGGAGGCCATGTCAAACGTTCACCACGGGGCCCCGCCATTCTTAGTTACGCCACTGCTTTTCATGCATTTACTGTAAAAGGACCAATATGTCAAATGCTAACATGGATACACAGCATAATAAAACCAACAGAATGCAGTTCATGTAGTTCATTTTTCCAGTACTCTTTTACAATCGAAGAAACAAACAAGATATACAAAAGCAAAAATCACAAATCTTTTTAGGTTTTAAGCCAAAAGAAAAACATTCCAGCTTTTTGAACCAAACATATCGTGTCCTGTTTGGCCATTCTTCAGTAGATAGTCCTTAGTTTCTTAGATTGTGTATTAGGATAGTAACATTTTGTGACCACATTATTTCTGCTTATTTGAGATGTGTGAACATTTTGTATGGACACAAATGGTAAAGACATTTTTATCACCTCTCTGTGACTTATTGCTTACTTTTATATTTCAGACGTAGATGGTGTTTTGCAAATGTTGTCATCAGCTTTATGGCTGCGTAGTTAAACAAAAAGACACTTCAGGTTTCATATAAAACTTTGCATTTTACTTGGTCAAAGTTTAAGGATATGAGCGGCAAAACTTTATGATATTTATGCTTGTCCCATACAATCAAATTACATAAAAAAAGATGCAAAAAGATACTTTAAAACATAACTTAAAGTAAAAAATCTACACATTTATCAAAAATAAATCAAACAAGACTCTGATCCGTGTTTATTACCAGGCTGGCCAACTATCAGATTCATAGAGGATTGCTTTGTGGTTATCTAGATAGGAATCCTCCTAATTTAGGTTAGCATCTGGAGGGAAATCCAATATAGGGGACCACAAACTGGGTAAGCTGGTTCACATTTACTGAACACATTGGCAGTAAATGTGACACATTGGAAAGTGGTGAGCAATGAAAGCACATGGACCCCTGACTCTATATTGACTATAATGGGCTCTGTGTGCTTTTTGCGTGGTTTCCGCACGAGTCATGCGGACGGGAAAGTATATTGTGAACTACTTTTCTGTCCATATGCACACGGAGTCCATTATAACCTATGAGGTCCGTGTGCTTTCATTGCTCACCAATGCGTTCGGTAGTCTGTTTGGGGGGGTCCTCATGTGGAATCCCTCGAACGGATTATCGACACAGATGTGAACCAGGCCTAAGAGACTAGGGCAATTTAGTACAAATTCTAGGAAGAGAAAGTACACTGACTATTTTAGCCAGTGACACGATACTAATGGTCACCATATTGTATCCAGCAATGATCCTTCGTTATTGTCACAGAGAAAACTACTGACTAAGTTCAGAGTGTTAGTAAGAGACTACAATTGTATTCCTTCTATGGGCACTAGAGCAATGTATTACCTAGAGTGGAAAATGTCCATTCTGTAGCCCCTCCTAGCCTAAGGAATGACCTAAGTAAAAAAGGTGAATAGAGTTTCTCGATACAGTGATGTGGTGGTCACTGCAAAGACCCTAAACCTCTGTCTTTGAGAACCCAGACACCTTGGTGGTGTTAAGTTTTCATTCCAATTCTGTTAAATGTCCCATACAATCCATTCATTTAATATTACATTTCTCCTACTGTGGGCAAAATATTCTGGGCACTTTAGTGGTGGGGTTTATTTAGGCCAAAAAATTGGCTATAATTTAACAATTCCCGAATGCAGTACTATTATTATTATCATTCTCTATAGCAAAAAGTACACGTGCAAGAACTGCCTACTTTACAGATCCCTACTGATCCCTATAAATCTATATATAGCCACAGAGAGCGCTAAAACTGCCTGAAGTCCATTTACAGGCTACGTGCTGCCATGTGCAGACGGATTTATAGAGTTACAAGGAACTGGCATTTTCTAAGAATACTTTATGTTGTAAAGGGAATTATTCTTATAAGAACAATGAGTCTAGAGAATTCTAATTAATGTAATTCCCATATTTATTCATTGGGGGGCCTCATAAGAGAACATAGGTTTGGCGGTCTTATTTTAGAGTTTTGCTTAATAGGCTTTTTTTACTATTTAGCTTACAGACGCGACATGACGTGGGTAAGATTTTACTACCTTACAAACCATCTGTGGGTTATAGTTTTATAAGCTGCTGTCAAGGCAAATAAGTCCTTTGAATGATCTATCTGGCCTTTCCTGAAGCTTTTGAGCAGAGCTGTAATATCTGTATCAAATAGATTCTTACTACTAGCACCTCTGGCATAAAGTGGGCAATATACAAGATCAAAAACCCTATTATTCCTTCTTATGTGGGTTACTATAACTTATGTTATGAGGGCACTGTTAACATTTATGACAAATACCTGATGTATTCAGGATGTTCTTCTTTTATCTAGAGGAAAGAATTAGAACGATAAACATCTCTCACTCCAAAGAAATCAAGATGGTCCTTGAGTAGATGATCACCATAGGGTATCTGGAACGGAACAAATACAAAATGTGGAACAAAGGAAAGGGCATAAACAACACCATTAGCTAGTGCATGGATTAACAATCAAGCCCGAGAACAGGTATAGCGAGGGGAAAACAGGCGTGAGAAAAAAGGGAAACAAAAAGGTACTAGGGGATATAGACAACAAAGGAGGAAACAGAAGGAGGGGGTGGGGGAGTGTGCTTGTGGGGGGGAAGGCGGGCAAAAACCGCCAGGGCAGTAAGAGGGGGACTGGGAAAGCTTATGAGAAGAAGCTGGTGAACTCTGAGGATCCCTTAAATACCACCCACGGCTTCCAGAGGGCCTCAAACTTATTGGAGGTGGAGGAATCCTCCGCGACC
Organism: Leptodactylus fuscus; assembly: GCF_031893055.1. Taxonomy (NCBI): domain Eukaryota; kingdom Metazoa; phylum Chordata; class Amphibia; order Anura; family Leptodactylidae; genus Leptodactylus; species Leptodactylus fuscus. The sequence continues at coordinate 196,310,103 of NC_134269.1, read as the reverse complement.
AGAACCTCCATCCTCCTGATGAGAAGGAACTTCTGTAGCCATTCCATCAATAATAATAATAATACATTTTATTTATATAGCGCCAACATATTCCGCAGTGCTGTACAATTTGTAGGGTTAAAATACAGACAGATACATTACAAAGAGAATCATTTCACACAATGGGACTGAGGGCCCTACTCGCAAGAGCTTACAATCTATGAGGTAGAGGGGGTGACACAAGAGGTAGCAGGGGCAGCATTACTTATACAGGGGTCAGACACTTCTGTAATAGAGGTGACTGTCATTACACAAACATAAAACTTTATGAGCCGTCGACAGTCGTGTCCTTTAACATGTGGATGGAGCTTGGACCTATAAAGTTATCCTGAGATGACATCATATCATGTGGGGTAATGTGGGAGCGGGGACAGAGGACGGTTAAGGGTTTACGTTAGACATTGTGATAGGCTTGTCTGAAAAGATGCGTCTTTAGTTTGCGTTTGAAACTGTAGAAATTGGGAGTTAATCTGATTGTCCGGGGTAGAGCATTCCAGAGAAGTGGTGCAGTTCGGGAGAAGTCTTGTATACGAGCGTGGGAGGTTCTGATAATAGAGGATGTAAGTGTTAGGTCATTGAGTGAGCGGAGAGCACAGGTTGGGCGGTAGACAGAGATGAGGGAGGAAATGTATGGAGGTGCGGCATTATGGAGAGCTTTGAGGGCCAATGAGGGTGTTGTAGTGCTTCCCCAGTGACGTGGGATGACTGTTCTAGTGGCCATGAGAAAGTGGCGTAGGAGGTTGCCGTTGACCTGGGATATCTTGCCCAGGATGAGGCAGAGTTGAGCCAGTTGGAAAGAGGGAACCAAGTGACGACCGCTGACGTTTGTGTATAGAGAGAACACAGAGGACCAAAAGGTCTGGACCTCCCTACACTCCCACCAGATGTGGAAGTAAGAGCCCATAGCCGATCCACAGCACAAGTATCAGAGACAGAAGGGTAGCTCTTGTTGAGGAGGTTTGGCCACCGGTCAGGATTTGAAATTTTTCTCCTGGGCACTACAGGTCAGCAGCAGTTTGTGTGTAAGCAGGAAGGAACAAGCCCAATCAGCAGGAGAAAGACGTAAGTCAAGGTCCACTTCCCAATGTCTGATGTAGGGGAAGAGTCCCAGGGTAACGGCCATCAGTAGAGTACTGTAAAGGAGCAAGAGGATACACGTCGGAGGCCCGGCCCAAAGGAGGACACTCTCCAGGGAAGTGGGAGTAGAAGAGAGCAAAGGCAGCAAGGAGAACGTGGAGGAAGGCAGTAAGTTGGTTGTATTCCAGCCAGGAAAGTGGGGTACCAGGAGAGGACACTTGCAGTTGACTGAGGAAGGTGAACGGTGTCAGCCCTGCATATTGCCCAGCCTAAAGTCATCGCTGGCAGACCAGCAAAGAAACCGGCTGGGTATCGGGCTTTTAGGCATTCATTTTATTAAAGTGAAGACTTGGCAAATGGAACACTATAAAGAGTTGAAAAGAATAAAAAATGTACATGTCCCTAAAAATAAAATGTATTAGAGTAAAATGGAGAACATGGTGATAGACCGACAGCCTATGTCTAATATAAGCAACACTGATGTAAGCTCTCAGTATAGGAGCGCGGCTTGGATTTACACGTGTAATTAGCCATATAAGAAATACCAATGTACTTAATCTAGATTATATGCTGTCACTAAATGATTGGTGTGATAATTGTGCAATTATTTTACTGTTTCTAATTGTGACTGGTGCAAGAGAGGTAAGGTAAAAATGAAAACCAATGCTACGGATATTATCAAAGATTAAGAAGGAACGTGCCATATATTCTTTATTTACATAGCACTATTGGTAATAAAACCGTTGATAAATTGGCATACATCTCCCTCACCCATTCACTAATATGAAAATAATAAATTAATATTTTTAAACATTTTTTATACTAGATCAAGATATGTATAGCTTATTTATATACCGTATATACTTGAGTATAAGCCGACCCGAATATAAGCCGAGGCCCCTAATTTTACCACAAAAAACTGGGAAAACTTATTGACTCGAGTATAAGCCGAAGGGGGAAATGCAGCAGCTACTGGAAAATTTCAAAAATTAAAATGGTCGGAGTGTTTGGGTGCAGTAGATACTGGGGAAGGGGAGGGGGTGTTTTGGATGTCTGTCTGCCCCTTCCCTGAGCTTGAGGACTGAGTTTTTTCTTCCCCCACTTGGAATTCAGTCTGGCTGAATATAGGGTATCTGCAGTGCTCCTATTAACCCCTTCCCGATGGAACAGGAGCACTGCAGATCCCCTATATTCAGTACACCAGGCACTTTCAGACACAGGGCACCTAATGTGTATGTGTGTCACAGTCATTTTCTACTTTTATATGTATTCTAGGGAAAGGAGGGATTTACAACTTTTTTTTTTTTTTTTAAATCTTCTTTTTTTTTTTTTCTTTGCACTGTTTTATGGGAGATTCTATACATTAATATTTTGGCTGGTCATAGACCCCCCCCCCCCCCTCCTCCTTAAAAAATAAAAAAAATAAAAAAATAATTTGCTGACTCGCGTATAAGCCGAGAGGAGCTTTTTCAGCACAAACACTGGGCTGAGAAGTTTGGCTTATACTCCAGTATATACGGTAGCTTATTTGAAAAGATTATTATTATTTTGCCATTTCACCTCGTTAGATGTTACTAGTTTTGTGGACGTTTTTGTTTTAAGGGCTGAACTTTTTCTTTGCTGAGCTAGCAATGTCATGTGTTTCATTTTTAATTACCACTATGGTAGTTTTATATGTTTTTGTTTTATTGAGGATAAATTACGCCAAACGTAAATCCAATCTCTCTCTCTCTCTCTCTCTCTCTCTCTCTGTATATATATATATATATATATGTGTATATATATATATATATATATATATATATATATATATATATATATAAATTTTTTCATTTATTTCAATTTGCAAATCAATATTGCATTAAAATTGGTTTTCTATTGTGTTCCGAATGTTAAGATATGTTTAGTCTTGGATGGAAAATAAACCTTCAACAGCAAATACAACTGTGTGCTTCTATCTGCCTACACATATTTCCCACTGATTTCCTTATTTGACTATATACTAACGTTATTGCTACTTTTTCATTAAAGGCTTATTGCCCTTTAACAGAGTAGCCGGGTATCTGACACACTGTTATCCTAAATCTCATTTACACCAAGGGGAAAGGATTTACTATCAAAAGAGATCAAAGTCTTGTGAAAGGAGGCCCCCCCTCCCTCCACAGGCCCCATAGCTATTGCCTACCATGTCTTCATGGTAGGTACTCCATTGAATATTGGTGAAGTAGCCTTGCATGCTCGACATTCTCCATTGACTACTAGAGGAGTTTCCAGTCAGACAAGTGTACTTGCACAGATGTTCTGACACAACCACCACTTTGTTCACAGCAGTTATAGCATCAGTCGGAATGAAAATAGGTGCAGGTCCTAGAGCTTGAACTTGCATCTATTGGCCATTTATGTCATATTGTGTGATATGATTCTGCAAATAATATTACTTCTCTACTGAATGTGCTAAGAGTTACAGGAAAGAACAGTAAAGGGAATACGATAGCCTGATATTTTATTTCAAGTGGCTGGTTGTCTACCTAACTAGTTGAACCAGTGTAAGAAGTGTATGAGAGGTCTTAGGAATCCCAATTATTGAGCACATAAAGGAAGGATATTGAAAGCACATTGTGGACTGCAGGTAAATAAATCCAACCTTTACATATGATATGTAAGTAAATGAAAAATCTTCTGGGTCCAATGGGGTCACCACTTTAGCATATTTGCACGTCTTATTCTCAGGGTGGTTCCTACATATTGTACATTTACCACAAGTTATTTTATAGAACTAAGTTCATCGGTTCTGTAAACAGATTGTAGTTCTTCATATCAATCCCTGTCCCTTGTGAACCTCAGACACACAAGGGTCCATTGCATGGAAGCCAATTGATTTATCAGTATGTTTCTGGAGTTTGCTTTGTTAAGTGTGTTTTGTTACCTATGGGCAGTCCCACCATGATCTGACCTGCCAAGCTAACAACACAACCCAAGAACTTGTTCTGCATCATTTAATAAGGATGATGGTTAAGGGGCCCATCTGCTCTAATGAGAATGAAATCCTTTCCTGAGGCTATTGACAAGCATAAGCAAAGACATTGAACAGTGTTTTGCACAACAAAGCCATAATTTTAAAGTCAGTCTTCATCCAAAAATGGAAAACTCAGTTTTGGCTCGAGAATAGATATAGCACCACCATCCAAACTGGACTAGTGCTCTGATCTTAGAAGCAATATCTTCCACGTAATACAGTCCAGGGGGATAGATGGTTGGGCCAATTATCCAAATCTAAGTCTTTCTTTACTTGTGGTTTTCTAACTTTCTTGATTCTTTAATTCCCATATTCTGTTAGGTTTCCTACAGTATGTTAATTTGTTAAAATTGGATCAGATTCCGTAATATGAAATGTCAATACCAGATACAGGTCATGGTCACCAAAGAATTTCTTTAGGAGACTTAAAGGATAAGTCATGTGTATGAAAATATAATCTGGGGCAACCGCTTTAAAAAATATACCCTGGGGCTTAATGCGTGAAATACAAATTTGAGTGCAGTTTATCCCATGGACCCACGTGGCAGAGAAGCCGCGGTTTCACTGCAGCATAAATGCCATGAAGAAAAACGCAACATTTTACAGTCACATTTTATAGTCTATCGAATCCCATTCAAAACTGCGGTAAAATATACACAGCAGATATGCTGCGAATTCCAAAACAGTCACGGTTTTGGAAATCGCAGCATGTTAATTATCTGTACGGAAATGCCTGCGGTTCCCATTATAGGTATAATTGAAGCAGAAAGTCTGCAGAGGAAACCTCCATGAATTCAGCACTAAAGACAGGTGAACTTCAGGTTTGTTTTGGCCTGAGTTTGGATGAAGTAAACCCCCACTTTGGACCAAACTTTTTTGAATAGAACCAGAAGGGAAATTATTATACTCTGGGGTCTCTTCAGTCATGTCCCACATTATCCTCTCCAAGTCCCATAGTGGCCTCCATACAGTATAGTGTCCCATAGTGGCCTCCATACAATATAGTGTCCCATAGTGGCCTCCATACAGTATAGTATCCAATAGTGGCCTCCATACAGTATAGTGTCCCATAGTGGGCCCTCTACATAATACAATGTCCTTAGTAGCCTTTATGGTGTTTGTTATGAATTTTCACCATCCGCTAACTATTATTATATTTTCGGGTCCCCTCAGACTATAATGAGTGAAGGCTCAGAGGAGTTGATCAAACGTCAAAACAGGGACCACACGGTGGCTCAGTGGTTAGTGATGCAGCCTTGTGGGGATGGAGTCCTTGGTTCAAATCCTGCCAAGGGCAAAAAACCATCTGCAAGGAGTTTCTATGTTCTCCCCGTGTTTGCATGGATTTCCATCCCATACTCCAAAGACATACTGATAGGGAAAAATGTACATTGTGAGCTCTATGTGGGCTCACAATCTACGTAAAACCTAAAAACAGTGTTACCTCTCCTGTTTCTATATAAAGGTTCTGAACGTAAAACTTTGTCGTTTCCAGATATAATTTACCGGAATGTCTAAACTGTTTTCGAGCGCCCTGTCACACACGTAATTCTCTCCTTTTTTAAGGGAAATATAAATTAGCCGTTTTGGGGGATCATGTGTATAAATAGTACCTTCTGCTTTTATGATTTACTTTCTGCATTGCAAAGATAATATCCTCTCAGGGAGTTACAGGCCGTATCAAAGATAAGCAGGATTTATTTACACACTGCTTTCTCCTATCCAGATTTATGTTACGCCGCAGAATGTTCAATGCGCTATCGAGTTCTTCATTCCTTACGGTTTCTGAGTCGCCCTGATGAATAATAAAGTCAAGGAATTATTTTTGCGAAAAAAAGAGACTTTCTCATTTTTTCCTGTTATATGTCAGAGCTTTCCTAACCAATATTCACATAATAGAAGACACATTTTATAATCTGTTTATTAAAATCTTCACTTCCATATAATGATGAGAAATAAACACGTCCTACAGCCGTCTCGCTTTCACAAGTCAGATTCTTGGGCTGAGAGGCATCATGACAATCCCGATATTACCCCCGCAACTCTAAAATAAGTATCCGCCCCAGCTATTCTCATACTGTACATACAGGACTAGGAGGAAGTGAACTCTTGTTTTCTGTAACAGATTTCTACACACATTTTTGTTTCAGAACATATCTGGAAAAACAGAACATGTCACTAAAAAAAGGACATTGTGTAAGACAGAGAGTTCATTCTCGAAATACTAGACGGTAGTGGTCTCAGGGGTGCTCACACTTTTTGAGCATGTGAGCTACTTTAGAAACTGACCAAGGGATAAGATCTACTCCCCACTTCTTGTGGGCGGGGGTGGGCAGGGCTGGGGCCAGGGCCTGTGAGCGGGGTGGAGCGGGAGAGCAGGAGACAGCTCTCCGGTGCCCTGACTGCGAACGAGTGCAAGGCCCCGGCCTGCCAGTGTCCGGAGATGATTCTCAGCCTGCGCTGTCAACAAGAAGACACCAATCCCGCGATCGACCCATACGTCCTTCGCGATCGACCGGTAGATAGTGATCGATGTATTGGGCACCACTGGCCTAGATGATCCAACAGGTGCAGGGCCCTGTGGTGGACTTGAAAGGGATCTTATATGATCATTGAAGAAATGTGAAGATAGTTGCTGCAAGTGAGGGAGAGCTGACGTGATATACAGCTGAGGGGTCCACAAAGACTGATCTGTAGTCCGCAAAGAAAAAAGATGTCTGCATTACATCAGTATCTTATCACTGCCTCCCAAGCATGGGCCAAAAGAGACAGGGATTAGCCCATAAAATGAAACCAGCTACAATGCCATGGCTGTCACCAGTCACCCTGACACCCTGGGAGTCTGCGACAGGAAAGGTGACCATTATGAAGGCTGAGTAGTGGAGGCAGCAGAGTAGCTGCCATTGCAGCAGGACTGATCAGCTGGAGACATCAACGTGTTCGATGAAAGAGAGAAGGAGACTCCCCTGGCTCAGTCCTGGTGGCAGAAGTTTACATTTTGTTTCCACTGTCAATCTATGTTAAGATAGATTCACACTACTGTTGTTAATGTCCATTGCGCTTATCTGTCACAGGATGAGAACAAAGGGCAATTAAATGACAGATGTTGATGGAGCAACTCCATCGAGAGTCTGTCTACATTCACCCCAATGTAAAAATATGATGAGCGCTTCTTCCGTCATATTTTTTACTTTTATGACAGATGAAAAGTCATGCATTTTCTTCCATTACAGACATAAAAAAACCCATAATGGAAGGAAGCATCCGTCAAAGCCAGGAGTGGCTCAATCAGAAAGGAAAAGTTTAAGAGCTTTCTATATACTGTATAATCATAAATCCATGCAAACACATGCAAACATACAAAGTCCTTGCAGATGTTTTTTTGCCCTTGGCGGGACTTGAACACCAGGACTTCAGCGCTGCAAGGCTGCAGTGCTAACCAGTGAGCCACCGTGTGGCGATAGATAGATAGAGACAGACAGACAGACACGGTGGCTCAGTGGTTATATATATGTCTCTCCTATTCCTTTTATAGCTATTCTTGACTTTGTCTTTAAAAAAAAAAAAACACAGAAGATCTGCAACAACAAAAGCTGCGTTTCCGCAACGTGGGGACTCAGCCTTGAGGCTGAGGCCCCCTTGAGGCTGAGGCTGTGGTTTATTGGCGCGGCTAGCCGCGACCTGACGGCATCCTGATCCTGATTAGGCCTGAATGAATGGGCCTAAACAGAAGCGTGTCTCGAGCCGCGGACACAATGGCTGACTCAACCATGGAATCCACGGCAAGATAGGTCATGTCACTTCTTTTTTCCACTACTAGTTAGGGCTCATTCACACGTCAGCACAGGGGAGGTTTTTGACAGTGGATTTCGCATCAAAAACCTCCCCTTTACAATGGTGGTCTATGCAGACCGCCAGGCTTCTGGCAAAGTGACATGCCCTTTCTTCAGTGCTTCCGCCTCCCGGCAGCACTCTCCTATGTCGGCTCAGGCGGGTTTTAATCAGAGAGAGACGCGGTGTCAAAACCCGCGCGGGCAGTTCACGTGTGAACTAGCCCTAGTGGGGAGGAGGGAGTGAGCAGCTCCCATTGAAATCATGGGAGCCATTTTTGCAGGCGGATTTTGAAGCAGGTTCCACGTCAAAATCTGCCGGAAAAACTCTGTGTGAATATACCCTTAGTGGGGACAGTCTTTTGTCTTGATCAGTTGCCCATGGATATGACCACAAATGCAGGGACTTTCTATGGTCTGGGATGTGTCAGATACCCAGCCATGATGTCCTTAATATGAACAGGTTAATTGGCAGGGACAATGGATGCATGAGAAGGTAACCTGGTCACAATAAGGAAACAATGGCTAGGTTTCTGACATTCGTTATATCCATTGATAGCCTATCGAGATTATCACCGCTAAGAGAAAACCTTTATAACTCTGCAAATATTTTAAATATTTTTATTTGCAAAAAATATTCGTGTGAAAACCCCTTGACTCTCGATTTTCAAGAAAAATAAAGTATGATGGTAGAGTGGTATAGTCACAGGGGTGGCGTGGGTGTTTCACTAAGTGATGGAGTCATGGCTATTACCCCACCCATTCATTTTTGATTGACAACCCCCTGGGTGTGACTTCAGTGAACCTATTGTTGGGGGGATGTTATTTAGGCTGAGGCCCCACATTATGGAAATGCAGCTTTTTTCATTGTTTTTTTTTTTTTTTTTTTTTCTTTAGCCAAAGCCAAGAATGGTTACAAAAGGAATGGGGGATATATAGAAAGTAGAGATGAGCGAGTAGTGTTTGATTGAGTGGGTGTTCGATCGAATACTACGGTATTCGAAATACTCGTACTCGATCGAACACTACTACCTGTTCGAAGTTTAAGGTTCGATGCAGAACCAGCGTTGATTGGCAGAATGCTATACATTCTGCCAATCAACGATGGTTCTTCTCTTACCTTTAGAAGTCTTCTCCGTGCAGTGTCCCCGCGGCGTCTTCCGGTTGGAATTCACTCTGCCAGGCATCGGGCCCGGGCAGAGCCGACTGCGCATGCCCGCACTACAAACGGCTGCGTTTCCGCAACGTGGGGTCTCAGCCTTAAAGAGGAATGGGCATGACAACAGCGATGACTGAGCCTCAGCTATACAGCTATTAAAATGTTTTGGGTTTTTTTGGAAACTGTGTAACTGAGGATTTTAACACTGGCATTGCACAAATTCTGTCTTCAAGCCCTACAGCACAATGTTGTTAGTTGAACATGAAACATCTGATGACAAGTTCCCTTTAATATTATGTATAATAATTTCTTATTTCAAGCACTTAATACTGGCAAGAATCTGGCACAATCAGATAATATTGATAATTATTTTTCTCTCTCTTCTGGTTTGCTACCGATTTAGATGAGAATTTCTCACTGTGTGATTTTCGTGTAACCACATCTCTGCAGGCGGATCCGTTCCTTTATTTATTACATGTAAATAAGGAAAGCAGAGCAAAAATAATAGTATAGCTGTCACCTGAGGCTCTCCCATAGATTTCCAAATAGTCTTATGTTAATAAGAAAATAAGCCCCCTTGTGAATGTAATATAACTTTATTGTGTTTGAGAATCCCTGCTATACTGTGTATTGAATTTCATGTGATTTCTGAGAAATAACACAACGTATTGAGGAGGCTGCAAAATGCAAATGTCCATTTTAGTGATTTGGATTAAAATGTTGGTGATCAGGAAATTTTCAGGTAAAGCTTTTTGACTTTGAACCCATTACAGTATTTCCGTCTCTGAGCACCGGTTACAATTTATAGATAGAAATAATGTGTAAATAGTTTACTATGTAAATACTTTGCAATAGTGATCATGGACTGTGCTGAGTTACTACCAACATGAAGGAGGCCATAAACTCCCCCATAAACATACACACTCGGTGTGACAGTAGTTAGCCTTCTGCTCTTTGGGTGGATGGTAGCCATACTGATCAGCTTGCTCTGGCTCTATGGTTTCATTCTTGTGGGTAAAACATGTTGAGATTTTATGTCAGCATCAATAACAACTAGAGATGTACGAACAGTAAAATGTTTCGAGATTCGATATTTGTTTCGAGTAGCCCCTCAATATTCGACTACTCAAATCGAATATCGAACCCTATTATAGTCTATGGGGGGGAAAATGCTCGTTTCAGGGGTAGGCAACATTCGATCAAATTATACTTACCAAGTCCACGAGTGAGGGTCAGGCTGGATCCTCCGAGAAGTCTTCTCCTTGCAGCGTCCCCGCGGCATTTCCAGCTCTGAATTCACTCTGCCAGGCATCGGGCCTGGGCAGAGCCGAGGAGAGCGTCGGAGGGCTGTATGAGACTTCATTAGCATACCGGTAAGTACCGGTATTTCTAAGGAACGGTGCGACGGAGACCACATCTAAAGGTAGGAGATGAATAGCCTTTCTTGAGGCTATTCCGACATGGTAATTAGAAAAAAAAGTTGCTTAAATGGTAGAATTCCTTTAAGGCTGAGACCCCACGTTGCGGAAACGCAGCTTTTTGTGTTGCAGTTTTTGTTGCGGTTTTTTGAGCCAAAGCCAGGAGTGGATTGAGCAGAAGATAGAAGTATAAGAACTTTCTATATATCCCTCATTCCTTTTGTAACCATTCTTGGCTTTGGCTAAAAAAAAAAAACACAACAAAAACTGCAACAAAAAAAGCTGTGTTTCTGCAATGTGGGGCCTCAGCCTGAATAACATCCCCCAACAATAGGCTCATTGAAGTCACACCCAGGGGGCTGTCAATCAAAAAGGAATGGGTGTGGTAATAGCCATGACTCCATCACTCAGTGAAACACCCATGCCACCCCTGTGACTGTACAACTCTACCATTATACTTTATTTTTCTTGAAAATTGGGAGTCAAGGGGTTTTCACACTAATATAATTATATATAAATTATTAGACAATTAAAAGTTAAATATTTTTTGCAAATAAAAATATTTAAAATATTTGCAGAGTTTGAAAGGTTTTCTCTTAGTGGTGACAATCTTGATAGGCTGTCAATGAATATAACAAATGTCAGAAACCTAGCCATGGTTTCCTTATTGTGACCAGTTTACCCTCTCATGCATCCATTGTCCCTGCCAATTAACCTGGTGCGCATGCCCGCACTACAAGCGGGCACTTCTAAAGGTAGGAGAAGAACCAGCGTTGATTGGCCGACTGTATAGCATTCGGCCAATCAATGCTGGTTCTGCATCAAACTTTTCCATTCGAATAGCGAGTGGTACTCGATCGAGTACGAGTATTTCTAATACCGTAGTATTCGATCGAATACCTACTCGATCGAATACTACTCGCTCACCTCTAATAACAACTTTATAGGTTCATTGTAATTGTTGGAGATTATAGGCTAATATACAGTGGCGTAACTAAGGTCTTGTAGGCTCCGATGCAATCTTTAGTCTGGGGCCCCCTACCTCTTCCCTAAAGAGAATTCTTGATAGTGATGGTTACTCTAATAAAGAGTTTAATCCACCTTAGTGTCGTTAGGGTAATCTGTGGGTCTCCTTGGCTTATGGGCCAGATGGAAGCTGCAATCTCAAAACTGATGCCAGTGCTTATGGGCCCCCTAAGGCTCCTGGGCCCCGGTGCAACTGCACCCTCTGCACCCCCTCAAGTTACACCCCTGTTAATATATCTACAGTACTTCATGTCTACTATATGTCAGGCATTCTGAACAGTGAATGGATTTGTTTTACATACTGTATTTAAAGGGATGTGAAATAAGAAAATGACCTATTATTAGATTTATATATATATATATATGTATATATATATATATATATATATATATATATATATATATATATATATATTAAAAATATTTTTAAACATTTTATCTTTTTTTTCCCTATTTTTTTTTATTTCATAATTTACTCTCATAGTTCATGCTAAAAATTAATCCTAAAATCTTGCAGTTACAGAGCCCTTAAATAGGTTGACACTTCCTGTTCTGGAGAAATCACTTTTCAACAGTCATGTCATTGTCTCCACAGGCAGGACTATAATTAAAAATGTCGTAACACCTTTGTTATAAAGCTGTAGGCAGATAATGCCACGGTCGATAGACAATGGTGATGGCCACGCTTCTTCTCCTCCTTGTACAGGGTTGCAGTGACCTTTGGACAGGTTACAGTGCAAGTCTAGGATAATTTCCATAGAAGTTGATAAGTCTCCAAATTAATGATTTGATACATCCATTCTGGCCAAAAACAGAAAATGGTTGTCAATTACCGGCAATAGTTATGACTACCGATCCTCCCGTCTCTTCCATACAAATTCACATTTGGCTGAAAGGCTCCTCTAGCAGAGGCTTATTTCCTCAAGAACAAGGACTGGGCAATGGAGCAATGCACAGGGCCCCATACACATAAGGTTTTACACAATGTATATTACCCGCTTATGGCATATCCCTGTACTACTGTTAACAGTGCATAGCAGAAGCTCCCTCAAAATAGTTGACCCCATAATTATGTTTTTAATTGAAATAAATAAAATCTAAATGTATTTTTGGTACCAAGATTTTACATTTCAGGCCTGGTTCACATCTGTGTTTGGTATTCAATTCGGGTAGTCCACATGAGGATCCTCCAAATGGAATACCGAATGCATTGACAAGTGGTGACCAATGAAAACACACGGACCCCATAGACTATAATGGGGTCCATGTGGTTTCCACTCGGTGTCCGCACGGGATATGCGGACAGAAATGTACTTCATGAACTACTTTCCTCTCTAGATAACACGTGCGGACACCATGCGGAAAACACACAAAATCCATTATAGTCTATGGGGTCCATGTGCTTTCATTGCTCACCGCTTGTCAATGCGTTCGGTATTTCGTTCAGGGGGTCCCCAAGCAGACTCCCCGAACTGAATACTGAATGCAGAGGTAAACCAGGTCTCACAGTTCGAGTCGGTTAAGAGTTAGTTTTACAGTTTTAAAATTCCGATTGCCTTTTAATGCCTTGTTGTCAGCTGTAACTTGTAGGAAACCATATAAATATTATCATCTCTGATAAATATTATTAATAGAGATGAGTGAACAGTAAAATGTTTGAGGTTCGATATTCGTTTCACGTAGCCCCTCAATATTCGACTACTCGTATCGAATATCGAACCCTATTATAGTCTATGAGGAGAAAATGCTCGTTTCAGGGGTAGGCAATGTTTGATCAAATTATACTTACCAAGTCCATGAGTGAGGGTCGGGCTGGATCCTCCGAGAAGTCTTCTCCTTGCAGCGTCCCCGTGGCGTCTTCCGGCTCTTCATTCACTCTGCCAGACATCGGGCCTGGGCAGAGCAGAATGCGCATGTCCGCACTATAAGCGGGCATGTGCAGTCGGTTCTGCCCAGGCCCAATGCCTGGCAGAGTGAATGCAGAGCCGGAAGACGCCGCGGGGAAGCTGCAAGGAGAAGACTTCTAAAGGTAAGAGAAGAACCAGCATTGATTGACTGACTGTATAGCATTCGGCCAATCAATGCTGGTTGTGCATCGAACTTTTACATTCGAACAGTGAGTGGTACTCGATCGAGTACGAGTATTTTGAATACCATAGTATTCGATCGAATACCTACTCGATCGAGTACTACTCGCTCATCTCTAATTATTAACGTCTCCCAATTTCTTGTTGCGCTGGAAGATCACAGATGAGCTGCGCACTATACATGATGTGTCATCTCCTCAGGAATCCACATGGAAAGCCTCCTGTCCTGTATAAGTAATGATGGAGGAATGTCACTGTGCATAGTCCATATATAAGATGAAAGGATATGAAAAGAAGACAAATACTAATTTCTACAAGCACCCCATACATATTCGTTCACATTCATTGACTATCACATAAGAACTGCATTAAATATTGTACATAGTCAGTAGGTCTATGGGGCAAATATTCTACACTAAAATCACTGTATCACTGAAATGGGTTGTCTGACCCTGACAGGTGATATAAAGAGATTAAGATTACCATCTAGAAGGCATAACCAAAATTTACATTGTAAGTACAACCTGAACTGTGGTGGACCAGGATGGTTCAGGCATTACATATATTCATTCATTTGAATCAACTGGCAAATATTGTTACATTTATCTCTATAGTAACGTCTTAACCTTAGGGGTTAAATACTCTGGATTTAGCACAATGGCTTCTATTAACACAAGGTCTTCTATATGAAACAATTGCCATATAAAAGAGAGATGAGCTTCTATAGCTTTGGTAGATGTTTATAAAGGGCCGCTATAGAGTTTAAGACGCGCCAATGTCAGATCGGTTATTTTTTTTATGTGCAGGTTATGGACAGATATACCAGATGGCCAGCTGTGAATTACATGTATAATAATCACTATTGCGAGGCTTAGGCCTGGTTTCACATCAGCCTTCGGTATTCTGCTTGGGGACCCCACGAATGGAATACCGAACGCATTGACAAGTGGTGAGCAAAGAAAGTACTTGGACCCCATAGACTATAATATATATTTCTCTTTCTTTTTCTTTCTCTCTTTATCTCTCTCTCCCACTTTCTCTCTCCGTCTCACTCTCTCTTCCTTTCAATCTCTCTCTCTCTCTTTCTCTTTCTTTTCCTCTATCTCTTTTCTTTCTTTCTTTCTTTCTTTCTTTCTTTCTTTCTTTCTTTCTTTCTTTCTTTCTTTCTTTCTTTCTTTCTTTCTTTCTTTCTTTCTTTCTTTCTTTCTCTTTCTTTCTCCCACTTTCTCTCTGTCTTACTCTTTCTCTTCCTTTCAATCTCTCTCTTTCTCTCTTTCTTTTCCTCTCTTTTCTTTCTCTATCTTTTTCTTTCTTTCTTTCTTTCTTTCTTTCTTTCTTTCTTTCTTTCTTTCTTTCTTTCTTTTTTTCTCTCTCCTTCTCTTTCTTTCTCTTTCTCTCTCTCTCTTTCTCTCCTTTTTTTATCTCTTTATTTGTTCAGACAGTAAAAATTATTTGGAGAACATCTGAGACTGTTAAATAATAAACTAATAAATGACATAAGAAGTCTCTCTCCTTCTCTTTATTTCTCTTTTTCTTTTTTTCGTTCTCTCTCTTTCTCTCTCTTTCTCTCTTTCTTTCTTTTTTTCTCTTTTTCTTTCTCTCTCTATCTCATTTTTCTTTTTCTTTCTCTTTCTCTCCCTTTTTCTTCTCTCTCTCTATTTGTTCATACATTAAAAATTATTTGGTGAACATCTGAGACTGTTGATAAATGACACAGGACGTTCCACCGCTACTTTCTGCACATGGACAGAGAACCACTGCAGTCAATCACAGGATTAGTGAGTTATCACCGTTGTCAGTGATATATATATAGTCGTTATATGTCCAACATCATAGCTGGAGTAGGAGGTACAGACCGACAGGGGGCCAGAGAGGTGTCCACACCAGTGCAGCGGAGGATTGGTAAGGTGAGTATGAGCATTTTATAACATGCTCAATTGTTTTCTATTTTTTTTTGGTTGGACAACTCCTCTTAATTTGCATCCCCTTTATATAGTGTACAGTATTTTTGTGTTACCAGGAGCAGGGCAATTATGACACGAGGAATAAAATTTCACAAATGCGTATTGTTCCATAATAGCCAGCTAAAGTCTAATTATAGATATTGCATTCATCTGTTCGCTTTTCTGTGGTTAAGTTCTTAATTGATTTGCATAGGTCGGTGAACCCTTAATTATTTCTAAAATGGTTCGTAATGGGAAAATTTGCAAGAGGAGCAGAATATACTCTGATGTTTATATTAAATCCATTGTGACATCAGGTGTATTCACTGAACAATAAATCACGGAACAGCAGAAGACCATGTCGTAAGAGCGTGAAAAGCTATTATTAGTCTACAAATGACAAAAAATGATTTACGAGCTCAGCTGTCACAGATGAAGAAAGGATATTAACTCATGTTTATCTGAAATGAAAAGTTTTATTCTAAATTAAAAAACGGTATAAATTGTCACATATTTAGATCAAAATTTGGGGAAATAGTATCTTTGTTTTGACCTTTTTTAATCAAAATTAGAAAAGCCCTTCTTTTTCGGAAGTTTCGCAGCTACAGATTCCAGAGAGGCAGTCACCCAGCTTTCAATAAAGTCAGATATGGTAAATCTGTGTGGTTATGGAGTAAATATGGGCTGGAGCTATATCCTATATGGCTCAAAAGAGTTGGCATTGAGAAAAAGTTTGGCTAACAGCTCCCATGGTGGTGCAACCCCAATCCCAACCTATATTACCAAGAACAAATATAGCTAATAGTGTGGCTGGATGGAAACTCCAATCATTTCACGAATAGGCTTATAGTATTTGTCCATGATTTCTGGGTTTAAATCCACATAAGATACTATACTCTGGATTCTACACATGTGTATAGTGTGTTCACAAGCCTATTCACATGCATTACAAAATTGGTAGGTAAATATACAGCTGCTATGCTATATTACTTATTTCAGATGGGAACTCCAGGAATTGGCTCCAATGGGTGACAGTGCCAATCCACTGAGGACCTGAAACACATCCATGGCAGAAGCCAATGTCTTCAAACTCAATCATTATATTCTACAACAACCAACATATACAGACGCAACCATGTATTCAGTATCAGCCAATCCAAATGGGCTACAACGTTTTACTCTACAAATTTGTTGTAAGAGAATCTTTAGGGTATGTTCACATGGCAGAAAATGGATTCTGCGTGTGAACATATCATGCGGCTAGCCACGACGGAATGCTGTGCAGTGCACCGGAAACCCATCACGACATTCCGATCCTAATTAGGCCTGAAGGAATGAGCCTAATCGGGAGGGAGTCTCACGCTGTGGAATCCACGGCAAGATAAGGCATCTCGTTTCTTTTTTCTGCTACAGGCTAGTGGAAAAAATAAGTGAGCGGCTCCAATTGACTTCATTTTGATGCGGATTCCACGTCAGAATCCGCTGCCAAAAAACTCAGTATGAACTAGCCCTTAAAGGGATTTTCTCCAGGTGATTCTAAGTTGAATGTATATTTGCAGGGTTTCTTTGGCACTATGTCAAAAAATAAAAACTGAGAAAATGTCAGCTTTGATACCTACCTGTACCCTCTTATGAAGATAAAGTAGATTTTTTCTCTAGGTATATGATTGTAAACAAAAATGGTAGTCACTGCTCTTCTTTAAGTAATAACCTTACCAAGTGAGCTTACTGCTGTTAGTGAGGTGAAGTTCGGGATGGGCTAACACTGAGAGGTGAAGTCAGGATGAATTGGAGACAGGGCTTAACCCTGTAGTTTTGGTTCAGACTGTGTATCAGCCTGATATAATGTTTTGGCAATGGAGAAGAGAGTTTGTGCTGCTCAATCTGCTTCTGGTATTAGTGCAGCTAATACACAGAAAGCACTGTGTTAAAGGGGTATTCCCATGTCGCATACTCACCAGTCTTCACTGCTGTAAAATCTTCTTTCTTCCTGGTTTCTTGCATCATTTGGTGGGCGGGGGTTCACATGCAACCTGCCGTTTAGCTCCACCCCCAAAATTAGCATGTAGCTCCGCCCACCCATATTGGACTATGAAGTACAGGCAGCAGCAACTCCATTCTGTGTTACATATAGAGACTGCCTGTCTCTGCCATAATGAACACAACTGAATTAGCTAGCCTGATAACTGGGAGAACAGAAGAAATGAAAGCAGCTCCTCTCCTCTATCTCATAGCAGGGAGCTAGGTCACGTGGTGCAGACACAGGAATAGCTAGATACACAGGCTCACTCCCTGCACTTAGCCCCTCCTCCCTCCCCCCTGAGAGCAGCAGATACATCACTTGACTTTTGAGCAGATAAGTCAGGGCTGTGGCCACAAAGAATTGAATAAAGTAAGATAGTGGACAAACAAAGCAGTTTTGCTGAAGCAGTGTATTTAGGAAAAGTCTTAAATCCACATTAACAAGCAGTATAGATAGAATCCTTGTGATGGGACAACCCCTTTAAGCTTCACTCCCGCTCCCTGTCCAGGTTTTATATAAAGAATATGTTTTGTTTTGTTTTCTCTAGCCTCCACTGTTCCTGTACAAGAAGTGCAGGTAGTTTTGGTGCCTGATGTGTTATTTAAGCTCTGTAATGTCAGAAGGGCGGTGTCAGGCAGGGGGTGTGATTCCGAGCTCCAATCAGAGGCAGCCAGTGTCAGAGCTTAGAATCACCCCCTAGTCTGATCACTGCTAACTGTACTAGAATCAGTAGAGCAGCTCCTATTAATTGATATAAAGAACTGGACTTGTTGGAGGAGGTGAAAGTCCTCTTTAAGTGATCCAACAGGCACTCAAGCTTGTTATATTCCAAGTTGCCCTCCATACAAGCTATCCTTCAAGCCAGACCATTCCCATTGCATGTAGGAAACAGGCTCTTATGTAGGGAGCTATTGCAGCCATAGGTAACGCATGCAACATCTGACGTCATTGAGTCTCACAATGGGAGAGCAACAAACAACTTAACCTGCGGTGCAAATCTTAGGTGCAACTTTGTTGTACCTCTAAGAAGTCTGCGTGCGATACAGCCTCCAGGAGACACTGCACCAGTTAAAGTGGCGTGAACATATAGCACAATATAAAGTAATTTTCTGATTATTATGTAAAAACATAACAAAAAAACACGAAAACATTCTCTGTGCCAATGGACTGTGCTGCCACCATAACTGCGTGTGCAATCAGGACAGGAATTTAACCTGTCCCATGCAACAAACCTAAAGTTCAAGGTGTGGGCCCACACCACCATGATACCTAAAGAAGAGTGGCGAGCCAAAGCTCAAGAGAGTCAATTAGTTTAATAAAAGGTAAAGAAAAGAGCTAAGGATGCCTGCGACAGAGTCCTGTACAAAGGAGGGGCGGGTATGAACTGAGCTTTGGGATCTTTTTAGCCGTTTTGAGTGACTTAAGCTTATAACTTGACTTTTCAGCAACAGAAAACGTAGTAGGTGGCACCACAGGACTCTTTATTACCTAATACTGCACATGCTGAGACCCGTTTAGGATGGAAAAACTATGTGACAGGTTCCCTTTCATTTTTCATACTTTTTTTTACCTAGGAGTGTTGCCTAACCAATACTTTACACACGTGGAATGATAGAATGTCTACATTATGTTATTGATGGCTGCAACTAGATGTCGGTGCAACACATCGGCTCATTCTCTTACATCTACTAAATCTGCATATCTTGAGATAACTTCTCTATGTCCTGTCTACAACACTAAAAGTGTATGTACCATATAATGGGTAGTCCAATGACCATAAATCTAGACCTTATGTAAGGTTTAAATATTAATTGTGTGCCCCTTTGTATCCTCTAATCCAGCAATTTATCCATGGATTCGAGCTTTTATCGTTGGAAGCCAGTTTTACAAAAAGATTCCTCCTCGTACCCTTCTGAAAGAACTCCTCTCCTTCCACCCAAGAAGAAAGGTCCAGTTTACAACTTGAACAAGCAACGGGTGGTGTATGCCAACAACACAAAATGGGAAGGCGACTGGAAGAGAGTATCCAGGTTTTACGCTGGAAACAAGATTCACACTACGAAATATACTCTCTTAACATTTCTACCAAAGAACCTCTTTGAACAGTTTTACAGGTAAAACCGTTTTGGAGAGTAAAATCCTAATACAGAAAGCACCTCAGTATTTTTTCGGTATAGTTACTGTAACAAAAGAAAAAAAAATTACTAATAGAGATAAACTGTAACTATGATTATAAAATAACATCTTACAGGTATTAAATAATCCTTAGGATGGGGGTAGCAACACGGTGACTCAGTGGTTAGCACTGCAACTCTGCAAGGAGTTTGTATGTTCTCCCTGTGTTTGCGTGGATGTCCTCCCATTCTAGCAAGACATACTTGAAATGGAAAAAAAAAAATCCTTAGGATGGGCTACCAATATTAGATTTGTTGGGGTCCAACACAGAGGACTGCTTCAGATTAAAAGCCTTGAAGCTCAGTCTCTGTACAAACTGTAGTGGCGACTTTAGGTACTGCAGAACTGCTCCAAAGATTTGGGGCAGTGCTGTAGTACCCAAAACGCCACTACACTTTATTTGGCAAGTAACTGGTGTGGCTCCTGGCATGTAAACAATACTTCAAGAACTACTTTCCTCTCCACATGACTCGTGCGGACACAGCATGGAAAACACATGGACCCCATTTTAGTCTATGGGGTCCATGTGCTTTCAATGCTCATCACTTGTCAATGCGTTTCAGTATTTTGTTCGGGGGGTCCCCATGCGGACTCCCCGAATGGAATACTGAACGCAGATGTAAACCAGGCCTAGTGTGTGAAGTCTTCTAAACAACCTCCCAGCAATCCCTTTATTTTATTGTAAATCAAAGAGGTCTTATTTGCTTTTTCCTTAGCCAAAATTCTTAGCAGAGCATTCATGGTCTAGTAACGCCATGTACCATCTGTTCCTAATAAGACATAGTACCCCTTTGAACCCATGTGCCAGCCAGTACCCTGCTCTGCACTGGTGAGAGAAGGCAACCTCAAAACAGCTGTCCGCAGATGGGTCCTGCTTCCTTTTGGAGAAGTGATTCTGGCTTGACTATTATTCCCAAATTATGCAATTAGGTTCTATGAAAACCATGCATTGATCTATAGCAAACTATCTTCCAAAAGGTGGCGCTAGAGCAAGTTCCTCTTTTACCCCAAGGAGGTCTTATTTACAAATTCCTTACCCTTCTTTTGTCAAAACATTCATTACTTAACCAGTTAGATTTATATTAAAGAAATTTGGAGGAGAATTGCCTTGGGAGGGTATAATGGCGGACCTGTTGTTGGCTCCTAGTTTTTCTTTTAAATCTAAGTTTAATTACACTTTGCCAATTTATCATCCCAGAGATTTGAGGCATTTATATTTACCAACGTCTATATTTATAAGGATATACACGTTCATTTTAAAGATCAGAACAGAAACATATTAGTCTTCATCCTACTAATCCATTTTTATGACTTGTGATTATAAAAATTCTTATATTTTCATGGAATTAGTGAAATTCAGTTTTACCAAGTGGTCTTTCTGGCAGAAAGGTTATTTGTTAGAAAAAATCTTCCAATTCCAAGGCTTTAATTCCTTAGTTTTATCAGTATAGATCCGGATTATCTGGAATTATGTTTCATGCATCTTCTGTTATTTTCTTGGCTGATCCCAGGAAGTCATTTGAACATATAATCTGGAATTGTGCGTTATCTGTCTGGTTTCTATATTTTTTTTTTTCTTATAAGAAAATATACTTTTAAACTGAAATATTATTAAATATATGATAGTTGACTGAAAAACTGTAAGTACACAGCGTGAACATATTCCTAGGAGTGAAAGACTTAAAGGGGTTTTCACATGTCAATGATCTGTACTGGTACCTTATGTAAATTGAAGCCTTTTCCTAAATATATTGCTTTAGAAATTCTGCTTTGTTTGCCTGCTATGTGCACATATTCTTCCCATTGTTTACACAGTGTTGCTATAACCACGAACCTGTGAGTTAGGAAAAGTGATATCACTCACTGCTCTTACTGATAGGACAATCGTTCAGTTAATTGCACTTTGCTGATAAAGCCCAATCTGTTATCTCTCTATGTAAACACACAGATAACACTGAGTCTATTCTGTACAAGCATCTGCATATTATCTGACCTGCATAAGTATTGTGTGTTCCATTCAGCCAGAGGGAGGAGGAGGAATGAAATACAGGAAGTGAGAAGCAGACACTGCAGACTTCCTGCTGCGACACTGAGATGGGAAAACCCCTTTAAGTTTATCAAGTTTCAACAAATTTGGCTGTATAAGCAAAACCTTTAACCCAAGTGTTTTGTTTTTTTTAACTCTGTATGTGCTGCAAATTGGGGGAAAACTGTATTTTAAAAATATACTCGTCTCCTCAGTCCCTCAATTTCCAGCAGCAGCTTCTATTTGCTGGTCCTGGCTGGTGCCGTCAATCACAGGTCTTGGTGGTGACCTGATCACAAACTGAATGGGATTGTCTGACCCCTGGTAGTGACATGCAAAAAATTTAGGTAAGGTGTGTGACCATTGCCATAAGGTAACACCGCCAATGAAAAGATCCATTGGTAATATTTCTGGATGAATCCATAGAATTGGCAAATGACTATCAATCTGTAATTCCCATAAGACTATATATATGATATACTGAGATTTCTTTTGATTAAATCCAGTTTTCTATACCCTTATTGGCGTAGTTAAAATCCATGTTGATGGCTTCATCTTTGTCTCACACAGATCTGCAAACCTCTACTTTCTTTTTCTTGCTATCTTGAACTGGATGCCTCAAGTTGAAGTGTTTCATAAGGAGATCACTATGGTGCCTCTTGTCATCGTGATGCTTGTAATTGCATTCAAAGATGGAGTGGAAGATTATAAACGATACCTCAATGACAGGAAGATCAATTTGATGAAAACTTATGTATATAACAAGTAAGGGAGACATTTACAAGTCATTATGCCTATGCTACTTACAGAATATTGATTTTCTTTATACTAAAAGACAAAGACTTTGTATCGTATCGTAGAGGCAGATTATGCAGTTACTATGGGGCTATTGGAAAGAACTGACTCAGCCATGGTTCACCCTTCCAATAGTGACAGCATCCTGTCCATTCTCTGATCAAATAAACAATTATCAGTTATAAGGTATTAAAGGAGTTGTCTATCTATACTATCTACCTATCTATACTGGTAACTTAGGTAAATTGAAGACTTTTCCTAAATATATTGCTTTAGAAATTCTGTTTTGTTCTCCTGCTATGTGACCCCTTATTCCTCCCATTGTTTACACAGTGTTGCCATAAGCATGGACCTATAGGACAATTGACGTCACTTACTCACTGCTCTTGCCGACAGGATAATGTTCACCTAATTGCAGTTTGCTGATAAAGCCTGGTCTGTTATCTCTCTATGTAAACACACAGATAACACTGAGTCCATTCTGTCCAAGCATCTGCATATTATTTGATCTGTATAAGTGTTCTGTGTCCCCTTCAGCAAGAGGGAGGAGGGGCAGAGAAATACAGGAAGTGAGAAGCAGACACTAAAGGCAGCATGCTGAGACACTGGATGGGAAAACCCTTTTAAAGGGGTTGTCCAGGATGACCTGTTTTTGGTAAGGAGACCAGGGAAGGTGAAAAAACTAAAACATATTTATTTGTTCCTGATGCTCTGGTGTCTCCCACCATGGTCCAGTCCTGTAGCTCCTTGGGTCTTGCTTTGGTAGCCACATGTGGTCTAAGGAACATCACAGGGAACGTATGTGAGTGACGTTCCGGTTCCTTTACTTAGGCCACTGAGGCTGCTGATTTGCCTCAGTGGTCACACCAAAACATGACCCCTGGAGCAACAGAACTGGACCATGGTGGGATACACCTTAGCATCATGGACAGGGATGTTTTTGAGGTTTTTTTAACCTTCCCTGGCCTCCTTGCCAAAAACTGGTTATCCTGGACAACCCATGTAACTATTGTTACTATATCCAAAGGAATATGTTCCTTAAAATAAAGAAACCATGAGGACTTAGTAAGGCCAATAGAATATAGCAACTATCTGACCAGAGCAGATGACGGAAAGTGCCATATACATGTTTCTTTAAACGTTGTAAGGTCGCGTTGGACCTTTAATATGTCCATGTATCTTCTGTAGACAGAGCAGTGGGTCAGGGCTTCTGCCACAAATGGTTACAGGTTTGACCTTCGGATTATGAGAAAACAGATTGTCTCGGTCATATATAAAGACAATATAAGAACACGAAGATAGTAACAAAGATGTAACTGCTGAAATGTACTTTTCTCTGTATTTGGTAGAATTAGCATTACTTTAAGAAACTAATATGTTATCTTTTACTATTTGTGATGATTGACAGCAATAGAAGTAACTTGATCTTTTGCTGAAGTGTATTATAGAAACCAGAATGAACATAAAATGTCATTAAATCTCCTCGGGCTATTCATTAACCTGTGCAGGGAATGTGATATTTTAGAAATAACAATTGCTACTTAAAATGCAGGAAGGTGAACGTTTCCCAGCAGTGAGAGTGTCTGTCTGTTTTTTCAGATTTTATCCCTGCGTATGTTTCTCAAACCTTCTCCATATGGTTGTCAAGTTGTGTTCTAGCTGTCTCTTGCTTCATACCAGTTGTTTTTGTTTGCTGGGATCCAAATGACGGGGATCCGGGTGACAATAAAATGAACTGCAAACGTTTTGTACTTGAGTATTGGTTATTCTAGCCAGGCCGACAAATAAAGCTGAGTTTATTCTACGTGCGGTAAACCAATTATCCTCATTTATCCTATATTCACATTGTAAATGGGGTGATAATATATAGGTACAGCAGAAGTCATGGTCCACTCGCTTTAGGTTGTCTCAGCGGCAGCTCTCTCTTGTGTCAATGTGACACTAAAATCGTGATTTGTGAAAATCTGCATAAATGATATGTCTTGTGTTTGTTATAATTCTATGCTTTTTGTTCAGGTTTAATCATTTTCTACTTAACCCCTTCCTGCCGCGGACATGTTTCATTTTTGAGTCCCCTCTTTCCAAACCTCATAACTTTTCTATTTTTTCGCTCTCAGAGCCATATGAGGTCATAGGGAGCCTTCACACTGAGTTTACGCTCGCTCATTCTGAACGTAAAGTCGTTCAGAGTGAGCGGCGTAAAAAACAGATCCCATTGATTTCTAGGGGTGCCGGCATACACGCGCTCCCCATTGAAATCAATGGGAGGCTTTTTTACCTATTGCTTTCAATGTGATACTCGCGTATGTCAGCAACCATTTAAGTCAATGGGATCTGTTTTTTACGCCGCTCACTCTGAACGAGTTTACGTTAAACTCTGTGTGAAGGCTCCCTTATTGTTTGCAGGACAAATATTTCTTCATGATGCTGCCATTAATTATTCTGTACAATGTACTGGGAAGCTGGAGAAAAATGCAAAATGGGGTGGATTTGACGAAAAAGTGAATTTGTGCGACTTTCTTACGGGATTCATTTTTACGGCGTTCACTGTGCAGCCAAAATGACGTGATCTGTATTCTATGTTTCGGTATGATTCTCGGGATACCAAATTTATATGGTTTTATTTACATTTTAACCCTTTAAAAAAAATCCAAAACCAGGCCAAATTTTTATTTTTTTCTAAAAGTCGCCATATTCTGACACCCGCAAATTTTTTAAACTTCTGTTTATGGGGATGCATAGGGCATCTTTTTTTTTTTTTTTTTGCGGGGCCGGGTGTGCTTTTTAGTTATATCATTTTGGGGAAGGTCTATTGCTTTGATCACTTTTTACTCAAATTTTTATCAGAGGCAAAACAGTGAAAAAATGGTGGCTTGGCACTTTTGACTTTTTTTCCCGCTATGGTGTTTACCATACAGGAGAAATATTTTAAAGATTTGTAGAGCGGGTGAATTCGGACACAGGGATACCTAATGTGTATGTGTTTCACAGTATTTAAGTACTTTTATATGTGTTCTAATGAAAGGGGGTGAGTTTAGTTTTTAATACTTTTAAAAAAAAATTCACTATTTTTTTTTTTTTTTTTTTGCATATCTTAGACCCCCCTAGGGGTCTTTAACCCCAAGGAGTCTGATCGTT
This sequence comes from Leptodactylus fuscus, assembly GCF_031893055.1. Taxonomy (NCBI): domain Eukaryota; kingdom Metazoa; phylum Chordata; class Amphibia; order Anura; family Leptodactylidae; genus Leptodactylus; species Leptodactylus fuscus. The sequence goes on along the minus strand of NC_134269.1, from coordinate 196,284,351 downwards.
AATGCAATAGTCAATAGCATTACAATACTACTGCATTGCAAAAATCCAGCATTTCTATTGCAGGCTACATAGAGTAGCTTGCAGTAGAAAGTATAGAATGACAGGCTGGAGATCCTTCACAAGGCTCCTGGCTGTCATAGAAATGGGACGCAGGACGCTTACTCCAGGTGCCTGCGATCCCGGGGAAAATTATGCTTCGGTCGACTTAACTGGCACCGATCGCGGACATTAGCGCCGGATGTCTACTGTATAAAACAGCAACCACCTGGGGGACATGGCAGCCACCCGGCTTCCGGGCAGCCGACTTCTCTAAACAACCAGGAGTATTTTCCAGGAGTAAAAAAAAAAAAAAAACCTCTCAGAAATACTCCTTCAAAAGTTAGGAAACCCCATTTTACAACAAAAACATATGCAAATTTGTAATCCTTAGGGCAGATTTATAAAAAAAAATTGTCTAGTCGCTCTTACCAACCAATCAAAAAAGAGCTTTTATTTTTTTGAAAATACTCAATAACAATCTAATTAAGTAGCCTAATGTAAAAAAAATAAAAATAAAAACAATTCAATATATGTGGTTATAGATTCACATATGAAAGCTATAAGTTAAAAATAGTCATCACTTACACAAATAGTAATCGTCAACCTTTGTACTTACACTAAGGCGTAGGTAATAGATAGCAGTATTGGTACAACATTTATCTACATGTCGATGGTGATTGTTTTATAGTTGTGTGACTACTTTTCTAGTGTCCATCATCATCATCATCATCTGGTTCTTATGTTTTTTTTCTCCTCTTTATCCACTTATGGTTACTCTTTAACTAAGGATCAATCTCTAACATCGAATTTCCAATGTGCTAGGATACTAGGAAGTTGTGACCACTGTTGTAAGAGCACTGCTTATTTATGGCATGAGTCTGGTTGTTATATTGACTATTGGGTTTTGTTTGGTATGGTTGATCATCTGTGTTGGTGTCAGGATCTATATACACTCACCGGCCACTTTATTAGGTACACCTGTCCAACTGCTCGTTAACACTTCATTTCTAATCAGCCAATCACATGGCGGCAACTCAGTGCATTTAGGCATGTAGACATGGTCAAGACAATCTCCTGCAGTTCAAACCGAGCATCAGTATGGGGAAGAAAGGTGATTTGAGTGCCTTTGAACATGGCATGGTTGTTGGTGCCAGAAGGGCTGGTCTGAGTATTTCAGAAACTGCTGATCTACTGGGATTTTCACACACAACCATCTCTAGGGTTTACAGAGAATGGTCCGAAAAAGAAAAAACATCCAGTGAGCGGCAGTTCTGTGGGTGGAAATGCGTTGTTGATGCCAGAGGTCAGAGGAGAATGGCCAGACTGGTTCGAGCTGATAGAAAGGCAACAGTGACTCAAATAGCCACCCGTTACAACCAAGGTAGCCAGAAGAGCATCTCTGAACGCACAATACGTCGAACTTTGAGGCAGATGGGCTACAGCAGCAGAAGACTACACCGGGTGCCACTCCTTTCAGCTAAGAACAGAAAACTGAGGCTACAATTTGCACAAGCTCATCGAAATTGGACAATTGAAGATTGGAAAAACGTTGCCTGGTCTGATGAGTCTCGATTTCTGCTGCGACATTCGGATGGTAGGGTCAGAATTTGGCGTCAACAACATGAAAGCATGGATCCATCCTGCCTTGTATCAACGGTTCAGGCTGGTGGTGGTGGTGTCATGGTGTGGGGAATATTTTCTTGGCACTCTTTGGGCCCCTTGGTACCAATTGAGCATCGTTGCAACGCCAAAGCCTACCTGAGTATTGTTGCTGACCATGTCCATCCCTTTATGACCACAATGTACCCAACATCTGATGGCTACTTTCAGCAGGATAATGCAATGCCATGTCATAAAGCTGGAATCATCTCAGACTGGTTTCTTGAACATGACAATGAGTTCACTGTACTCCAATGGCCTCCACAGTCACCAGATCTCAATCCAATAGAGCATCTTTGGGATGTGGTGGAACGGGAGATTCGCATCATGGATGTGCAGCCGACAAATCTGCGGCAACTGTGTGATGCCATCATGTCAATATGGACCAAAATCTCTGAGGAATGCTTCCAGCACCTTGTTGAATCTATGCCACGAAGAATTGAGGCAGTTCTGAAGGCAAAAGGGGGTCCAACCCGTTACTAGCATGGTGTACCTAATAAAGTGGCCGGTGAGTGTATATACAGTATATAAAATTGCTGTGACTATGAGGTCTTTCCGGGGTCTGTAAGGGCTGACTGCTGGCTTCAATCCTCACTGGTTTTCGTGGTTTCCAGCTAGGATTCTTGGCCCAGTTTGAAAGGAGAGTTTAGTTGGAGTAGTACGGCTTCTGGAGCTGAATTGGAAGTGGTGTGAGTTGGGTTATGTGTGAGAACCTGTTTTCCCTCAAACATTCCTACTCTACCCCTGTGTTAGTGAGTTTCTGTTTTGGGTTTCAGGTTTGTTTTGCCCCTGTCCTGTGATACCCTTTCCTCACTACTCCACTCCTCCTCCCCTCAATTCTTGTTGCGTATTTAGTGGTCATGCTGCACCTGTTAGTTCTCCAGCATGTCCCATCCTAGCTTGTACTGTTTGTTGCTGCACTTGTCCTTTTGCTAGGGGGTGACCGCCTTTATTTTTCAGTCCCTAGCCTCTTTCAGCTCTCATCCAACCTGTCTGTACGTCTTCGCGTTTTGAGAGCCAGTAGTTGTCAGGGCTGAGCTTAGCTCGGGAACAGCTGACCAACACCCTCAGGCAGGAACTAGTTAGCTGACGCAGCACTAGAGACAGCTTTCCTACCCCATTTCCTAATAGTGCAAGCATCATTCAGTACCACGGTTGATGGGCATCTACATAACCGTGACAATTGGGTCCTCTGGCTATCTTGTGCCATATAGAATAGTTGTATATTTTATGTGGCAGAGGGACCTTAGGGATCCCCTCAGGTCCTGGGCTGGAAGCAACTGCTACTGTTGCAACCTCTATAACTAACCTAACACTGTAATGACTTATTTTACACCTTACGGTGAATGCATTAAAAAAAAAAAAAACTAAATCCAAAAATCAGTGGTCATTTTTTACAACCTTGTCCTCATAAATATATAATATAATAGAAGTTATACAATCCTACTAATAGTATAAATATGAAAGTTTGTGTGTTTGTTACTCAATCATGCAAAAACGGCTGAACGGATTTGGATGAAATTTGGCAAGTAGATAGTTTGTAACCTGGATTAACACATAGGCTACTTTTTATCCCAGTAAATGACATGGTTTCACGAGTGTTATGAATTTATGTTCACATACTATATTAAACTATTCTTGCCAGCAGGACCAATCAGCTAATTGTAGTTTGCTGATAAAGCCAGGTCTGTCTAAGTAAATGCACAGATAACACTGAGTCCATTGTGTACAAACATTTGTGTATTATCTGATCTGCTCCAGTGCTGAGACACTGACATGTGAAAACTCCTTTAATCCAACTTGGCAGTTTGCCAATTTTAAACATGCCGGGAAAAAAAAAAAATCTAGTTTGTTGCAAAATTCTAAAACAAAGAGAGCTATGAAGGTAGCCAGAAGTCAACAGAGTTCTCCTCAAATGGAGCTGAGAAGGATTGAGCAAGCTAGGCATCAAACAGCTCTTAGAGCAGCCAAAACACCGGAGCAGGCGGATCATCAACACTCATTATATGACATCCCAGTGAGCTGCTGAGATGCTGGAACAATCACGGGCATGGCGTGAGGAACGAGTTCAGTGGCATGCCAGCTTGACAGCTGACGAAACATGGGAGCAGGCGGATCATCAACACCAACAACACACTCATTATATAGTGTCCCAGCCAGCTGCTGAAATGCCGGACCAATTACAGGCACGATGTGAGGAACAAGTTCAGCAGCTGGACAGCATGTGAGCTGCCGAAACGCCAGAGCAGGAGGATCATCCTGAATGTAGGTGGATCATCGACATCAACAACACAGAGATGAAGTCGCAGGCAGAGGCTAGTACATCATATATCCTTCAAGAAGATGCCTTCAAAAATATAACTCTTCTTGTAAATGCAAGCCCCCATACAGCTACATTGATGAGTAGGTCATAGGTGAGTATGACTTTATTTTGTTTCACCGCCACCCTGGCCATCCCTGAGTTTCCTAGAAATTCCCTTTAAGAGGATGAAATAAGTCCAAGCAGGAAGGGAAGGCTTTGTTAAAGAGATTCTGTTTTAAAATATGCTTATTTTGGCTATAAATATGGATAATAGCGTAAGTTAGTTCCTGCCAAGGCTCCTTGTCCTGTCTCTGCCTTTAGTTAAGTGCCTCTTCTTCCCTGAGCTGAAGATATGAGTAATGTGATTAATATTCAGGCAGACAGCTTAGATCTTATCAATGGCTTCACTGGGGCTTCCTCACATCGCACAGAACTAGAAGACTGCGCAGAGAAAAACAATTACAGAAGACCTTTGATTAAAAGACAGCGGCGTGTTCTATAACGGCATTTTATCATAGGCATTTTATTATATCTCTTTTATACTCTTATGATATATATATATTTATATATATATATATATATATATATATATATATATATGTATTTATAGTGTGTGTCTATATGTGTGTATATTTATAATATATGATGGGGCCCCGTGGCGAACTTTTGACATGCCCCTCCAACCGATGTCAAAGACCTCGACCACCCCACCACTCTATCATACCCCATAGTGGTCCCAGTGCACAATATTATGCCCCATAGTGGCCCCTGCACACAGTATTATGCCCCATAGTGACCCCTGCACACAGTATTATACTCCATAGTGGCCCCTGCACACAGTATTATGCTCCATTGTGGACACTCATGAACAATTTTCAGACCCCTGAGTATAATAATCAGAGACCCAGAGGGGATAAAAACATAAAAAAATTACTATTACTTGCCTATCCCCAGCTCCGCTGCACTCTCCGCCGCTGTCAGCTATCTTCAATGACATCCAGGACGTCATGTGACCGGGGGCCCTGCAAATGGATGCAAGCCTACTTGGAGAGGTAAGTAACACTGCTTTTTATGTTCCGTTACCTCTCCTGGGCCTCCGATCATTATACTCGGGGGGTCTAAAAAGACCCCCGAGTATAATAGTGCTTGTGGGGCCCGTGGCGTCACTTACCGATCCCGGCCCCTGCCAGGATCGGTAAGTAAGTAGGGCCCGTTACTGGCTGGAGTTACTTATGTAGATTGTGAGCCTCATATGTACATTTTTCCTTGTGTGGAAAAATGTGCATATGGGGCTCACAATCTATATTTAAAGAGGACCTTTCACCATATCTGGGCACATGCAGTGTTATATACTGCCAGAAAGCTGACAGTGCGCTGAATTCAGCTCACTGTCGGCTTTCCCGATCTGTGTCCGGTGTGAAGAGCTTACGGTCCGGTACTGTAGCTCTTCTATGGTCAGAGGGGCGTTTCTGACCATTAGCCAGAGACGTCCTTCTGCCTCGCGGAGCCTATCGCGCTGTACTGTGTGAGCGGGGAGGAACGCCCCCTCCCTCTGCTCACACTGCTCGTCCATAGACGAGTATTATCAGGAGAGGGAGGGGACGTTCCTCCCCGCTCCACAGCACAGCACGATAGGCGCCGCGAGGCAGAAGGACGTCTCTGGCTAATGGTCAGAAACGCCCTTCTGACCATAGAAGAGCTACGGTACCGGACCGTAAGCTCTTCACACCGGGCACAGATCGGGAAAGCCGACAGTGTGCTGAACTCAGTGCACTGTCAGCTTTCCGGCAGTATATAACACTGCATGTGCCCGGATATGGTGAAAGGTCCTCTTTAAAAAAAAAATCTTGTGGGCCCAGGTACAAACCTGGATCATGGTCCGCTAGCCCTCCCTATAGTGTATTCTTGGTAGCGATGGTTATGGGTGCTGCGGCTGTAACTCAGATACTTGAAAGAGATACAACCACAGTTCCCACAACTGAGATTATCAAGAATACGGTGAGTGGTGCCCAGCTTGAAAACACAGATGCGTACTCTGGGAAACATCTGATCTGCAGTGGTCCTAACAATGTAATATATCAGTGCGGATCCAACACCCAGGTCCTTGCTTATCAACTGTTTGAAGGTACTGTGGTGCTTTTGTGAGCACTGTAATGTCTTTGCTATTTACATTGCACAGTATCGGTTTGATAATGACCGTGCAATGTAATTACAACCTCTAATAATAGTGTATGGTGGCTATAAAACAGATTTCCTCTGACCTCATGGTAGGTGATTAAAATAACAAACACTTATAACTCACCTTGCCTCACCTCTCTGGGCATCCTCGCTCCATCAGCTCTCTCCAGCTCCCTCTTCAGTCTTCTGTCTATGAGGTCAAACGCCCCAGAGGACCCTGCTGTGATTAGGCCTCAATGGTCACATGTAGCACGCTGATGTCATTAGGCCGATATGCTCCACATCAGTGGTAACTACCGGGGTAGTAGCGGTAGCAGCTGCTACAAGGCCCGGGATATTAGGGGCCCAGTGACACCCGCTACTGCTGCGTGTTTTTTTTTCTTAATAGGCCATTACCGGCTAGAGTTACTACAGCCAGTAACGGGCCCTATTTACTTACCGCTCCTGGCAGTGGCCCAGATTGGTAAATGACCCTGAGGACCCCACAAACACTATTATTATACTCGGGGGTCTTTTCAGAGAGGCCTGGGAGAGGTAAGGGAACATAAAAAACAGCGTTACTTACCTCTGCACTCCAGACAAGTTTTGGGCCTAGTTGTGTGACAGCCCTGACGTCACATGACCGGGGCCTGCGTCCTGGGCCATGTGACGTCCGCATGTCATTGAAGATGGCCAACACCACCGAAGACTGCAGCAGAGCCAGGGATAGGTAAGTAACAGTGTTTTTTTATGTTGGTTTCCCCTTTCGGTTTCCGATTATTATACTCAAGGGTCTGAAAAGACCCCAGGGTATAATGGTTGTTTATAAGTGTCCATAGTGGAGCATAATACAGTGTGCAGGGGCCATTATGGGGCATAATACCGTGTGCAGGGTCTACTATGGGGCATAATACTATGTGTAGTGGCCACTATGGGGCATAATACTGTGCGCAGGGGCCTCTATGGGGCATAATACAATGTGCAGGGGCCACTATGGGGCATAATACCGTGTGCAGGGTCTACTATGGGGCATAATACTATGTGAAGTGGCCACTATGGGGCATAATACTGTGCGCAGGGGACACTATGGGGGATAATACTGTGTGCAGGGGCCACTATGGGGCATAATACTGTGTGCAGGGGCCACTATGGGGCATAATACAGTGTGCAAGGGCCACTATGGGGCATAATACTGTGTGTCAGGGCCACTATGGGGCATAATACTTTGTGCTGGGGCCACTAAAGGGCATAATACTGTGTGCAGGGGCCACTATGGGGCATAATAAAGAGCGCAGGAATGCGGTGGGGTCGTGGGTAGATCGAGGTCATCGGTGTCATTCGGAAGGGGGGCCATGTCCAAAGTTCGCCACAGAGCCCCACCATTCCTAGTTAAGCCACTGTTCCACATGACCTCAATCACATGCCAGAATAGTCTAATAGTGTATGGTGGGGATCTTTAGAAGCCCAGGAGAGGAGAGTATAAGCATTTGTTACTTTTATTCACCACCTCTGGGCAGGCTACTAATGGAAATGGACCCGACATCATGTATAAACATCACATAAAGCCAGGCCAGTTTCCATTAAGGAAATGTATAGCGGTCAGGGAAAGAAGCTTCCACCAACCACTGTCATAGTGCCTCGGGCCCCATCCCCCTCCGTTACGAATAGACGGTAGAGTATATTGTATAGCACTCCATATTTCTCACAGGGCCTCAAATTAATGTATTGAAAACTCCGGTTTGTAAGTATTTGGCTTAGGGAACCACAGATCCTTGTAATAATCTGGACCATGAGCTAAAGCGCTAAAATAAACAAATGTAAGAGTGTAATGATATAAAGTGCAGGGTATTATATGGTGTCATTATAAATCATTTATCCTGCAAAAAATAACCCGTCATATGGTGTTATAGGAGAAAAAAATAAAATGGATTATGGATTTGGGGAGTAAAAAAAAAAAAAAATTAAAAAAACACTGTACTTAAATGTAATCTGTTCCCAAAAATCCTATTGGTCTATAGTTTTGTTTTTTTTTTTCGTTTTTTTTTTAAACTAAGTTTGTGTGAGACATTTTGTAAGAATGTTTGATGATTTTATTTTTAATTTTCCATGTAACTATGTATGTCTTTTATTTAAGTACAACGTCCTACAATTTTCACTCCATCCACTAAGCCTAATAACTAGAGATGAGCGAGTACTGTTCGGATCAGCCGATCCGAACAGTACTCGCTCATCTCTATTAATAACCTTACACTTTCTAATTGTATAAGGGTTTTCCTTGAAGCAGTGACCTCATATACCAAAAAATAATTTTAGGCTTTTTTTTTTTTTTTTTATACTTGTACATGTCATACGTTAGTCTTCCCTTCGGCATCATTACTTGAGTAAATTTTTCTTGCCCGTTTATGACCGTGACTAACCCACTTGCTTTGCGACCATGACTAACCATGTTTAACCCACTTACTTGAAAAAAAAAAAAAAAAAAAAAGTTTTAGGCATGTGATGAGCAAAATGTGTGCACAGCATACAGTAAGACCAGATTAGTAGGCATTAAGATACTTATCATCTTAAGATTCTGAATTGTATCAAGGTGTTAATTAGGGCTCTCATGACTGTCTCAGAATATGAAGCCCAGTTATCTAGGATGAGGTGCACCATATCTTTGTGTTGCTCTCTATAAACATACAGAGATGATGGCCCAGAATAATATAGATAAGCAATGTCGGCCTCTCCCTCTTGCTCAGAATGAAACTTCATGCTGAGAGACGAAACAGAAAGGAAAGGATTCCTGATCTGCACAATGTTAATGGCTGGCCTGCTTAGACATTATTGAGCTAACCCCCTGATTTTTATTTTTAGAAAAGTTAAGTGGGATACCCTGCTCATTTTAGCTCCTGCTCTGCTCCAGGTTAGAGGTTAGCAGAAGATGAGGGGTTGTCTGATGGTCCAATATATTGTAGTGTTGATATTGGTGAGAGGTGTAATGGTGTATTGCTGGTGTAATGGTGGGACTAAAAGAGGTTGTCCGGGCTAAACGATATTTTGTAATTAGGCCAGGGAAGGTGAAAAAAACATTTGGTGTCCACCCAGTTTGGTCCAGTCTAGTCAGCTGCCTTCTTACTGATACATTTCTTGACGGCTGTGTCGTCCCGGTTCACTTCTTGATTGGCCTCCACTGTCACGTGTGTAAGTTCTTATCCCGGAAGAAAACAACGGAGAAGCAGGACCAGACTCGCGGGGAGGGAGTACTGGGGACAGGTATGTTTTTTTATTTATATATTTCCCCTCCCCGGTCTGACTAATAGATAAAATTTTAGTACTGACAACCCATTTAAAAAATTGGTCTTAATATTACGTAATTTGAGGACTTTTGTCAATTTTTGAAATATGTGGTACAACCCATTTAAAGTTAACTTGTCACCTTAATTTCTCCACCTCATCGATCACTTGTCCACAGGTATCTTTTAAACATACTCTGCAAACCTCTCTAAACCACCTCTCCGTGCTGCCTGGTGCTGGTATAGTTTTTACCTGAACATTTCCCATGTCGGTGAAACATTGAATCCACGATTGCATTCTTTTTGTAAGTTTTTACCTAAATATATTCAGTAACTTAGACCTGGTTCACATCTACTTTTGGTATGCCGCTCGGGGAGTCCGCTTGGGGTTCCCCAAACGGAATACCAAATGCGTTGAAAAGTGGTGAGTAATGAAATCACACATACCCCATAGATTATAATGGGGTCCGTGTGTTTTCTGCACGGTGTCCGCACGAATCATACGGAGAGAAAAGTGCTGCAACACAGTAATGACTCTGTACGTTACGGCTCTCTTCTGATCAGGGACCACTCTTTATTCTGACTTTGGTTCCTGCAGGTTCATCTCATTTACCATAAGGTACCCACTTTCATAGGTGGTGGCAGTTAGGCTTGCCCCATTCTTCCCATCATTTGTATCTGCCATGGGACCTGAACGAAGGAGAGCCCACCCGCTAAACCAGTGGTAACTGGTGGACACCCACAGACCCCATAGACTATGATGGGGCCTCCAGTTTTATATCGAAACCATTTATATGGAGACGTCCATGCAGGACTTGATTTTCAGCGGAATCTGTGACAAAGTCTCTTATAGAAACTCCTATGCAGATGTGAATAAAGTCTTACCAAACCCTAAACAACAGTGTTAAAAAACAAATAAACAAAAATATTTTTCATTACGATCTGAATATTTTTGGTTTTTGTTTCCAGATTTTTGTTTTCAGTTTCTGTATAAAGTCATGTACTCCAGTAAACAGACTACAGAACAGTTTAAGCGCAGTGTCTCACAATACCATTCATGGTGTGTCATTTATGCACCATAGACAGTGTCTAGGGAGTATACCTCTACTCGGGATTTTTTATGCTCATATATTAATAGTTTTTTTGGGGAATTTTTTGATAAGTGGAATTTTTTTAACGTCTGTTTTACTGGTGTTGGCGTTGTTGTAATTTGTGCTCGCTTTATCAAATAATGTTGATGTATATTTGAGGCTGAGGTCACAGGTCGCAGAAAAGCTGCTTTTTTTTCTTCATTTGTTTGAGCCAAAGCCAAGAGAGTGTTCATAAAGAATGGGAAATATAAAGGAAACCCTTATACTTTACCCTGCTGCTATATATGCAATAAAAATTGTAGTATTTTTCTAGTGTATGACCTTAGCCTAAAGGGTTATATAGGGCATTAAAAATTGATGTTAAATATCGAAGTATCCAGGGCCACCACAGATCAGCTACTAGAAGAGATGGCGAATCTGAGTTCCAGTGAGCCCTGCAACATCTTCATACCAGGCACAGCATCATCATACATTGCTCGGTGTTGCAGCTCAGCCCCTATCACTTGAATGGGACTGAGCTGTAAGCAGACAATGTGACAAATATGCATAATGTTAGTGACCTGTGTGGTGCGGGTGATAATCTATGTCAGAAAAGAGACTGCTGCAATTTATTATTATTATTATTATTATTATTATTAGAGATGAGCGAACACTGTTCGGATCAGCCGATCCGAACAGCACGCTCCCATAGAAATGAATGGAAGCACCTGTGACGCCGGCCGGCCGCCGGCAAAGTCAGCATCACAGGTGCTTCCATTCATTTCTATGGGTGCGTGCTGTTTGGATCGGCTGATCCGAACAGTGTTCGCTCATCTCTAATTATTATTATTATTATTATTATTATTATTATTATTTTTATTTTTTTTATAATTTTATTTAATAAAATCATATTTCATAAATGTACATCAACTGACTTGCTAAACAGACCAACAACATTGGAATGAGTGGCAAAAAAAAAAATACAAAATATTGGTAAATTTTTGTGGAAATGAGCCTATAAAGTTGCAATTTTTTTTTTTTTTATTAAGAATTCTCCACGCCCAAAGTATGTTTTTTTTTTTGGGGGGGGGGGGGGTTTGAAGAGAAAGAACAGCATGGACCGAATAAAAAAAAAACAAAAAAAAAACAAAAAACAGAAACATAATTATTTTATATATTTTCACTTTAGCAAAAATCTGGCTACAATGTATAAAAAAAAATGGACAAAATGCCCAGAAAAATGCTGCAAAAGGTGCTGCATTTTCTCCAAATAACCTTAATCCTAATCCTATCTATTTCTATCATAGATGTATACATGTAATATATCTATATTAGAGAGAGAGAGAGAGAGAGAGAGAGAGAGAGAGAGAATTATCTTATCTTTTGAAAGGCACACAACCTATATCTGTAATCTGATTTGAGATTGTACAGAGGATGATTGTACTGAGAATCTCAGTTTCTATTAATATACAATCCTTGGTACAAAGTGCACAGTCACCAGTACCGTCTTCCAATATCCTGCCCAGTAAATACAGATTTCCCAGACTTCCTTGTATTGGTGTTGATTGTAAGCAGGCACATGGCTCGCTGCCACACCATTGTCTTAAATGCAAGTGAGCTGTGACTACTTCTCAGCATACCAGTCAGGTGAGCAGGTCATGGCTGTGACTAAGGTAACTGGCTGTAGGACCCAGAGGTAGCTGTCCTGCCTTAGGAATAACTGGTTTATAGTGTGACACACAAGGAGCCGGTGTGACGTCTGCATTCAACAGGTGCACTTTGAAAGAAGTGAAAAAGGAACTAGTCTGCCGGAGTTCACCACACACGAAGGACCTGCTCAGCCGTCTTGGGATTTTTCAGTAGAATTCTTGTGATAACCAACCCAAGGAACCAGGATTACAGAACCATTATGCTGACCAAGGATTCTGCTTGCTATCCCAATCTAGGAAGTCCTTGAGTAACTTTTTATTTCTTCACTTCTCATCTTGACTATACATGTAGAACAATGGCGTCAATTGTCACCGAGATCTGGGAGAGAGTCATCAGAGGTAGACGGAAAAAGGACGACGGCAAGCGAATTATTAAATCCAACTTGCTCTTCGAAGGCTCGAGATGGAAGGAGAATCCCAACAGTATTTATCAGACTAATGAAATTAAGACTACGAAGTATACGTTCCTTTCTTTTCTTCCCAAGAACCTCTTCGAACAATTTCATCGCTTTGCAAATTTGTACTTTGTGTTGCTGGCGGCTCTTAATTTTGTACCAGTGGTCAACGCCTTTCAACCTGCGATCGCCATTATTCCAATTTGTATCATTTTGGCTATCACCGCGATTAAGGATATATGGGAAGACTTCAGGAGATACAAGTCAGACAAGGAGATTAATAACATGCTATGCATGGTATACTGCAGGTAAATATTGGCTGTGGGAGTCTTTGATGTCTAGAAGATATGATATTTTACGTTGTACGGCGAGAAATTGTAGGGTTATTGGAATGGGCTTGAGTTTTTTTTAGTTTATAATGGCCGTTTCATACCTGGCGGAACTTGCTTTAGTGTACATAGAGGACACCTGCTTCTCAAATCTAAAAAATGAGACCCTTCAGATGCTGTGTGACGCTACGATATGCCTAACCAGATGGGCTGGGACTGGTAGATTTCCTATGTAAGTTGTCATCACCTTTTAGAAATCGAGATTTCCAATTTGAACTCGTTCTGAACTTTCAAGGCTCGCCATAAGAGCCGTGTGGTTACCCCGTATATAAAGAGGACTTGACATGTGTAGGCCCTAGTTTTTATTCGTCCGTCAACGTTGCCCATAATGGAATTGGTTGATGCTATAAAGGAGTCCGGTCTAGAATGGGACCTGTTCTATTATTTGCTCGCCTTGCAGTTTTTTCCCTTCTACTAAGATTCCAGGTATACAGTAGGATGACCCATGGTGCATTGTCTGGCCCAGAATTCCTTGATTTTAATTATTTTGTGAATTTCACGGATACATAATGTAGTAGAAATGGTTAATATCTTCATATCTACAGTATCCCTGCTCAATGCCGGGTTTGGTTGTTGTGCTCTTACAGAGAAGCTGTTGCTAAATGACACATAACACAAACATATATACCCGTGCGAGTCATAGCAGTTTGTCCAGTAACTGCACGGTCTGGTTTATTCCATACTTCATCATAAACGTAAGCTATTAGCAGGAATATTTCAAGAATTTCAGGTAAACACCTGTAACTACTAGACAACAAGGCATCTTGATGTTCATGGACAGGCACACATGGCTGGTGTGTAGCTGGTTAGTTAAAGGGGGGGTTCTACAATACTTGATACTAATTCTGTCAATTGGCTTATTTCAGGGTTCAGCAATACAATAACATTTTCACATTCATGTTACAATGAAAACATTCCCCAACTCCCCCCCAGCTCTACTGAACCAAAGGGTCTTTTTCCTAATGCCAACATGACCCGAGTGATCATTAGCTCAGATTATCTCCAATCCTTTTACGGTGTAAAGGACCAGAGATATCCCCTTGTTCTTCTGTATGAGCCCATACCTATAAGCCCATATCTACCTGCCATGCGTAATAGATACAGTATCAGAGGAGGGAATATAAATGCTTGTGTGAACAATCGCCGCCATGAAGAAAAGCGATATTAATTTAACATATGGATGGAAGTCTATGAACGTTAGAGATTTGCTAATATTGTTATCGGTGCTCATTGTACCAAAATATTTCATATAAAAGAAAATAATAATCGATACTCACGACTTCTGATCTAAGTCTGGATCTATAGTGCTATGGGGGGTTCTTAGGTCTTGTAGGAAATGAAATAGCCAAGACCAGTTGCCTGTCATTTGATCATTCCCATTGCATAGAAAGGCCTTCCATGACAAGCTACAGGATCCCTCCATGTATATACCCCTGGACCTCCACCAATATCATTTTTTCAATATATAATGGGATAGGAACGGGATGGCAACTAATTTCATTTTTTTTTTTTAATCTTTTTTTTTTTCTTGGACAAGTTGTACAAAAATCTCAGCCGCCATTTTTTTTCTGGGCAGTTTAGAAAACCACAATGAGTCGCTAAGATATGTGACGTACCGTAAGTACGTAGTCTAAACAGCAACTTAAAAACAGCAGTAATATCAACCCACACCGGCTCCAGCCTTTTTATATATATATATATATATATATATATATATATATATATATATATATATATGTTTGTAATTTATAATATATTAAAATGTATTATATTTTATATAATATATATTATATTTCCAGTTATTTAGTAATAATTGTGTACTTGTGGTTTTCTATCTATTTATGAACTTTCTATTCATGTTACATATTATATAGAACAATACATGTCCATCAAAATCTAAAAGCCCATATAAAAATGATCCTACAATGTAGTAACTGGATACAGGTTTAATAGTGTACCTTGAATAACCTCTTGACAGTCAGCCGCCCCTCTATATGAACCTTGTTAATGTTATAGGGACCTAATAAGTTCATATTAATAAGGTTGACTCAGTCCGTCCCTGACTAGTGTATCATCTTAGGCCATTGCTGAGTATTATAGGAGCTTTACAGAACACTCTATCAGGCGACGTTAGTCCCTACTTAAGACATTGTGTGGTCACCTTGTAAGTATATAATCTATTGACTACAAGAAATAATTGTGCAATGAGTGTAGCCTGGCAGAGCATGCTGAGTTACCCTACATCTGGTGACTCGTACTCGTACGATATTACGCGAGGAAGTATGTACAACGGCAATAGTCATCTTGAGCAATATTATCCTTACAGGCACTCCACAATTACAGAGCGAGCTATTAATACATATATATATTCTGTAAGTGGAATAGGAAATGATCCAGGCAAATCATCATCGATTTTAATAGTTCATAATTGCTCATTCATTTGCTTCCCTGTAGATGTGGAATATTGTCATCCCGGTTGCTTCATTGTTGGGTGAACATGTCATAGAAATGAATGTCTGAATTACTGCGGTGCCACTTAGGGATCTCCACATTAACCACTTGATTTCTCTGTAATTTAACTTTGATATGTTGAGTTTTCTGCTCCATTTCTCAATATTGTATTTTCTATGCAAGAGTAAGGCCTGGTTCACATCTGCTTTTGGGTTTCCGTTTGGGGACCCCCTGAACGAAAACCTATACTCCGATAAACCTATACACCTATACCGTACGGAAACCACACGGACCCCATTATAATTCTATAAACTAAATAAATAAAATGTTACCCTCAAAAAAGTGAGCCATACCTATAGCGGTTGGTAATCGACCATTGACAAGTCTGGCTCATCATCGATGGCCGATTACCAACCGCTATAGGTATGGCTCACTTGCATATAGCTATGTATGGACATGTCTATATTCATGGACTCCTACATAAAGATTAGAAGGTGGTCCATGAGTAAACAAACACAAAGCCACCATATAGTAGGGTCCTCGAAATCCCGTTCCAAGGATTACCTTGTAATGTAGTGCGCATTGCGTTTCTGCGGTCTCCCATCTGAAATGAATTAGCTTTCTTCATTAACCCCGACAAACCCCTTTAATCATAATTAAAAATATGACTCCATATAAATCATTGAAATGTTGTTTACCGATGTTTATCAGGGTTGATTTACAGCTTCATTAATACGTAATTATAGATATAAGCCCTCAAGGTCTGTGTACACATTCCAAAAATAAAACGTTCGTGTCTTTCCACCAGCTGCACTTCAATATATATTACCGATAAATACCTGAAAAAAGAGGCCGATTACTGAGAAATGCTCAGGGAAAATAAATAGGAAATTTGATAAGAACCTGCAAGTAACATTTCTGCTTTCCCACGTCTCAAGCTGCAAGGGTGTGTGTTACTTTGAGCGGAGCAGGTATTATTAGACTCCACAGAGAGTGCGCCATTTCTCAAGCTTTTCTCTACATTGCTTTTTACGACACCGTACAACATGACTAGAGGGAATTGCTACTAATGCTAAACCTAATATATGAAGTTAGGGGTGATTTGTGTTCTTCTAAGCCGCCAGTGTCTTATTAGGACTGCACTGTGTATAATATATGCTGTACGAGTGTGTGTGTGTGTGTATATATATATATATATATATATATATATATATATATATATATATATATATATATATATATATATTATGCTTGTTAGACAGATTTTGTTATGCCCTTGTCTACAATGAAAAATTACAAAAAACCACCAGGTAAACAAGTTTAAGCAAAAATAGAAAAAGGTTTTATTACATAAAATCCACATATAACAATACAACATATAACATACAAAATATATAGAAAAAATGGAGGAGGCAACGGAGTTACCCAATGAAATAGGAGTGAGATTGTGCCCCTATTATCACATGCACTATGTTTATATTTATATATATTTTTAAAAAATATACATCACATTTTGGCTATTTATACTACTATCAGGCATATGCACTAAGATTCTATATACATGTGAACTGAGTAGTATTACTTCAGTGTGCATCTTGTATTAAGATCTACATACACGTATTTGTCATTTGTATCGAGTTGGTTGCTCAGTTTGTATGCAAGTGTTTACTTAGTGGCCATTTTGTTTGAGTCTTTACTCATAACATTTTGGCCTCTTGGGGATTAAACAGTCTGCTGACAAATCTTTCCAGTAAACATACCTATTGTTATCCTATGTGCATACAAGCGCAGTGGTGGTGTTTTAGTGTGGCCTGTATATTCAGCTTTATATATACGCTTCAATCGCTATAGGTTTGGCTGGTCGCGCATCGATTTTTTGATTGTGCGCATGCGCAAATTTGGCGGCCATTTTGCTTGAGTCTTTATATGAACATTTTTTCCTCTTGTGGATTGTATTACCTATTTGCGCATGCGCATTTGCTAGCGACGCGGCCGTCTCATGAAGACGCTACTAATTAGGTATGTGGCCTGATGTATGGACCATACAGGTTTATGGAACACAGCTGAATGTCATTTTTTAAACTATATATATCCCATGATATCTAGCTTTAGTATCCCTTGACAAAGCCCTAGCGGGCGAAACGCGCGTCGGGTGTGGAGTGGTCTGGGACATTTGGCCTTGTGGCCTACACGGTCTGTATGCTAATACCATTGCAGTAAAGTATTTTTTGCATCACTCATGGGCCTATATGTTTACCATATCTCTGTAGGAGGGTTACAATTGTGGCATGTCATTTCTGCTATTATAGCTACATATTTAGTCTTGTTACGCTACATTTGTTATATATCCACTGCTCTATATATATCTTTGGGCCTATGATCCTGCTAAATATATTCATTTATCTTTTATGGGCATACTTTCCACCTTTCCCATTCTCACTCCTATTTCATTGGGTAACTCCGTTGCCTCCTCCATTTTTTCTATATATTTTGTATGTTATATGTTGTATTGTTATATGTGGATTTTATGTAATAAAACCTTTTTCTATTTTTGCTTAAACTTGTTTACCTGGTGGTTTTTTGTAATTTTTCACTTAACTACACCAGAGATTGTACCTATTCATGGTATATGTTTACTTAGCTTGTCTACAATGAACTGCACATAGACCCACAGTGATGTTACATATTATATATCAGGTTCTATACATGATCTGAGTGAAAAAAAAAAAAAATGCAGCATGTACTATATCAGTCTTGCAGAGGACTTGGAGACCACCTCCAAGATGGTCTCCTCTGCTGAAATACAGACCTCAGATGAAAAAATATCTCATTGTAGACTCCTCTGTAAACTTCATGTACTCAGGGGAGGGCATGGGCAAGGTGGTGTAGCCGTCACTCTAGGCCCTGGACATTGAAGGCACCCCATAAACTTCATACACTCTGGGTAGGGCATGGCCAAGGTGGTGTCGTAGTCACTACTAGGCCCTAAACATTGAAGGCACCTCATAAACTTCATTTACTTAGGGAAGGGCAAGGCCAAGGTGGTGTAACCATCACTACAAGACCCTGGACATTGAAGGCACCCCAAAAATTTCATATACTTAAAGGAGGGCATGGCCAAGGTGGTGTAGCTGTCACTACTAGGCCCTGGACATTGAAGCCACCCCATAAACTTCATATACTCAGGGTAGGGTATGGCCAAGGTGGTGTCGCAGTCACTACTACGCCCTAGACATTGAAGGCACCCCATAAACTTCATTTACTCAAGGGAGGGCATGGCCAAGGTGGTGTAGCCATCACTACTAGGCCCTGGACATAAAAGCCACCCCATAACCTATACCACTATTCTAAGGGGGAGTGGAGCGCAATCTGGCACGTATACACATGCCGGCAGATGATGTGCTCAGAATACTCCCGCGTTATTTTGCGGCCGTGATTTTGCCGCAAAATAACACGGCGTATATGATCCAGGCTCCCATGAAATGAATGGGAACATTTTGAGTGCATCATCTGCCGGCACATGTATATGTGCCAGATTGCGCTCCACTTTCCTCCGTGTGAACTTACCCTAAGGACACAAAGTAGGTAGAGACCCCATACTGAGTTTGTATTCGGTAGCAGGAACTTCAAGTTATGCTTCTGATTATACTGTAATGGGGCACTGCCTCCATAAGATTACCACTTTCAAGCATTCTTACAAAATATATGGTGAAATATCTTAGAACACAAGCTCATTTCAAGTTAAGGAATGGAGTGTATTTACAAAGTTGCTCAACATTTATCTTGACTACTTCCTTATGTAAACTGCTAAGATATGTTCACCTTTGAACACTACTTATCTTAGTAGAAGCCAGGAAGAGTTTGATAAAGATATATATATATATATATATATATATATATATATATATATATATATATATATATATATATATATATGGCCTCCAGAGCATTGAAGCCTGGACTAAAGAGTCTCTGTCCAAGAGAGACAAGAGACCCTTTGTATTTATGTAGAGTCTTGTCTTTTCAGAGACTTTGAAGAACCATCTCCACCTTCTAAATACTGATAGTTAAAACTACCCTAACATAAGTCCAAGTCCTAAATTAAGTGATTTTTATTCCGTACATCTTTGGTTCGAGGTATATGGAGTACAGGTAACACTTAAACAGTTAAAGGCAAAGAATTTCTAGGAGAGTTCATATGTCTATAGGTAATCCTTCTATATGATGACATGAATATCCATGCTAAACACTCTTAATAAAAGCCAGGATTAGCCTACAAAGGCTTCCTTTAAAAGACCTACTGTCTGCAAGTAGTTGTCAGCAAGGACCAGCCAGACAAGAAAAATAGAGTCAAGATTAGTGGTCATCCAACAAAACTTGCTCTATTTATATATCAACAGTATGTAGGGAATTCTCCAGTAAATAGTCTATTTACAGATAACAATCCATGGGATTCCTAATGCTGGCATTCCCACAGTGTCATCGACCATGACTGGTTCAATAAACTTTAAGGCCAGGGCTCTACGTTGCAACAAAGCCATGATTTGACTGCAAAAAATGAAGCATTGTTTCGTCACTGCAAAGTGGTTGGGAATCTGGCTAAATCCATCCACACATTGCAGAAAAATATCTGCAGCGGAAATGCTGCGATTTCAAAAACAGTCACGTTTTTGTAAATCGCAGCATGTCTATTATACCTATTGTTTTCCATATAAACCTCTGCAGACTACAAGGTGAAAAGTGCTGTGGAAAAAAATGTGATGTGTTTCTGCTGCGGTCTTTTCCACAGCGCTCTTTGGCTGCAGCTCTCTATGTGGGACTTTAGCCTAAAACCTGTTTTTGTTTTTTAAACCTATTCTGAGACCAGAATAACTACAAATAACCACTGTGGGGATGGTAGCTCAGTAGCAGTGGTGGTGCAGAGCCAACCAGTCAGAGACAGGGACACAAAACTGTAACCAAACAGGTTTATTTAGATGAACAGCAAAAATAAATAAACCTTTACTTCAGGTAAAAGAATGAGAAACCAAGACCCTGCTCGTCCGAGCTCTCAGTAAACAATAGTACTAACTGTACGTGGGTCTTACTATCAACCACACGAGTAAACAAAAATGGCGCAATACATTCTCAGCAGACTTCAAATATAACAGGACAGACCTAGGCACCTCCTTTCGCTCCCAGGATCTGCCCTGAAGTGTAGGCTCTGCAGTATTTTATGGGCCAGGAATGAGCCCAGGACCCATATCTGTGGCTGAGGCCTTCTCAAGATCTACCCTAAACCACACATAAGTCAGGGAGCTTGGGGATATATATTGTGACACCAGTAGGGTTGAGCCGATCCTGACTTTTCAGGATCGATTTTAAAATCCAATTTCCGATCATTTTTCATTCGAACCCGATCTCGATCTCAATTTCAATCCCTATGCAAGTCAATGGGATTTTTTTTTATTAATCGGAGATCGGATTTTAAAAGCAATCCTATTCACTATACAGCATGAAATCTAAGAATTGTCAGAATCCACGCTGTGTAGTGAATCACTAAGTAGCCAGAGGATTTTTTTTTTAATTCTCTGGCTACTTAGTCCCCCCTGGTGTCCACTTACCTCTAGAGATGGCTGCTCCTCCTTCTTCTTGTCCTCGCTGCCGGTCCTCGCTGCAGTCTTCTTGACGTGACGTCTCCCCGCCCTGTACCCGCCCACACTCTCCTAACCTGACAGGGAGGGGGCCGCGAGGCAAAGAAGACTGCAGCTGGACCGGCAGCGAGGACAAGAAGAAGGAGGAGCAGCCATCTCTAGAGGTAAGTAGCTACGAGACATGTTAGTTTAGCCTCCCATTAGAATGAATGAAAGTGTGAAGGCATTGTGGGAAATACTACCGATCCCACATAAAAAGATCGTGTTCGGAATTCTGAACACGATCGCTCAACTCTAGACACCAGCACTCTGCCTGTCCCCTTCTCACACCACCCACAGTTATTAGTAGGTAGTTTTACAATAATACAGTCGCTGAGTCTGGATGATAAATCTGGTGTATCTTTCGATTATCTATTCGTTTGTTCCACCTATCAGTTAGTTTGATTTTGGCCAAAATTTTTGGTCTAAATGCTGGCACACTACTGAAAAGAATCATTATGAAAATGCAGTCTCTAACGTTTTGGCAAATTCTTATCAAGGTCGAGAGTTACAGCCACAAAAGTTGATCTTCCCCTATGTATGTTTTTGTGGCCAGGCTGGATTAACACCTATGCCCGGTTTCCGTTTGGGAATTCCATCCCCCATTCCGCTCGACAAATGCAGAGAAAAAAGTCCTGCTTTTTTTCGGGCAGGTAACCGGTTTTTAATTGGATTGGGTTTCCATTTTACGGGTCCCCAAGTCAGGTGTGAACGTAGTGTCACTTGGTTGCAATGTTGTTAAAAAAGTTGGATTTCCAGTTGGCATGGTGTAATTTGAGTCCGCTTACCTAAACATTGTTGAGTGTTCTACTGACGTGCCTATGAGGATTGGTTATTAATGTTTTACATGTACAGCACTATAGAATTAAAAGTGCTCAAAGATTAATTAAAAATTAATAAATAGAGATGAGCGAACAGTGTTCTATCGAACACATGTTCGATCGGATATCAGGGTGTTCGCCATGTTCGAATCGAATCGAACACCACGTGGTAAAGTGCGCCAAAATTCGATTCCCCTCCCACCTTCCCTGGCGCCTTTTTTGCACCAATAACAGCGCAGGGGAGGTGGGACAGGAACTACGACACTGGGGGCATTGAAAAAAATTGGAAAAAGTCATTGGCTGCCGAAATCAGGTGACCTCCATTTTAGACGAATAGTGGATTTCAAATCCGGGTCATATGAGAATGTGAACTTTGTGACTATGAGACAGGGATAGCTGTACAGGCAGGGATAGCTAGGGATAACCTTTATTTAGGGGGGAATGTTATTAAAAATAACTTTTTGGGGCTCTATCGGGTGTGTAATTGTGATTTTTGTGAGATAAACTTTTTCCCATAGGGATGCATTGGCCAGCGCTGATTGGCCGAATTCCGTACTCTGGCCAATCAGTGCTGGCCAATGCATTCTATTAGCTTGATGAAGCAGAGTGTGCACAAGGGTTCAAGCGCACCCTCGGCTCTGATGTAGCAGAGCCGAGGCTGCACAAGGGTTCAAGCGCACCCTCGGCTCTGATGTAGGAGAGCCGAGGGTGCACTTGAACCCTTGTGCAGCCTCGGCTCTGCTACATCAGAGCCGAGGGTGCGCTTGAACCCTTGTGCACACTCTGCTTCATCAAGCTAATAGAATGCATTGGCCAGCGCTGATTGGCCAATGTATTCTATTAGCCTGATGAAGTAGAGCTGAATGTGTGTGCTAAGCACACACATTCAGCTCTACTTCATCGGGCTAATAGAATGCATTGGCCAGCGCTGATTGGCCAGAGTACGGAACTCGACCAATCAGCGCTGGCTCTGCTGGAGGAGGCGGAGTCTAAGATCGCTCCACACCAGTCTCCATTCAGGTCCGACCTTAGACTCCGCCTCCTCCGGCAGAGCCAGCGCTGATTGGCCGAAGGCTGGCCAATGCATTCCTATGCGAATGCAGAGACTTAGCAGTGCTGAGTCAGTTTTGCTCAACTACACATCTGATGCACACTCGGCACTGCTACATCAGATGTAGCAATCTGATGTAGCAGAGCCGAGGGTGCACTAGAACCCCTGTGCAAACTCAGTTCACGCTAATAGAATGCATTGGCCAGCGCTGATTGGCCAATGCATTCTATTAGCCCGATGAAGTAGAGCTGAATGTGTGTGCTAAGCACACACATTCAGCACTGCTTCATCACGCCAATACAATGCATTAGCCAGTGCTGATTGGCCAGAGTACGGAATTCGGCCAATCAGCGCTGGCTCTGCTGGAGGAGGCGGAGTCTAAGGTCGGACCTGAATGGAGACTGGTGTGGAGCGATCTTAGACTCCGCCTCCTCCAGCAGAGCCAGCGCTGATTGGTCGAGTTCCGTACTCTGGCCAATCAGCGCTGGCCAATGCATTCTATTAGCCCGATGAAGTAGAGCTGAATGTGTGTGCTTAGCACACACATTCAGCTCTACTTCATCAGGCTAATAGAATACATTGGCCAATCAGCGCTGGCCAATGCATTCTATTAGCTTGATGAAGCAGAGTGTGCACAAGGGTTCAAGCGCACCCTCGGCTCTGATGTAGCAGAGCCGAGGCTGCACAAGGGTTCAAGTGCACCCTCGGCTCTCCTACATCAGAGCCGAGGGTGCGCTTGAACCCTTGTGCAGCCTCGGCTCTGCTACATCAGAGCCGAGGGTGCGCTTGAACCCTTGTGCACACTCTGCTTCATCAAGCTAATAGAATGCATTGGCCAGCACTGATTGGCCAGAGTACGGAACTCGACCAATCAGCGCTGGCTCTGCTGGAGGAGGCGGAGTCTAAGATCGCTCCACACCAGTCTCCATTCAGGTCCGACCTTAGACTCCGCCTCCTCCAGCAGAGCCAGCGCTGATTGGCCGAATTCCGTACTCTGGCCAATCAGCACTGGCTAATGCATTGTATTGGCTTGATGAAGCAGTGCTGAATGTGTGTGCTTAGCACACACATTCAGCTCTACTTCATCGGGCTAATAGAATGCATTGGCCAATCAGCGCTGGCCAATGCATTCTATTAGCGTGAACTGAGTTTGCACAGGGGTTCTAGTGCACCCTCGGCTCTGCTACATCAGATTGCTACATCTGATGTAGCAGTGCCGAGTGTGCATCAGATGTGTAGTTGAGCAAAACTGACTCAGCACTGCTAAGTCTGCATTCGCATAGGAATGCATTGGCCAGCCTTCGGCCAATCAGCGCTGGCTCTGCCGGAGGAGGCGGAGTCTAAGGTCGGACCTGAATGGAAACTGGTGTGGAGCGATCTTAGACTCCGCCTCCTCCAGCAGAGCCAGCGCTGATTGGCCGAATTCCGTACTCTGGCCAATCAGCACTGGCTAATGCATTGTATTGGCTTGATGAAGCAGTGCTGAATGTGTGTGCTTAGCACACACATTCAGCTCTACTTCATCGGGCTAATAGAATGCATTGGCCAATCAGCGCTGGCCAATGCATTCTATTAGCGTGAACTGAGTTTGCACAGGGGTTCTAGTGCACCCTCGGCTCTGCTACATCAGATTGCTACATCTGATGTAGCAGTGCCGAGTGTGCATCAGATGTGTAGTTGAGCAAAACTGACTCAGCACTGCTAAGTCTGCATTCGCATAGGAATGCATTGGCCAGCCTTCGGCCAATCAGCGCTGGCTCTGCCGGAGGAGGCGGAGTCTAAGGTCGGACCTGAATGGAGACTGGTGTGGAGCTATCTTAGACTCCGCCTCCTCCAGCAGAGCCAGCGCTGATTGGTCGAGTTCCGTACTCTGGCCAATCAGCACTGGCCAATGCATTTCTATGGGGAAAAGTTAGCTTGCGAAAATCGCAAACTGACAGGGATTTCCATGAAATAAAGTGACTTTTATGCCCCCAGACATGCTTCCCCTGCTGTCCCAGTGTCATTCCAGGGTGTTGGTATCATTTCCTGGGGTGTCATAGTGGACTTGGTGACCCTCCAGACACGAATTTGGGTTTCCCCCTTAACGAGTTTATGTTCCCCATAGACTATAATGGGGTTCGAAACCCATTCGAACACTCGAACAGTGAGCGGCTGTTCGAATCGAATTTCGAACCTCGAACATTTTAGTGTTCGCTCATCTCTATTAATAAATTAATAAAAAATTGCCCTATTAACGAACAGGAGCTAATGAATGAACAGGACAATATTTACAGTGATGACATCACATGTCCACTAATCTGTTTGGATAAGTTTTAATGTTATTTTATTTGTATTTTATTTAGTGTTTTTTTTTTTATTTTAATAATTTCAATAGAGAGACCTCCAGTAAATTAACTAGTTTCTTAACGTTACAAAAATACAGAGAATCTTATTAACTAGGGAGAACTTGTCTCCTCGCAGGCACTCGGCAATGCATCAAAACTATCATGGCCACTTTGCTAAATACAGGATATAAATCACATCTGAAAACCCTTGTAGATCTTCACATTTCGTCAGTCAATCCTCGGTTTTTAACACATTTGAATTGACAACTTAATAGGTATTAAAGAGATGAGGCAGATTTTAGGTGCTGTTTTCCCACATTTGTAACTTGTAAGTTTAGTTAGTCGCACCACGGAGCCTCCGATACGTTCGAATTAATAATGCTCTGGTGTAAATGGAAAATGAAGCCGAGAGTGTGACATTATGCTGAGTAGCATTAGAGCAGACACAAATCCGTTGCAGATTTAAAGGGGTTGTCCAGGTTGGAGGTGGGAAAAAAATACTCACCTGTCCCTGGTGCTCTGGTGCCTCCCCACACAGTCCAGTCCTGCAGCTCTGTTCCTGTCTTCTGGGAGACGTACCCACCATAAGTGACCTCTGAGGCCAATCAGTGGCCTCACCAGAAGGGAACGGGGATGCCACAGCTGATGAAAATTTCTGTAGCAATAAGGTAACCAAGCTGCAGGACCAGATAAACCTGGGAGGACATATGGAGTAGTGGGACAGGTTGAGTATATTTTTTGTTTTTTGGGCAAGCCGCCTCAAATCCGGCCCAAAAAAACGACTAGCCATGACTGGATGCTGGTGCAGTGCATACAGTACATTGGCATCCAGTCATGGCATTCCGCTCTGGATTAGGCCCAAATGAATGGACCTAGTCAGGAGGGAGTGTCGAGCCATGGATGTCCGCCTGAAGAAAGGGCATGTTGCTTCAAACAACCAATTGAATTCAATGGGAGGCGTTTTTTTGAGCCGGATTTTGCCACGGAATCCGTGTCAAAATCCAGGCCAAAAACACCTGTGTGAACGCAGCCTTAGGGTATGTTCACATAGTTTTTTGCAGACAGAATTTGATGCGGAATCTGCCTCAAAATCTGCCTGAAAAAAGGCTCCCATTCATTTCAATCGGAGCCGCTCGCTATTTTTTTCAGCTAGCGGGAAAAAGAAGTGACATGCCCTATCTTCCTGAGGATTCTGATCTGACTCAGCCACGGTGTCCGCGGAGCGAGACTCACTCCCAAATAGGCCAACTCATTTGGGCCTAATCAGGAGCAGGAGTTTTTGCCGTGTGAACTAGCCCTTATGGTAAGGCTGTATGCAGTGAAAAACACAACAAAAAACACATTGGGAAAATGATGTTGAGGTACACACTTGGTGCAAGGCCGTTTCTTGAGCCAAATATGCTCCTCATGCCCCTATCCGCAGCTTACTCTCCACATTCTGGAAAATGTAGAGCGGGCCACACCAACTTGAATTAATTTACTAAATTCATTTGGTGGTGTGAGATAGAATGGAAATCTATGCCAGTTCTTACCTGGTTCCGGAGCTTCCAACAGATTAACGAAGAGGCCACAGCCCCTGTGCAATTTTGGCTATTTATTAAGACTGGTGTACCATATGCCAGTCTTAATAAATTTGCCCCACTGAGTCTTTGTCCAGGGTATTTTCATTCCTCTTTGGTTTTTCCCACTATTAAATCTATAGGTAAAATGGTATTGTAAAACTAAGGGTAAGTTCAGATGGAGTTTTTTGGTCAGGATTTTGAGGCCATATTCGTATTCAATGGGAGCCGCTCAGGAGTTTTTTCCGGGAGCCGGCTTATTCCGGAAAAAGAATTGTGATGCTCATTTTTCAGGTTGTTTCACCTCGCGATTCGGCCTGAAGACACTCCCTCCTCCAGACTAAGCCCATTCATTGGGCCTAATCCGGAGCGGAGTGCGCGGCTGGATGCCGGTGCAGTGCTCCGGCTTTCAGTCGCAGCTACACAGCTTTTGGTCCGGAACCTGAGGTGGCCTCCACTTCAGGTTCCGGACCAAAAAACTTGGTCTGAACTTACCCTCGGTGTTCTTTGCACTGCACTTCTGCAACATAGGGCTTTAGCCTGAGACATATTTTCATGTACTAGAAGCAAACAATGAAAATTCCCATTAATTGACTGTAAGCACAAACCCTGAACACCATGCAAAAGGTATATTAGAAAATTGTACAACGTGTCATCGCGCAAAGAATGACCTTTGTTAAAACTTTAAAATCACGTTAAATAATTGCATGTATAATATTTATGGAACGGCTTGTTCCCTTAGTACTCTTTAATCTGGTATTTTATTATAAATGTATTTAATTCTGTGCAGAACAGCCTGGATAATTAAAAAAAAAAAAAAAATGAAGGAAGTCCTAGAAAAATTACCATAGAAAAGATCATCTTTACATGGGGGGACGTTCTAAATGGAAGCAAAGTTTAAACACTCCCAAGAAGTCTCCATAGGATTAATTAAAGGAACGAGACGTTTGCTTGGGCTAAAAACACAGGAAAGACATGGAAATCTCAGTGGAAGTGAAATGAGGCATAGAGGAGATCAAAAATAGGGCGATGTACGAATGTATTGTTCTGATTAAAAAAAAGCTTTCAGTTTTTCTAAGATCATTATTACAGATCATTAAGGAAATGCTTTGAATTAACTCATTTTATCAGTTTTTTTATATTAATCGGAGCACAAAATATTCGGCAATTGGGTTAGTCAATTTTAATTTATGTATTTTTCTAGTTTACCTTTTATCGTGAATTTTCAATTGGTTGTCTCTAGAGATGAGCGAGTAGTATTCGATGGAATACCTCCCCGCATAGGAATGCGTGTAATTGACCGAACACCAAGGGGTTACACGCATCGAATCCTCAAATTGTTTAACCCCTTGGTGTTCGGCCGATTACACGCATTCCTATGCCGGTGAGGTATTCAATTGAATACTACTCGCTCATCACTAGTTGTCTCATCTTGTCAACTCCAAGGGGTTAAACGCATTGAATCTTTGAAGCGTTTAACCCCTTGGTGTTTGGTTTGGCCGATTATACGCATTCCTATGCCGGAGAGGTATTCGATGAATACTATTCACTCAACACTAGTTGCAGTACAAAATCTGGAGCTGGGCCCTCACCTATTGTGCGTGATTTATATTACTGATGTCTTCTTAGGCCAGCTGCAGATGACCGT
Organism: Leptodactylus fuscus; assembly: GCF_031893055.1. Taxonomy (NCBI): domain Eukaryota; kingdom Metazoa; phylum Chordata; class Amphibia; order Anura; family Leptodactylidae; genus Leptodactylus; species Leptodactylus fuscus. Next base: position 196,255,827 of record NC_134269.1, on the reverse strand, counting down.
GCTGAAACCAGACTGCCATGATTTAAAAGCATGGGCTGCACATGGGTACATGGGATGGCAGCTGTGTGCGGCCCGTGCACGGGCCGTGCTCCTTTCATTAACTGATTAGGAGCCACGGAAGCACGAGCCACAAAAAAGGACAGGAACAGGATCTGTCTAGAGATGAGCGAACACTGTTCGGAACAGCCGTTCCGAACAGCACGCTCACAGCAAGCTCCCATAGAAATGAATGGAAGCGGCCGGCATGCGGGGGGTTAAGCGGCCGGCCGCCGGCAAAGTCTGCGTGCCAGGTGCTTCCATTCATTTCTATGGGAGCGTGCTGTTCGTATCGACTGATCCGAACAGTGTTCACTCATCTCTAGATCTGTCCTATCTGTTGCGGTCCGGACCGTCACCCACACACGGGATTGTGAAAATTATGATCTTGTGTACGGACCCATAGAAAACAATGGGTCAGTGTTCTATCCATGAAATACACAGATAGCACACTGACCCACGCCACGGTCATCTGCAACCGGCCTTACGTGGTAGCCCCTTTCATCATCCATACATTTTTTTTCTAATTTTTTTTGTTTCACTCTGCATTACGAGTTACACAATGGTATCATTGTATGTGAAGGTATGTGTATTATTTTATGTGTAACGTACATGTGCAGATTGATATATGTGTGTCTTTGGGATTAATGTCTTCACATAAAAAGAGAATCCTTTGTTACATTTTGGCTACTTTGTAACAAGAATAATAATTTCCTTTAATAATGATATATTGCGGTAACCACATACGCTGCAAATTAAACTTAAGTGAATGTCATAGAAAATCTTTGTTTGCAATTATTCTGTGCTATCCCTGCCAGGTAGTAGAGCAATATACGGAATAATTGGCCTCGGGGTGACACAACTAGATAATACATTTAGTTGCCTCAGCAATACACATGCTTGGGCTCTTACTAATATATGCCAATATGTTAAAAATGGATTTTAGTGCATAATAATCATCTAAGAAGAGGTCTTTAAATGTGATATCATTTGTGTTGCCATCCTTGTTAGCTGTGTAATTTGTCGTAATATGGGATTTACATTCTATGCTATGGGATTATTAGATTACCAGCAGTGACATACATGCTTAATCATATATACAATGCTGTATTACAGATAAGCACCACTGTACATGTTTCTGTTTGACAATATGCACAATGTACACTGGATTTGCCATTAGCATTGACATGGGGTACTGTTGCCTCTGCCAAAAAAAATATGAAATAACATTTTATAAATCTACCATTCTCCAGGGCGTGTATAATGTGGATTTCCTTCGGATTTTCCAAAAAAAAGTGGAAATATTTAAGAAAATTAATCAACCCACCATTTAAAGGGGTTGTTGGACATATGGACACCTTAGGGCTAGTTCACACGGAGTTTTTTGGCAGCGGATTTTGATGCGGAATTCGCCTTAAAATCCGGTGCCAAAAATAGCTCCCATAGACTTCAGTGGGAGGCACTCGCTTCTTTTTTTTGCTAGCTAGTAGCGGAAAAAAGAAGCAACATGCCCCTTCTTCCTGCTGACTCAGCTGCGACGTCTGCGGCGTGAGAATCCCTCCCGATTAGGCCCATTCATTCGGGCATAGTCCGGAGCAGAATGCCGGGACGGGATGCCAGTGCACAGTATCGGCATTCCGTCTCGGCTAGCCATGCGATATGTTCACATGTGGAATCCAGTTTCCAACGTGTGAACATACCCTTAGAGGGAGATCCCGTGCTCTGGCAGTTCTGATCTGTTCATACGTTTCACACAAGACCAAATAAATGGGAGTCCAGTGGGCTGTGTCACTCAGAGACTGGTAGTCGTTCTTGTGTGAGACCACTGCCAGTCACAGACAAAGTCAGTAAGCCGGATGACTAGGGTCCTAAACTCAGAAACCTCAAGGGCTTCAGTCAGTAGATAAGAGGTTATTCTGACTTTCTTGTTTTCTGGCCAGTGGGCTAGAAAGTCTTGTGGGCCCGGTGCAATCTTTTGTCCAGGGCCCCCCTACCTCATCCCTACAGCAAATTCTTGATAGTGATGGTTACTGTGTTAAGGAGTTTAATCACCCTTAGTGTGGTTAGGGTAATCTGTGGGTCTCCTTGGCTTATGGGCCAAATAGAAGCTGCAATCTCAATACTGAAGCTAGTGCTTATGGGCCCACTAAGGCTCCTGGGTCCCGATGCAACTGCACCCTCTGCATCCCCTCAAGTTACGCCCCTGCTATTCAGACAAATCATAGGCTTCTGCTCATTGGTGTGATCCTTAACTTGTAACTCTGTAAAATCTGTAGACCTGAACCCTACCATATACCATTTAGAACACTGAGGTCTTACCATGTGAACCTCCGTCCCAATCACCACTTCTTCTGTCCATGAGCATCTGCCAAGTGGAACCTCGATAGCACTTGTTCTTGTGTGATCCATTTGTTTCTTACCCATTAAATAACCACATTTTACAATTTAATCATCAAACGCCCTGATCTTTCTTAACTTGGTAACATAACATCTGTGATCATTGCCTCCTATTAGTATAATATTAGGACATGATTGTAACTTAGGAGTCTCTACAATTAGTGTCTCTTATCAGAGTAATAGAGAAATGCTTTGACCTTTTCAGAACTAATGGCTGTGACATGTGTCTGATAACAAATCTACATATATTACCTTTCTGTGCCGCGTTTCAGCAGATAACATGAATAAGGTTAAAAGTGTAATAGATGGGGGCCACACGGTGGCTCAGTGGTTAGCACTGCAGCCTTGCAGCGCTGGAGTCCTGGTGTTCAAATCCCGCCAAGGGCATAAAACCATCTGCAAGGAGTTTGTATGTTCTCCCCGTGTTTGCATGGATTTCCATCCCATATTCCAAAAAAGACATACTGATAGGAAAAAATGTACATTGTGAGCTCTATGTGGGGCTCACAATCTACATTTAAAAAAAAAAAAAAAAAAAAAAAAAGTGTAATAGATGGTACAAACAAATCCAAAGTCCTGGTGGCGGGAATATATTTTTCTTATATTATTTGATATACGTTCTTTTCTGATTTCTCCTACTAAGATGTTATTCCCATACATCTGGTAATCCCCCACTAATTTAGTAACAAAACTCCATAAGCAGAACTGATTCTTGTGTATGGGATCATATCTGGTATCTGGAATACCAGTTTTTATGCCATATATCTCCCTATATGTGAATCTGATATTGTGTCCAACTCGAGTATAAAACAACTTGACGGACATAATTTATATAGAATAGATGGACAAAAGTATTGGGACACCCTAAAACCGCTCCCACTTGTCGGTGAAGGTTTTGTTTGGAGTGTGTCTGTAGGAACGTTGGCCCTATTTCATCCAGAAGAACATTTCTGAGGCCAGGTACTAATGTTAAAAAGAGAAAGTCTATCTTCAATCTCCATTCTTGTTCATCCCAAAGGTGTTTGATGGGGGTGAGGTCAGTGCTCTGTGCAGGTCAGTCAAGTTGTACCACACCAAATTGACCCACTCATGTCTTTATGGATCTTGCTTTGTACCCTGGGGCACAGCCATGTTGATACAGAAAAGTTCCCACAAAGTTGAAATCTTACAATTGTCTAAAATGAGTTTGTAGTCTTACGGTATTAAGACTTCTCGTCACATCAGGTCTTAAGCCAAACTTTACAGATGGCATAATACATTAAGCAGACAACATTCTTGCATTGTCTAAACCTAGACTCATCCATCATGCAGCCTGATAGAGACGCGTGGTTCAGCACTCCACGGAACATATTCCCACCGCTCCAGAGTCTGGTCATCGTGTGCTTTACACCACTCCATTCACCAGCCATTTTGCTTCATGATGTAAGGTTTGCATCTGCTTTGCCAAGGAAACCTATGCCATGAAGTTCCTGGTGCATGGTTCTTGTGTTCATGTTAATTTCAGAAAAGATTTGGAACTCTGCCATCATTCTGTTACCCGAGCTCTGTAACTTTATCCTGTAGATTGGTTATTAATTATTAGCCATTTCTTCCATCTTGTACCCATGGAGGCCTACCTCACCAGCCAATGTTCCCAACCAGATGGGTGGATTCTCCATATCAGCCCATAGTTCAAATGCTGGGCACCTAGGGGGTAATTCTCATTGTAGGATACAGTTTTTGATTCATAATGTCAGTCATATAACATTTGTTATGGTGGATAACAATCCTGTTTCCAAGGTCACATGCTTCACCTTGATACATTATACTAATTTTATCTCTTCTCAGTAGCCAAAAAAGTGATAATATTCCCAACAATATATTTCCCTATTGTGCTATATGCCCTCTTAACCCCCAACCCCAGACATCTTGGGGCTTAAAACACATGATCAAGATGCATCCTTTACTGCTATGATTATCATTGCCTGTATATTCATCCTTAGGCTAGGTTCACATTTGTCTCTGCTAGAGACTTCACTGCACCAGTTTCAATATAAATACCACGGAAGGCCAACAGACACCCAGTGGACCCCATTATAGTCTATTGGATCTGTGAGTGTCCGCAGGTGACCTATGTTTTAGCAGTCTGGCTCTCCATTGGTTAGGTCCTCCAGGGGACCTGTGCGCAGATGTTAACCTAGCCTTAAGCACTCATTTCATAGAAAGACACAGTGAACGTGATCATTGGGTTGAAAAAGCATTTTGCCCTTAGTGTTGGTTTTCATGTAAATATAGCATTACATGGAATTCTAAAATGCTGACTCTATTGTAAATTGGCACCCAAAGGTATAATCACTATTTATAACACACCCCCACTACCTCCTTACATACATTGCTATGAGTAGACGCACAAGTATGTGAATAGGAATGTTCCCTTCAAGGAGTTATTTCTCATTGTGAGCCATGTGCCTCCGTATATGTCAGATAGAATAATGAACTTAAATTAAAGCTTATTCTCGGGTGTGGTCTGTTTTGTGTGTGTAACATAAGGATTTCTTGATGGCTCTTCTATTAAGGCAATATTCTTCAGGCCATTCACGTGAACACTTGAGCACTGAATAAGTCATTGGAATGTTTCCGAGATGACAGCAATGATGTCATAGCTCACAAGTCACACCATTCGATCGGCAATTAATTATGTCTATGGGATAAATGTCATGCTTATGTATACATGCTGTTTTGGTATAATGTATGCAACGTCTTCTGAGTTTTGTTTATTGCTACATTGCTATGACCAAGTAATATCTTATAGCATGGGTAATATTATAGTAATAGTATAGTGTGTGTGTATATATATATATATATATATATATATATATATATATATATATATATATATATATATACACACACACTGTCTACCAATTAATATTTGGACATCCAGTAAAGTTCAGCAGAGGTGGAGTTATGGTCTGGGGGTGTTTCTCCCTTGGTCCCAGTACATGGTAAACTCAACGTCGCCGCCTATTGCACTATTTTAGATAACTGTGCTTCCTACATTATGGCGGTTCTATGGGTTGGACCAATGTTACTTCCAGGATGACAACGCCAGCTGTCATGTAGCGAGGTCTACCATGGCTTGGTACAGTGACAATCACGTTAACTGACTGGACTGGCCTGTCCAGAGCCCAGACTTGAACCCTATCGAGCACCTCTGGGACAAGTTGGATCGCCGAATTAAGGGGTGCAGTAGCCGTCCAAAATAAGTGAAAGAACCTACCTGTCTTCTCCAAGCTGAATGGAATAAAATAGCACTAGCCGTCATACAAGGACTTGTGGAAAGCCCCGGAGGGTTGAGGCTGTGATTGTCACTTGTGTCGCTCGGACCACAGGTGTCCAAATACTTATTGATAGACAGTGTATATATATATATATATATATATATATATATATATATATATATATATATATATATATTTGTCTTCTTTTTGTCCATTACTAACATATTTTTACTGCATGTCGATTATTCGCCAATACCTTTTCATTTTGATGTTCACCTTTCTGTGCTTAGAGGTTAAAACCAAAGAAAAGCGGATAAGTTGTCATTTGCCTTTTATGCCGTCAGGTAATTGTACTTTATTATAGCAGTTCAGCAATTACATAAAATGGAGGGTTACTTTACTCTTATACTCCCTTATAGGCAAGCAAAGTAATTAAAGTGAGAGTTCACTTCTGTTCTTTGTCTTATCTCCTTCCAGAGATACAGTATGTTCTTTGCCTTGTGTCTTTCTTCTCTAGTTCACAATAGAGCTCTATCCTAGCGACTATCTCTACGTCGTCTTCCTATTCACTCTCACTATACTGCTAGACGAGTGACATTAGAAACGCGTCAGCTTCAGCTGCTGGCTACGAGCGTTTGGACAAGGCTGTCTCTTCTCCTTTGTATCCTGCATTACTTCAGGATAATAGCTATATTGTGTCTTATTTATTTCTGACACACTGCTGACTGTCATCTTGATAAGCCGAGAAAATAAGTAAGAAAATATAAAGATTGTGTTTTTTCATGTCATGTTGATGGCGCAGATATAGAAGAAAATTCACTTGTCAACCGCCTCATTTTTCAACTAAAACTTATAACATGGCTATCTGACCATTATATATCATTTACTTATCTTGTGCTGTAAATTTAATGCTGCTATCCCATGTCATAAAACTAATAACCCACCAGGGTAACCATATAGATAACCGGCAAACAGGAAGGACAACAGGTTGTATTTAGGGAACCATGTCATTTGTAAATTTGGTTCCCAATTCTTTGTTGTATTCAGATTATTGTTACATGGACTACGAGACCTAAAGTAGTTATGTGAGGTTTATTTATTTGTATAAGTAGTGCCAGTGGTGTAAGTAAGAATGGCGGGGACCCGTGGTGAACTTTTGACATGGCCCCCCAAAGGTATAATCACTATTTATAACACACCCTCACTACCTCCTTACATACATTGTTATGAGTAGATGTACAAGTATGTGACCCCCACTGAAGACCGCGACGGAGCAACTTCCCCCCTACATTGCTGCATGCACTATTATGTCCCATAGTGGCCCCTGTACTCAGTATTATGCCCCATAGTGGCTTCTGCACACAGTGTTATGCCCCATAGTGGCTCCTGCACACAGTGTTATGCCCCATAGTGGCTTTTGCACACAGTGTTATGCCCCATAGTGGCTCCTGCACATAGTATTATGCCCCATAGTGGCCCTTGCACACAGTATTATGCCCCATAGTGGCTTCTGCACACAGTGTTATGCCCCATAGTGGCTCCTGCACACAGTGTTATGCCCCATAGTGGCCCCTGCACACAGTATTATGCCCCATAGTGGCCCCTGCACACAATGTTATGCCCCATAGTGGCCCCTGCACACAGTATTATGCCCCATAGTGGCCCCTGCACACAGTATTATGCCCCATAGTGGCCCCTTCACACAGTATTATCCCCCATAGTGGCCCCTTCACACAGTATTATCCCCCATAGTGGCCCATTGTGGACACTCATGAACAATTATTAAACAATGCGGTCTTTTCAGACCCCAGAGTATAATAATCAGAGATCCAGGGGACGATACAAACATAAAAAACACTGTTTATTACCTCTCCCTGACTCTGGTGCAGTCCCTGCTGATGTGAGCCATCTTTAGTAACGTACAGGAAGTCACTTGAGCCGGGACTTGCGTCGCGACACATAATGACGCAAGCCCCGGACCATGTGACATCAGAGATGTCACACAAGTAGGCCTGAAGCCTGCCTGGAGTCAGGAGACATAAGTAACAGTGTTTTTTATGTTCCCTCACCTCCCCTGGGCCTCCGATCATTATACTGGGGGTCTGAAAAGAGCCCCCAAGTATAATTATAGTGTTTGTGGGGTCTGCCGCCTCACTTATGGATCCTGGCTCCTGTTCACAGCAGCCTCCGCAGAAGGAGAAGCTATGGCGGCCATGAGCAGGAGCGGTAAGTAAATAGGGCCCGTTACTAGCTGGAGTTACTCCAGCAGGTAATGGCTTATTAAAAAAAAACAAAAACTACCCCGGTAGTTAAGCCCCTGAATAGTGTCATGCTTCTTCATAGTCTGGTGTAGTTTATGGCATTGCAGTTCAGCTACTTTCATGTAGAAGGGGCAAAATTGCAATATCAAAGAACAGAACTCTATAAATGTCCCTTAGTCATAGCATATCAGCCTGAAGAAGCATGGAGTAATGAGAATTGAGAGAGCAATAATGCTCTTTGCCATATAACTCACAATTCATTGTCTGTGTGTAGGGAGCATTATATAATGTGCATAGGTGCTGACACTCCCGTATTACAGTCTGCACAGCATTGAGAAACTTGAAGTTCTCAGAACTTGTTCTGCTATTGTTCTTTTCCTTTCCTCTAAGATGGTTAAGTTGTCCTGACCCAAGAAAAAGAATTCTACAAGTTACCGGTATATAAGCGGATTTTGTGCACTGTTCTGTGTTCTCTTCTCAATGCCTGAGAATATTTTCTCCTTTTGTTGTGATTTATGCTTTTGGCATAAATTTCCTATATATCCTCATTGAGCACTAAAACCTTATTACTGTCTATGTGTAAATACGACACTTGTGGTTAGTCTATTATTATAGGTTATAGATTTAGGGGGTGCAGAGGTAGCAGTCACACCAGGGAGGAGACTCAAAGACCCCCTGCAAAATGAATCGTTATATATGGCATATCCCTACTGGTGGCCGCCTTACAGTGGCTTGGGGCTCAAGCAGTGTTGGACTAGCCCACCAGAGTACCCGGGAATCCTAGAGTGGACCCAGTTTCTAACATTGTAATGGTCCAGTGGAAGGAACTCAAATTTGAAGGGTACTGTGGTCTATTTCCTAAGGGTTTTTGAAGGGTAGGCCCCCAGAATTATGTAATCTGATGGGTCCAAGGAACCTCAGTCCAACAATGGGTTCAATTTATGCCTCTGCAATGACAATTTTATTTTAAAACAGTTACGGTGACAATTGGAAGAACCCAACACTATCCTTATGGCACTACTGTAGGGCAATGTGACTATTACACACTACTGGATTAAACCAATGGAATATGTGTGTGACATTAGGTCCATCTGTGTGATATATTAGGTCCACATTAGGTCCATGGCTTTGTAAGGAAACTAGAGATTTGTGATTCTTGTGGTGATGATGAGTGTAAAGAGTATATAGCCGTATACATTAGAGCCAATAAACTTGAAATATCAGTTTGACTGGTTTTACTACGTGCACAAGGCTTGTAAACTGACAAGATCATACAGTTTATAAGATAAAGAGCAATACCATAGATGGCGACTCAAGCTCTGTAATAAGTAAGATGGACATTACAGTACTGGCTACGATCCCCTATAAATCCCCTATAAATCTTCTTTATAGTTTCTTTGACTTCTCCTATATAGATAATATATCAATATATTTTTATAAAAAATATTTTATTAACATTTATTTTTTGCCATCGGTACTAGGGTTGAGTGATCAGGATCGGGAAAGATCGGATCCCGATCGGCGATCCAGCAAATTTCACGATCGGGATCGGCTGGAAAATGATCAAAATTTGGATTTTAAAATTGATCCTGAAATCTCAAGATCGGCTCAACCCTAGTGTATAATAATCTGGAAATAATTTCTGTTTTCTTTATGTTTTTGAAGGAAAGACAGGAACTATGTGGACAAGTGCTGGAAGGATGTCCGCGTTGGAGACTTTGTGAAGCTGTTCAGCAATGAGATCATCCCAGCAGACATATTACTTCTCTATTCATCTGACCAGAATGGGATATGTCACATAGAGACTGCGAATTTGGATGGAGAAACAAATCTAAAGCAAAGACGAGTGGTGAAAGGTTTTTCAAACCCGGTAAGTATGCTAAAGAGTTTTGTCTTATCTAGAATATATTTGTAGGTGGAGAGATAGAGTAATTCAGTATTCTTCAGTCCCTATTCACAGTTTTGTAGGACTTCACTGGTCAGTATGTTTTTGTAAAATGGGAAAAAAACTTAACATGGAAATTTCAGTAGTAGTTCCCCTGGTTAAATTATGCTAGTGCCACATAGTATGATCTGATGCTGCTTTGGGACATAATAGGAGGTGCCCCCTGGAGGCTTAAGTAGAGGTGACTTTGGCAAGAGTGGGATTAGGTAAGTGAAATTGGCCATTTGCCGGAGTACCTCTGTTAGGGCCTCTACTGGGGGGCACTATATTGTGTGGGTCCTATAATGGGAGAATGACCTATAGTGGGGCCCTGTAACAGGAACCCTTTCTGTCTGGGGGCTGTAATGGGTACCATATACTGCATGGGAGGCAATATACCAAGGCGCTGTTATACCATTTGGATGCCAGTAAAGGGGGCATAATGCAATGAGGGGCCTTAGTCAAAAGCTGGGTATGGGGCCTCATTTTTCAGAGTTACCTGTCTTGTTTTGTCTGCAGAATAATCCCAATCCTAATCTGAAACGTTCATCAAATTCGCCACTAGGGAATGCGGTAGACCAGGGATCCTCAAACTATGGCCCGCGGGCCACATGCGGCCCACCGAGGACATTTTTCTGGCCCGCGCGCTGTCACCCGGATCGTTAGAGAGCAATCACTGCTTTCAGTTGTATGTACAAATGTGGCCTACACTGACTGCAGAGTGTGACCTCTGCCCTGACGCAGGCGCAATGACGTAAGTCATCAGCTCCTGCAGTTAGTAGAAGGAGGATGCCCGGCGGCTCTTCAAGTATAATACTGTTGGGGGGGGGAGTGTACTGAGGAGCATATAATACTGTGTGTGTGTGGGGGGGCGTACTGAGGACCATATGATACTGTGTGGGGGGGATGTACTGAGGAGCATATAATACTGTGTGTGTGGGGGGGCGTACTGAGGACCATATGATACTGTGTGGGGGGGACGTACTGAGGAGCATATAATACTGTGTGTGGGGGGGGCGTACTGAGAAGCATATAATACTGTGTATGTGGGGGGATGTACTGAGGAGCATATAATACTGTGTGTGTGGGGATGTACTGAGGAGCATATAATACTGTGTGTGGGGGGATGTACTGAGGAGCATATAATACTGTGTGGGGGGTGTACTGGGGAGCATATACTACTGTGAGTGGAGCAGCCTGCTGTGGAGCATATTATACTGTGGGGGTCTGCTGTGGAGCGTATAATACTGTGGGAGGAGCTACCGTGAAGCATATAATCTTAACTTTTTTAAAACTATTTTGGCCCTCCAATGGTCTGAGGGACAGTGAACTGTCCCCTTATTTAAAAAGTTTGAAGACCCCTGCTGTAAACCCTTGCCTTAATCAGTTTTGCACATTGGTAATATTAAGTATATGAAATATAGACCATTTCTTTAGCATTTTGTGTAAAGCCTTTTAGTAAAGCTGTCATGTAAATTACAATTCCTCCTTGTGACGACTGCAGAATAGGTCGATCTACTTTGCATGCATTGTCACATACGATTCAGCTAACGTACATCCAAGTGCATTGCTACCAGGTGCTAATAACTTGTCCTTGTAATTCCCTTGTGTAGAATAATATTACACGTAACATAGAAAAACAATTCCATTAAATTGGTTTAATGAAAATTGAAATTGGACCTGCAAAGCTTTAAGATTAGTTTTTGCCCATCACAATGCCCCTTATTCATTTCGGATACAACTGTGCTCTGTTAATGTACTCCAGCCACTCTTCCATAGAAGTTTAATACTTACTTAATAAGATAAGCTCTTTGTGTCTTTCGATGCAGAAGGTTAAAAGAGTTTGAAGGTAGCTTCTCCGCTTGCTATAAGGGTATCTTTGAGGTGACCGAGAGATTAACTTTTCCTCTGACATTTTGGAAATTTTCTCCTGAGCTGTGAATATAAAATAGGCTCTAATTGAATCTACACTTTCAATACTGTTTAACTTTGGAGGAGTTCTGTTATTTGGCAGATAAATGCCACCTTCAACATCTTACAGACAAATGTCACTTCGGAGAGGGAGAGAGAAAGAAAAGAAGACTTCGTAGGAGTTGAACTTTGCGTTCAAAAGGCGTCGTCATTACCATTGTGCTATAATTACACTTCAGAATGGAAGTCACGAACGGAATTGTAAAACCACCCAGGCTGAAGCAACATTCCTCCCTGACAACCGCAAAGAATCAATGTCCTATCATTAGTGATTGTACAACACGGTTAAATAGATGTCAGCAGTGTACAGTACTTGCTGTTATTCATCTCTAGATGGTGGATAGTAATGGTAAAAGTTTCGAGAAATAGTGTCACGCTTGTTCCGGTATACTTACGTCTGTAGATCTCAGAATTCTTTTGCATAGCACAATGTGTCCCAGGTGTCAAAGGTAGCAAATTTTTTTCAATATATTTTTTTTCTCCATGAATCCCTTTTCGGAAGAAAATAAACTAAATACAGGGTGTTCCGACTGCAGCGTTAGTCATCTATAGGGAAACCCAGCAATAAATCAGGTCACCTGCAGCGCCACCTAAAGGGTAATGAATAGGGTTGAGCCGATCTTGAGATTTCAGGATCGATTTTAAAATCTGATTTCCAATCATTTTCCAGCCAATCCCGATCATGAAATTTGTTGGATCACCGATCGTGATTCGATCTTTCCCAATCGCTCAACCCTAGTCAATGCTTCTCTATGGGAAAAGTCACTTATAGGGTTGAGCCGATCTTGAGATTTCAGGATCGATTTAAAAATCTGATTTCTGATAATTTCCAGCCTATCCCGATTGCGATTGTGAAATTTGGTCGATCGCTGATTAGGATCCGATCTTTTCCAGACCCGATCGCTCAACCCTAGAAATGAAGCATTACATGATGGGCCCTGAAATTACACCTACTAGGTCCTTCAACAACAGCTATGTCTAGTTATTCTCTGCTATAGCTAATAGATAAAGACTGGCTGAGCCCTAACCTGCACTTCACCTATGACATTATCAAGAGCTATAGGTAAAACTTACATCAGGGCCTACCCAGGCTGCAGGGTATTATGTATTCTAGCACGCTTATTACTGAAGGCCCTGTTTGCTATTCCTTATCATAGTAACTCAAATAAACCCCTTGGTCTAATTTACACTTAATTATATCAATTTATTATATATTTGGAATGAAATGTAGCTGTCCTTATATCTATTGTAGTGTCGATAGGAGCCCATAGGTTGTATCATGAGTTGTAGCTGACTTAACTTATGATTTTACTTGTGCTTCAAGGCTCCTTCATCAGATCTTACTAACAACTACTAAGGGCTCGTTCACATCTGCGCCCGGTCTCCGTTCATACAGGTTTCCATTTCCTGCACAAAACAGAGCAGGAAACGGAAGCCTGCAGGACTCTTTCATACCCATTCATTTGAATGGGTTTGAAAGATGTCCGGCCATGAGCACCAGTGAGCGTTTTATGCTCTCCGCCGCAAAGCCGGTTTCTTTTAAACCGGACACAGAGTCGGACATGCAGTATTCTGTGTCCAGTTTAAAAAAAACGGTTATGCGGTGGAGAGCATAAATCGCCCACCAGCGCTCACGGCCAGACCTGGTCTGACAGCTTTCTGTCTTCTGCATGCAGAAGACGGAAAGCTCAGAACGGAGTCCAGGCGCTGGTGTTAACCCAGCGTAAAGGTTCTTTTTAATGACTTCTAGTCTGGCTTTCCATCGATCTGGGATGTCCTTCTTTTATAGAAGTTGTATTGATTTAGCTATTATTCCCAGATTATGCATTAATCTATAGGGGTACACCTAAGGGTATGTTCACATGGAAGAAAAGGTCACACAAACCTTTTCTGCTTTGTGAACATTCTGCGGGGCTCGCTGCAACTGAATGCCGATGCAGCACTGGTCCGTCGCAGCATCCCGCTCCTGTGTAGGCCCAAATGAATGGGTCTACACTGGAGCATGTCTCGCACCATGGACACTGCGGTGGATTCAGCCGTGGAATCCGTGGCAAGAAGGGTCATTTGGCTTGTTTTTTTCACTACTAGCTAGCGGAAAAAAGAAGCGAGCAGCTCCCATTGAAGTCAAAGGGAGCTGTTTTTGGCAACGGATTTTGAGGCGGATTCTGCGCCAAAATCCGCTTCCAAAAAACCCCATATGAACAGACCCTTAGAAACGGCGGCTATAGGAGCAAGTTCCTCTTTTCCAACAAGGAGATCTTATTAGCATATTCCTTACCCAGAATTCTTAGCAAGGCATACATGGTCTAAGGGCCCCTTCTCATGGCGTAAGCGCTCGGCTCATTCCGAGCTGTACACACAAGCGCTTCTAAACACTTCCCATTCACTTCAATGGAAGCGCGCGTCGAGCCGGCTTTATGAGCGCTCCCATTGAAGTGAATGGGAAGTGTTTAGAAGCGCTCACGTGTACGGCTCGGAATGAGCCGAGCGCTTACGCCGTGTGAAGGGGCCCTAATGAGACCCCTTATGACTTTTTCAGATCTAATTCTTACTTTTCATCCAAATTTGACTTTTCCCTATCAAAAATACTTAATGTTCTTCTGTAAATGCATTATATAAGTAAAGATTGCAAAATGATAAAACCCACAGACGTCTCAGAATGACGGAGTGGACCAGATAGATAACCATCCATCACATGAACAATCCTTTTAACCACTACATAGACGTAATCCATGCCGGAGCCGCGCCGTGTGATTTATTTATATTTACCATGGGTGTGATTCATTAACAGATACAAGTGAATTAATTTGCACTTGTGGTGTCTAAGACTTAACTTGGTGAAAACGTTGAAGTGTGGAACCAATTTACTGTTTTCTCAGTCACTCACATTCTCTTTTTTTTTTTCCTTTTTATTTATTCCACATTCGCTGATCTGCTGACAACCCACGCAGATATATACTTGTCCTTCGCTGACACCGGTTGCTATGCAGAGTGAGATGTTTGTTTTTTTGTTTAACATGTACCTATGGTTTTACATAGTGTTAGGAACTTGCATGCAAACAATTTGCTAATATATCATTCACTGACACGGTGTCGTGCGCTGGTTATCACTTTTTTTATTATTCATTTGGATAGATTTGTATGCATTTGCTAATTGTATAGAGATGTTGCCGCTATGACTTGTATATAGAGGAATCTGTATTCTAGTGTATAATGTGACGCTCTTCATGCATCAGGGTTGGAATACAGTTCTGCAAATACTGGAAGATAAAATACTTATTTCCACCAGTCTGTCTTTCAAAAGTCACATCTCCTCCTCCCAAATATCCACATTTGACTAAGCTGACATGTCTGTAACAAGGTGATGTTGCCGGTGGTGCATTGTGCATTTTTCTCCTTGCGTTTTAATGCTTCAAATGCTGTCATTACGGAGGACATCACCAGAAGAAAATCTAATTAGTTTTATGTGGATAAGATTTCTCACTTGTGAATTATGTGTTGGATCTCTTTGTTGTTCGCCTGTTCTGTCTGTGCCAATAAGGACATGTCTTTGCTTCTGATGCTTTGTAAATGATTTTCGTTGCGAGTATTACATTGAGATACAGCTAATTAGATGCTTCCTATTGGATTAGTATGCTACATTTAACCTTCCTCGCGCTCCCAGGGTGTAGTAATTCTTTTAGAAAAAAAAATCAGGTAACAGGCTGTAAAATTGTTCCTGTGTCAGAAATCTGAAATTATATTATGCAAGGGAATGATAGGAGCTGTCTGCGCGCTAAGGAGAAATAAGAGAATTTCTGGAGATGTCTTACTGGTGTGCGTCAGACCTTCCCATATAGTAAGATATCATCAGGACTTAGCTAGCTTCATTGGTGAGTACATGACACGCAACAAATGGAGAAAAGTATAGGTAAGGCTTAAAAAATTCATATCCTTCAATCAGTGGCGTAACTAGGAATGGCAAGGCCCCGTGGCGAACTTTTGACATGGCCCCCCCCAACCGACGCCAAAGACCTCGACCGACCCCCTCCTACACATTCCTGTATGCTCTATTATGCTCCATAGTGGCCCCTGCACACAGTATTATCCCCCATAGTGACCCCTGCACACAGTATTATCCCCCATAGTGGCCCCTGCACACAGTGTTATACCCCATAGTGGCCCCTGCAAACAGTATTATCCCCCATAGTGGCCCCTGCACACAGTATTATGCCCCATAGTGGCCGCTGCACACAGTATTATCCCCCATAGTGGCCCCTGCACACAGTATTATCCCCCATAGTGGCCCCTGCACACAGTATTATACCCCATAGTGGCCCCTGCACACAGTATTATCCCCCATAGTGGCCCCTGCACACAGTATTATCCCCCATAGTGGCCCCTGCACACAGTATTATACCCCATAGTGGCCCCTGCACACAGTATTATCCCCCATAGTGGCTCCTGCACACAGTATTATCCCCCATAGTGGCCCCTGCACACAGTATTAACCCCCATAGTGGCCTCTGCACACAGAATTATCCCCCATAGTGGCCCCTGCACATAGTATTATCCCCCATAGTGGCACCTGCACACAGTATTATGTCCCATAGTGACCCCTGCACACAGTATTATAGCCCATAGTGGACACCCATAAACAATTATTATACTCTGGGGTCTTTTCAGACTCCAGAGTATAATAATCGGAGATCCTGGGAATAAAAACATAAAAAACACTGTTTCTTACCTGTCCCCCAGCTCCTACGCTGTCTTCTCTGCTGCCGTCCTTCTTCTATGACATCGGACGTCACATGACCCGGGATGCAGGCCAGGTTCATGTGATGTCAGAAAGGACGTCAGGAAGGAGGCCCTATTTAAAAGCCACCCATACAGTCGGCCCCAAAGGTCCCTTATAAAATATACTATTATCCTGAATGGCATACGTTAGATATAGGCCTCCATTACAGATGTTCATCTCAAGATCTGGTCTCGGATGAGTTTTGCTGAGGTAGTGGGGAAGAAGGAGCTAGAAGTTGCGAAATACGTTTTCTGGAATACTATTATTAAAGAATAATTGGGCTTTTAAGTATCTTGTATAAGGCCCGGTTCACATCTGCGTTCGGTTAATTCCGTTCCCCTCTCCGCATGAAAACTGCAAACAGCACTTTACTCTCCGCAATTTTCATACAGAAATTGAGCAGAAACCACACTGACCCCAATGTAGTCTATGGAGTCTGAGGGTTTCCTAAGGTAACCACTTTTTCATGTGGATTAGGTTTCCGTCCAGCAGGTCCTCAAGCGGATTTCCCCAAAGGAAACCCATCTGCAGATGTAAACCAGGCCTAATATTTGGAAAATCCCTTTACCTATGGTCCCAACCAAACTGATCAACCCTACCTGTATGTGAATGACACCCGAGTCTATAAGGTAGTAGTTGTTCAGACTAAAAGTAGTGGGCCATATACAGATTTCAAGGCTCCTGCAATGTTTGTGTACATTGGTGGGACGTTGCTAATATTTTCTACAATATGATTATGGAAAATATTATTCATTGTTTTGTCATGGGTTTTTCTTATGTGTTAATGAACATTTCTAAACTAAAAATAATAATAAAAGTAATAATATAGTATTCTTGCTGAATTGAGGTTTTCGGAACAGAACTGAACTTTCGTACCTGGGCAACTATCATAGTAAAAAAAAAAATTATCAACACTTCTATTCCAAATCATGTTTGATGAAGTCATGCGCTCAAGATCATACCCTACTTTCTACACTTGCAGACACAGACAGAACATAGACATGTAGTTGTAACTTTGCTTTTTGATTTTACTCCAGTACAAGGCTCCAGTCCATCAATGCAGAAGCACAGTATGATGGTTACTATCTGTCGTAGTCTTACATGGTTGACGATTGAGGCCATTTTGTCCAAACCAGCCTTGCACCCTTACATACCTACTTATGTTAGTCTCATATTCTGCCAATGTAACCCACCTATAACATGAGGGGAGGAGGCCAGTGTCTGGAGATGGACGTTTGCACTCTCTGGTCCACAGATTGAAGTGTTGAAAAGGTTACCTACCTGGCAAGAAATTCTTAGCCTGAAGAAGAGCTTGTGGAGCTCGAAATGTGTTGTGAAGTACGTTTTTGTATAATAAAAGTCATATATTTTATTCACCTTGTCAACACTCCAATCTGTGGACCAGAGAGCGTAGACTTCCATCTCCAGCCGCTGGCCTCCTTCCTTTCCTTTACCGTCTGGTCCTCTGTGACCAGTCTGTGGATTCTGCAGCCACCTCAACCTCTTTGCTTCCATCGGTGTTGTGACTCATCCACAACACCTGAAGGTGAGGGACCAACGGGTCCATTTCTCGGGTACATTTTTAATTCCAACATCCATTGCAAACTCATCTACACTATAAGCACGCTCAGTGTTCTCCCCCTCTTTGTTCATCTATAACATGAGGTCACTCAGATTTTTTTCCTTGGACCACCTTAAGTTCCCAATTTATCCCTGCTTGGTAAAGTAACTCTTATTTCCTTGTGATCGGGTCCATGTTGTTTCAACCACAGGCAGTTTCAGTAGATCAGAGCTGGACCGAGGGAGGGCACGGATACAAATCTGCTTTATGGCTTCTAGGCTTTATTGATTAGTCTATCCCTGTTTGCATGTATGGAGAAGCCACACAGTGGACTCGTACACCTATGTAAGTCTCCCAAGTATGTGCACATGGCACAATACAAGGGCTCGTCTGGGAAACTGCGGTAAATATTTTATCAAGAATAAGCAGGATATTGCAACATTTCAGGTCAAAGTCCAGTTCAAGGCTTTCTAATGACAATTAGAATAACAAACAGTCTGGTTATCTGATGGGACCATGAAGGGGCCAAATAACAGAAAATGCCAAAAACAAGGAAATTACCTTTGCGGGTGGACACTTTAGCAAGGAAGCTTGCCAGATCTTAAGAGCAGGACTTCTTCAGTTCTTGTATTAGCAGGATCGCCACTTATCTCTGCAAGAAGATTAGTAGTAGAATTTCTTGGCAATAGATATTTAGCTCTTGTTTACAAGGACTTGTAGTTATTAGTATTACCTTTTCAATGAATAGAGTTAAAACTGTGTGGATTTGTCCACAGAAATGTAATGCCCATAACCAGCTTTAGTCTACAGCGACATATCACGCTATGACGATAAATAAACTATTTTTATTGAATATGAATCTTTTTTTTAATTCTAGGAATCTTCGTTTGATCCGGAGGCCTTTAAATATACCATTGTATGTGAGAAGCCAAATAACAATCTGGGCAAATTCAAAGGTTACATGTGAGTATAATATGTCGGTATTACAATGTAAAGCAAATATCCGTTTCCAGGATTCTCCTTTACATCTTCTCATTAGGCCCAAAGGTTACGAGTTGAATTTTATTCAAGGAGGCAATACAGAAGAAGGGAAGGATGAATTACGGTGGTGGTAGACAACGTGTTAGATATTTAGTTAACTTATAGAGATGAGCGAACACTAAAATGTTCGAGGTTCGAAATTCGATTCGAACAGCCGCTCACTGTTCGAGTGTTCGAATGGGTTTCGAACCCCATTATAGTCTATGGGGAACATAAACTCGTTAAGGGGGAAACCCAAATTCGTGTCTGGAGGGTCACCAAGTCCACTATGACACCCCAGGAAATGATACCAACACCCTGGAATGACACTGGGACAGCAGGGGAAGCATGTCTGGGGGCATAAAAGTCACTTTATTTCATGGAAATCCCTGTCAGTTTGCGATTTTCGCAAGCTAACTTTTCCCCATAGAAATGCATTGGCCAGTGCTGATTGGCCAGAGTACGGAACTCGACCAATCAGCGCTGGCTCTGCTGGAGGAGGTGGAGTCTAAGATCGCTCCACACCAGTCTCCATTCAGGTCCGACCTTAGACTCCGCCTCCTCCGGCAGAGCCAGCGCTGATTGGCCGAAGGCTGGCCAATGCATTCCTATGCGAATGCAGAGACTTAGCAGTGCTGAGTCAGTTTTGCTCAACTACACATCTGATGCACACTCGGCACTGCTACATCAGATGTAGCAATCTGATGTAGCAGAGCCGAGGGTGCACTAGAACCCCTGTGCAAACTCAGTTCACGCTAATAGAATGCATTGGCCAGCGCTGATTGGCCAATGCATTCTATTAGCCCGATGAAGTAGAGCTGAATGTGTGTGTTAAGCACACACATTCAGCACTGCTTCATCACGCCAATACAATGCATTAGCCAGTGCTGATTGGCCAGAGTACGGAATTCGGCCAATCAGCGCTGGCTCTGCTGGAGGAGGCGGAGTCTAAGGTCGGACCTGAATGGAGACTGGTGTGGAGCGATCTTAGACTCCGCCTCCTCCAGCAGAGCCAGCGCTGATTGGCCGAATTCCGTACTCTGGCCAATCAGCGCTGGCCAATGCATTCTATTAGCCCGATGAAGTAGAGCTGAATGTGTGTGCTAAGCACACACATTCAGCACTGCTTCATCACGCCAATACAATGCATTAGCCAGTGCTGATTGGCCAGAGTACGGAATTCGGCCAATCAGCGCTGGCTCTGCTGGAGGAGGCGGAGTCTAAGGTCGGACCTGAATGGAGACTGGTGTGGAGCGATCTTAGACTCCGCCTCCTCCAGCAGAGCCAGCGCTGATTGGCCGAATTCCGTACTCTGGCCAATCAGCGCTGGCCAATGCATTCTATTAGCCCGATGAAGTAGAGCTGAATGTGTGTGCTTAGCACACACATTCAGCTCTACTTCATCGGGCTAATAGAATGCATTGGCCAATCAGCGCTGGCCAATGCATTCTATTAACTTGATGAAGCAGAGTGTGCACAAGGGTTCAAGCGCACCCTCGGCTCTGATGTAGCAGAGCCGAGGGTGCACAAGGGTTCAAGTGCACCCTCGGCTCTCCTACATCAGAGCCGAGGGTGCGCTTGAACCCTTGTGCAGCCTCAGCTCTGCTACATCAGAGCCGAGGGTGCGCTTGAACCCTTGTGCACACTCTGCTTCATCAAGCTAATAGAATGCATTGGCCAGCACTGATTGGCCAGAGTACGGAATTCGGCCAATCAGCGCTGGCCAATGCATCCCTATGGGAAAAAGTTTATCTCACAAAAATCACAATTACACACCCGATAGAGCCCCAAAAAGTTATTTTTAATAACATTCCCCCCTAAATAAAGGTTATCCCTAGCTATCCCTGCCTGTACAGCTATCCCTGTCTCATAGTCACAAAGTTCACATTCTCATATGACCCGGATTTGAAATCCACTATTCATCTAAAATGGAGGTCACCTGATTTCGGCAGCCAATGACTTTTTCCAATTTTTTTCAATGCCCCCAGTGTCGTAGTTCCTGTCCCACCTCCCCTGCGCTGTTATTGGTGCAAAAAAGGCGCCAGGGAAGGTGGGAGGGGAATCGAATTTTGGCGCACTTTACCACGCGGTGTTCGATTCGATTCGAACATGGCGAACACCCTGATATCCGATCGAACATGTGTTCGATAGAACACTGTTCGCTCATCTCTATTAACTTACTATCCATACCCTTAGGACTGATTCACATCTATGATCAGTATTCTAACTTGGGGACCCCCCCAAATGGAATACCTAATGCATTGACAAGCGGTGAGCACTGAAAGCACACAGACCCCATAGACTATAATGGGATCCGTGTGTTTTCCGCGCGGTCTCCACACGAGTCATGCAGAGAGGAAAGTCGATCGTACAGTACTTTTCTCTCCGCATGACTCGTGCGGAAAACACACAGATCCCATCATAGTCCATGGGGTCCGTAGGCTTTCATAAGCTCACTGCTTGTCAATGTGATCGGTATTCCATATGAGGGGTCCCCAGGTGGACTCCCTGAACAGCATACCAAACGCAGATGTGAACCAGTCCTAACAGTGCATTAAAAGCCTCTGTCCTATTAGTTACTGTTGTATAAAAATAGGGATTTCTGTTCAATGTGTTCTGCTGTACATCTAACGGAGTGTAAATGCAAAGCTCCAGCTGATTCTTCCATATCGATCTTTCATTCTCTTAGCAATATAATAGACAAATGAAGAAGCTGCAGTACAAGTCTTATTGTTCCGAGCTCTAACTTTATTTGTTTCTATGTTTGATCATTAATTTTCCTTGTGTATTGATGTCAATGTTATTTATCTGAGAAGACTTTGTACCTTCCTTATTACCTTTCAATACTATGCCAGGCACCAATTGTTGTTTTGCTCTCCTCCTAATGCCTCACACAATGAGAAAGCCATAAAACATATCAAGTATGTTAAAGGCCATGTCTATAAACAGGTCTTTATCAGTTGCTGCGTTTTAAAGCAATGCACTGGGATCCATGGCGAGAATTTATAAAGTGTTTCCCCGCAGGCAAGGATAGGGAGCAAGTTCATGTCTCCATGTGCATATAATATTTCATATATAATATAAAAAGATAGATAGATAGATAGATAGATAGATAGATAGATAGATAGATATAATATATCTGAGTCACCTTGGGGAAGTAGGTTCTTTCGACATAACCCATGACCGTCCAGGATTTAGGCTTCAGCTTAGACTACTACAATAAAATGGAAACTCATTTCGATTCAATGAAATTATTATTAGAATTTCCCACTTTAGCTATCTTTATGTTTATTTGCAGGGATCAGAACAATGGACAACGCACAGGTTTTGGTACTGAAAGTCTTCTACTACGGGGATGCACAGTGCGAAATACAGAAGAAGCCATCGGAGTTGTTGTCTATGCAGGTGATTACAAATACGGTTGTCCAAGTTGCAAACCCATTTTATATACGATATTGGGGAAGTTTGAGTTATAGTAATAGAGGAGAGTTAAGATCTTCATCTCTTGGTCAAAGGAAATGTGATCACAAGGAGTGACTATCATTCTGGAATTACTCATATTATTCATTTGTAATACTAAATCTCGCCTGCGGGGGCAGTGTAGGAAAATTGAGCACTTTGCAATGTTTCTTCACACATTAGACCTGGTTGCTGGGGGTCCTCACACTGGGACACTTGGTGATCAGCCCATTGTCCAGTTCACCAGTAAAAAAAAAAAAAATTTCAATATCATTCCTATTTGTTGGTAATATACTGTAGAAGATGATAACAAGCACATTAGCCAACATGGCAATTTTTTAAATTACTATGATGAAAAACTCCAACAAAAGAAAGTATGCACTTAATACATTTCCTGACGCTTGACGTTCCAGATACATTTATCTTCTATTGTGAAATGGGTGCAGCAAGTCACTTACTGACAATTTCAACACCCTTCCCATAGACAAATACTTCCTCATATTTCCTTCAGTGCTTTTTTTAACGTCACTGCGAACATGTTAAGAAATAGGTTATTAAGCATATTACGAACTTTCCCAAAATATACTTGTACAAAGTTCAATTACATCAACAGATTCCCATGGAGAAATTGTGTCATTTATTAGTGGGAGGCATCGAGTCAATACAATGGCCAGATAGACCTACGGGAATTGGACATGTTCTATCTATTACTGTATAAATCTGACTCTGACAGTTCGCTTTTCACAGCTGTCAAAAAAAAAACGATATGCTCTATTTTTGGCCACTTTGATAGACATAAAAATAGCCATGTGAATAGACCCGTAGACAGTCTTAGGTTTTAAAACTACCATGCTGTGGCGGTTTGAGAACTGGACTTTACACAGTGGTTATTCATTGTTGTGTGAATAAGCCCTTTCAATCGATTGACTTGCCAAATTTTCATTGAGGTAGGTGTGTGACAAGTGGCAAAGTCGTGTGAATCTTGCCTAAGGCCTCTTGTAGACAACCGTGGGCTAGTTCAAGGCCACAGCAGGCTCTACCTGCTCAGGAGGCTGAGGGCCTTCAGAGTCCAGGGGCCACTTCTTAGGGCCTTCTTCAACTCTGTGGTTGCTTCAGCCATCTTTTTCAGTGTGGCCTGCTGGAGGAGCAGTATATCAACCAGGGACAGAAATAGACTTGACAGGCTGATGAGAAGGGCCAGCTCTGTCCTGGGGAGCCCCCTGGACCCTGTACAGGTTGTGGGTGACAGAAGGATACTGTTTGTGGTGACCTCCATGCGGGAGAACAAATCCCACCCCATGTATGGGACCTTGATGGCACTTGGCAGCACTGTAAGTGGCCTTCTGCTTCACCCCAAGTGTGAGAAGGAGCGCTATCGCAGGACCTTCCTTCCAACCGCGACCAGGCTGTATAATCTACATCAGTCCAAGAGAAGATCACTCCGCACAGAGAACTAATGATTATGATCCTGAAGTCTTCCTTCTTTCTTCTTCTGTTCATTAGCTGCTATGGACTCCTAGTATATCTTCTCTTCTCAGCATATGTGTGTCTACGTCTTTAATATATTACTGTGTACTATCCTGTATCTGGATCCCCACATAGAGCTCACAATGTACATTTTTCTCTATCAGTATGTCTTTGGAATATGGGATGGAAATCCATGCAAACACGGGGAGAACATACAAACTCCTTGCAGATGGTTTTATGCCCTTGGCGGGATTTGAACACCAGGACTCCAGCGCTGCAAGGCTGCAGTGCTAACCACTGAGCCACCGTGTGGCCCCTTGTATCTGTATTATTATGCTGCTGTAACATACTGAAATTTCCCCACTGTGGGACTATTAAAGGATTATCTTATCTTATATCCGGGTTTTTCCCAAATACTATACTGACCCATTCATTTCTGACGGCCCACGCACACGACCATGTATTACATGGTTCCATGTGCGGGCCAACATTTCGAGCCACAAAACTCAGGACAGGTCGTATTCCTGTCCGGATTTGTGGTTGTGCTTCCACGATTGGATGAATGGGGCCGCGGAAGCATGGCTAGTACAATAAAGGCCAGCGGCCTGCCTATGGTCATGTCAAATAGCCTAACTGTTGGATGGTCCCTTTAGTGGATAGCACCACATGTTCCTGTGACGCACTATACATAAATTCCTATCTGCGTTCCTGATTATAGGGTTAATAGTCGGCCCTGTCACTGACTTTATTGTAGCATTTTATGTTGGGAATTGTGCCATATGACCCATCTCTGAACCTTGGAATGGCACTCAGGAACTTGAACCAAAGGGGAATTGCAGCAAACTTTCCCGCACCATCCTGAACTCTTCTGGCCACAGCTCAGTCAGTATCTTACTTTATCTCCTGTCCCTATTTTTTTTAGATTTCCAGTTAAGGAGGGAAATCTGATATTTAGTAATACAGACACTCAAGCTGTAGTCTCCAGTGTCCCAATTACTTTTTGGCGGTGACATTTAGCACTTATACGTGACATAACCAGATAAGTGCAGTGAACAGTCTCCTCCATAGACGCCACGCTCCCTATCTGAACACGTGTAATGTATACGTTCATTTCCTAATCGTTGTTTTATTTTTATAACTGTGGCTTATCTCGCTCTCCTATATTCAGGCCTGCTCGGTGGCTGATATCATTATTTCATGATAGTTCCTATCGGCGTCCATAGTATTTATTCCTGCTGTAGGGAAGCAGCTAAATGTATTTCTAGTGCCAAGTGAAAATGGTTCATGACTGAAATTAGAGGTAGATAAATGACGCTGCTATACCTTGCTGAGATCAAGCAGAGGGCATCGCATAGGCAGTAATGATCACATTTAGTCCACTTGATGAAGCGCTGCAGCAATGTCCAGCTGCCGCCACCCACACCGAAGACTCTCGAGGTCACGTCTTTTTCTAGCTTACTTACCAATGACCTATTAATGCGTGAACCAATTATAAAAAAGAGAAAATGTTAGCTTTAAAAATTCCATTTTTACGGAATTAAAAAAAAAAAAAAAAACATTTATTTAATTTCACTTTATTAATAAATACACTAGTGAAAGTTATACCAGCAGCTTTCTTTAAGGAGCGCTGCCACTCATGTTGGAAAAGCACTATGGTGAGTTACTATAGGCAGTGAAGACTGCAAGAAACAGCGTGTTTGTCCCTCAGGCCTCTTCTTTACTCCAGAGTTAAATTTTTCAAAAAAAAAAAACAGGGTAAATGCACAGTACAGAATACAGGCAATGGTGCGAACAAGAGGGTGCTAGTGGACATGCAAGTCCAAAAACAGGCAAGGAAGGAGAAGAACAGGGGTAAGAGAAAGAGGGAGAGGGGAGACAAAAAGACATCGGGAGGCACACAGACATCGAGGGAGGAAACGAGAAGAAAGGGCAGCGGTTGCCAGGGCAGAGGGGAGGGGGGACCAAAGAGAATCATGAGAATAGATTAGAGAACTTGGATGACACCGAAACACTACCCATGGCCGCCACAGGGTCCCAAACTGACCTGCTCATATTAGATACTAGTCTATAACTACTCATTCTAGTCACATTCCTCAAAAGCCAAGCAGGGACCCTAAAATAGTTTTTTAGAATTTATAAGAATTTACCCAATAGTAGGGTAAAAAAGACCCATATTCCCCTCTTCTTTCTTTTCTCATTTTGGTGGTCTCTGCTGGTCGTTGCTTAAGTGCAATATATTATTCATGTGACCCCTATGGTCAGCCACCGGTCACTTGCCAAACATGGAGTCATTACAGGTCTCCCAGGTGAACCCTTTTGAATTGCTAGGGGCACACACAGAAAGGTAGCACATATATGACAATTAGGGCTGAGCCGATCTTGAGATTTCAGGATCGATTTTAAAATCCGATTTCCAATCATTTTCCAGCCGATCCCGATCTTGAAATTTGCTCGATCGGATCCCGATCGCTCAACCCTATTTATGGTATATACATGATTATGGTTGAGCCGATCTTGAGATAACCTCTGACCTCAATTCCGCCGGAGAAGATCGGGATTGGAATTCCGATCGCGATCGTGAAATTTACTCGATCGGTGATCGGAATTCAATCTTTTCCGATCCCAATCGCTCAACCCTAATGACAATAGGCTCCTACTTGCCACTTTGTAAGTGCAATACTCTATATAGCGGGATTAAGAACCATTCTAGTGACAGGTTCCCCTTGGATTCTATGAGACAGACTAATCATATAGCATTGGTGAGCTAATGATGACTAACTTAGGGCAAGTTAATATTTACAATGGTATGCTATGAGTAATGTATAGCCCTGTAGCCTGAGTTATACATGTGCGAAGATTTCATCATACAGGTAAACCAGACTAATGAATGTTTGTCAAAAACATGTACAAAATACACAAACAATGGAGATCAGGTCATCACTCCCTGGCGGTGCAAACGCAGAGTAACATCAGAAGCATGGCATCCAAGAACTGGGTCACTCTCCAGGCATCATGAATGCACAGTAAAAAGTTGCTCCAGTTTCTCAATCTAGTGAAAACATAGGGGCCAATTCTCAAAGCCACTCTGTTTTTTTTCCCATTTCCAAAAAGGAAGCGTAGTGCTGAATCAGCAAAAATTATGTCTGAAAAGATGGACAGCATAGCCCTGCATAATGGGTAGAAATGGTTCCAATTTCAACAAGCCCGATCTTCTTTCTCTGAGGTGTCTGGCCACGTCTTGTCCTTACCCTTGTCCATTGAGGACATATAGACAGCGTGCATGGTGGGATGGTGGAAGGAACACAGTGGCTGTGGGTTGAATATTTACTAAACACCTAGTTTTTCCTACAATAATTTAGGTAAATTAGGCAAAATCAGAAGTTTCTTTTTAGAGTTTCTTTTTTGTAGCCCATTCTTATATAGCATATTATTGTAAAATCTGGGTTGAATGTGTAATGAATTCTAACATAATTTTCATTAGTCTTAAATCCACAATAGTTATGTTATAATTAGACAAGTAATCTAGATCTGAAGAAGAAAAAGTCTTAAAAAAGGCGACATGCAAATCTTGCCATAAAAAGTTGCTTTATTGGGTCAAAATGGTTAATTAAAACACTTGATTGTTCTTGATTGCTAAGAATCAGCAGGCGGCTCCATGCTGAGCCCGCTATGTAAAATGCATCCATATAGAAAGATAGTTATTAAAATCCTGCTATTTGTATCTTTTCTTCCCAAGGGCATGAGACCAAGGCGATGCTGAACAACAGCGGTCCACGTTACAAGCGTAGCAAACTGGAAAGACGGATGAACATCAATGTATTCTTCTGTGTCGCCATCCTCATCATCATGTGCCTCATTGGAGCGATAGGTTAATATTTTACAACTTTTTTTTTACATTTAGCCTGTTTTCTGTTTAGTCATACAGCTTTTTAATTATTCTATATTCTAATTAGGGCTGAGCGATCGGGATCTTTTCCGGTGGGATCGAGGTCAGAGGTTATATCAAGATCGGCTCAACCGTATTCATGTATATATCATTGATAGGGTTGAGCGATCAGGATCGGAAAAGATCGGATTCCGATCGTCGATCAAGCGACTTTCACGATCGGGATCGGCTGGAAAATGATCGGAAATTGGATTTTAAAATCGATCCTGAAATCTCAAGATTGGCTCAACCCTAATTCTGATATAAATACATTTCTGGACAGATTATGGCAGAAGCATCTCGTGTTCCTAGCAAAGACGGACTATGAAGCAATATCCGCTTTGTGAAAACGCAGCTTTTTTTGTTGCAGATTTTGTTGCAATTTTTCAAACCAAAGTCAGGAGTGGATTGAGCAGAAGGAAGAAGTATAATTTCCTATATATTACCCATTCCTTTTGTAGACATACTTGGTTTTGGCTACAAAGAACGCAACAAAATCTGCAACAAAAAGAAAAAAGCTGGGTTTTCGCAACGTGGGGTCTCAGCCTTAAAGCCGGTTCTGGCTTTGGCTCAAAAAACTGCACCAAAAATTTAATATGTGATTTTAGCCTTACAAGTCATGCAAAAATATTTATCCTGTATCCATCGTATAGAGAATAAATAGCTGATCAATGGGGGTCTGACCACTGAGAACGGGTGTTTTTTGCCCCCCGTTGTAAATGCAAAAATGTAAAATTTACTAAAATTGTATTTGTTTTTCAGGTCATGGCCTTTGGTATCGTAAGTTTGTAATACATCCTTTATTTGATGTTCCAAATCCTGATGGAAGTTATACTGCTCCGGCTCTTGCTGCTTTTTACATGTTCCTTACTATGATTATCCTGCTGCAGGTAAGTCGAGTTTATTCAATTGTAAACCACCTTCAACAGTATAATCCCCATTATGGCTCATTCCTCAAAATTCTCACATACAATGATACATTGCATTTTAATGAGATAAAGCCATGTTTTCTTACAGATCTTGATTCCAATTTCTCTATATGTATCGATTGAACTGGTGAAACTTGGCCAGATCTTCTTTATACATAATGACCTTGATTTATATGATGAAGAAATTGACTTATCCGTGCAGTGTCGGGCATTAAACATCACAGAGGATCTTGGACAAATCCAGTACATCTTCTCAGACAAAACTGGTACTTTGACGGAAAATAAAATGGTGTTCCGCAGATGCACAATTGTAGGAAATGAGTTTTCACATCAGGAAAACGGTGAGTTATTGCTGTCATTGCAAGGGATAAACAACCTAACCCGGCCTTAAGAAATTTATGGAGAATCTGCATTGCTTTACTTGGGGTTCGAGAGAGGAATAGTATAGAAAATTATTGGTGCATGTGGTTTGGGATAGACCCCTTATCTGCTTTTCCTTTTACTCTACACCATTTCCTATCCATTACTATGTTGTCTTTTACTGGGAATTGTCTTACCCTTAGTTCACATCTGAGTTCGGTATTCCGTTCGGGGAGTCCGAATGGGGACCCCTCCCTGAAGGGAATACCAAACGCAACTGCAAGCGGGGTCCGTGTGCTTGCTGCGCACTGCCCGCATGAATCATGTGGGCAGGAAAGTAGGTTGTGAACTATTTTCCTGTCCGCATGATCCCTGTGGAGATCTGGTGGTAAGCACACAGACCTCATTATAGTCTGTGGGGTCTGTGTGCTTTTACTGGCACACCACTTGCACTTGCGATAGGTATTCCGGTAGTCCTCATTCGGACTCCCCCGGACAGAGGCCTTAGTTTTCTTAAGGAGGATCATGTCATCCCTCCAGGTTGTCTTAGTTCATACTTGTAGTTCCAATAAAATTATTTTTGAGTATCTTTTATTAGAACTCTAGAGTTTTGCCATTCCTTTACTATTTCTTCTGAAAATCTATGAAAAACATACTGGGTGTTACAATTCCATTTGTCAAGGGGGTGTGTCCAGCATCGGCAGCACTGATTGGACAGTGTCAGCGTGTAGGAACACAACCGGATCTGGTAGCATGCACTTGGCAATTTTTCCTATAAATTTCTAGAAGGAATAGCACAATGCACGGTTCAAAGAAAAGATTCTTCAGAATTGTTACATTATAGCGAACAAGTACTTATTATATATTCGGAGAGATGACAGATTCTCTTGAATGTAATCTTTTTCTGCTTCATTAATTTCTTGTAATACTTTACTTTTATACCATATCCTTAACAACTGCGGCCATCAGCTTTTCCATTCTTTAGTTTGCTGGAGGATCTAGCATAAAAGACACATCGTCTGCGTTCTCGATATCGGGTGGTAGATAAATATACCAAATCCAAATAGACAAAAGTATAACAGATGTTTTAAGTGTTTGCAATAGCTCTGCCACCCTTACTGTGAGACACAGTCGAGCAGAAGTTTTCTACGATCACAATGTGTCTCTTGTCATAAAACAAACTCAAGAGATTATCAAGAAATTCTGTTTTGCTTGTTTTTTTCTTAACAAGTCAGCCATACAGAGAGGACAAGTCCACATTTCCAGCCATGATTTTAATTAGCAAATGAATATTCCGTTCATTTCTTATTCACAGCAAAACGTCTGGAAACTTACACAGAAGAAGAATTTGAAGATGAAGATCTGACCCGATTCAGAAACTTTCCAATAGACACCAGAGCTGAAGATAACCAGTCCACCGTGAGGCATAAAGGCACCAGAGCTCTGAGACGGTGCCAGAGCGCAAGACCAAATATCCAAGGACACTTCAGGAAAAAATCAGAAGGACGTTTTGACATTTCCCAAGTGGCTTTTAGCAGTCCCATTGTAAGTTTTTTGTTTTTTCTTAAACATATCATGCATTTTTCGAAAGCTGGTAACATGTTTGGGTCACAGATATTCCTCCTAACTTCCCCTATACACGTGCACACTTAGATTAACTTAGCTTGCACATGATTTTCAACGGGCAAGAAAAATGAATCCTTGTTTCATCCTAAAAGAGCAAGGCTTAGTACTAGTTACCCCTAAGTTTATATTGTAACCTATTTGTGTAAGAGGCGAACATAGGCAGCATGGTAGATAACCAATTGTGTAAGGGGCAGACATAGGCAGCATGGTAGATAACCAATTGTGTAAGGATCAAACACAGGGACATGGTATCTAACCAATTGTGTAAGATGCAAACATAGACAGCATGGTAGCTAACCAATTGTGTAAGGGGCAGACATAGGCAGCATGGAAGCTAACCAACTGTATTAGGGTTAGTTCACATCTATGTTTGGTAATCTGTTCGGAGAGTCCGCGTGGGGACCCCCGAATGGAATACCAAGCGCTCTGGCAACCGTTGTGCAGTGAAAGCACATGAACTCCATAGACTATGATAGGGTCCGTGTGCTCTCTGCGCGGTGTCCGCATGGAGCACGCGGACAGAAAAGTAGATCATGATCTACTTTCCTGTCCACATGTTTCGTGCGGAGACCGTGTGGAAAGCACACGGACCCCATTATAGTCTATGGACTCCGTGTGCTTTCACTGCACACCACTTGCAAATGCATTTGGTAGTCCATTCGGGGGGTCCCCATGTGGACTCCCCCAAATGGATTACCGACAAAGATTTGGCATAAGGGGAAAATGTAGACAGAATGGTGGCTAACCAATTGTGTAAGGGGTAAACATTGACAGCATGGTAGCTAACCAATTGTGTGAGGAGTAAACATACAGTAGGCAGCATGGCGGCTAACTGGTTAGCACTATGTTCTTGCAGGGCTGGAGTCCTGGGTCTTTCCTCTATCCATTAGTATCAGCAGTAGTCAGAAGCTTCACTGTGACACTATGAATGGCATCATCTCCACCACGCTAACTAAGCTGGCATGCATAGGATTCTGTGTATGTAGATTGGGTTAGCCAGTAGGGTAGTCATGTAATATGTGACTTTACAGCTAAAGTTTTTTGTTTTTTGAAAATAGAATATAAATAGCAGTGAAGACAACCAGAGCTTTCTTGATGCAACATTTAACAGCATAGCCGATATCTATTGAATAT
This sequence comes from Leptodactylus fuscus, assembly GCF_031893055.1. Lineage (NCBI taxonomy): Eukaryota > Metazoa > Chordata > Amphibia > Anura > Leptodactylidae > Leptodactylus > Leptodactylus fuscus. The sequence continues at coordinate 196,223,720 of NC_134269.1, read as the reverse complement.
ATAATGCAGCTTCTCTCAAAACTTGTCGTCTTTACGAGTTTCTTGAGCACTATCAAGGAAGCGTAAATATTCTTATAATGCATTATGGAAGTCAAAGGTAAAAGTAACACAAAAAAGTAAAATCTACAGCTAGACTAGACCCATAGCACTTGTAAATGTAGTTTGTACATAAAAGCGTCACAACTTCTTCTTTCATTAATATTGTATAACTGGGGTGTATGCCAAAAACAGCAGCAGCCAAACCACAATGCAAGTAACCTGCCTTTAAAGCGTAACTAAACTTTCGAACAACTTTTGATTTTCTGCCAGCATTTGTGTAATTAATACATTTTGTAATATTTTGGCTCCTTTCCATGAAGTTCTGGGCTGAAATCCACTTTCTGTCCCCTCTGTATTCTTTCTGCTGTTACTGGCAGTAGAAATCCTTACTTCTTCTGACTGTAAGTATGGTGGGTACAGGTATAATACATAGAAGGTGCGGCTGGAGGGAGATGACTTCGGACATATATCTCGAGCATGATATGACATGGAACTGTGGTTCTGGTGTCATATGAAAGATGAGATTCTCACCAAGATATACCAAGGACAGGTGAGACTGAGATATTTATATGCAGCTACTTCCAATCCTAAGGGAACCTTCACTCAGAGTTAAGCTCCGTTCATTCTGAACGTAAAACGCGTTCAGAATGAGCGCGTAAAAAACAGATCCCATTGATTTCTATGGGTGCGGCATACGCACGCTCACCATTGAAATCAATGGGAGGCTTTTTTACCTATTGCTTTCAATGTGATATGTGCGTATGCCGGCACCCATAGAAATCAATGGATTCTGGTTTTTACGCGTTCATTCTGAACGAGTTTTATGTTCAGAATGAGCGGAGCGTAACTCTGTGTGAAGGTTCCCTGTGGGCGGGATCACATCTGTGCCCCGGCCTCCGCTTTCAGGTTCCCGTTTCTGACGACAAAAGATGGAAACTTGGCAGACAGTGTATGGCAGTGAGTGCCGGTGAGCGTTTTGTGGTCTCCACAGCGAAACCGTTTTTTTTTGTAACCGGACAAAAAGCTCTGCATGTCCGACTTTGTGTCTGGTTTAAAAAAAACGGTTTCACCATGGAGACCACAAAACACTCACCGGCGCTCACGGCCGGACACTTTCCAAACCCATTCAAAATGGGTTTGAAAACTGACTGCCGGTTTCTGTCTCCTGTCCAGTTTCTTGGGCAGGAAATGGAAACCTGCAAAACGGAGATCGGGCACTGGTGTGAACCTGCCCTTACTGTGTTTTTAACTGGGAAATAATAAAAATAGAAGTGCAAGAATGTCATCTTTCATATCTCCATTTCATAATGGCTGAGATATAAGTGTTTGTCCCATCCTTTACCAGCCTCAGCTTCTCTATATTACACCCATTCTCCCCTTTACTCGCAGGGGGGAAAGGAGCCAAAATCCATTAATAATGAATATTACAAAATGTACTAATGACACAAATGCTGTCAGAAAATTAAAGTTTAGGTCCACTTTAAATGGCCTTTAAGGGCTAGTTCACATGGGGCTAGTGACTGCGTATGTTGGTCCTGATTTTGACACAGGAAGCACATCAGAATCAGAATGTCGCAGCTTCCGACAGTCGCGGCTTGCTGCTCCAGAGTTGGCCCAAATGAATGGACCTAGTGCGGAGGGATTGTCTTGATGCAGACGCATCGCGGCAGTTTCCGCCGTGGCATTTGCCTCAAGAAAGGGCAGCTCGCTTCTTTTTTCCGTGAGCGGGAACAAACTGCTAGTGGAAAAAGATCGCTCAAGGTCTGCATAGACCTCTATTGTGATGGGGCGGAATTTGACGTGGATTCTGCACCAAAATCTGCCCTATCTTGCCCCATGTGAACTAGCCCTTAGATAGCCTTCGCCTCTCCTAATCCCCCCCATGCAGGCTTGAATAATCCCAAGATTATCTGTTTATGGGGCCTGGTTCACATCTGCATTCGGTATTCCAAGCAGCACTTTCCACATGATTTGTGCAGACACTGCGCAGAAAACACTCAGACCCCATTATAGTTTAGGGGTCCATGTGGTTTATTTGCTAACCTCTTTTTAATGCGTTTGGTATTCGTCCAGGGGGTGCCCAAGTGGACTCCCTGAACGGAATACCAAATGGAGATGTGAACCAGGCCTAACCCTTCTGAAAAATTCACCAGAAATCATAATAAATGAATCAATATTTTTATTTAGTATTCATTGTATAGTTCACAATTTTCTGCTTGGCTCCTCTCCCGTGTATGAATCCAGCTGTAGACTGGGTTCACCCAATGTGGTGGCAAACATGCAAGTACTTTACTGTGACTTACCAAAGTTTTGTGATGCATTTATTGGCCCTCGGCCAAAAACCGCATTACAAGACCGCAGTAATTGCCTGTGTGACGCACAACGTGTAAACTCAGCCAAAAGCAGAAAAGTTTCTAGGAGTCAGATCTTAGCAATTTGCAAGAAACACCTGGTATCGGAGACAATGCCGTTCTTCTTAAGCAATCGCCTGTTTAGTCCTCATTACTTTTGTAATTAACAACAAAGGACTTCTGTCAAGACTTTCTAAAATGCGAAGCCGGCTGCAGTAATGACACATTTTAATTAAAACAAACTTCGTCTTCTCGGGCACAGTCTGTAAGTGTATAGTCTGTACGCACACGACTGCCTTCACAAGATCACTTCTATCTCCATTATGTAATTAAAAGGCATTCTATGAATGAACCGCGCATTGCTAAATGAAGTGTTTCCAAGTCAACAAGCCAAAGCCTAACACTTTACTAGTCAGTCTGTCTAAGTGCTATATGATGGACTGCAGCATCTTAGCGTGATGAATCGCATGAGCCCTCGGTACGGTTTGACCCTATTTACAAATTGCTTTGATCCAATGCTCGGTAATTTCTTTAATTATGTTATGGATCTCTGCTGGGTTTTGGAAGAGATCCATAGATTATCTAATGGAAGCATTAGGACAATCCTCATTTTCTATTATTACTATAAAATCTTGCTTGAAACTCCAATACTAGTGTTATCTTATCTTAAGAAATATTGTAGAGTCTCTGGAGACTTCGTTCCATGATCACGTTACTATATGTTCCAGGTATCAGAACTTTAATGATCATGACACTACTACTGTGTCCTATAGAGATTATCCCTAGACCTATGGGTAGCAAATGTACCCCTTTATATAGTTAAGAGTGGGCGAAACTATAGTCATAGCATGTGCCATGGGGCTCAATGGCTATACATGGTTATAGTTGCAATATGGTGGCCTATTGTATTAAATGGGCTCAACTGTGTGCAGAATAACATCTGATAGAAGATGCTACCATCTATCCTATGGTTGTTGCTCAAGGAAAATCATTTATTCTCCTATATAGTAATACAGTTCAGATTACCGTCATCAAGGTGAGGGGCCATTTGTATGGCCCCATGAATCAATGTCCAGCTGCTATATCTCTACATTACTATTGCTTAGCCATGCTAGTTACATAGTAGATGAGCTTGGATGAAGACACAATCCATCAAGTCAACCTATAACCCTACAGTGTTGGTCCAGAGGAAGGCAAAAATACCCATGAGGGTTTTGCCAATTGTCTCATTTCAGGGGAAAAAATCCTTCACAGGCTCCTTAAAAACAGATGAATAAGAACTAGGGAGGAGCCGATCTTGAGATTTCAGGATCAATTTTAAAATCCGATTCCCGATCATTTTCCAGCCGATCCTGATCGTGCAATTTGCTCAATCACTGATTGGAATCCGATCTTTTGCGATCCCGATCGCTCAACCCTATTAATGATATATACATGAATGGGGTTGAGCCGATCTTGAGATAACCGCTCACCTCGATCCCGTCGGAAAAGAACGGGATCGTGATTCCGATCGCGATCGTGAAATTTAGTCGATCAACTATCAGAATCCGACTTTTTCCGATCCCGATCACTGAACCCTAATAAGAACAAAATTAATTTGTTTGACTGACGAGGATAATAGTGCTATTGCTTGTGTATAGAGTTGGTCATGAGCATTAGATAGCTACTAAAGCTTGTTTGGCAGACAGCTAGCCCCTCCCCCTCAATCTTTCCCATCCACAAATATTGTAAATTCAGGGAGGGGACAAAACCACTACCAGACACCTCTGGGGGCAGCTTATCTTCTGATTAAAAAATGATTGAAGGGCTACAGCCTCTTTATAGTTTACTTGTTGGAGGCATTTTTACTTGACACCCCATATTCTTTATTATAGCTCTTTTGAGTATTACAGTGTGGTGCCATTTAAGTCATGGGGAAAGCGCCAACATACATACAACAATATGGCGGCCTTGTAAGCAAAGCAGCTCACAGCTTGTAAACCATGAAGAGGCTGCAAAAACTGGTCAAAAATTGATGGATTATTTTAAGGTCAGGCCATCAAATTTAAGAATCCGGAACAATCCCTTAAACATAACCACAGCTATCCATGTATGTATGAACAATCATACCTGCCCATCATCCTCTACCTATGTATAACATCTTAAAGTTAGTTTGGGAACTTTATTGCCTCTATTATGTAGTATTCTACTTATTTTTCTATTCAAAGTAAAATATAAATTTGAGCAATGAAGGAGCGGGTGAAATGTTTTTTTACATTATGATTAGTTCTGAGTAACTGCATTTCCCATCTGCTGAATGCAAATCGCTATAATACAGCTGAGAGATTATTCTTGAGGCTTCATTGCTTTGCAATGTTTAGTTTTTCTTTTTACTAACAACATTTATATCTCCGGTGCCATTAAATGTTTAATTTTGGGGCCTTTGAGAAACTTCATCCTTCACCAAACTTCAGACTTCACTTGTAAAGAAATAAAACCACCTTAAGATAAAATGTATAAAAAAAAGTTAAAGCATATCGATGCTGAAATATTAAAATGTTTGCTATGCTTCAGTCTCGATGGTATTTCACTTAGAGTATTGTGAGAGCTGTAAATGGTAACCATGGTTAGCCATCTTGAAGCCCTTGGGCCTTTGTTTTTTGTTCACCAAGCACCAACCTATCTATATATGATTGAAGTCCAAGAAGTGTTCCTTAGAAATAATCTAAGTAGAGTACCCTACTGAGCGGGCATTCACACTTGTGCTTGCTGTCCGCCCTGTGGGGGCATTCACACTTGTGTCCGGTGTCTGCCCTGTGGCACTCCACCTGATTTCCATCCTGAGCCCCGAGAAATTGGACTGGGGGATGGTGTTAAATGGTTCCGCGGGGGAACCATTTTTTTTGGCCGGACACAAAGTCTTGCATGTCCGACTTTGTGTCTGGCTGAAAAAAACGGTTTCCCCACTGGCGGACACCGGCAGTCACCTTTAAAAACCCATTCAAAGCCATCCCTGGTCCAGTTTCTCGGGGCTGAGGATGGAAACCCAGCAGAGTGGCACATTGCGGACACTGGGCCAAAGTGTGAACGCCCCCTAAGTGGGATAAGTTAATACCATTGTACACCTATAACCTCATTAAGTAACTAGCCCCGTTCATTTGGAGGAGACAATAGCAATGTGACCCATTTTTGTTGGGTAGTCGTAGACAGTCTGTCCATTGATAGTAGAAGTAGGATAATATGGGCTCGTTCCCTTCCTCCTAAACCACCTATACACCTTTAATGGTTATATGTGTACTTGGCCAATAACTATTCCTCATACATAGACCAATGGTGTATGTTCTATGGGGATATGGGAATAAATTACTGATCAACATCTAAGGAGTCATCTTATCTCCTGGAGAACTAAGGATCGGACATGATGAAGTTCTACATGCCCAGTTCTTCTTTTTTTGTTGGAGGAGAGATAGGAGGCTATATACCATAAGTTAGTCAACTAGTCCCACAGAAATATATACTCGAGTATAAGCCGAATTTTTAACCATTAGGTCTCCCTGTGTCTGAAAGTGCCGGTCTACTGAATATAGAGTATCTGCAGTGCTCCTATTCCGTCGGGAAGGGGTTAATAGGAGCACTGCAGATCCCCTATATTCAGCCAGGCTGAATTCCAAGTGGGAGAAAAAAAAAAAACAGTCCTCAAGCTCAGGGAAGGGGCAGACAGACAACCAAAACACCCCCTCCCCTTTCCTAGCACTCAGCAACTACTGTACCCAAAAAACATTTACATTTTTGAAGTTTTCCAATAGCTGCTACATTTCCCCCCCTAGGCTTATACTCGAGTCAATAAGTTTTCCCAGTTTTTTGTGGTAAAATTAGGGGGGTCGGCTTATACTCGAATCCTTTGCTGTTATGTGTATGGGGGGTCTTTACAGTAGCTTCTAGTAGGATGTAGACCTATAAAGTCCTTTCATTCTTCAATAGAAGGTGCAGTCTAAAAAAAAATGTGACAAAAAATTTGCAAAAAGGGTATTTAACAGTGTATCCGGAGATCCATCTCTAGGAAATTTTACTGAAAACATTCATTTGACTTGATTTTTTCATTAAAATTTCTCTCTTTCATGAGATGGAGTGGGCTCTTCAAAAATAATATATACATTATAATATTGTATATAGATGCACATATGTAAAAAAAAAAAAAAAAAAAAAGCACAATAACATCGGAACAAAAAAAAAAAACATCCTATTCCGGAAATTTCTTTTCTTTGGTCCAACATGCCCGATTTTGCTATAGCCAAAGTAGATGAGACCATGTCATTCCGTTAATTATCGACTATATAAAAATAACATCTGTTCTAAAAACAAACTGTGAATGCTGGACAAGTTCCAGAGAACAAGTAATGAAATCTACTCTATCCAGATGCCAGCGACAAGACAAATGCTGCTAATTGGGATAGAGTCAAGCAGAGAAAAATGGAGAAAATAAAGGGAAGCTGCACACTATTACAATCCTAAGGCCTAAAAATACCCATTCTCCCCCTACCATGTTTATGTTTCGGCCTAGCACTTCATCGTAACACTAACTTTTGAGCAGTCAAATTGTCGTCACGTTGAGACATCTTGTCGGCACCGTTGGGGAATAAGAGGTCTCTGATTATGTGTGCTTGAGTCTATGAATGCCTAAGTCTGTTTGTGAAGGATGTAAAAAAAAAAACAACAATAATAATTGGAGTTTTCGATTCCGTTTTCAGGAAAAAGACGTAACCCCTGATCAGATGCTGTTAAAGAAGGTCAGAGAAGCGTCATGCCACATTGAAATGCTGTCTCCATTTAAAGCACAAAGCAGCGCCAGACCTTCAAGTTCTCCATATATTGATTTCTTCCTGGCTTTGGCCATCTGCAATACAGTCGTGGTCTCCACAGCAACTGAGCCAAGGCAAAGGGTAGGCCCGATGGACATTTAGAGGATTGCACTTTATCCTCTATTCATAATCAGCACAAGACTGACGTTGAACTGCATTGTTCTGTACATCTATATCCTCTTATCCCAGAATTGTAATAGTTAGACTTTATTACGTTAAAGAAAAATGTGATAAGCACACCTCAAATACACACAATACAATACACACTATACAATACACACAATACAATACAATACACACAATACAATACAATACACACAATACAATACATACAATCAGGGGTGAACCTGCCTGTTTCGTCGTCCGAGGCGGACGACACAGGCGGAGGGGGCGGAGCGGAGGGGGCGGGGCAGAGCAGAGGGGCGGGGCAGAGCGAAGAGGGCATGGCGGAGCGGCGTTAGCAGGCAGAGAGCATGCACGGAGAGGACCTGCTCTCTGCCTGAGTGTGAGGGGAGGCTGCTGGAGCAGCACTGCTCCAGCGGCCTCCCCAATCCACCGCTTGGTGACGCTAAGTCAGTCCAGGACAGCTTGTCCTGGACTGGCTTAGGAGGAAAAATGCCGCCCTCCCCGGGGCTCTGGCATAGCTCCGCCTGAAGCGGTCGCTTCAGGTCGCCTCATGAGAGGTGCGGCGCTGCATACAATACAATACACACAATACAATACATACAATACAATACACACAATACAATACAATACACACAATACAATACAATGCACACAATACACTACATACAATACAATACACACAATACAATACAATACAATACACACAATACAATACTTTACATTACCATACATAGTAATACACAATCGAAAGCTAGTCTGAAATGTGTATATGTGTATATTTCTGTTTTTTTTTATATAGAAATGTAGCAGAGTTAACGCAGACTTCTGCAGATGGTTAAACTGCGGCAACATTATATCACAGAAGACAAAAAAAAAAAAAAGTCATTGAAAATGTTTTTGTCTTCTGTGATGAGAGATGAAGCAGCAGCAGTAGTTTAACCAATTGCAGAATTTCAGGTTAAGGGTGAATTCACACTGAGTAAACGCTAGCTTATTCTGAACGTAAAACACGTTCAGAATAAGCGGCATCTAAAGCAGCTCCATTCATTTCTATGGGAGCGGGGATACGAGCGCTCCCCATAGAAATGAATGGGCTGCTTCTTTCACTCCGTGCAGTCCCATTGAAGTGAATGGGGAGTGCCGGCGTGTACGCTCTGGCATGAGCAGAGCTTGCCGTATACGCCGGCACTCCCCATTCACTTCAATGGGACTGCACGGAGTGAAAGAAGCAGCCCATTCATTTCTATGGGGAGCGCTCGTTTCCCCGCTCCCATAGAAATGAATGGAGCTGCTTTAGACGCCGCTTATTCTGAACGTGTTTTACGTTCAGAATAAGCTAGCGTTTACTCAGTGTGAATGCACCCTAACTCTGCTACATGTATATACATATATTGTATGTATGTATATTTACAATCTCTGTTATATGCAGTGCTTAATTTGTGAAAAATTTTTAGGGGGATTCTGAAAAAATTAACCCCCCCTTCTTTCCAACCGGCTTCCTCTAAATACCCTGACCGATTGACTAACCCCCCTTCCCCCTGCACACAGTATTATGCCCCATAGTGGCTCCTGCTCACACTATTATGCCCCATAGTGGCTCCTGCTCACACTATTATGCCCCATAGTGGTCCCTGCACACAGTATTATGCCCCATAGTGGCCCCTGTACACAATATTATGCCCCATAGTGGCCTGCACAAAGTATTATGCCCCATAGTGGCCCCTGCACACAGTATTATGCCCCATAGTGGCCCCTGCACACAGTATTATGTCCAATAGTGGCCCCTGCACACAGTATTATGTCCAATAGTGGCCCCTGCACACAGTATTATGCCCCATAGTGGCCCCTGCACACAGTATTATGCCCCATAGTGGCCCCTGCACACAGTATTATGCCCCATAGTGGCCCCTGCATACAGTATTATCCCCCATAGTGGCCCCTGCACACAGTATTATCCCCCATACTGGCCCCTGCACACAGTATTATGTCTCCATAGTGGCCCCTGCACACAGTATTATGCCCCATAGTGGCCTGCACAAAGTATTATGCCCCATAGTGGCCCCTGCACACAGTATTATGCCCCATAGTGGCCCCTGCATACAGTATTATCCCCCATAGTGGCCCCTGCACACAGTATTATCCCCCATACTGGCCCCTGCACACAGTATTATGTCTCCATAGTGGCCCCTGCACACAGTATTATGCCCCATAGTGGCCTGCACAAAGTATTATGCCCCATAGTGGCCCCTGCACACAGTATTATGCCCCATAGTGGCCCCTGCACACAGTATTATGTCCAATAGTGGCCCCTGCACACAGTATTATGTCCAATAGTGGCCCCTGCACACAGTATTATGCCCCATAGTGGCCCCTACACACAGTATTATGCCCCATAGTGGCCCCTGCACACAGTATTATGCCCCATAGTGGCCCCTGCACACAGTATTATGCCCAATAGTGGCCCATACACACAGTATTTTTCCCCATTGTGGACCACCTGTGTACAATTATTATACTTCGGAGTCTTTACAGACCCAAAAGTATAATAATCGGAGACCCAGGGGAGGATACAAACATAAAAAAAACCCTGTTGCTTACCTCTCCTGGCCTCCAGCGCACTTCTCATTTTTTTGGCCATCTTCAATGATGGAAGAAACGCCACTTGAGCCGGGCTTACGTCGCAACACATAAGGACGCAAGCCCTGTTCACGTGAAGTTTGTGATGTCACCAGGTAGGTCTGAAGCCTTCTGGAGCCAGGAGAGGTAAGTAACTGTGTTTTTTTTTTATGTTCCGCTTCAGACATAGTTTTACTGGAACACTGAAAGACAGTTTGCAATTATGCCAGGAACTGAGTTCCGGCACGTTCGGGATCAATGTAACCACTGGTAACTAGTATGCTTGCTGGCTGTCTCCATACAGCAACAGGGGCCTGTCTGAAAAGTCCTCAGAATATGATGATAGCGGTGTTTGTGGGGTTTGAGGGCCTTCGGCCTTACATACCAATCCTGGCTTTATACCGGAGTGCTGAAAGACAGTTTGTAATTTTGCTGGAACTGAGTCCCGGCATGTTACGGCCCAATTTAAGCACTGGCTGTATCTCTGTATATTTATGTATATAAAAAATGCGCTATATCTGTGTCTTGCACTTGGCCTTTCTCTAGTTTCTTGTTTCATATTTCTGTTTTTAGCTATTAACAGTACTTCTATGTGTTGCATTTTAAGGTTACCTTGCCTCCATTGCTTAAGCCATCAGCATCATCTTTGGAGAAGTTTCAGCATTTGTTCCAAAGGCTAAAGATGTTGCGGGTCAGCCAGTCGCCATCTTCTACTCCCCCTAGCTCTGACCCTGCAACTCCATGCAGTACAAAGAAAAACAAAGTCAGTCCAGATGGCACCTCTCGGTCTAGTTCAGGTGAAGCCGAAAATCAAAGCAACGGGAGAGAAGATTCTTCAGGAAGCGGGAACAGCAATGACAACTGTATTGATGAAATGATTCCCACTGTTGGTACATTCCATATAGAAGATGAGTTCCTCTATGAGGCAGAGAGTCCTGATGAAGCTGCATTGGTCCATGCTGCAAGAGCATATAGCTTCACCCTTATGTCGCGTACCCCAGAACAGGTAACCATACGACTACCGCAAGGCACCCTTCTCACCTTTGAACTTCTCTACACCTTGGGATTTGACTCTGTGAGGAAAAGAATGTCCGTGGTTGTCCGTCACCCAATAACAAGAGAGATCATTGTATACACGAAAGGAGCTGACTCTGTGATCATGGATTTATTAGATGACCCAGCCAAAGGTAAATACCACGAAAATATTGTCTTACACTACTGTACTTATACCTCTGAGGGGGCTTCACACATGCGCCCAGTGTCCACCCTGTGCCATTCTACCGGGTTTCTGTCCTCAGCTCCGAGAAACTGGACCGGGGACAGAAACCTGGTGGTCAGCTTTAAAATCCATTCTTTTGAATGGGTTTTTAAAGGTGACCACCAGTGTCTGCCTGTGGCCTCTCTTCAGGAAAAAATGGTTTCCCGGCAGAGAGACTGCAGGCAGACACTGGTGGTCACCTTTAAAAACCCATTCGAATGAATGGGTTTTACAGATGACCGGCGGGTCCGTCCCCTATGCAGTTTCTCGGGGCTGAGGACAGAAACCCGGTGGAGTGACAAAACTGGGCAGACACCGGTCACAAGTGTGAACGCCCCCTAATATGGCTGAAGTGGTTTTGTTAGTTTTTTGTTAGTCCTATCCTAGATTTCTGAAAGGTTGGTCATCTTAGTCATGCAGCCGTCACAGAGATGGGGCTGCACAGTATAACATTGGAAATATCCAATATCCAGTATGTCTCATTCCAAATAATCAACTGTATTAAAGAAGTTTTCCCATGGAGACAACCCATATCCAAATGGTATGTGACCTACTATGGCATTTTGACATTACAGATACGATCACCAGCTCAGGAACCCCATCCATACAAATGGCTCCTCTTTTGGTAGACTTAAATGGTACTTGTATTATAAGTACAGTTGATTGATGTGCTTCTCCGTAGGATCAGTTTATAGATGACTCTTCTAGTCCATAGCAGACTAAACCCTAAATAAGCATAAATAGAAGTAAAATGTATTTGTGTTCTCTTTCAGCTAATATAAGCGAGGGGAAAAATTTACGCAGAATCCAGTCAAGAACTCAGAGGCATCTCGATTGGTATGCCAGAGATGGTCTAAGAACGCTGTGCATAGCAAAAAAGGTAAGGCTGCTACCTAGCCTTGATTCATGTTACGTACTGTGTTTCTAATGTCTGATCACATGAATAAAATATAGGAAATAGGTAATAATCTTTGAGTCAAGGCAAAACCAACCTGATTGTTCTGAGTTATAGCTGCATGTTGGGCGTATAAATCAGCAATAAATTCCTCAATGCTGTTAAGTGGAGAATCAAAGATTTCCATGGCTTTAGTTCAAGGACGCATGACGTTAAAGACACATAGGGTGCTCCATGACCGATAAGGCTTAAGAGCAATAGAAGAAAGTGCAATAGATGTATTGGATAAATTGCACATAAATCTATACAGATGACTCAGATGACAAGTGGAGTTGAGTTTGTCATTTAAAAGATGTAATTGTCCACATAAGATTCCATTCATATCCATTAATACGTTTGGGCTGTTCCTGCCATTGCTGGCCATTCATAAACTGAACATATATACTGTCTACCAATAAGTATTTGGACACCTGTGGAGAATAGAAAAACAAGATGTATTCATATTCAATAGTTGGTAAAGCCTCCATGAGCAGCAATTACATCCTCAACCCTCCGGGGCATGCTTTCCACAAGTCCTTGTATGACGACTAGTGCTATTTTATTCCATTCGGCTTGGAGAAGACAGAGAAGTTTTTTCACCGATTTTGGACGCTGAAAAACTCAACTTGATAGGGTTCAAGCCTGGGCTCTGGGCAGGCCAGTCCAGTTGGGTAACCTGATTGTCACTGCACCAAGCCATGATCGACCTCGCTACATGACAGCTGGCGTTGTCATCCTGGAAGTAACATTGGTCTGACCCATAGAACTACCATAATGTAGGAAGCACACCATTATCTAAAATAGTGCTATAGGCATCGGCGTTGAGTTTACCCTGCACAGGGACCAAGGCGTGACGTACATCATGCATGCATGGGTGTTCAAATACTTATTGGTAGACAGTTTACACATGGTGGGACTCATTCATGCATAGGCAGTATATCAATGCTATATATATATGTATGTATGTATAATATGTACTCTCCATCATTGAAATGAGCTTTATGATTAAATTATCATCAATTTCTATCTGGTCTCAGGTTTTGAGTGAAGAAGATTTTGAACGTTGGTCAAACTTCCGTGAAGAAGCTGAAGCGGCCATTGATAATAGAGAGGAATTGCTTATGGAAACTGCTGAGCATCTGGAAACGAATCTTACTCTGCTCGGTAAATTACATATCCTGTACCTTAAGAAGTATTCAGAATGACTGAGTACAACCCTTAACTGGTCCAGTGATCCACCCAAGTATTGACTACAAAGCAGGACAAATACACATTATTTTTTCCATCCATTAAGTACGTTGAGCGTAGCTATAGGGGGGGCCAAAATCTCGGAGAACAAAAAGATCAGGCAGTTGAAATCCATCTTATCCTCTCTGCCATTGGGGAAGAGCCTGGAGACCCCATACCCATTAGATAGGTTGGAGCCAATACACCTCTATTATGTATGGCTGGCTTTATAGAACTCACCTATAAAAGCATTAGCTTTGTAATGGCATATACACCAACCGAAGAGCCAAAGTTGAAGGTGGAGGAAGAAAGGGGCAGCCTCAAGCAATGTATGACTGAGATTACCAGACTCCATAGGCACACTGGCTATGCCATAGTCACAAGTCACGTTTCTGTCCATATGGAGTTGAGCTGATGAAAAACAAAGTAGCAGGTGAATATTCACTGTAGGTATTTTCACATTATTTTAAGACTTTCTTTGATGAGCAACACAAGAAAAATGTTGTATGATCCCAAAGATCGGACAATTTTCAGATGCATTGCAGCATTTGTGACAAGGCCTCAAACACCTGATCTAGTGCAATGCAGTATTTTTGGCATAGCAGACTAACCCTCCTTACCCTAGAGCCAAGCATTTTTATCCAGGCCTACGTGGATGTGCCTTATTCTGGAAGGCATTGTGGGAGATATGTTTGCTGTACGACCTTAGTGACACCAGACATATTTTGGCCTCCATTACAAGAATGTGACATATTACAAATTGCTAGGAGCTATTTGCACAAATAAGAGAAAACTCCCCCGACCAGTTTCCAATCTATAGATGTCTGATCTCCAGTAAATGCTCCTCTCCCTACAGAGGCATGTCTGCTATAAGTCAATACCAGGCGAAATCATATGATCCATAGGTAAGGGACACGTAGGTATAAGAACCTCAGACCTATGGGAACTAGTGCTTACAGAACGCATATGCTAGTACATGGTGGAAGTGGGGGGGGGGATTGCAAATCTTATTCCAAATATTACTATTTATAGTAAATTTATATTAAGTATATAAGTTTGTGAAAATTTTTGTCATTCTTAAGGTGCAACTGGTATAGAAGATCGTCTTCAGGATGGCGTTCCAGACACCATTGCTGCCTTGAGAGAAGCTGGCATCAATATCTGGGTGCTGACTGGTGACAAACAAGAGACTGCTGTTAATATTGCCTACTCTTGCCAACTTCTTGATCAAAGCGACATGGTCTTTACAATCAATACTGAGAGTAAGGTATGTTATAACATGGTTACAAGTATATTCAGGACTGGATTATAGCATCTGCATAGGGGTAATGGTCAGAAACTACAACCAATAAGTGAGTCTCCACCATGTCAACCCCAACTTGTACAGTCTACTCTTAACTCTCTCCCTGAAAGGTTATCTTATATCTACAATGAGGTGTAAGTTATGGTATTATATCGGCATTGTGATATATATATATATTGTGTCCCTAAGTTACAGTAAAATATGTGTATATACTGGGTAGGACGGTAGAACTGGACTTGTGCCAAGATCCTCTTCCTTTGCTAACGAGCAAGCTGCTCTGTACTGATGGGTAAGAGCCGTAACACAGACGTCTGGGGATGGGTTCCTATTCCTTATATGTTCTGGTTAGGGTTGAGCGATCAGGATCGGAAAAGATTGGATTCCGATCGGTGATTGAGTAAATTTCAAGATCGCGATCGGAATTCCGATCCCAATCTTTTCTGGCGGGATCAAGGTAGGAGGTCATCTCAAGATCGGCTTAACCGTATTCATGTATATATCATTAATAGGGTTGAGGGATCAGGAAAGATCAGATCCCGATCGTCGATCGAACAAATTTCACGATCGGGATCGGCTGGAAGATGATTGAAAATCGGATTTTAAAAACGATCCTGAAATGTCAAGATCGGCTCAATCCTAGTCTGGTTCGGCTTATATTCTACATCATCTACATGGTTGAACACTGACCTATGGGGTATCAATCTCCAATAAGCAGAATAGACGGGGCAGTTTCCTTCTCCTGGATAGCATGTCATTTGTCTACTACATACTAAGTACACATATAGATTGTACAGTGTCTTTTATCTGTATGGGCTTTAGTTGGAACGTATGTCACTATAAAGATTTGTAGCATGCAGGCTCAGCACCTTGGCTTGTAATACTTACAGTTAAACTTTTATGGCATAGAATATTATTACACTGAGTTTTTACAGCGAGTGACTATTTATTTAAAGTCATTAAAACAGCGGTAACAGAAACATGGTAAAATAGTAAAGGCAACATTTTCATTTTAAATACCGGTAAATGTATTTTAGAATATTTTCTTTCAATCTATAAATGACATTGTCTGTCCAGTAAGTCGCTTGCAGAACCTGTTTGTACATATGTTTATGCGGGAAAGTGACAGGGATGCGTGCACCATGAGACGCCATATTTTGTTAGTTTCAAAAACACAAGTATAATGTTGCATACTTAAGATTCCTGTGGGATTTTTTTTGCTTTTGTTTTGACTGAATTTGATAGAATTTGTCTTCACTGTCTACTATTGAAATCATAAATGTTAGGACGGAAGTGATCAAATTTCACATTGTATCCGGGATGCTATTCTTCAGGGCTGCCTCCCATTGTATTTGATAACAGAGACTCAGTGGACTCCCTGTTACATAGATACATAGTAGATGAGGTTGGGTTCAGACATTAGTCCATCAAGTCCAATCTATAACCCTACAATCCCCTACAGTGTTGATCCAGAGGAAGGCAAAAAAAACCCAAAACATGAGGATTATGCCAATTGCCCCATTTCAGGGGTAAAAAATTCTTTCCCGACTCCAATCTGGCAGTCAGTATAAAAACCTGGGTCAACGTGTCCTTAAAATCCTGTTCACTCTACACATATGCATGTTTACCCATGCTGCCATGGGCTGCCCACAACCAGTGAGCCTGAAATTTTACCGATATGTGCCCGATGCAGGCGCCAGCCTTTGCATCAATAGGAGTCTTTAAATCGAATGTATCATGCTCAAAATGCCTCCCAAACCAATGCTAGCCTTTAATATGCCTTAAAAACATGCCTTTTTGGCCACCAAATCATAAACTATTGCAGAGATAATTATCTTTTATGGATAGGCAAGTCAGCCTGCAAGTGCTTCATTGGTTGTCTGCCAAGTCAGTTTTCCCTACGCAGTGCTGAGGAGATCCAGCCAGATCAAAACAGCGCTGTCCACAGCTGGGATACTGACTTGGCAAAATCCTGCATCATTGCAGCAAAGGCTTGTTGGAAAGTTGGGCATGATATTCAAAGGAGCTACCCCTAGAGGGCAGCAAACAGAGGCACTGTTTCCCTATTTACATCTTGGGAAACAGATTTTCAGATTTTCCCATAATCCCCCTAGTTGAGCTAAAATGGCTTTAGGAAAGACTCCGCATGTCTGAGAAGGTGGTCTCTCCTTAGGGAGTGACATTATCCCCATAATCTGGTTGTCTTTAGGCATATGAAGCCATGATAGTGCAGAAGTTGAATAGTCACTCTTGTCTTATAGAGTCCAAAGACGAGACAGATCACTTGCAACTTTCTGAAGGCAAGTCTGACAAATCAGGCCCTGCTTTGGTGCATCTGCAGGCTAAAATATGCACCTTGCTATATTGGTTTGTGGCTATGAAGATATGTTGGTGTCCTATGACAGGCCCCTAAACTGAATTATTACTGGATTGGGAGACATTTTGGATCTGAGCGACTCCTTTAACTCCTAGACCCCACCACAGCAAATTTCTGACTATGAAGGCTGAGAATATATTTTTCCTCTTACTTTTATGAGTACCTACTGTAACCTTTACAAGTTTAGCAGAGCACAGCCCAATCCTCAGCATAGTGCATGTTCTTAAATACATAAGTGACACCCACAGATCTCTGGAAAGTATCCCTTGCAAACACCTAGGTGCGGACATGCAAGAGTCCTGTGGCCAACAGCTTAAATAAATAGCGATAACTGGAAGACACAAAGTGCTTGACAAACTTGGGCGCGACTCAGGCATGCCTCACCTTTTCGATGTAATGATATTTTATGCTTCGGGCCAATTGTTAAGGGAGTTGTTGGTACAGATGTCAATTGACGTCATCACATTTTTATTGTTGAGAGCTGTGATAATTCACTGATATGATACAAGGTGTATTCGAAGTCCAAGGGGAAAAACAAAACAAAAGCTCAGATTTACAGCTGTACAGTGAGCGGCGCTTCATCTGCACTGCCAATTCTGTTGTACCCCATGAGACTTATGGTACGTTTCCACGTTGTAACAGCTTGATGCGCCAAAACTACACCCATATTCAAATACTTAGGTTTGTGATCACTGTAATGTACCATAAAGCTGTTTTTTGCAACTTGATAGTGTAACACTAGGTTTACCAGGTCACCGTTACTTGGGTCCACTTGGGTACCTGAAAGACTGAGACCCTATCTGCTTAAAAAGTGGTTACCCGTAGATTCCATCGACTATAGTGGGTTTCCACCGATTTCCTCTTTGGAAGACTTTTCTCTCTACCGATTATAAGTGGAATCTCTTACGGTGACAGCCCTAGGTGTAGTAGTAACGTTGACCATGGAGTGGCCGTTCATAAATTCAACTTTTTTTTCCAACTTCACATAATTGTGCCTTTTGTATTTGGTGTCACAGGAAACCTGTGAGTCTATCTTGGACTGCACTCTTGAAGAAGTCAAAAAGTTTTCCCCTAAGAAAAAGAAGAGGTTTTTCTTTCAAAGACAAAAGACAGAAGATGCTTGTGAAGCAACAATACCTCGCCCTGAGGTCGGACTGGTGATTGATGGGATTACATTGAGTGTTATCTTTCAAGGCGGCTTAGAGGCCAAATTTTTGGAATTGACTAAGTATTGTCGCTCTGTCCTGTGCTGTCGTGCTACACCTCTGCAGAAAAGTATGGTGGTCAAACTGGTGCGAGACAAGCTGAATGTCATGACACTCGCTATAGGTAACGCTAACCGTTTTGTTATAAGTAAATGCAGTCCTTCCTAAACTTTATATACTTTAAGTAAAAAATAGCAAAAGCCTCCATTGAAGCTGCGCCATGTTAGTAGTTATGATAACTTATATCATTACAATAATCCATCACTAGATATTGTATACCTCAATAAGAATGTCTCAGGTGTAAAATACTGCTTAAGAAGACCTCTAACTGCATTATTTTTCCAAATCCTTCTTAGGTGACGGTGCCAATGACGTCAGCATGATTCAGTGCGCAGATATTGGGATTGGGATTTCTGGCCAAGAAGGCATGCAGGTAAATCCCTAGGCCGTAGAATCGTCCATTGTACATTCTCTACTGGTTTCTGCACCTATTTCATGGATGACCAATTGTACTAATATTGCTTTTTATCCACATAATCTCGGTTTCTTTCTGTTATTGAACTATTATCCATATGGAACATTACAGTAACTGGATCTATGGACCCACAGAGAATAATATTACTAAGGTCAACAGGGTTACACACAAGCATTCTTCTTCATTTCCACATGGGCATGTGTAACAACCCTCACATACCATGTGCCATTCATGATACTGATGACCTCTTATGTGGTATGGGGTCTTTGGGTCCCTCGAATACCAGGCCCTGTATGTGATGGCTTCCTCTCCAAGTCATGTGGAGAGGAAAGTAGATCATGAAGTACTTTCCTCTCTGCATGATTTGTGCGGACACCGCACGGAAAACACACGGACCCCATTATAGTCTATGGGGTCCGTGTGCTTTCATAAATTCACTGCTTGCCAATGCGTTTGGTATTGCGTTCATAGGAGTCTCCATGTGAACTTCCTGAACAGAATACCAAACACAGATGTGAACCAGGCCTAAGCCTAAATGTTGATTTTCATATTTATCCTCAGTTCTGACTTACTTATGGACATAAAATATCTCCTTGTCTCTCCAGGCTGTTATGTCAAGTGACTTCGCCATATCTCGTTTCAAGCATCTGAAGAAACTGTTACTTGTCCACGGTCACTGGTGCTATACTCGACTGGCGAAAATGGTCATCTACTTCTTCTATAAAAATGTGGTATGTTTTATTCTATATGATGAAGATGTGTTATGGCTGTTACTGTAAAAATTCCATACATTCCATGCCAAAAATAAAATGGAGACTGGCCAAGTAACAGAGTAGGACAATATATATGACATTGCTCTGTACAAAATATGCAAATCTATTCTCCAGGATGTAATTAGGAGAACAGTGCACTCTAGAGGGCAGCATCCTTAACATCATGCATAACTCAGTTAAAAAGTCTAATTAATCATGATGCGGATTTAATTGCCAAATTAGTATTTCTATTCCAAAAGGAACAGATTCCCAGCTATGGACAGCGCTGTTTCAGCCTATTGGGCCTTCCTCACTTCCTTGCACTGTTCTCCTAATTACATCCTGGAGAAAGATTTGCATATTTTTTACCCAGAATCCCTAGCGGAGCAGGAATGACTTGTAAGTCTCCGTACTGCCTATGTAGGCACACACTCTCCCTGATGTGTATGATTATCCCCTGACATTGCTCTATACTTCAGAGAGGCGCTTAGAGACTGTTTCGGTATTACAGTACCTGTAAGATCAATTGTGAGTTGAAAGAAGTTACGATGGTTCAGGAAAGACCATTGTGATTTTTAAATATAATAATCTTAGGCCATAAAAACTGAAAAATTTGTAGAGCAGAAATAATTCTTATTGTAAACTGCGTGTGCACAACCTGGGCAACTGCCTAGGGACCTACTAGATAAAGGGGGTATCGCCATCTTAAGGCTGAGGTCCCATGTTGCAGTAATGCAGCTTTTTTTGTTGCAGATTTTGTTGTGGTTTTTGGAGCCAAAGCCCAGAATGGTTACAAAAGGAATGGAAAATATATAGGAAGTTCTTATACTTCTACCTTCTGCTCAATCCACTCCTGGCTTTGGCTCAAAAAAAAAAAACGCAGCAAAATCTGCAACAAAAAAAGCTGCGTTTCCGCAAAGTGGGGCTCCAGCCTAAAGAAGCTTTCTTTTGCCTGTTAAATTAACAAGGAACATGCTAAAGAAATCCACTGTTCCTAACAACTGGTGAATTCTCAGTGAGGCATAAGAGTGGTAATCTATAGATAGTCATTGAAGAGCAAACAGCCCATATCCAATCCTTGCATGGGGACCCTCTGCTACTTCTGTGACCTCCCCAGAGCTTTATCATATTCTATGGACGCGTCTATTTATGTTTTAGGGGGAGTTCACACGGAGTAACGTGCTGCGTGATGTGGCACGTATACGGCATGTGACACTTTGAAATCAATGGGAGCGTATACAGCGCTCAAAGTCTCACACGCCATATATGTGCCACATCACGCGGCACGTTACTCCGTGTGAACTCCCCCTTATACTGTAAAAATGGAGAATTTCTTAGTTTTGTCTGTGATCGAAACCTATCCCCTCCCGTGTTTTGACAGTAACGTAACGTTGTAGTCCTGGAATAGGAAATACGGGACAGAGACACCTGTATGAAAGTGATGTACAGCTGTCTCGAGCAACGAAAGATGATTTTTATTTATTTTTTTATTTTTTTTGAGAGCTCCTTTTATGAGTAATCTATGTATAGTCAGAAATTGATTATGGCATCCATCAAATTAAATTAGTGCTAACCATTTGCATACACAACGCATAATTTATGATGGTGATAGTCTCAGACAATGCTAATGTAAGAAAATCTGTGAAGATGTAACACAAAATTATATTAGCTTTTAGTTGTCCTGGCAACCATTTTTTCTAAAAAAAAAAAAAAATTCTGCCGAAGATCAAATTAAGCACTTTTTTTAATTTTTTTTTTTTTTTTGGTTCAAGTTTAATAATGCAAATGATGTGATTACTGAAAATGAACCTAATTTGAATAAATGAGTTGCACCCAGATAAAACTCCGACATCTTTAGATTCAAAGCAAAAAAAATGAAAAAGAAACGCAAGTCAAAATAAAGACATATTTCATATTTAATGAGGGATAAAGACTTAAAGCCAAGTAAAATCTTTAAACCGTTTTTTCTCCTTCCGGTATTATTACCGCTCAATAGAAGACAAACTCATTAATCTAAAAGGCTTGCCACCAACATAAAAGCGCCACTATCCTGCCCATTAACTTATGAATACGTTAATCATGTTTATAAATGAATGGGATTCTTCTACTGGGATAATGGATCTGCAGAACTGAGATCAATTCTTCTCAGTCGCTACTGAGTCCTGGTTATGAATTTAGTTTTAGTAGAAGACCTTTCGGTATTGGAACCCACAAGATAAATGGTTTCCCACAATGTAGGTGGGTGGAATCAAAATACCAAAGAAGGAGAGTATTGTCTGTTTAGCTCATTTGGACATTAGCACATTTAGTCCTCCTGCTGGGGGCCACAGCAGTGGACGGACTGGCGTCTGCCATTAAAGAAGACCTTTCATGTCCTCCTGCAGATACGGTGTTATATACCACTAGACTGAATTGAGTGCACTGTCGCCTTTCCCGTTACATGCTGTTAGTTTTGGCACTGATCTCTCCCCACGGTCAGAAGAGCAATCCTGACAATCTGTCTGGGCTATGAGGAACGCACACTGACTATATTCATCCATAGCCCTGTACTGTCAGAGGGGGGCGTTCCTTACCGCCCAGTGATAACGTTGAGCTATGAGGAATGCCCCCAACCAGTACAAAGCTATGGACGAGTACTGTCAGGAGGGGTGTTCCTCACAGCCCAGCTAGACTGTCAGGAACGCCCTTCTGATGGTGGGCAGAGTTTGGTGCCCAAACTAACAGCACCGATATCTCTAGACCCGGGCACATAACAGGACAGCCAACAGTGCACTGAATTCAGCAACTGTTGGCTTTCTAGCGGAATATAAAACCGCAAGTGCAGGAGGACATGAAAGGTCCTCTTTAGGGACTGAACTGTCAGTTTATTTCTACTGCCCTAAATATGGGCTACATACGATGGAGTCGACCTCTTATATCTAAGTTTAAGTGATTTGGAGCAAAATTAAATTCACACCAGACTCCTAGACAGACAATGAGAGTCCTGGTTATGTCACCTACATTGGATGACTTACAGCCTTCTATATATACACACTGATCCAGGAAGAGCTGTCAATCACTGTGTGTGGGAGGAGTAAGAAGGACTCCCACTGTCTCTCCTTGGAGTCCAGTCAAGATATATTTTGCTTTTTACTGAGAAATCCTACTATAAATTATATAAACTTCTCTCAAAGAGCTCATCTTTTCTGCCTTTATCATATCTCGCTCTCAGATAGCACATGAATGAGTGCCATGTAATACTACAGGTCATTGGTAATAACAGCTGGCCATAGCTTATTACCACTGGTTTGGCGCCCGAAAGGCGCCAACAGAGTGCCATTCAAAGAAGTCCAAATGTTGTGTCAGAAAAGACTCGGATATTATAAGCCCCCAATGTCCTATTGGCTTTGTTGGAAGTTATCTCATCTTTTGGTAGCTCTGCTTGCTCTTGTAGCCACATGGTAAGTTATTCTTTATATTGGACCCACCTTGTGGCTTCTGGAGAAGACTAGGTTAATCCCATAGAAGCCTCAAAGTCTCACCTGCCTTAAAAGTGTTATATAACTTACCGTATATACTCAAGTATAAGCCAAATTTTTCAGCACAGTTTTTGTGCTGAAGAAGCCCCCCTCGGCTTATACTCGAGTCAGCAAAGAATCTCACATAAAATAGTGGGGGAAAAAAGAAGCTTTACAAAAAATATTAAAAACAAGTTCTAAATCACTCCTTTCCCTAGAATACATACAAAAGTAGAAAATTACTGTGAAACACAAACACATTGGGTATCCCTGTGTCTGAAAGTGCCCGGTCTACTGAATATAAGGTATCTGCAGTGCTCCTGTTCCGTCAGGAAGGGGTTAATAGGAGCACTGCAGATACCCTATATTCAGCCAGGCTGAATTCCAAGTGGTGGTGGTGGTGGGGAAACAGTCCTCAAGCTCAGGGAAGGGGCAGACAGACAACCAAAACACCCCCTCCCCTCCCCTTCCCCTTTCCGGGCATCTACTGCACCCAAAAATTCCGACCATTTTAATTTTTGAAATTTTCTAGTAGTTGCTGCATCTCCCCCCCCCCCCCCACACACACCTAGGCTTATACTCGAGTCAATAAGTTTTCCCAGTTTTTGTGGTAAAATTAGGGGCCTCGGCTTATATTCTTGTTGGCTTATACTCGAGTGTATACGGTACTATGATGATCAAAAGTTGGTCTTTGCAGACGATGTGGATGTGTAGCAGAAGGAACATGTATATATTAGAACAATAGCTACCATTCAAATTCACCATGTTTCTTCCAAAAATTTTTTTCTACTTTTTCGTACTTGCATCTATTAAATACTGTTGCGTTTTCTTTTGGCCAGGCTTACGTCAACCTCCTGTTCTGGTTCCAGTTCTTCTGTGGTTTCTCCGGTACCACCATGATTGACTATTGGCAGTTGATATTCTTCAATCTCTTCTTCACATCTGTGCCTCCACTTGTCTTTGGAATAATGGACAAGGATGTATCAGCAGAAACACTTATGAGTCTGCCCGAGCTTTACAAAAGTGGTCAGCGGTCTGAGGTACGCTATGTCAACGTTTAATAAAGCTCCAGTTTTAATGCACATCCGAGGCTGTCAGAATGATGATATTTTCCTTTCGTTCTGATTACCTTTGGCAAATACTATCCCTGAAGAAGCAGATTAATTTTACATAGCCAGGCAAATTGCTTTTGTTCTCTATTTGAACAACCGTGTTAATATTTAATTGAATAAATTATATACTTTTTCGGAGATATCAAGTAGCAACATATAGACTTTGAGTGACTTGTCGGAAAATGTTTTTAGTATATTAAATGTATTTCATAAATGATACAAAATAGTCACCCTTCCACTCTATTTCCCTATAGTCTTCATACTATCCAATGTCCACACATAAGCCACAGACAGATCCTCTTACATATCTAGTAGTAAATGGTTCCAAACGTCAAGTTCTATAAATGTGTCCATCATACTCTTTGATAACAAGGGCGTAGTTTTAGAGGTAGCTGTCATACCCAGGCCCTAAAGCCCAAAGCTCCTCCTGCCTCACAAGTCACCAGTATTATAAATGACAATTTTAGGTGTGAACCCTGTTACATATCTTCAAGTTACGCCTCCACTTAATAAACAGAATTAACCCATTTATGCCGGAGTTTGAAATTTTTGAGTTGTGTGCTATTAGGTTGCCGTTCCAATAATGGAACTCTAGACATAAATGGGTTAAGATGCCCTGGATGCCAGATTGAAGTTGGGAAGGAATTTTTTCCCCTGAAATGGGGAAATTGGCATGAGCCTCATGGGTTTTTTTTGGCCTTCCTCTGGATCAACACTGTAGGGGATTGTAGGGTTATAAGTTGGACTTGATGGTCTGATGTCTTCATCCAACCTCATCTACTATGTAACTATGAATTAATGTTCATTTTTAGTGATTTTTAGTGTAATGTTTCTTGTATGTTTCCTATTATAGTCATACAAGATGTCTACATTTTGGATAGCTATTCTGGACGCCTTCTATCAAAGCCTTATCTGCTTCTTTGTTCCTTTTCTGGTAAGTACTTATTGTCTTACTTATGTTTGGCCCATGGTGTGGTTCGTGTCTGTGGATGGCTGAAAGAATGGATGGAGTCAGTCAAAGCTAAAAGAATATATGAAGTAAATCAATGGATGAAAACTGGAGGATATTCTTTGTTTGGGACATATAAGAAATCCTCTTATTGGAACAGTCCTACCAGGATACTAAGTGAACATTTTTATAAACTCAGACCATATGTTCTCATGAGGTATCGCCATATTACGAATGGGTGTTATCAGATTTGTTTTGGAGATGTATACGGTATATGTATATAGATATATGTATACAAAGTATTTACAAAGGTGTATCTGCTTATGGGTATTGCTAAAGGTATAGAGGTATATACGTTCTACATGGGAAGGAAACACCTACACAAGGCTATACCTCCAGCATGGATGTACATGAACCTATAATTATGCATGTGTGTTCCTGGAGGTATAGATATCAATGGGTGTTGGCTATGCCTTGGTTCATACTAGTATTCGGGTCTCAGTTTTTTGTCCTTGTGGGTACCCAAAAAACAGAAACTCTATCCACTTACAAAGCAGTTACATAGACTTTAATGGGGTCCGTTGGGTTTCCACCTGAAATCGGTGGAGAGTAAAGTCCTACTTGCAGAACTTATCTCTTCACATATTTAAAGAGGAATGGGGGATGGAGTCCCCGAACGGTTACTGAACGCTAGTGTGACTGCAACCTAAGTGGTGCCATAGGCGTGTTGACTACTTACTGTACACACTGTAAAGTCACTTAGGATGTCCAATAGAAAGTAAGTATAGTGGGTTTGTTCAAGTACTGACCACAATGCCTTCCACCATTTAGGGTGGAAGAAACTTTGCAAGGGCTACATTGGTTGGCTCCTATACTATATATATACTTGAATATAGATATATAAGATATATAACGTGTACAATTTTCTTTTTACTTGCCACAATTAACAAATTCTTTTTGCACGTTTGCTTCTTTTCTAGACATACTATAAATCTGGGATTGATCTTTTTTCATTTGGCGTTCCCGTGAACACTTCGGCCCTCTTTACTATACTCTTCCATCTTGCTATTGAGATTAAGAATTGGGTAAGTTTGATGTAGCGCTTGTTTTCCTCTTTTTGTTTCCTATAATTAGTAATGAGAAAGATTTCTGTTGGGAAATAAGAGACTAGTGAAGTAAACATCGAGCCACCAGCCAGTGTATTTCAGTCAATGCCAACATTGATGTTTATTCCACTGCTGACAAAATCCAATACCCTGTTTGTACCACGTAGAGATTTTACATTGGGACACTGCTCTTTTCAACACTGGGTTCGGAAACATGAATCTACGCAAAAAATCATCAGAAAGTGCAGAACCTTCAACTGTACGTAAGGTGACCCCAAAATAACGTTTAGGTCTTAAGATCGGCTGTTCACCTTGGATGGTTGTGAAGACACAACTAAACCACCACTGCTCCATTATCTTTGATAATGTGTTTTGGGTATCAACAAAACTGCTTTGTCAGGTCAATGACCCATATCAGATGGATATGTGTGTATATATGTTTATACGTTCTTTATCCTACTCTCTAAACCCATCCAATGTGGAGAGGACAGGGCTCTAGTAAGAGAAATCTAAAAATATACATTAAACTTTTTTCTCTTAAAGGAATTTAGGGGGCAAAACTAATAGTATAAGGCCATGTGAGGTTGAAAGATCACTAAGATCACCTTTCCTTTGTCATAGACCACCATATAAAAATGTCTTATGTATATAGTGTCCTATTGTCCTACTTTTAATGGAAACCACAGACCTGGCTTCATTGAACAAGCTAACATCCTGTGATTTACTACTATTAACCACATACAGTTTCAGTATATATCAATGATCACGTCTTGTTTTTATTACAGACCATAGTACATTGGGTCACTATGATTGGAAGCATAGTGGCCTATTTTATTGTTGCGTTGGCATACAGTGCCATATGTGTTTCTTGTGAAGTGCCATCTCCATACTGGATCATGGAAAAGCAGATGTCAGACCCTGCTTTCTATTTTGTCTGTCTTTTTACGACAATTCTTGCCCTCCTGCCACGGTGAGTATATTTACATTAATCTATTTGTTGTGACCTTACAAGCTCCAAGTAGTTGACAAGAACATGAGTCATAAGACAGAGAGGACATTGGAAAAGTGGTCAGAAAAGAGAAAGGGCAAACACATGAAAAGGGACCTTTATCACCTTCATTAATTTGCTGAATCGTGTAGGTTTAGGTTCTGGTGGTTTTACTGTATGTTTTTGCTCTATTGTAGTTGTGGTTTATGCATTAATATAATTTTTGATGTTCTCTTTAATGAGGACCTTTCCTGTCCTCAGAGATCAGCATTTATTGGCATCGATATCCCTCCACTGTCAGAATGGAGGGCCTTATAGCCTAGAGTCATTGCTGGGCTGGAAGAAACAACCCAACCAACCTCATCAGTGGAGTAACTAGGAATGGCGAGGCCCCGTGGCGAACTTTTGACATGCCCCCCCCCCCCGACCGACACCGAAGACCGACCCACTCCTACGCATTCCTGCGCATTCTATTATGCCCCTTAGTGGCCCCTTCACACAGTATTATCCCCCATAGTGGCCCCTGCACACAGTATTATCCCCCATAGTGACCTCTGCACACAGTATTATCCCCCATAGTGGCCCCTGCACACAGTATTATGTCCCATAGTGGCCCCTGCACACAGTATTATCCCCAATAGTGGCCCCTGCACACAGTATTATCCCCAATAGTGGCCCCTGCACACAGTATTATGTCCCATAGTGGCCCCTGCACACAGTATTATCCCCAATAGTGGCCCTTGCACACAGTATTATGTCCCATAGTGGCCCCTGCACACAGTATTATCCCCAATAGTGGCCCCTGCACACAGTATTATGTCCCATAGTGGACACCCATAAACAATTATTATACTCTGGGGTCTTTTCAGACCCCAGAGTATAATAGTCGGAGACCAGGGGGAATAAAAACATAAAAAAACTACTGTTTCTTACCTGTCCCTGGCTCCTACGCTGTCTTCTCCGCTGCCGTCCCTCGTCAATGACGTCGGACGTCACATGACCCAGGACGCAGGCCAGGTTCATGTGATGTCAGAGACGTCAGTCAACTAGGAAGGAGGCCTGGCAGGATCGTGGAGAGGTAAGTAACAGTGTTTTTTATGTTTCTTACCTCTCCCGGTCCGCCAATAATTATACTCGGGGGTCCAAAAAGACTCCCGAGTATAATGATAGCAGCAGTAGCGGCTGTCACTAGGCCCCTAATATCCCGGGCCCTGTGACAGCTGCCTCTGCTGCTATGGCGGTAGTTACGCCACTGAACCTCATCTTTACTATGGCAGTCAGTGGAGGGATGTCAGTGCTAAAACTAATGGCACCAATATCTACGGCGTCCGAGCACGTACCACCAAAGCTGACGCTGAATTCAATGTACTGTCAGTTTTCTAGCGGTATATACTACCGCCAGTCTCCAAGGACACGTAAGGTTCTCTTTTATGTTTTTTCTTATCATTCAAGGATTAGTGTATATGGAATTTCTATAGGGATTTAAGAGTTCTCCAGTCTCTCTGTTCTTTTGGGGGTTCCAGGTTAGCCATCAATTTCCTGAAAATCTCAATAAAATTTCTGTCATTATGATTTGGCGCAGGAGTCCGGCACATCATATACTCAGCGTAAATGTTTGTATCTTATTGAACAGGTATTTCATCAAAGCCCTACGAGGGACATGTGGCGTAGCCCCTACAACAGAAGCTCACAAGTTGGATAAACTGAGCAAAGATGAAAGAGAGTTCCGGATACAGGAATGGAGGGACAAGCGTAAGAACGAAACGATTTCCAACCTTCACAACTCCAGCATAAACTCCGCAAATGGTTTACCTGCCACTCCGGAGAGAGTGCTTCACAATGTTTGTTCGCCAAGTCACGGGGACAGCAGTTACAATACTCCCAGAGATGTGGATAATCCAAGAGCACCTCTTCCACGGTCTGTGGCACCATCTAAAGTGGTTACAGATCTCTTAAGAGACAACACAGAAGACTTCAGCAGATCTAACCATCGCAGGTCTATTAGTACGGTCACTGTTTAGTGACAGATGTTATTGGGAGGTTACATATTATCTCCTGATATTGTTCAGCTGCTGCGTAACCCATATTGGGAAAAAAAGAGGTCAACGCTGCCTCCATCTTCTCAACTGTGAAGTTGTTATATACACTAGAATCTAATTTGATAAATTTAGGTGACTGGTGCAATACAGACTTTGTGTGTGAAGGAAAATTAAGTATCGGTATCTGTGGACCTCTCTACATGGACTGTACAGATATACTCTAGTTCCCCAACATGATGAGCTGCTGGCAGACATTAGAATTGCACTGCTTTCTGCCCAAGTTTCTGCTCGGTCGATGCAACATGGAGCCTTTTCGGGATCGTGTATGACTATCTGTATCACAAGTTTACAGTTTAAAATGTTTTACCAATGAGCCATTTGTCATTTTGCATTACACGTAGGTTACAGCTAACAATGAGCCACCAATCCCATAATCCATAGCCAGATGATGGCTGCGAGTAATGACAGTAGTCCGTGCAAGGAATCTGCTCAAAGTCCAGTGACATGAATCACGTTCTCATTCATTTGTCTTACTTATTTTAACAATTTATCTCACGTTCCAGAATCATCCGTTAATTTAGAAATAAAATCCGAATTCGTCCCGGGACAGGTTTCCTTTAATTTGTACCAGCCATTTATATGTTGTCCTTGGAAACAACACTTATATGCTATCCACAGGATAGACGATAAGGACCTGAATTCTGGGACCCTCACTGAGGACCACAAGGGGACAACCCCTAAAGGACCTCAAAGAAGTTTGTCATATACAATGGGCGGGTGTGTGGCCCATGGCTGTCCCTTCAGTCCAAGTTAGAGTTTGGGTCTTCAGGTATGGAGCGCTCTACTGTGCTTGGTACTATTTATTTATTGGATGAATTTGCGCCCCCTAGTGTTGACATCATAAAGATGCACTAGTATAAAGAGGACCCGTCTTGGTGAAATATTCTTCTTATATTAGGCCGTGTTTTGTATGGCGGTCCGGCAGCAACAGTCTTGGATCTCATTCCTTTATGCCAAATGTACGTGCCAAATGAATTAAATGTTTATCTCCCTGCATATCAGCAATGCCAGTTTCCATTGTGACAAAATTTTCTGAAAATATTCTTGATTTGAGCTGCCATGAACAACAAAATATCCTATATAGAATATTTTATAACATTACGCTTTGACATTTATTTTTAGCTTTGCTTTTGTGGCACGATAGAGATCAATACTTGAAATCCTGCCTGTAACGTGTGAAAAAACACAAAACGTGAAAATATACCTCTAATGAAGAACATGTAGGGAATGTGTGGTCGGCTTCCTTCCCCAAATACTCAAAATAAGGCATAGAAAATTTCATGCAATTGTACAGTAATTGTCCAGATTGGTTTACTAATGGTGGGTTTTGCACAACTGTGTGTTTATTTTTAATTTATTTTTTTAGAATTTTTAAATTTAATATCTAGATTATTATCGCCATTCACTGTAAGACGCTTTTTAGTACCTTGAAAATATGATAGAACTGCACATTGCTCAATAAGTAGATGCATTACTTTTTAAATTCGGCTTTGTTCACATTGGCAGTTTTTTCCCTCTGTCGGACGTTATGGTGTCCTCGATGGCAGGACGATGGCTGTAGTGTTCTTGCCATCCATTAGCATCAGTCTCATTCATTTAAAATCACTGATGGCTGAAGTCGAGATGTCAGTGTGAACAGAACCAAAGCCAGTACAAATAGGTGAACAAAAAGTGCTGCTATATATTTTTATAAATCGTATCTATGAACCTTCAAACATATAGTAAAGCCCAGCGCTGTTTACAGTCCATAGCTTCGTTGTGAATAGTAAAAAATCATTGATGTTGCCCATAGCAACTGGCATGATACAAGCGGCGTCTACTGTTGCACAGGTAAACATCCATACAAGAAAATAGTTGGTAGCTATGGCAACACTACTACTATGGCTGCACTAGGCCTTAAAGGGAGTCTGTCACCCTAAGGGTAAGTTCACATGGGATTTTTTGGTCAAGAACCTGAGGTGGAGTCCGCCACAAGTTCTGGACTAAAATACAGGTAGCTGCGACTGGATGCCGGTGCACAGTCGCGCACTCCGCTCCGGATTAGGCCCAAATGAATGGGCCTAGTCAGGAGGAGGGAGTGTCTTCAGGCGGATGTCGCGAGGCGATGACGCCTGAAGAATGAGCATGTCGCTTCTTTTTTCCGGGAGCCAAGACAAACAGGTCCCGGAAAAAGGAACTGACCGGCTCCCATTGATTTCAATGGGAGCTGTCTTTTTGGTCAGGATTTTGTGGCAGATACGGCCTCAAAATCCAGCCCAGAATACCCCGTGTGAAGTTACCCTAAATCAGCATGACAACAGGTTAGGATCACCTGAATCGGGCTAGGTTCACACCTGCGCCTATATACCATTCAGAGTTTCTGTCCCCGAACCCACTTAAAAAGTGGAGAGCAGGACTTTTTTTTTTTTTTGCATTTTCTGGATGGAAACCCAGCAGACCCCTTTATACGCTATGGGATCCGCAGTTTTCTGTGGGTAGCCACTTTTTAAGTGTATTAGGTTTCCATTTTTCCCCAAGTGGATCTGAAGAAAGGAAACCTAGGCACGGGTGTGAACCTAGCGTCAAACTGTATTCTCTCCTTGTGAATGGCTGCCTCCATTGCTGAGATATTGCTGTTTTTGTCAATATGTAAATGATCTCTTTGGAGCAACAAGGGTGTTGTTGTTGCTCCAAAGTGCCTATTTGCATATTGACAAAGAATATGATATCTCAGCAATGGAAGCGCCGATTCACAAGAGGAAAACTCTATCTTGCCAACCTATCATTCTGTGAAGACAGACTCCCTTTAAGATGCCGATGTAAGACATATTTAAGTCCTAAACACGATATTACCTATAAAATAAATAAAAACCGCACTTTAAATGCTTATAGAAAGAAATAAACTTGCATTGATCTAATGTGCAATCCTGAATGGGATCAATTCATTTACTAAACCAAAGCCAAACTGCTTGCTAGGGACAGTGTTTTCCTTGCAACCGGTTAGTACTATACGATTCAGATGGTCGGAGACACTTTGGGTTCTGCTCAGGTTTTTCGCTGGACGATAAAACCTTGTGTTGAAGTAGCAATATATGAATTTTGATTTAATAGAAAAGAATGTAATATTTTTTCATGACCTCTAGATAATATAGTTTCAATAAATCTATGTACAAAAATTCCGATTACGATGGTAAATGGCATCTCTTACATACACTGTTTCTGCAGAGTCTTGTTTACGGTATATTGGTTGACTGTATGTGTGAATTGTGAAGATGTCTGCAAGGTAACAAGGCGCGATGTGTGTACAGTAAACCAGTTGTACTGTATCTATGACATGTATTATAGGTTATGTTTGAACATCCAATAGTGCACAGCGTATGTCCTCGTGTACCATATTGAAGATTTGATTGTTATATGTATCTGTCTAGTCTATAATGTATTGGGATAATGTTGGGTGATTACAAGTATAGCGGTGTATGTAAAGATTTGTGTAAAGTTTAACTTGACACTTAATGTGCTAAATTTACTCTTGGAAATGCTGGCGGTTTCCCTATAGGTATAATTGAAGCAGAAAGTTTGCAGTGGAGATATCTGTGGAAAAAACCGCCATGTGTTTCCGATGCAGTTTTTCCCGGCCTGCTACAAGGTGCCTTAGCCTTAAAGGTATTTCTCAGTATAGGTAAGTTATGTCCTATGCAATGGAAAGGCCATAACTTCCAGATCTGTAGGGATCCAACCAACAAGACCCTCACCAATAAGTTTTGTCTGAAAGGAAGGGAGCCCGGTAGTCAGACAGCATGTGCACCCCTCCCCTGACTACCGTGCGCCCCTCCTTTCAGACAAAACTTATTGCCCCACTTGGTGAGGGTCTTGTTGGTTGGATCCCTTCAGATTTGGAAGTTATGCCCTATCCATTGCACAGGGCATAACTTGCCCATACCGAGAAATAACTTTTAGGATAAGGCACCATGTAGCGGGCCGATGCGGGAAAAACTGCGTTTTTTCCACCTTTCAATGGTAGTGCTACAGATCAGTGGGGTCTAAACTGATCAGTGGGGGTCTCAGGAGTTGGACTCCGACTGATCTGCAGTTAGTCCTGTGTATACGGCATAACTTGACCCCTTTAAAGTTTGCTACAACAGTGTCTTTAACTCTTTATTAAGTGTCAAGTTAAACTTTGCCATGTCGGTACGCAGTTGTATTCCATGTATAATACTGTATGTATCTAGTATGGAATATATGATGTATATAAACAGTGTATAACGGTGAATGTAGTCCTTGCATCGCAGCAGGAAGCTGTATTGTGTAGTGAGGAACATGTCTTATCTGCAGGTCAGTGTTGGTCACCATTAAGAGATAATTTTTTCAGGGTCAGAGCTGGGGTGTAGGTTGAGCCTCTTTCATTGAATCCAGTGAGGAACACTTCAGCATAGATGAAATTCTTTTGAAACAGATCAGTAAATCTGTTACCTATTGCCTGACATATCAGCATCTGTCTCAGAATATTAATCTTGACGTTCCTTCACGGTCCAGTCACTGTAATCTGTACGCACCATCCACGCCATGTAACACCCATCCATACATCTCTCACGACAACTCGTACTCATTGAACACATGATTAGTTACCAAAATTTTACATTAAGGTGACACTTGGTTGTCGCAAAATTATAACGGATACAAGATGATAGGAGTTGTAGTCCTGGAGGAATACAGGTCGGTTAGTTCTTCTCACCATGTGTATACGATATTGCCGGTGATAATACGCTCCTTAAAGAGGCTCCGTGTGTAAGGATCAACCTTAAGATATTTCCTCATCTTCCTCTGACATTTACTATAGTTCTCCTGAGGTTTGGGTAAATATTCATCAAAATGCCAATTTAACATATAGAAATTAGGAAATAAAATGTCTGCGTTCTTACAGATACAGGATAGTGTCCAGTACTGCCCATCAGTCCTATTGTAAAGTCGGCCAATGTGGCGCGCTTTCCTGAAGAAGGCAGCCATAGATTTCTAATCTCATATAGGGTTGAGCTGATCTTGAGACTTCAGTACCGATTTTAAAATCTGATTTCCAATCATTTTCCTGCTGATCTCAATCGCGATCATGAAATTTGCTCGATCGCCAATCGGGATCCGATTTTTCCCAATTGCTTAACCCTATTAATGATATATACATGAATAGGGTTGAGCCGATCTTGAGATAACCTCTGACCTCGATCCTGCTGGAAAAGATCGGGATCGGAATTCTGATCGCAATCGTGAAATTTACTTGATCGCCAATCGGAATCTTTTCAACCCTTTTAATCTTGCTATGGTCTTTCTGGGCATCACTTTCTATAGTTATAAAATGCAGGTATTGTATATTCATGTTGTATGAACCAATCCAACCATTATGAAAAGAGAATCCATCAGAAAAAAATAAAAATGAAGAATATGAAATAATTCTAACATCTAGATATTGTTCTACATCCCTAATATCATGTTGTTATTGTCAATGCTCCCATAACCAGCACTTCAATAATTACTTGATGGCGGGCTACCAAGATCTTTCCTCCCCTTGCCTTGCCTTGCAAACCCTCCAGCTGTCCGAGAACATCTTGTATTCTGCTGGTCACAGGAAACTTTCTTGGGAGCCACGATACACATTTCACAAGCCTTCCTTATGACGAACGTTTACATTCAGTATATTGTGCTGCACGTTTGTAGGTTTTGTATATCATGTGGCTTCTCTCCATTTACCGTACTCACCTTCTGTCCATGAATCATAAGAGGCTCACACTCCGATAAAAAAAAACTTTGTGGTATGGTTTTAAATTTTTTTCCTTCTCAATGAATGTGGGAAACTCAGGGAAATATACTGTATGTATTTATTAGTATTTTTATTTAACAGGTTAATAAAAAATCTGGTGCTTTTTTAACAGGGGGGATATCTGTCCCACATCACGTGATCACTGTTGTCATATGTGAAATGTTCATGATATTAAAGATTTTGTTTTAAAAGTATCATGGCTGTAATTGTATAGATTATATTATGCGACTTTACATAGCAATAATCGGAGTGACCCTTCCCTGGTCCTTTATCATTGTAGGGTCTATGTCCTGGGATGACTACACTTGATAATG
The DNA here is from genome assembly GCF_031893055.1 of Leptodactylus fuscus. Lineage (NCBI taxonomy): Eukaryota > Metazoa > Chordata > Amphibia > Anura > Leptodactylidae > Leptodactylus > Leptodactylus fuscus. The sequence continues at coordinate 196,188,369 of NC_134269.1, read as the reverse complement.
TATTTGGTGTATATGGAGTAACAGAGAATACATGGAAATTAAAGGTGGACTTCCATATGTTATGTATAGATGAATGGTGGTATTGAGAATGATTTCTTCTAGTACTATAAGTCCAACAAACTTCAGGAACCCAATATCACTTTAGGCCCAAAGGAAACCTCAATGTTTTCTAGCCAGTGGTGTAACTAAAGTCTTGTGGGCCCCGGTGCAATCTTTTGTCTACCTCATCCCTACAGCGAATTCTTGATCGTGATGGGTACGGGTTCTAAGACGTTTAATCCACCTTAGTGTGGTTAGGGTAATCTGTGGGTCTCCTTGGTTTATGGGCCAGATGGAAGCTGCAATCTCAATACTGATGCCAGTGCTTATGGGCCCCCTAAGGCTCCTGGGCTACTGTACCCTCTGCACCCCCTCAAGTTACACCCCTGCTTCTGGCACTGTTTATGGGGGTAGTCTGCTGGCCCTACTAGTTAAGGTACTCAGGGCTCTGTAGATGTAAGTTACTTTTATTCTAAAGATTAACTTTCTATTACTCTGTACTATAATGTCACGCTTGCCTTATAGTTAACAGTCAGATTACTTACCCAATAACCAGCTTATCACCAGGTAACTCCCCCACTGAACCCCGATAAAGACTCGTACTACCGACTGTATTTAATTTGGCCTATTCAGACCAATTTATTAATACATAAATACATACATGTAAATACCGTATAAATAACACCGCCATAAACCGGGCGGTGTATAAATACCAATCCACTAATGATAACCATACTAACGGTACCAAATTAACCCCTTATAAAGTACTTAACATCCAACATATCCCACCGTGGGGATAGGATCTGCCCAGGTGCCAAAACCCCACCTCGGGCAAGCCTTATAACTATTTGTAAGAACATAAGCCTGAGACCCCAAAGGGACCCAAGCCCAAATAGAGGACACTCCAGAGTTCAACCCTCCCCACCAGGAACCCCATACCACAGATGAGGTCCTACAAAACTGCACACTAGGCCTCTAACCCCCACCAACCCCAGGCTAACTGCCCGTAAACAAACCAAAACATCAAGGGCGGGCTGGTGGGCCACTTCCTACACTGCACTTGTCACACTGACCTCAGACTCCCCCTACCCCTCCTTAAATCACCTCTGACTCCACCTCCAATCTTCCCACTCTTCTCTCTATATATTTAACCCTTTCGTTCCCTAATCCTCCCCTCTGTCATGGCGTCCCTATTCCCCAGGGCCTAGGGCCTTTTCTGTAATCAGTCATTGTTCACTCCTGGATTATGGCTGTATAATATAGCAGAACCCAGGACCAGTGCCGTAACTAGGAATGGCGGGGCCCCGTGGCAAACCTTTGACAAGGACCCCCCTTGACCGACGCCGAAGACCCCGACCAACACCCCCCCTCCCCCCGCATTGCTGCCCTATTATGCCCCATAGTTGCCCCTGCACACAGCATTATACCCCATAGTGGCCCCTTCACTCAGTATTATGCCCCATACTGGCACCATCACACAGCATTATACCACATAGTTGCCCCTGCACACAGTATTATGCCCCATAGTGGCCCCTTCACTCAGTATTATGCCCCATACTGGCCCTATCACACAGTATTATGCCCCATATTGGCCCCTGCACACAGCATTATACCCCATAGTGGCCCCATCACCCAGTATTATGCTCCATTGTGGACACCCATTAACAATTATTATACTCTGGGGTCTTTTCAGACCGCAGAGTATAATAGTCGAAGACCAAGAGGGGGATACAAACATAAACACTGTTACTTACCTATCCCTTGACCGGGGGCCTGCATTGCGACGCATAAGGACACAGGCCCCAGTCATGTGACATCTGAGACGTCACAAAAGTAGTCCCTGAAGCCTTCGTGGAGCGTGGAGAGGTAAGTAACACTGTTTGTTATGTTCGCTTACCTCTCCCGGGCCTCTTATCATTATACTGGGGGGTCTGAAAAGACCCCTGAGTATAATAATGATGTTTGTGGGGCCCATGGTGTCACTTACAGATCCCGGCCCCTGCCAGGATAGGAATAACTCCAGCCGGTAACGGACTATTAAAAAAAACAAATATGCTGCGGCAGCGGCTGTCGCCGAGCCCCCTAATGTCCCGGGCCCTGTGGCAGCTGCCTCCGCTGCTTCCCCGGTAGTTACGCCACTGCCCAGGACTAACTGCTGGAGTTAGTAAACTGTCTGGCAGGTTATCCCCTTAGATAGCATGATCCGTAACAGAATTATTGCAGTGCACTGTACACTGGGTCAACAATCCACAATCCCAGGTTCAAGGACAGTACAAAAAAGTGAATTTTTCAATCTCCGTACCACTTGATGTCCTACCCTTGGGGCTCTGGGTCTGTGTGGGTAAAGACTATGCTACTGTTCCTCCCTCCCGTAACAGTTTTTGCATGACTTCATGACACTATCTGCACAACACGAACCTCTTCTCAAGAAGGAACCTTACCCCCCTTTGGGTAATAGTGATTTCCCTCAGGCCTGGCTCAACGCTTTCTTTCCAGACATCTACAAACAGACCCTCTCCTCTTTTATCAAGTTCTAATGCAAGATGGCTTGAAGCCTTTACATATAACGCTTCAGGATATCACCCCTCATCTGGTGGGGATCTATTTACCAAGCCCATAAGTGTCATCTAAATCTTCTCTACTCCTGACCCCTTTTGAGCAACTCCTCTACTCCGATCAATGGCATATCTTATCATTCTGGAGACAAATCCCCACTCCATCGTCCATAGCTGGTACAAATGGCAGAAGGCCTTTCATTTGTCCCATGAGTTTTTTTTTACCTCTGCAGGATAAGAGACCAAACTCCCTTCTCTTCTGCACACCTGGTGCCCCAGTCCATCTGACCCATGTTGATGCTGCCTTTACTCTATTACAGTGATTACAGTATAATAATTTTGCTTCTGGGCTTCAGACAAACACAAATCTGGATAAAATAATAAGTAGTAATAACTAGAGATGGGAGAACCTCTCAAAACTAGAGATGGGCAAAGCAGTTCCTATCGAGCAAGGTTCAGGACAAGGACACCAGGACAAGGGCAGCAGGGAGATGCTCCTTATCATAAACCTGGGCAGGGGGCAACAATTTTAGCGTATATTAAGCAAGTGTTGAGGAAGCCCTTCACTCAACAAACACTTGACTGAACTATTCTTTGGAACTCTAAACTTTTCTACAAATGCTATCACTTATACATTGATGGTAACCATTCTAAGATGACTGTATGTGCCAAGACAATGATGTTCGGGCGACCAACCATCGCCCACAGCTCTCTAGTCTTGTCCTATTGAAAGTAATGCACTTTCTTCATTATCATTCCCTGTCACTGACCTCCTGACTCTCCACCTAAGCCTTGTAATGGATATGTATTCTACGCCTTCCCTATTTAATATTCCTGAATTTGCTTGGCTAGGACAAATTTAAATTCAGGTTTAGAAAGGAGATTTTTACCAAGGTGTTCTGCTGCCACCTCCTGTTCAGATTCGGTACTTGTCATCATTAGCAAACTTACATTCCCCAAGAATGAGGCAGCACATAATACATCAAAGAAGGAGAAAACATTTCCATATTATGATAATCACTGATCTGTGGACAGTCATTAAAAATGAGCAGTAATTGCTTTTAAATCCAGAAGGATTCTGCATATGATATATTCCCACATATTAACATTTTATGTTTTCTGTATATTCCCAAATCCAGAATTTTACATTTCTAAAGTGTTTCAAGATTAAATACTTATTAATAGAAGGAAAAAAAATGGGGAAGGGATCATTGATGCAGTTCATACATATAAATCTCTGCAATGATGATCATTTACCTTGATGCTAAAGTTCTCAAATTATTGGTTTTAGTCCTAAAGTCAGAGGTAAAGATTTCTATAAGTGCAATCCATATAGAAAAATAGTCATCAATGTGTTTTTTTGGTGCTTCATTTATAGGTATGACGGCAGTAAAGGCAGAGCAAGGAGGCTCGACTGGCGGAGTAGGTATAGGGGTGCAGCGACAACAACTGTCACCAGTTCTTGGACCCATAGGGGGCGCAAAAGGACACTCCCCTAAATAAAATATGCCACTATTCTAAATGGAACACATACTACTATACATATGGGGCATGCTGATGTCATGACACTGTGTCAAAGTACCATGATGCCAGGGGAACCCTGGACGTTGCAGAGATGCCCAGGAAAGGCGAGGCAATGTGAGTTTGTTCTTAGTGACCATCCCATTTTTTTTTATCCCTAACACATAGGAATAGTCTTAAGAAAGGCTATTCTACTCCTACATTTAGATGTCTTCTCCGTGCCGCCATTCGGTAGATATCTTGGTTTTCTTCGGTATGCAAATAAGTGTTCTTACAGCACTGGGGGCGTCCCCATGTGCTGCTTGAAAAATCTCCAGCGCCGCCTTATCTTCTTCTGGCACGTCTTTCCGTTGTGTCCTCTGCCATGATTCTTCTTCCAGCGTCTTCTGGATCTAAATCCCAGGCATGCACAGTCGGCTCTGCCATCAGCCCTCAGACAGAGCTGACTGTGCATTTCTTGTGGCCGCTTACACGAGCATACTGCGCATGCGCAAGAAGAGGTGGAGAGGTGTGCCAGAAGAAAATGAGCTGGAGAGTTCTGTTCCCACTGCTGTTTGATCGCTGGGGACCGCCCCCAGTGTTGCGAGAGAACTCATTTGCAAAACCTGAATTTCTACCGAATGGTGGCGCGGAAAAGACATCTAAAGGTAGGAGAAGAATAGGCTTTCTTAAGGCTATTCCTATATGTTAGGGAGAAAAAAATGGGATTCTAAGGATAGAATCCCTTTAAGGTATAACTAAGCTTTTAAAACTTTTTTGACATTTCATAAACTAACAGACAAGGTGATATTAGTAAATATATTGTAATATATATTATTTAAAAAAAATGCTTCTTTATCTAGAATTTTTCTCTTTCCCTCCCCCCCTGCAAAAATCTGAAGACACTGATGAAACAATACTTCAGCAGTCCATCCAGAGAGCGGACAGATGAGAGGTGCCTAAGCCTTTATGTGGCAGTCTTATCTTTCTACAAGTTTTAGCCACTTTTCCTTATTGGAGTGCGGAGGTGAAGTTTATTTAAAGATGGTGCAGGGGAGGAAGGAGGGAACTAACTGGAGAAAGGAGCATTTTCCTTTCCTAAATACATTTTACTAAGTTGACTATTATCACCTGCACTTTTGACTTGTGACATTGGAAAAAAATTCTTAGACCGAAAGAACACCAAAAAGAGAACCTAAGTTTTTGATACCAAGGAAATACATGTGCCCATTTATCGCCCAGTTAACTTCTTCTCCACCCATATGTTGTCTGGATGTGGTGCAGAATGGTTTATTGTTATATTATCTATTGTGAGATGTTGATATTGCGTCACGTGTTGTAGTATATGCTCATGTCGCTATAAATGGTGCAGGTCAGCACGCAGCCAGTGTTATTGGTATTTTCTGGAAGCTGACTTCTTAGAGGTAGAACAAAGGTGTGCCTATGGGATGCACCACAAAAGCTGTAAAAGGAATGCTTGGCGGAGTGTGACAAGATTGTTGGACAGCTAGAGGAGCCAAAGAGACCCCAATCAGTTTCTAGAATCCAATGCACCTTAGAGGTACTTGTCCAGTAGTGAGAAATGCATCAACCGGTGACAGGGGAAGCGCAGTGCTCATTGCTTTGTCATCTGCGTTCTTCTGAAGCATTCCATCTGTTCTCTATGAGTGAGAAGCGAAAGTCTGGGTGTCCTTCACACCAGTATTTTGGTGGCAGCTTAGGGGATAGCCAGCTGAGTGCAGCAGTGTATTGTCCATAGAGGAGTACTGTAATGTCTTTGCGTATTCGGGTCTCTGCGTCACCCTCGTGGTGCAGGATGTATGTTCAGCTATGATTCCTTGCTTTAGGTTCTTTTTGATTTTTCTGAAATCTGCTCTACTCCCTCATCTCTGGAATTGATTTTCCACCACACCCATCTCTTACACCATATTTCCCTCTGCTCCTCAAATAGTTAATCTTTGCCTTACCTGTGTGATTGACAGCCTTTCTGCCAATCAAGCCTGGGGCGGGTTCTGGACTTCCTATATATAGGTCATCAGCCCACACAGGCTGGCTGGCTATTGTGGCTCTGTTCTCACAAAGCTGGTCTCTTTGCTATTGTATTACAATTGTGTACTGCTTTGTCTCTCTGGCTTGCTGACTCCTCTTCTGTGTTGTGTTGTCTTGTCCGTGTTCTATGTTTACACTTATTTAGAGAAGGGACTGTCACTAAGTTGCCCCTGTCATTAGGACCGTTGAGGCAAGTAGGTAGGGACAGGCGCTGAGTCAAGCTTAGGACTCACTGTCTCTGGCTTTCCCTTCTCCCAGGTTTCAGCAGCAGCACTGGGGAAATGCGCAACTAAAAATTTCCTTACAAGTTCAATGCCGGCTGCAGTGGCGCATCTATATTGCCATTAACCTGGTGAAGTTCAGCTACTTGGTGCAAAATTGTGACTCTAAAAGCTGAATGGTGAACATTAAAGTGGTTGTTCAGGTGATTAATAAAAACAGACTGTAAATGTTAGGTTTTTTAAAATGCTGTTTTTTGGAAATTCTGTATTTTTTAAAAGTCATACTCACCTGCATCTTGAAAAGGATCAGAAAGTATTGACAGCTAGAAGACAAAAGGAGTGTCAGAACGGGAGTACCATGTGAGTTATTTTGGAGCATTCTGAATCCACGCAAACACGGGGAGAACATACAAACTCCTTGCAGATGTTGTCCTTGGCAGGGTTCGAACCCAGGACTCAAACTCTTTAAGGCTGTAGTGCTAACCACTGAGCCACCATGTTGCCCCTGCGTTCTGCAATTATAAATACTCTGCATATTATCTGCAGACACAAAACAAAGGGACTTTGCCATTAGAACTATTTGCATTGCAAAATCACACCATGACAGCAGTGATATAAGGAAAAAAGTAGCGCACAACCTTATGACCATTGCAATAGCCTGACTGATCAGACCCGAAGAGCACAGGGTGCTAATAAACCAAAAAGGAAGCTTCTACATAACAATACTGGGGGAATACACATAGTATACACTTATATGAGATCTGTACCTCTAAGTATTAGCTATTTCTTCAGCAGGTTAAAGTGTTGAGCGCAAGGTTTGTCCAGGTCATTTCTTCAAATAAACCTCAGCTAAACTTCTTATAGTATGTGAAGTGCAGCTGCTAACTCAGCAAGTAATTACCGCAAGAGCAGTTTCTCAGAAAATTGTGCAATATTTTAATATTTAATCTCATTATTTGTTTATACCAGGCTGATAAATTATGTAACAGTAAAGAGAAATACTGACGTGCTCAGAGGTTTTACAAGCCTTCATCATTTCTGACCTATATACAAGGCGGATGTTTGGAAAGGGTTAAACCCATATGTTTAGAACACCCTTATCCTCTAAAAGGGAAAACAATTTTTGGGACCCCCTGTTTTCAAGGAATATGTCTTGGATCTTTCAATTGACCCCCTCCCAGATGCTCAGTTAGATACTAGGGTTCCTCCGAACCACTCAGGAATCATTATGATTGAGTTGTATACAAGCCAAAGCATTAACTCCCTCTAGTGGTGGCTGCAGGTACATGGAATTTTATCATATATCTGGAAGTGGATGGTTGTCTCAAGAAAAGCAAGTGATTTGGAGCCGTGTCAAAAAAACAAATAGAGCTCTGTTTCCAATAAATAATGTCTAGACATTTAGATTAGATTATTCGTGCCAAAGCTATAGGTACCATTTCACCATTAAAGAGGTTGTCACAGCTTGGTGGTGGTTATTTATTATTTTTTTTTTATGCGATTGTGAGTCCCTTATAGGGCTAACAATGTACATTTTTTTCCTATCAGTATGTCTTTGGAGTATGGGAGGAAATCCACAGAAACACGGGGAGAACATACAAACTCCTTGCGGGATTCGAACCCAGGACTCCAGCATTGCAAGACTGCAGTGCTAGCCACTGAGCCGCTGTGTTGCCCCTTGGTGGTGGTTATTTCTAACGTGTATGATCATATAATGTCCCCCAAATACCTTTTTTCAAGTTCCCCCATGTCTTTATGTTGTTTACCGTCCTTTCCGCTTGTGTACATGCATCTCTTCTGGCGCCAGTTCAATACTCTATTTCCCAGATATATATATATTTTTTCTAATTTTTCTCTCTATTTTTCCCCCCATTGGCTTTCTGTCTATTTTCCTCATTACACACCCCATGTAGACAATATACAGTCCTATGAAAAAGTTTGGGCACCCCTATTAATCTTAATCATTTTTAGTTCTAAATATTTTGGTGTTTATAACAGCCATTTCAGTTTGATATATCTAATAACTGATGGAAACAGTAATATTTCAGGATTGAAATGAGGTTTATTGTACTAACAGAAAATGTGCAATATGCATTAAACCAAAATTTGACCGGTGCAAAAGTATGGGCACCTCAACAGAAAAGTGACATTAATATTTAGTAGATCCTCCTTTTGCAAAGATAACAGCCTCTAGTCGCTTCCTGTAGCTTTTAATCAGTTCCTGGATCCTGGATAAAGGTATTTTGGACAAACAATTCAAGTTCAGTTAAGTTAGATGGTCGCCGAGCATGGACAGCCCGCTTCAAATCATCCCACAGATGTTCAATGATATTCAGGTCTGGGGACTGGGATGGCCATTCCAGAACATTGTAATTGTTCCTCTGCATGAATGCCTGAGGATTTGGAGCGGTGTTTTGGATCATTGTCTTGCTGAAATATCCATCCCCGGCGTAACTTCAACTTCGTCACTGATTCTTGTACATTATTCTCAAGAATCTGCTGATACTGAGTGGAATCCATGCGACTCTCAACTTTAACAAGATTCCCGATGCCGGCATTGGCCACACAGCCCCAAAGCATGATCGAACCTCCACCAAATTTTACAGTGGGTAGCATGTGTTTTTCTTGGAATGCTGTTTCTTTTTGGACGCCATGCATAACGCCTTTTTTTTTATAACCAAACAACTCAATTTTTGTTTCCAAAATGAAGCTGCCTTGTCCAAATGTGCTTTTGCATACCTCAGGTAACTCTATTTGTGGCGTACGTGCAGAAACGGCTTCTTTCTCATCACTCTCCATACAGCTTCTATTTGTGCAAAGTGCGCTGTATAGTTGACCGATGCACAGTGACACCATCGGCAGCAAGATGATGCTGCAGCTCTTTGGAGGTGGTCTGTGGATTGTCCTTGACTGTTCTCACCATTCTTCTTCTCTGCCTTTCTGATATTTTTCTTGGCCTGCCACTTCTGGGCTTAACAAGAACTGTCCCTGTGGTCTTCCATTTCCTTACTATGTTCCTCACAGTGGAAACTGACAGGTTAAATCTCTGAGACAACTTTTTGTATCCTTCCCCTGAACAACTATGTTGAACAATCTTTGTTTTCAGATCATTTGAGAGTTGTTTTGAGTAGCCCATGATGCCACTCTTCAGAGGAGATTCAAATAGGAGATCAACTTGCAATTGGCCACCTTAAATACCTTTTCTTATGATTGGATACATCTGGCTATGAAGTTCAAAGCTCACTGAGGTTACAAAACCAATTTTGTGCTTCAGTAAGTCAGTAAAAAGTAGTTAGGGAAATTCAAATCAATAAAATGATAAGGGTGCCCATACTTTTGCACCGGTCAAATTTTGGTTTAATGCATATTGCACATTTTCTGTTAGTACAATAAACCTCATTTCAATCCTGAAATATTACTGTGTCCATCAGTTATTAGATATATCAAACTGAAATGGCTGTTGCAAACACCAAAATATTTAGAACAAAAAATGATTAAGATTAATAGGGGTGCCCAAACTTTTTCATAGGACTGTATCTTTATTTGCACTTGTGAATCACTTTAGCTTTACTTATAGTCCGCCTGTGTGCACTTCATTGATCCGCCTCATTTGCAGTAATTACATCATTTGCATTATTAAACTTTTAACAAAGAAATTGCTTCATTTCATCCACATCATTATTTTTAATGGAACCGATAATATAATTTTTAAGGCAAATCCTGCTGTCAGGACAACCATATGACATCTTCACACATTTGCTGTGTACCGATTGTCTGTGTGAGTTGACTATCAGCTTCATAAATAATGTGTTGTCTATGCAAAGCGCTAATTTAATTTATGCTCTGCATAACCAATTACTGACTAGTGACTATACATACATATAGATTACTCAGGAGCCGCTCTCAGGAAGACGAACGTTTTTCTCTCTGCCTGAGACGGCCGCACATCATTATAGCACAATTTTCTGCAGGTATTACTTGTAACTATAATACGAAGACAAAGTATTCCCAAGGTCTGTAAATACTCTGCAGAGACTGGGTCAGCGCATAAACAGGATAAGGAGCTGTCATATCATGCAATTAGTCAGAATGGTTCACAAATATTCGCCCTTATTTATTTTACAGTCTGCGGTGTCATCTCTTTGTGGATACCACTTGCATCAAGTCTACGGGTTACAGGAAAATGCCAGTCATCGCTTCATTGTAAAATAATGACTACAGCCCTGATGAATGTTAATACGGCACTGATGACGATGGAAATGTATCCTCTTCAGGAACTGAGTGGGCGCAATAACCAATGGGTCTCCAATGATTTACACAACAGAGACGGCAACAATAGTCACAATACAAGACAATGTGATGATCGTGGGTGTTTAACTCTTGTGATGCCTCAATCAGTTGTGACTGAGGCATGTAAAGAACTGGCACATGGGCGCCGCCATATTGGTTGACTTCGTCTGTGTGTTGTTGGTGTCGATGATCTGCCTATATTCAGCAAATTGCTGCTGTCGATGGTTTGCCTGCTCCAGCATTTGTCTTGCTGATTAACTTGTTCCTCACGTCGTGCCTGGGATTGTTCCGGCATCTCAACAGCTGGCTGGGACGCCATATAATGAGCGTATTTTTGGCATTGATGATCTACCTGCTCCGGTGTTTTGGCAGCTTTCAAGCTGGCCTGCCGCTGATCTCATTCCTTGCTCTGTGCCGTGATTGTTCTGGCATCTCAGCAACTCGCTGGGACGCCATATAATGAGCGTGTTGTTGGCGCCGATGATCCATCTGCTCCGGCGTTTCGGCAGCTGTCAAGCTGGCCTGCTGCTGAACTTGTTCCTCGCGCTGTGCCCGTAATGAGTGCGTTGTTGGTGTCGATGATCCTCCTCAACTCTGCTTGAGGAGAACTCTGTGACTTCTGGCTACCTTCATAGCTGTCGTTGTTTTAGAATTTTGCGACAAATTAGATTATCTTTTTCCCGGCATGTTTAAAAGTTGGAAACTGGAAGCCTATATTTTAATCGAGGTTATAATCTATGTGCCAAATTTCATTCAAATCTGTTTTTGCGTGAAAGAGTAACAAACACACAAACTTTCACATTTATAATATTAGTAGGATATCACTTCACCCCCACAGAGCATCTTCCTATGCCAGGTCTGTCATTAATTCACTTCTATTACACATTGCCTGAGGCATAGAATAGATTATTCAATATATTGAAATGCAGCACATTAGTATTGCAGCATATTGTTTGGGCGATTAGACCGCCTAGGGTTAAAGTCCTCTCGGTGATCTAAAAATAAAAGTTTTAAAAAGTGGAAGATGGATATAACATATAAATTCAATTTCCCTCCTTTCCCTTTCCTTTCCCTAGATTACATCTAAAATATATATATGTTTCTCTGCATCTGTGGGCCTGGTTGCCTTTGCCTAGTTTAGGCTGCTCAGTGCCCGAGTAATTTTGGATCATGTGCTATAGACAATGTGAGAGGTTTGTGTTACTATGTTGCTGTTCCTGTTCATTGACCTTGACCTCTTTACTGTTACATTATTGTTAGGTGGCATAGCAGGTCCGCTGCTGGTTACAGACTATGTCTAGAAGGCCAAGGGCATATTCTCACCTGCGCCCGCTCTCCGATTTGTGGGTTTCCGTCTTCTGCCGACAGGAGAGGGAAACCCAGCAGTCAGTGTGCGCCGGTGAGCGTCTTCTGGTCTCCACGACGAGACTGTTTTTTTTTTTTTTAACCGGGCACAAAGTCCTGCATGTCCGACTTTGTGTCTGGTTGAACACAAATGGTTTCGCTGCGGAGGCCAGAAGACGCCCATGGGCGGATACTTTGCAAACCCATTCAAATGAATGGGTTTGAAGACTGACTGTCGGTTTTCGTCTCCTGTCCAGTTTCTTGGGCAGAAGACGGAAACCTGAATTTTCATTGAATGATAGATTTCCTACACAGAGGGCCAAGAGGAATGGTGTATTAGGTGAATGGGCTGCAAAGCTAGAACAGCACTGTGACCTCTTAATTCTCAGGACCCATCGGTGTCGGATCCCCTGACCTATCCTAGTGACATGCCACAAATTTATGCGGTGAGACTATACATTTAAAGCTGGCCCAATACGTAGCTTTTTGCATTGCAGATTTTGCTACAGATTTTTGAGTCAAAGGCAACAATGGCTACAAAAGAAATGGGAATTTATAGGAAGATCTTAGACTTCTCCCTTCTACTTAATTCACTCCTGGCTTTGGCTCAAAAAACTGCAACAAAATCTGCAACAAAAAAAGCAACGTTGGGCCCCACTTATAGCCCATGAGGACTCCTTCTATATTGACAAACAAGTATAATTTCCAGAAAATGCACAGGAATAAAATGGTACGAAAAAGATCTATGACTGATGTCCACATTTCCTCTGGGTTCATGGAGGCAAAGGTGAGAAAGTCGACTTTCAGTAAAGTAAAAAGTGAAAGCCGAGTCGGAGTTTGTTCTGGAGTTTTAATAAATGATCCCTGCTGCTCACTCATGGCTATCTTATTTTAGAATTCTATATCTGCCAAGGATATAAAGAAGCATAAAGAACAGTTTATCTGTGCTGTTATATTTGTGTGACATAACAGAGATAACCGAGTCAGTTGTCGTCTCTTCCCCTCATGATAGATTACAGATGGATATATTTTATTATGTATTGTAAATCAAATCTCCATTATATATAAGATGCCAAAAACAGGATTGCTGCACTTGTTCTTGTATCGCTGTGAAAAATGTACTTTTCATGGCGTGTATTTATTAGATGCCATTTCTCAAGTCAAATGTTTTTCTTGGATGCTTAAGCAAAAGAAATACATTTTTTGTGGGTTAAGCATTGAATGGATTGTGTGCTACATACCGCCTAACAGTGCACACAGCGACAGTGATGTCATGATCTACCTGCTTTACAACTGTGCACTAAGGCCTGGTCCACATCTGCATTTGGTATTCCGACTGAGGAGTCCACATTTGCCCCCCCCCCCCCCAAATGGAATACCGAACTTATTGACAAGCGGGGAGCTTATAAAAGCACATGGACCCCATAGGCTATAATGGGGTCCATGTGTTTTTCGTGCGGTGACCGCACAAGCCATGTGGAGAGGAAATACTTAATGAACTACTTTCCTCTCGTGCGGACACCATGCGGAAAACATGTGGACTCCATTATAGTCTATGGTGTCCGTGTCCTTTCATAAGCTCACCGCTTGTCAATGTGTTCGGTATTCTATTCGGAGGGTCTCCATGCAGATCCCCCGAACGGAATACCGAACACAGATGTGAACCAGGTCTTAGTTAAGTTCAGGCACGTAGCTGACAGAGTAGACCTCAACTGCAAACCTCCCTCCAGATGTGCAGTGGAAGGACTGACTAGATCGAGTATAGGTTGTGACCTTTTAGAAGTATCTTACAAGATTAAAGGATCAATATTCAGTGTTATGGTTAAAGTGTTAGATTCCATAGCACAATATAAGGAATAGAGTTGCGCCATCCATGTTGTCAACATTTTTTCAATTTTAAGGGGACTACTGTAGGAGATACAATCTGATCCTACCAGTAACAATCAGAAAGAGATCTTATATCATTCTCATAGGCTTCCTTACAAGAAATGAAAGGCTATGGACACCTTTGTCAGCTTTTTTTCCCCTATCTGGTCATTGCATATAGGCTGTGATAAATATCACTTTTCATTTTGATTTACATTAAAAACTTCTTACAGATTTTTATACACTGTAAGGTTCTCTGTCCTGTTCTCAGCAGAATCCATCAGAGAAGGTCTCAGATAGACAGGATCTTCCCTCTTCCCTTTTGTAAACAAGCTCCTGCTAGACATGATGAGCTTTGTACAGATCAGGATGTTATCACTGTGTAGAAACACAGTCCTTCTAACCAGAGATACATCCATGTGATGGAAAATCCCAAAACAGGGGTGAAACAAACAGAACAAGGGAAGAAGATTTAAAAATGCCATAGAAAGTGTGCAGAGAGTTGTTGGTTAGGACAAAGCTGTGTGCACGTGGATGTAACTGGACAGTAACCTGTGTGCACGTGGATGTAACTGGACAGTAACCTGTGTGCACGTGGATGTAACTGGACAATAACCTGTGTGCACGTGGATGTAACTGGACAGTAACCTGTGTGCACGTGGATGTAACTGGACAGTAACCTGTGTGCACGTGGATGTAACTGGACAGTAACCTTTGTGCACGTGGATGTAACTGGACAGTAACCTGTGTGCACGTGGATGTAACTGGACAGTAACCTGTGTGCACGTGGATGTAACTGGACAGTAACCTGTATGCACGTGGATGTAACAGGACAGTAACCTGTGTGCACGTGGATGTAACTGGACAGTAACCTGTGTGCACATGGATGTAACTGGACAGTAACCTGTGTGCACGTGGATGTAACTGGACAGTAACCTGTATGCACGTGGATGTAACAGGACAGTAACCTGTGTGCACGTGGATGTAACTGGACAGTAACCTGTGCGCACATGGATGTAACTGGACAGTAACCTGTGTGCACATGGATGTAACTGGACAGTAACCTGTGTGCACATGAAAGTAACTGGACAGTAACCTGTGTGCACATGGATGTAACTGGACAGTAACCTGTGTGCACATAGATGTAACTGGACAGTAACCTGTGTGTACATGGATGTAACTGGACAGTAACCTGTGTGTACATGGATGTAACTGGACAGTAACCTGTGTGCACCTGAAAGTAACTGGACAGTAACCTGTGTGCACATGGATGTAACTGGACAGTAACCTGTGCGCACATGGATGTAACTGGACAGTAACCTGTGTGCACATGAAAGTAACTGGACAGTAACCTGTGTGCACATGGATGTAACTGGACAGTAACCTGTGTGCACATAGATGTAACTGGACAGTAACCTGTGTGTACATGGATGTAACTGGACAGTAACCTGTGTGTACATGGATGTAACTGGACAGTAACTTGTGTGCACATAGATGTAACTGGACAGTAACTTGTGTGCACATGGATATGTAAACCGGACAGTAAAGAGGAAGAAGGGAGGGGAAGAGCCGAGGTGAAGCTGTGCAGGAAAAAAGAGAAGAGAGCATGTGACCAGAGCTAGGGAAGGCTCCTGAACATAGAAATGGCTGTAAATTGGAAATAAGCTGACAGCATGAGAAGTTATGCTCAATGCAAAAAAACAGGTAAGTACTACTTTTTTTTTTTTACTTCAAGAACTTAGTAAGGCATGAGTTTATGGATTTTTCATGCACAAATGGGTCCAGAAGAACTTTGGATAGGATTCCCATAATGTAACATCAAGACTTATTCTGAGGTTCATCAAGTCCGACTTATCATCCTAAGTGTTGATCCAGAGGAAGACAAAAGTTCCTAGAAGGTGAATGACAAATACACCATCTTCAGGAAAAAAAATCCTTCCTGAATCCAAATATGGTAGAATATCAGAATAATCCAGGATCAACATTTTATATCCAAAAATCTATTCCTACAACTTTTAGCTATGGACAAAGGTATTGAGACACATTTCATTCAATGTAATCATTATATTCAGTCCCAGTATGGGCCCCATGCAGTCTGCCTTGAATAACATTTGAGAAAGAAAGGGTTATTCTAAGCATATAACTATATTTCACTGCGATACTGAATTGTAACAAGTCTGTCATTTTCTTCCAGATATTCCACCATCATTGAGTGATATTATTGAAAAGTGAAAGTATTTAGGAACAAAAGCGACTCAGCCACAAAGTGACATCCTATATAAAGTTACAGAGTGAGGTCACTGACTGCTGAGGATCAAGTTGCCAACTCTCTTAAGACTCAATAACTGCAGAGATCTAAACCTCCTCTGGCATTAACATCAGGACAAAAACTTTGTGTCTGGAGCACCATGACATGGATTCCCATAGCCGAGTAGCCGCATGCAAGCCTTTATATTACCAAGTACAATGCCAGGCATAAAATGGAGTGGTGCAAAGTACACCCTCACTGAACTCACTGGAGTGACAACTCATACTTCTCTGCCTGACACTCCGATGGGTGAGTCTGGGTTTGATAAATACTATGAGAATTTTACCTGCCTTACTGCATTGTGCCAACTGTATTTTTTTTTCCAGGGTTTGTCTAGGTCCCTCAGTTTATATTAATTCCATGGTGCTGTACATTATTATATTAATCCCATGGTGCTCTGTACATTATTATATTAATTCCATGGTGCTGTACATTATTATGTTAATTCCATGGTGCTTTACATTATTATATTAATTCCATGGTGCTGTGCATTATTATATTAATTCCATGGTGCTTTACATTATTATATTATTTCCATGGTGCTGTACATTATTATATTAATTCCATGGTGCTCTGTACATTATCATATTAATTCCCTGGTGCTGTACATTATTATATTAACTCCATGGTGCTGTACATTATTATATTAACTCCATGGTGCTGTACATTATTATATTAATTCCATGGTGCTGTACATTATTATATTAATGACATGGTGCTGTACATTATTATATTAATTCCATGGTGCTCTGTACATTATTATATTAATTCCATGGTGTTGTACATTATTATATTAATTCCATGGTGCTGTACATTATTATATTAATTTCATGGTGCTGTACATTATTATGTTAATTCCATGGTGCTGTACATTATTATATTAATTCCATGGTGCTTTACATTATTATATTAATACCATGGTGCTGTACATTATTATGTTAATTCCATGGTGCTGTACATTATTATATTAATTCCATGGTGCTGTACATTATGTTAATATCATGGTGCTGTACATTATTATATTATTTCCATGGTGCTGTACATTATTATATTAATTCCATGGTGCTCTGTACATTATTATATTAATTCCATGGTGTTGTACATTATTATATTAATTCCATGGTGCTGTACATTATTATATTAATTCCATGGTGCTGTACATTATGTTAATATCATGGTGCTGTACATTATTATATTATTTCCATGTTGCTGTACATTATTATATTAATTCCATGGTGCTCTGTACATTATCATATTAATTCCCTGGTGCTGTACATTATTATATTAACTCCATGGTGCTGTACATTATTATATTAATTCCATGGTGCTGTACATTATTATGTTAATATCATGATGCTGTACATTATTATATTAATGACATGGTGCTGTACATTATTATATTAATGACATGGTGCTGTACATTATTATATTAATTCCATGGTGCTGTATACTATTATATTAATTTCATGGTGCTGTACATTATTATGTTAATTCCATGGTGCTGTACATTATTATATTAATTCCATGGTGCTGTACATCCATGGTGCTGTATACTATTATATTAATGGAGAAGGATGTTACAGTAATATAAGCCGGAAATAATGAGGGCCTGGACTAGCATCTTTGTGGTTTCAGGGCTGAGGAAGGAGCAGATTCAATGGATGATCTAGAGCTGGAGGCGGCAGGAGGTGTTGAGGGTTTGTATGTGCGATTTGAAGGATAGGTCAGAGTCCAGGATTATCCCGAGGCAGCAGACCCGCAGGACGGGTAAGCTTGATTTTAGATAAACTAGAACATAGATCACAAACGCTCCTCTGGATGAATGGGCAAAAAAAATCCCACAAATACACTCCAAATTCTTGTAGAAGGCATTTCCAAAAAAAGTGGTAGCTGCAAAGGGGGGACCAACACCATATCAATACCAATGGATTTAGAATGGAATGTCATAGAAGCTCATGTAGGTGTAATGTGTATGTGCCCCAATACTGTCCTACATGTAATATAGGCATAGCGCTCAGAACTCTTATATGGACATATTAGCAGCATTTACTGTCAACTGTCAAATAGTAATGACAATTGTAAAAACCAAGTAATAACCAAGCTCTGAAAGATATAGCCACAGAAACATCAGACTTTTCATTATACACATTGGAAAAAAACTATTTCTTGCTGGACGGTCCATGAATTTACGCTTGCAACTGTCTTAGCTGTGAATGCTGATCCTTTATTTTGCTCAGCACGACAGTCCATAGAATCGCTGTAACGTACTGTTAAACACACACACGAATCTGGCAGGGACAGAAGCCTACAGCAAAGTCCCAGCCTAAGCCAGAACACAATGTATACGCAGCGAACACGCTGTTTGAAAAAGATGAGTTGCGGCCACTTGATTTCCCAATATAGTTTGCCTATAATTCTTAGTTGCTAGGATACAGCTAACAGCAGTCTCCTTTATGATCGCTCGGGATCTTTACTGCCAATTATAGTGGAACTGCTTCACTTGCAATGGCTCTTACTTGTGGGGTGGGAGAAATAAACAGATAAATTGATATCATGTTCTGTATTTAAACAGCAGCGGTTATCACTGTACAGAGGGAAGATTTCAATAGAACAGAAGGGCATTTAAGGAGACAGTATCTCATTGTATGCAATGGGAACCAGAAACTGAAGCAGGACGCATGAGACAATCATGCCCATACTCTGGGCTGTTACTTGGATTCATATGCACCAGACACTCCCCTGAATAGGACAGTCCCTCCCCTGAAGCTCCAGTGCAGCTGTCTGGTCTGGTGCACAAAGCGAGAGGACAGGAGAGTGGAGACAATTTTATTTATTTATTTTTTTTTTTTATGTAGATTGTGAGCCCCATATAGGAATCACAATGTACTTTTTTTTTTCTTCCTATCAGTATGTCTTTGTAGAATGCGAGGAAATCCACGCAAACATGGGGAGAACATACAAACTCCTTGCAGATGTTGTCCCTGGTGGGGTTCGACCCAGGCCTCCAGCGTTGCAAGGCTGTAGTGCTAACCACTGAGCCACCGTGTTGCCCCAAGTGGAGATAAATTTGAGGGGGAAGTTTGTGTCAACTTTGCTTCACTTTCCGCCATGTGAACTTACCTTAAATGGTGTGGGCCTTCAGGTCATTGTGTAGTCAGTGTTCTGCCTTCTGGAGGCTGAATCATGCACTGACTCCTCGGGGGCGGAGCAAAATTGTGTCTGGGTTGCACCCAGAAGTTTTGTGTTGCTTCTTCTTGGTAAGACCAAGTGATGTCAGGCATTACCCAGGTTACCCAGGGTGGATATGGCTCTATATTTAAAGGCTGATTTCCATACTCTTGGTGAGTTGGCCAGTTTGAGGGTCAGCTTAAGAGTGGGACTACTTGTAGACAAGGAGAACAGCCTGGAATTGCACAAGCTTGTATAGCTTGGGGAGTGGAGAAGTCTCACAGACAAAGGGATGTTTATCACTTCCCTAAATGAAAACACCTTAGAAGGAGAACAAGTTGTCTGGTGGGGGCAGTAGAAGCATGCTAAAAAATATACGTCCTGTGCAATCTTGCCGCAGATTCCCCAGCTGAAGACTCAGCAGCAGAAAGCCACAACGCAATTCCTTTTCATTTTTCGCCGTGTGAGCTTACCCTAATTGTAACTACGTACCGATTGCCCTTTGGTTTCATGTTGCAGTTAAAGCAAGTGAAGCTAGTATAGCTGCTGCTTTGCTAATATTACTTTTCTTTTTCTCCTAGTCTCCCCTATCAATGCTATTAGTTTCCACTGAGACGCTGAGCAGAGGAGACTGCCTACTGGACAATTTACTAGTATCGGACACTGAAAATAAAGGGAGACTAGGAAAATCTGGATTCCTCCAAAGACATACTGATGAAGAATTCAGACAGTGAGTGATGACAATATCTGTAAAGGAAATTCATTAGCGGGCGGGGCTTAACACCCATTCAATCTAATGATGGACTCTAGTACCAATAAGTGTAATGGAGATAGTGCAGCTCCAGAGCATGAATTGCACCATGGACAGGAGAGGATTACATGTCTGTGGTTTTCATCTATTTTGTCTAACTCACCCAGCTTCCCAAGACTTCTAAAAGGCAGAAGTCTGGGAAATATACTGTAGGTATATTTTGCTTCCACAGCAGTCTGCATTACAGCATGGTATGTTCTGTTACTGAGTTTTCTTGGGATAAGGAAAGATATATTTCTCAAGTTAAGGAAAAATTATGAAGCGATTAGGAGGATTTACTTAGGAATATTTACTAATCAACAGTCCCTAATACAGTCGTACCTGGTGTGCTACCCATCTTTCCCAGGACCCTGAAGATCAGATCTGACATGATATAGCACAATTATGCAGCAAGGAGTGGGATTTATTTAGATGCATGTAGTATTTAGTATTTCCTATCACAGCTACACATACTATGCTACCCAGAACCCTAAAATTTAAATCAAGCAAGTTTTGGTATGATTTGGGTGCAAAGTATATTCAGTGTTCAGAAGTCCATAGTATATTTCCCAACTTTCCCAGGATCCTGAGAGGGAATCCTGGAAGGTAGATTTGTTGGGAAAGGGGTACGGGGGTGATTCTGAGTTTTGCTATGGAGTGCTATGTGCTTATATTGTATTACTCATATCCGTTCCTTTATAAAACCAGAATATTTTACATTTAGAAAAATACAAAGCCTTTTAGTGGACACTGATTTATTCTAAACATAATCTCGCTGCAGGCAAAGGTAGGAAATATATTCATGGTATTGCCATTTTTTTCTCTTTTGCTACCAGTACTAATATATTTATAAGGTGTTATTTCTGTATTTTAATAAAAGTACAACCTTGTTGACTAGAGGGGATCCGTCCGACTGGCAATGCAGTGATGGATTTGATTACTTTCAGTGAACTGTGTTGACTTCTTACAGGAAATGACAGACATGTATGGTACAATAGTTTGTATAGTTTATATCTGTCATGTAAACATTTAGTTACGACGACATTCAGAATGCTCTATACTCTGAAATATTAACCCTAATAACAAAAATATACAATATCTGTGCACTTCTGAATTAGTCATCTCCTAACATACAGGGTAACTTTGGAGAAAGCTAATAACAGGCATGGGGTATCTAAGATTCAGTTACATGTTGTTCAGGAGGGGGAAAAAAATGCTTTAACCCATTCCTGTACCATAGATTTGCAGCATAGTGGGAAAGGTCTTTAGCATCTGTAAGTGTGTAATGTGCAGGCGACATCTTGTAGCAGTGCTGGAGATCACAGATAATAATAATAATAATAATAATAATAATAATAATAATAATAATTAATAAGAAGAATTCATAATATTATCATGTCTTCTTTACTCCTCCTTCCTTCTCCTCCTTCCTTCTTCCTCCTCCTTTCTTCTTCATTCTCCTCCTTCCTTCTTCCTCCTCCTTCTTTCCTCCTTCCTACTCCTCCTCCTTCCTTCTTCATCCTCCTCCTTTCTTCTTCCTCCTCCTTCTTTCCTCCTCCCTCCTCTTCCTCCTTCCTTCCTTCCTTCCTTCCTTCCCTCCTTCCTTCCTCCTCCTCCTCCTCCTTCCTTCCTCCTCCTCCCTCCTTCTCCCTTCTTCCTCTTCCACTTTCCTTCCTTCCTCCTTCTCCTTCCTTCTTCCCTCTCCTCCTTCTCCTTTCTTCTTCCTCCTCCTTCCTTCTTTATTCTCCTTCTTCCTCCTCTTCTTCCTCCTCCTTCTTTCCTCCTCCTTCCTCCTCCCTTCTTCCTGCTCCTCCACCTTCCTTCCTTCCTCATCTTCTTTTCTCCCCCTTCCTCTTCTTCTTTCTTCTCTATTAATTCCATTGTGCTATAGATTTGACAGTTTACATACAATACTCAGAATACACTTAACAAGTACAACAAAATAGTGGGAAAAAAAAAGTTTTAAAAAATATTTAAAAACCCAAAATTCAAATCAGCCCTTCCCCCGGGAATACATATAAAAGTAAATATTTCTGTGAAACACTTACACATTAGATATTGCTGTGTCCAAAAATACCCAATCGGCAAACTTATAAAAATATTTTTGTAAATGGTAAATGCTGTAGTAGGAAAAATAATCAAAAGTGCCAAACCGTCATTCTTTTCGCTGTTTTTCCTCTGATAAAAATTTTAATAATAAGTGATCGAAGCAATAGACCTTGACCATAATCGTAAAACTAAAAAGTACACCTGGCCCTGCAAAAAGAAAAAAAATGCCCTACATATCTGCATATACAGAAATATAAAAAAAATTACGGGTGTCAGAAGAAGGTAACTTTTAGAAAAAAAAAATTTTTTTTTGCAAAGTTTCAGATTTTTGTTAAGGGGTTAAAACGTAAATAAAACCATTTAAATCTGGTAACCCTGAATCGAAACCTAGAATACAGGTGCAGAGTGAACGCCGTAAAAACAAAGCCCGTAAGTAAGTTGCACAAATGCATTCTTTCTCCATATCCCCCCCATTCAGATTTTTTTTGCCCATCTTCCCGACACGTTGTACTAAATAAGAAATGGTAGCATCATGAAAAAAAATTTGCCCACGAACAGTAAACCCTCATATGATTCTGAGAGTGGAAAAGTAAAAATGGGGTTTGGAAGGTGGGGGGAGTCAAAAAAACAAAAATTGAAAAATTCCTCTGGCAGACTCTGGGGTGGATGTCACTTGGCCCAATTGCTTTAGTTGACCTTAAGTCTAAGGGTTGGTTCACACTGGCGCTTGTATTCCGTCCGCAAGGAGTCCGCATGGAGACCCCCCCCGGACGGAATACCAACGCTAATGCAAGCGCTGTGCAGTTAAGCACACGGAGCCCATAGACTATAATGGGCTCCGTGTGCTTGCCGCGCACTGCCCGCACAATTCATTTGTGCGGGCAGTGCGCGGCAAGCACACGGAGCCCATTATAGTTTATGGGCTCCATGTGTTTTGCAAGCACATCGCTTGCAATTGCAATTGCATTCCGTCTGGGAGGGTCTCCATGTGGACTCCTTGCAGACGGAATACACGCGCTAGTGTGAACCAACCCTAAGGCCCCACGTTATGGAAATGCAGATTTTTTGTTGCAGATTTTGCTGTGGTTTTTGAGGCAAACCCAATAGTGGCTACAAAAGGAATGGGAAATATATAGGAAGTTCTTATAATTCTCTGTTCTGGCTATAGCTCCAAAAAAACGCAGTAAATATGCAACAAAAAAAATTGTGTTTCCGCACCATGAGACCTCAATCTAATAATGCCATTTCACTCATTACATCAGTCTCCAAAAACCATGTGGCTGAGCCTTTTCAATTACCAGTATTGCCATATCTGTATAAGTTGATATTCTAAAAGTCAGCTTTTGGAAATAGTGAAGAAAAGAAACCATTCTATTCGCTATTACTTTACCGCACCACTATAGTCAGCCACAGACTTATCTGCATTAATATAGTTCTTTTTTAATTTTTGTAATTACATATTTCCTTCTTTCTATCCCGTCCCTAATATGCCTGAATACGATCTTATTCTCCCCTCCCTCTAATAGATTGGGTAACTTTCTCTTCCTTTGCTACTGTCGCCATATTAATAATACGTTTGACCTTCTTTTGTCCGGTCTCGCACAACTCTCCTTCAGCTCCACTTCTGGTTTCTTTCTATATGTTATCAGCAGACTTCTCTTCTTCTCTTACATCATCCTGCATGAGAGACCTTATTGTATAAAAACTAGCTTACACCATAGGAATAATATAAGAAAAGCCACAACTTTGTATATTGCATCTCCCAGAATCAGGGCTGTTTCACATTCTGACCGAGAAAGCCTCTATGCTTAAGCCCCACGTAATGAAGCACAGAATACGGCGGAAATACATCACATTTTTTTCTGCAGCGCTTTTCCTCTGTGTACTTTCTGCCCCTATTATACCTATACTTAAAGAGGACCTTTCACTTCCTCGGGCACATGCGGTTTTATTTACCGCTAGAAAGTCAACAGTGTGCTGAATTCAACGCACTGTCGGTTTTCCAGCTATGTGCCCTGGGGCTGGAGATATTGGTGCGGTTACCGATATCTATTCACTGTCAGAAGGGAGTTCCTGACAATCAAGCTGGGCTGTGAGGAACGTAGGTAGGGTCCATAACCCACAGGCCCGATGCCTTGGGGTAACCCTGGACTCTGACCTATCCTTCAAGCCACATATTCAAACCCTCAACACCTCCTGTCGCCTCCAGCTCAAGAACATCCACCAAATCTGCTCCTTCCTCACCCAGGAAACTACCAAGATGCTCGTCCAGGCCCTCATAATCTCCCGCCTAGACTACTGCAACACCCTTCTCCATGGACTCCCAGCAAACACCCTCGCCCCCCTCCAGTCCACCTTAAACTGTGCTGCTCACTTAATCCACCTCACCCCCCAATCTTCATCGGGTGTTCCCCTCTGCCAGTCCCTCCACTGGCTACCTATAGCCCAGTGAATTGAATTCAAGCAACTAACACTAACATACAAAGCCATCCACAACCTTTCCCCTCCATATATCTCTGAACTAATCTCCAGCTACCTGGCCACACGTAACCTCAGATCCTCCAACGACCTCCTACTCCGCTCTGCTCTCATCCGCTCCTCACACAACCGTCTCCAAGATTTCTCCAGTGCATCCCCCATACTCTGGAACTCCTTACCACGACACATAAGACTGACCCCCACAATCACAGACTTCAAGAAGGCCCTGAAGACTCACCTATTCAGGAAGGTCTACAACCTCCAATAACACTATCACCTCACTGCCATCTGTACAGTCTCCCCCTCTCCTTCTGTCTCTACCCCCCTTCCCCCATATATTGTAAGCCCTCACGGGAAGGGCCCTCAACCCCACTGTGCCAGTCGGTCACTGTTAGTATTATATCTACCTGTATATTTTGTGTACTGTATGTAACCCCCAAATGTAAAGCACCATGGAATTAATGGTGCTATATAAATAAATAATAATGATAAAAAATAGCCCTGTACTGTCAGAGGGGGCGTTCCCGTTGAATGAATGGGCCTAATAAGGAGTGAGTCTCGCTTCGTGGACGCCGCATCTAGGTCAGCAGAAAGAAAGGGCATATCGTTTCTTTTTCCCATTAGCTGAAAAAAAGCGAGCGGCTCCCATTGAAATGAATAGGGGCCTTTTTTACAGGCGGACTTTGAGGCGGATTACACGCCAAAATCCGCCTGCTACGCGTGAAAAAAACCCTAACAGAAATATTATCTGGCAACCATTTATACAGATGTAATAATTGGAAAGTCTACTACATGTCTCCGGGAGCCTCTGCATTTCATATGCTCTTGCTGACCGAGGTTGGCACATACGGGTAGTGGTTGTCGTGTTGCAACAATCCCTTTAAATGGAATGTGTTGTCACAAAATTTTCTATTTTTTTAAACAAGTTTTATGTTAAACATATTTTTAAAGAATTTTTTGGGAGTTTTTAAAAAAATATATAAATAAATAGAAAAATTCTGCAGTACTGACTTGGTCCGCTAGGCCATATAATATGCTGAGACTTACTGTTTTCTTTGCAGCAGCCACCTCACTTACAGCCCGCTGATGATCACATGATCACAAGTATCATGTGTATGTAGATAAGACTCAGATTCCACCTGTGACAATAGAAGATTTTACCCCTTATCTACTCCCCTCTCTCAATAACTTCTGCCCAAGTCACAGAGCATGCCTAGAGAATTGTCCTATACGATCTACAGACTGTTGTGTCCATGGCCCATAATCCTTCTATAGGAAACAGAAAGTTTTACTCTTAGTGGCAAAAGTTGGTATTGCAAGTTTTTAAAGATTTTTTTATTTTATTTATATTAAAAAAAAAAAAAAAAGATATTTGAAAATAATTTTAAAAAAATCACAAAAAATTCTTTAAAGGGATCCTATCATTAGAATCCTGTTTTAAGCTAAACCCACAACGGAATAGCCTTAAGAAAGGCTATTCTACCTCTACCTTTAGATGTCTTCTCCATGCCGCCGTTCCTTAGATATCCTGGTTTTTGGGGCAACACAGTGGCTCAGTGGTTAGCACTGCAGCCTTGCAGTGCTGGAGTGCTGGAGTTCGAATCCCGCCAGGAACAACATCTGCAATGAGTTTGTATGTTCTCCCCGTGTTTGCGTGGATTTCCTCCCATTCTACAAAGACATACTGATAGGGAAAAAAAATGTACATTGTAATCACTATATGAGGCTCACAATCTACATAAAACAAAGATATCCCGTTTTTGTCCATATGCTAATTAGTTTTCTCGTAGCATTGGGGCCGTCCCCAGTGCTGCAAGAAAACTATCCAGCACTGCCTTCTTCTTGTACGCTTCTTGTAGGAGAGGCACAGGAAAATGGCCGATGGACATGCGCAGTGGAAAGGAAAAAAAGAGGCAGAGGCGGCGAACAAGAAGGCAGCGGCACTGGATACTTTTCTCGCAGCACAAGGAATGCCCCCAGTGCTGCAAGAAAACTAATTAGCATATGGACGAAAACCAGGATATCTAAGGAATGGCGGCATGGAGAAGACATCTAAAGGTAGGAGAAGAATAGCCTTTCTTATGACTATTTTGAGGTGGGTTTAGCTTAAAACAGGATTCTAACGATAGAATCCCTTTAAATCCCTTTATCCATTAATCATTTCACAATTTGACAGAGTTTGTTCTATCCTTTATCCCTTATTGTATTATAACACGTGCCGCCCTCAGCTGAACATATTGTATTCAGCATATATGGACACTTTCATTGATCCTCGGAATGCAGAAGTCCAAATTTGTTAAATTCTTGCTTGTAAATGCTTTTGTTTGAAAAAAGTGATGTGAACCTCCATCTGCTCGGCGGTCTCTTGGCAGGATTATATTTGACTAATAGTAGCCTTTTGATTAATAGTGTCGAGTTTTACAGCGCCGCTGATCACTTATGACTCATGCTCATTCTTCCCTCTATTTAGTAGAGTTCAATGGCGTTCAGACAGTTGTGTGATAATTAAACAGCAGATGTTAAGTTCTATGGTTCTATTTCAAGTGCCTTCCAAAAAAAATCGGTGGTCCTTGTACGTAAAACAAAGGAGCATGGACCTCACCTTTGTCATTCTAGAATAGATTATCTTATTGACCGTATAACTCATAAGTAAATCCACACAATTAAAATCAGTATATCAATGTCTCATTTGTTACCGTTATTAATGAGACCCCTTTTCGTGCTAGGACTTACCTTACAATCCAATGAAAAAATATTGAATTTTTTTAGGTTTTTTTAATTTTTTTTTTTTACATAACATAAAACTGGCTCAGAAAAGAAAAAAAAAAACTAAATATTCTCAGTACATTCCTTGTACCCTCACTTTTAGTTTTACTTATTAATACTTTCTGGATAAATAGTGTTTAACTGGTAAACTTGCTCCTTCATTTCTTCTTCTCAATGCCTTAGGCTAAGGCTGAGTTCACATGAAGGGTCAGGAATCAGCCTCAAAATCAGCCGCTCAGGAGTTTTTTCTGGGAGCCGTTTCTTCCAGCTCCCAGGAAAAAGAAGCGAGATGTTCATTCTTCAGGCCGAGTCGCCTGATGATTCGGTCTGAAGACACTCCCTCCTCTGGACTAGGCCCAATCCAGGGCGGAGTGCGTGACTGGTTGCTGGTGCAGTGCACCGGCTTTCAGTCACGGCTACCTGGCTTTTTCACCCTTTTCTTTTGTAACTGTTTGCTTGTGTATATTATTATTATTATTATTATTATTATTATTATTATTATTATTATTATTATGGCTATATAAATAAATAAATAAATAAATAAACAATAATAATAATTATGTAAACAAGCAAACAGTTACAAAATAAAAGGGTGAAAAACAGAAAAACATGACTTAAAAGCTGCAGTCCTGATTCCTGATTCCCTAGGAGAAGTAAATAAACAAGATGGCCAGTCTCGGGTTTGACTGACCTCCATATGTGTTACAAATGTCTTTGGGTGATCCACAAATTGTATCATAATGGTGCTTGACTCCGGTTTTAAAGCTGCCCTATTGGTTCATTATTCTAATCTTTTGTCAGTGACTGACTGGACAGTATATTAATAAGGGGGTGAGATTCTTGAATGTTTGTTTTTACCTGTTGTTTAATTTCATCAACCCCCTTACGCCTACCCCCCCCCCCTTCCGTGTGGGATGGGGGGTTGTTCACTTTGGAAATATGTATTTGTTCATCTGCCCATTCTATTAAGCTTGGTATAAACCAGACCCAGGTGATTAAACTTACACTCTCCAATGGTTTCATTCCCAATCTTGCCATAAAGTTGTACTGTCCAATAATATACAACATTTGTACATAGTTATCAGGTCAACCCAAAATGGTCTTTTTTCCAATCTAAATATCGAAAATTCTAATAATATCTCCAATATTAAATCTAATAATGAACAATGTGATCATGAAGTTCAGAGCGGTAGCAATAACATCTTTCCTGGTTTAGCTTTGGTGCAATAAGAAGCCGAAGGAACCCTCCCTGATCTTTTTAGCTTATTTCCACCGTAACTGTTCTCTGATAAGTGGCAACTTGAGGGCAATTTTTTTTCCTCAAACAGAAGGGCAAGTAAACTTTATGGGTGGAAATGTCTCCCATAACAGCTCAGGGGCTGTAAAAGTAATACTTCCCAAGCACATAAAATCACCACTAGCAGCCCAGGAATTTGCATGTGCTTAAATAGTTATTGAGGTGAATATGGAGACCAGCTGAACTTTTTTTTTAAATATGGCTTCATTTATGGGTAATCTACAGGTGGATTGCTGTACATTTCTTTGCACTGTATATGTTTTATGCACCATTGTCATTTCCTAACATAATCTGCTATGTGCATCTGATACACACACATCTATACTGTATGTGTGTGTTTATACGGTACATATAGTGAGACACTAACATAAGAAGTGGTCAGTACACTTCGCCACATTACTATGTATTGTCTATCCAGTACAGGTTTTTCATGTATTTCAGCCCAAGTGTTCATGTATCTCAGCTCCTTATTGGACTATAAGGCAGGATGTAAAAATGTTTGAGCCAGAATCTTAGTGACTATTGAATACAGAAAAACCATATATACAGGATGGGCCATAAGTATGGATATGTATCAGTACATGTCTACGTGTCTCAGTAATGAACTGAGCACTGTAGCCTTGCAGCGCTGGAGTCCTGGGTTCTAACCCCACCAGGAACAACATCTACAAGGAGTTTGTATGTACTCCCCATGTTTGTGTGGATTTCCTCCCATTCTACAAAGACTGATAGGGAAAAAATGTACATTGTGAGCCCTATATGGGGATCACAATCTACATAAAAATAAATAATAATGTCCCTCCATACTGAAGGATATCTTGACTGCATTGAAAAATTAAAGGGGCTCTATCATTGGGAAAAGTCATTTTTAACTAAGCACATCCTTGCACAGGCTTTAGAAAGGCTATTCCACACCTACCTTTTGTATGTACATTTCCTCAGTGGCTTTTGAATGGGCATGTTTTTATTCATATGCTAATTAGCTTCCAGCCAGCACAGGAAGTTCCCAGCAGCACTCCTCTCTGCCATTCTCTCCTATCAGTGTGCAGACAGGAAGCAGGAAGTCACCCGCAGCAGCCTGTGCTGTATACATACATAGGAAAGAATAGGCAGAGGGTGCACGATGAGCCTTCCGGGTGCAAGAAGAGGCTAATTAGCATGTGAATAAAAACGGGCTCATTCACAAACCACTGAGGCGATTTACATACAAGAGGTAGGTGTGGAATAGACTTTCTAAAAGCTATGCAAGTATGTGCTTATCTAAAAATGACTTTTCCCAATGAGAGAGCTCCTTTAAAGGGTTTTTTCATGCTCGATAGGATTGTATGTTAGGAAAAAGGACAATAATTTCCCAAATATGCTACAGTCTACAAGGTAGAAATGTAAAGAACATCAACAATAATCATTGAAAAGTATACTGTAGATACAAAGTATAAGTAGAAACAGTTTTGTGTCGTACCAGGCATGGAAAGTCAAAATTTTTCTGTGCAAGTTGCCAAAAAAGAGTGGCTTTGTGCCACAAAATAATGTGGAAAAGAGTGTGGCATGGATGTTGAGCTCGCCAGATTTATTGTCTTACATTCCAGTTTATTGGCGGTAAGGCTGGTGTCCTATATGTGTCTTCATAAATCACCTCCATTAAGTGTGTATAAGGCCGGGGTCCCACGTGGCCATGATGGAAATGCTGTTTCGCATATTAGCAAATCCTATCCACACATTGTGGGAAAATACGCTCAGTGGACATGCTGTGTTTTTCAAAACTGTTGCGGTTTTGGAAATTGCAACATGTCAATTGTACATTCGCTGGCGGACTATGAACATCGCAGCCTTTATATAGCTGACCAGTGAGGAATACAGGTGTTGGACCAATATTGAACACAAACTTTAAACATAGCTCTGCTTACTTCTATGACCATTTTCTACGCTTCTTGAGTTCTGTTTAACCAGTTATTTTATGAGCCAGTGTGGCATATAATCCAAACCATAAGCAGTTGTGAAGCAGCGAGCGTTATATTACACAAATGTTGTAGTTAATGATACTTAAATATGGAGGCATTACACCCGGCTGAGCATTTCATCAGAAATATTTCAACTACAGCATCAAGAGCCGTAACCATTACTCTCAGCGGACTACAGTATGCCATCTGCAATACATCTGCAGTCTGTGTGCTCTAAAATAACATAAGTGAGGATCTTATTCCTGGGACTTCTATCAATATATTTGTCACAGTGGGATATCCTGGCCAGCTGGAGATCCGCTGACCACAACCCTCACACATACCCGGTGGTGCAGTGTTGTCGACCACTCATGGTCCTAGCTCCTCAGGGTTTTCTTACTCCAAATCAAGTTTTCCTACTGATGACCTATCCACTGCATATGCAGTTCTGCAATTCCCCGGAAGCAACACTATATAGTGGACTGCTGCTCTATATCCATTACTTGAATAGGAACTGACTGTCCACTAGTAGCAGAGGCTGCTGCAATGGATGATCTGTGCGTGGTCCAGGTGACGGACCCCCACACATCACATGCTGATGTCCTGTAATGAAAGCTATTTGGTGCCAGAAAACTCCTTTAGGCTAAGGCCTCACGGGACGTCCCGCAGCAATAAAGCGCTGCAGGAAAGACTGTGGCAGCAACGCATCATGCTTCTTCCAGCAGCGCTTTAAAGAGAAAGTTTGCAGAGTTTTCCTCTGCAGACTTTCTATTGCAATTATGCTTATCAGATTCACTAGAATACCATTTTCTTTGCCTGCACTGCAAAATGCCGTGACTTTTCCTGCGGTGTTTCCACTACGGGCAAATCACGGCGTGTCCGTCCTGGGCGCCAGCCTTAGGGAATGGGGATCAAACAGTCTAGTTTGATGACATGTCACTTAAAAAGGCAACAAAGTTAGTGGAATTAACTTAACATTGGCAATAGAGAAACAGGTAGAAAGTGTTTCAGAAAGTAAAGGAACTTATTAATAACTAGCCTCTGCCCACGACTTCATCTGCGGGTTGTTGGAGAGGATGATACTCCTATATTTAGCAAATTTCTTCCATCGATGGTTTGTCTGCTCCGGCATTTCGGCAGCTCCTTAGCTGTCCTGCTGCTGAACTTGTTCCTCACACCGTGCCTGTGATTGCTCCGGCATCTCAGCAGCTTGCTGGGACACCATATAATGAGCCTGTTGTTGGTGTTGATAATCCACCTGCTCCGGTGTTTCGACAGCTGCCAAGCTGGACTGCCGCTGAATTAATTCCTCACGCTGTGCCCGTGATTGTTCCGGTATCTCAGCAGCTTGTTGGGAAGCCATTTAATGAGAATGTTGTTAGCGTTGATGATTGACCTGCTCTGGCGTTTCGGCAGCTGTCAAGCTGGCCTGCCGCTGAAATCATTCCTCGTGCTGTGGCCGTGATTTTTCTGGCATCTCAGCAGCTCACTGGGATGCCATATAATGAATGTGTTGTTGGCTTCTATAAACCCCCTCAGCTCCCCTTGAGGAGAACTCTGTGACTTTTTTGCAAGAAATTAGATTTCCAGGCATGGTTAAAATTGGCAAACTGCCAATTTGGATGAAAGGTGTTGTCAGCACTTCCTGTAGCAAATCAGATAATATGCAAAGGTGTGTACATAATCCACTGAGGGTTAGCGTGTGTTTACACTGAGAGATAACAGTCTTGGCTTTCTCAGAAGCTGAGATAAGGTGCTGCTTAATATGGTATGTGAACATAAATTCTTAACAGTCATGAAGCCATGTCATTTCCTGGGAAAAAAAGTAGCCTATGTTTTAATCGAGGTTACAATGTATCTATGTGCCAAATTTCATTCAAATCCGTTCAGCTGTTTTTGGGTCATTGACTAACAAACCATCCAAACACACAAACGTTCACATTTATAATATTAGTAGGAAGTACAATATTTATTAATGACGCAAATTCTGCCAGAAGATCTAAAGTTTTTCCAAAGTTTAAGTAAAGTGTTAATGCTTTATCAGCTGCAGTCTATCACAATACACTAGAAGGAAGCAAGCGCTGAGATTTCACTGCTTACACAGACTCTGCCCATCGGCTCTATTTACTCAAGAAAAGCAAATATAAAAATAATAAGAAGCTAATCCTATCACTGTCCCACTGCTTCCTATATACAGACTTCCTGCTATATATACTGGCCGGTCTAAAGATGAAGAAGATTTATTATTCAGCTTCAGGTAGAATTTGCAGACTAAGTATACACTGTTTAACACTTAGAAAGGCTCGGTAAATTTGATAAGTTTGTGCCCCACGTTGCGGAAACGCTGCTTTTTTTGTTGCAGATTTTGCTGCCAAAGCCATTCACACGGAGTAATATGGCGCTGATTCTGTAATTATAACTCGCGTAAAAAGCCTCTCATTGATTTCAATGTGTTACGCGCGTTAAACGGAACCCATTGAAGTCAATGGGATTTTGTTTTGCAGCGTTGATTCTAACACGAGTTATTGTGCCAGAATCAGCGCCACATTACTCTGTGTGAATGCACCCTTTTTGCCGCGGCCAAAACACTGCATTTTTGCAACGTGGTGCCCCAGCCAAACTGTCTACTCAACTCTGCCTATAGTGCATATTACATAAAACCTGACACACTTCCCCGTAGAAGGTTCTTCAAAGGTCTGATAAGGATAAGACCGGGGAGAGCTTGAGTTGTTGTAATGACACTGCTATGTCATTCATCCTGTCTCTCCCCTGGATAACGCTGCACTGATGTGCGGCCATCGTCCTACTTACGTTAATTTGAACATGAATTTTTAGGCCTTCATGCATTTTTTAACTTTATCTTTGGTGCAACAGAAAGATTACAGAGCAGAAGCAATGGCAAGGGAAATACTGCACATGATGGGGGAAGATTATGGTGGAAAATGTACCTGAAAGGTTCCCTTCCATCAGAAATAAGATCTTTCACTACTTTCTTGAAAAGTAAAGGATGGGGCAGTAAAAATGCTAGAACTTACACCCGAACCTGGCAAATTTACTGTAGTTTACACTAGAAATGTCAGATTGATGCACCCCGGGAGCATGAGATGAGCCTCGTAACCATGTCTGCAATGCCCGTAGACAATATAAGCTCAGGTGGTCCACTCTTGACCCTCTTAACTGCTGGACCAGATCAGCTCTACTGTATACTATAGGAGGATGCAAATCTCCTGTATCTGGGGCTAATGTATCAGCCCCAGGTACAGAGGAAAACAAGAATATAATGTTTTTTTTTTCTTTATATTTTCTCAGATATTAAAAGAAAGAGAAAAAAATGCAAAAATAACATAAAAAACTTGAAAAACAACCAAAAGGAAAAAAAAATGTAGCCCTCAAAAACTCAGATATGACCCCCCCCCCCTCCCCCAAAATGTATCCAATCCTGAGCCAGGGAAAATGGCCTGAATTGGTTAATTTACTAGGTGCATCTTACTCCAGAGAGACTAAAATAAATCTCCCCCTGTGACTCTTGAATTTTATGGTTTCCTAAAACAGATAAGAAATAGATTTGGATACATGAAGGATATGATGAAAATAAACTTAGAAATGTATGACCAAATTATGCAAGAGGATCATCTTGTTCTCTGTCTGTCTGCAGGATTTGCTTTGTGCTGTAACAGTGTAGTAGGAACATTGCAGAATGTACAGGGGTTAATTTGGGAATTGCTGAAGAGGTGAGGCATGGTCAAAGGGCACAGTTTTACCTTTCCTTTGTTCCACTGTAGACCAGTGGGGAGGCTCCTGCTGCAGTCTTACATTCAAGGCCTCACCTCTAATGAGGCGACGTGAGGAGGAGCGATATAGAGGGGCGCTGGTTTGTGTGTGTCCTGTCAGGTACATTGCTCTGCAAGTAACTTTACCTAACGGAATGCACGCAGCCTAGGCTTCCCTCCTGTTCCTAGGTTGCCACGGGCCATTAATCTATACTACACTTTTAACTAGATCGACATCTGCAAGACACTGATCTAGTTAAAACTAAATCTGTGATTCTATCTTGTAAACCGCAAGCAACTGCGGTTTACAAGACACCAAGAAGACGTCTGTTTCTCTGTGTAGGAGGTGCGATGCTATGACGTCACGCGTCACGTCGTATGGTGCGATGGAGACGTCCTGTGCACTATTATCCTGGATGATGAAGGGGAGACGCCGGCTGCATCAAGGGCTCCAAAGTAGGTGAGTATAATACAAGTGGGGTATTATTAATAAGGGGAACCATTTAAGGGGCTTTGTGCAGGTGAGGACAATATGGGTCGGGTGCCTGGAGAATTGAGGAGTCAAAGATGTCTGAGCTGAAAACTTTACAGAGACAAGTCACAGCTGGAAGAAGTGGTCATGGCGGTCCAAAGAAGAGACTGGAAATGTGAGCGATGAATCAGAGACGGGGGGGGGGGGGGGGAGGAGTATTCAGGCTGGGGGGGGTCTTTCTATTGTCCGCCTCATGCAGCAGAAAGGTTAGGTTCACCACTGCTTAAATGTGCAGGTACTATACTATGTCATGAATACCAGAAACAGAAATCATCTGCTTTACTGATCCATGAACCATAACTACCTTGCTGTATATCTGAAGATGACTTAAAGAAAGTTTATTACAGTTGGTGAGTACAATGGCGTTCTTTTTCCAATACTGCACGGCCCAATAGGATGGGTCATCAATAGTGGATTAATGGGGGTCTGACATTCTGCAACCCACCCATCAGCTATTTTCAGTAGATATAGAGCCAAATGATCGATGATGTGTTGGCTGTTGGTCGCCTACCGATGGGATATTGATAACTTATCTCCTGACAGGTGAAGTGAATCACATCGATTATCTTATGACAATGGAACCTGACACAAGCGTTGGGATATATTAGGCAGCAAGTGAACAGTCAATTCTAAAAGCCAATGAGGCAGATTTATTATGTCTGTCTTTTTCTTTTCCGCAATGTCCATGACACTTTGCCGAAAACGGGGCGTAGTGAGGGTAAACATGGGCCAGGGTTATAAATCTGGCTTAAATGAGGCTGGAAATCTATGAGCTGATGTAGATATCCCTCTAAACACATGGCCTGGTGGAGGGGGTGACGTTCTTAACAAGTATGCAAGATTGACATTCTCAACCTCAGTCTACATCATGGAGTAACCTGCCAGCGAAGCACTTACATATCCATAAAAAAAGATGATCATCTTTGTATTGGCTCATTGGTTTGTAGCCATAATGGTAGGCTCTTTTCTATTTAAGACCCTATACATGGGACGATTATTGGTTTGTCAGTAGAGATGAGCGAGTATATTCGATCAAATACCTCCCCTGCATAGTTTTTGGTGTAAAAAAAAAAGCGCCAGGGAAGGTGGGAGGGGAATCGAATGTTTACTGCAAGGTATTCGACCGAGTACACCAATAACTATGCAAAGGGAGGTATTGGATCGAATACTACTCGCTCATCTCTATTTGTCAGCATTTTGGACCTAACATACTTCCTTTAATGAAACTTTGATATAAAGATATAAAATACTGGTTTTCGGTATGAATAGAGTAGTATTCGATTGAGTAGGTATTCGATCGAATATTATGGTATTCAAAATACTCATACTCGATCGAGTACCACTCGCTATTCAAATGGAAAAGTTCGATGCAGAACCAACATTGATTGGCTGAATGCTATACAGTCGGCCAATCGACGCTGGTTTTTCTCCTACCTTTAGAAGTCTTCCCCGTGGCGTCTTCCGGCTCTGAATTCACTCTGCCAGGCATTGGGCCTAGGCAGATCCGATTGCACATGCCTGCACTACATTTTCTTTACATTTTCTTGTAGTGCGGGCATGCGCAGTCGGCTCTGCCCAGGCCCGATGCCTGGCAGAGTGAATTCAGAGCCGGAATATGCCGCGGGGACGCTGCACGGAGAAGACTTCTCAGAGGATCCAGCCCGACCCTCACTCGTGGACTTGGTAAGTGTAATTTGATCGAACGTTGCCTATCCCTGAAAAGAGCATTTTCCCCCCATAGACTATAATAGGGTTCAGTATTCGATTCGAGTAGTCAAATATTGAGCGGCTACTCGATAAGAATATCGAACATTTTACTGTTCGCTCATCTCTAGTAATGAGTAATATACAAAGTATATTTTTTTACCTTAGTAATGTCCAGATCTTATGGTGCTGAACTAGTCAAACAAGAATAATTGTCTATTCTTTGTATGTCATTTTCATTTATATTGTAATAGAAAGTAGAAAAAGAATAATGTAAAATGCTCCATAATTAAACCAAATGTCTGTCTGGCCCTTGTCAAATACAGATAGGGAAATGTTATATGAAAATGACCTTTCCGTTCCATATAGCAAAATCTGCTGTAAGATCTATAATGGATTTTTCTCAGGCTGGCAATTTAAACAGCATAACAGCTTTTCAACTTAGCAATTGGAATGTTACATATTAAAGGAATCATCAGCCTGGTTATTCACTAAAATGTCTTTTTTTCTGAATTTCTAATCCTATAAGTAAGCTTCTAATATTGTAAAATGTGCAAAAATTTTATTCTCTGTGGGCCTCCGTTTTAATTGACCCCTAACAGCCGTCCGTTTGTCAAGTATTACGCCTTTCCAGAATGCTAACTTGCAAATTAGAATATTACATAATATATAAAATGGTAAAATTGCACAATTTAATGAACCATAGAGTCAATGTTGTACAAATGTGATGAGTATGAGTAGACTGAACAGTACCTGACTGCATTGCAGGTGTCTGTAGGCCCAGGTTACTGGTACCTTAGGCCCGGTTCACATCTGCGTTCGGTATTCTGTTTGAGGAGGCTGCTTGGGGACACCCGAACGGAATACTGAATGCATTGACAAGTGGTGAGCAATGACAGCACACGGACCCCATAGACTATAGTCTAGACTATGGGGTCCGTGTGTTTTCTGCGTGGTGTCCGCACAAGTCATGCGGACAGGAAAGTAGTTCATGACTGAAAATAAAGGGCCTATTTACCCTGACTGAAAATAAATTTACTAAAATGGTCTATATGCTAAACTTTTTGTTTTAGTTGTCCATTGCAGCCAATCCCACAAGTGCATCGGAATTTCCATTGGAGACCACCGAAAATTGGCGGAGAAAAAGTCCTGTAACAACAGGGATCCGGCAGACTTTATTATAGTCAATTGGAGTCTGCTGATCTCCGTGTGAAAGTGATGTAGCAGTCCGTCGAGACCTGAACAATGGAGAACATGACACTAGTGCAACCTATGTGAGAAGGTGACAGGCAGAGTGCTGGAGTCCAGATATATTAGCCCCAGGTTTCTGACATATGTGTGGTCCAGGCAGATCTGGAGTAGGCCTCAGCCGAGGTGTAGATCCTTGGCTCATTACTGGGCCAGAAAAGGCTGCAGATCCTGCACTGCAGTGCCGTTCCATGAGGTGAAAGGAAGTGTGTGGTTCTGTCCTGTAAGGCCTCATTCCCACGGAGTAACGCGGCGCTCATTCTGACACGTAAACACGTATCAGAGTGAGCGCCTCAAAACAGAATTCCATTGACTTCAATGGGTTCCATCTTACGCGCGCTACACATTGAAATCAATGGGAGGCTTTTTAACCCATTTATTTCAATGTGTTACGCGCGTTAAACAGAATCTATTGAATTCAATGGGATTCTGTTTTGAAGCGCTCATTCTGACACGTGTTTACGTGTCAAAATGATCCCTGCTTTACTCCGTGGGAACGGGGCCTAACTCTGAGTCCGGTGAGACTTTATTGCTCTTGTTCTATTCATGTGGCTGGAAGTAAGCCACATGTATAGTTAGGTTATCTGTTCTGTTTAGTTAGTTGCTCAGACGAGCAGGATTTTATTTAGTTTTTTCCTAAAGTTACGGCTGTATTTTGTTTTGCTCGTGTTGTGCCTGAAGTCAAAGTTTATTTATTTTCCTGTTTTTTTTGTTTTTTTTTGAATAAACCAGTTTGCTGCCCATTTTGTGTCCCTGTCTTGACTGTTTGGGTCCGCACCACTGCTTTTACCGAGCTACCTTATACCTAGCATAAGATAGTTTTGCTTTTAGACTGTTTTAATAGAACAGAACATGTTACCATATATCTGTGCTACGTTTGCATAATATTCTCAAGTTAAAGGATCCATTGCTTATGTGATCCTTTTTGTTGTAAAACATGCTTTATACTATTCACATGCTAAACACATAAAGATGCCTATAAAGTGGATGTAAAAGTAATGAGAAAAAATGATGCTGTGTGGACTTTATCTGAAATAAGATCATTAACCTAATTAACCTGATCCTCTCCTTGCAAAACCTAAGAAAGTCACTTAGTGCATATAAATAACATTCTCTTTGCGCAGAGCTAATCATTTACTTTGCTAATCTAATGGGACGTCTAAAAGAATAAAGCAAGTATGTAAATCAGAAGACGCCACTTCTTCTAGTAATCTGACAATTTGTTTCATGATTGCAGTGGAAAGTAAATATTCACTTAGGGAATCATCTATCAAAGCCTCCATGTCGAAAACAAGCACAGAAAATCACGGGGAATGTTTTTCTTTATTAGTTCTCCCCAGATCTGTAACATGTTGAATGGAAAAATGTTGATCTCTGAACTGCAGAAATATTGAAAATAAATCAAAGCGTATTAAAATCGGAAAAAAAAGTGCCTTACAAAATATTAGATGATAACATAAGATTACATCAGATTTGTTATATAACGTCTATATTTTACAATAAATACAATGTTAAAATTCTGATCTCTTGGATAACAGATCTAGTCCTATCCATTGGTTTGAGATACTTCGCTATGGATTTCTCTATGTTCCCCAACTATATGGATAAGATGTATGCTATGCAAATTCATTACTTTAAATTTTGGTTGGGGTCCCTACAACAACCCTATACTCAATATCCTGCAATATGGCAAAGAGAAATGGTGAAAAAAAAACGAGTAACCCTCTCACTAGTTAGGGGCCAGAAAACAAAGCCTCCCTATCCAGATTCACAATAGGGAGCAGTGCTGCACCTCCATCTCAGATAATGCATATGTCAGACTGACACAAAAATTGCAGGGGGATACAGCCCAAGGCTACTAGCTTAATGCCACGCAAAAGGGCTGAGCCTCAAGGAGAGCAGGTTACTGGCCTAATGCCATGCCAAAGGGTTGAGCCTCAAGGAGAGAAGGTTACTGGCCTAATGCCACACCAATGGGTTGGGCCTCCAGGAGAGAAGGTTACTGGCCTAATGCCGTGCCAATGGGCTAGGCCTCCAGGAGAGCAGGTTACTGGCCTAATGCCACGCCAATGGGTTGAGCCTCCAGGAGATAAGGTTACTGGCCTAATGCCACACCAATGGGCTAGGCCTCCAGGAGAGCAGGTTACTGGCCTAATGCTACGCCATTGGTCTGAGCCTCCAGGAGAGCAAGTTACTGGTGTAATGCCACAACAATGGGCTGAGCCTCCAGGAGAGCAAGTTACTGGCTTAATGCTACACCATTGGCCTGAGCCTCCAGGAGAGCAGGTTACTGGCCTAATACCACGCCAATGGGCTGAGCCTCCAGGAGAGTAGGTTACTGGCCTAATGCCACGCCAATGGGCTGAGCCTCCAGGAGAGCAAGTTACTGGCCTAATACCATGCCAATACGCTGAGCCTCCAGGAGAGCAGGTTACTGGCCTAATGCCACAGCAATGGGCTGAGCCTCCAGGAGAGCAGGTTACTGGCCTAATGCCACGCCAATTGACTGAACCTCCAGCAGAGCAGGTTACTGGCCTAATGCCACGCCAATAGGCTGAGCCTCCAGGAGAGCAGGTTACTGGCCTAATACCACAGCAATGGGCTGAGCCTCCAGGAGAGCAGGTTACTGGCCTAATGCCACGCCAATTGACTGAACCTCCAGCAGAGCAGGTTACTGGCCTAATGCCACGTCAATGGGCTGAGCCTCCAGGAGAGCAGGTTACTGGCCTAATGCCACGCCAATGGGCTGAGCCTCCAGGAGAGTAGACCAGACAAATGGATCAACAGCACTGCTACACCTAGCTAAAAACAGGACTTTACACATTTCTATAGGAATATATATCATCGGGGTCTGAAGCAAAACACACACACACCACATACGTAGCTAGGACTCAATAAACATGACTGTATAAATAGGTATAGCATCCATCCAACCTGATGTCATCAGCGCTCAAACAACACCCTAGTCAGGTTTAGCTCAGATGCTCCTGTTTCTATGGCACGTCATCTAGGCCTGATAGTCGGTTAATATCATCACAAGCATTGTGGGTCACTTGACCAATAGGTAAGCAGAGGTGTGATAATTATGGAAACACTAGATGTCGGCTGTAAGGCATCAGGGTAGGAAAAAAAATGCTCCAATCATGGGTAAAATATGACAGGGCGCAAACAGAGCCACATGTGATTTAGGACAACATACGTCACATAGCCGTAACATGCAGGAGGCATGGCATGTAAACATAAAATGCCAATGCCATAATAATAAACACCCCCTAAACATTAAAAGGGGACAGGTAGAGGGGGAACTGAAAATACAACATAGACACTAGAGAAGATAGCCATGAATACAAGAGAAATATGGCAGGGAAACAAAGTGCTACATCCCGGGGACTAAATGTAAATTTGCATATGGCAATCTAAGGTTCTTAAAGCTTATAATTTGACTTTACAGCAATAGAAAGATTAATGAGGGGTAGCGTAGGAAAGATCATTACTTGATGCTGAACATACAGGGGTCAGTATAGGGTGGAAAAGGTTCCCTTTAAAAGAACTTGAAAAGTCCTTGAACTTTGCAAAATCTGCTGTAAATTTCATAGTCCTCTGGAACAAATGTGAAATCTTAATCTATAGGCAAGTTCTTCATATTTTGCATTTTTATGCTTTATATTCTGCACCTCATCCATGGTTTTAAGTGAATTTGGATCATCATTGTAAAGGACTACTTCTGATTGCTGAGACTTCACAGATTGAGCTTAAATACAGTGACGGCCAAGACAACTAAATTTAACTTGCCAAGCTTGTACCATTTCTGAGTTATCATCTGCTCCTTTGTTGCGATGTCACAGAAATAGAAGACATCTTGATGAGAAAGTGACTTGCTCTATAGAAGCTGAATGGCATTAAATAAGGAAAAGCACAAGTTTCAGCAAGTTTCATTTCGGCTCCAATCAAGTCCTGCATGCGTTAATTTGGACAAAGCAGGCAATCTGCCCTCTATTGATTCCTGCATCAAACTGTTGTTAGTCACATCGATAGTCTTTGCAAGTGTCTGCAGACTTCACAAGTTTAAGTAACGTAAAAGGAGAAAAATGTGAACACTGCAGAAAATTCTTTTTGGATACTTTCGTGTATTTGTAATTGCTAGGTTTAATTCTGTGAAGTCTAGACCAGAGTAAGGCAGTGTCACCATCTAGCATGACCACCCTGCCCCATCAATCACTGCTGTTCGCTGCCATCATTCCCTCCATGAGGGTATCGACTAGGGTCATGGGACCCAATAGACAAGAGGACTTATTTCTACGTAGGCTATGTTTACATATGTGTTGCAGGCTCTGTTTCAAGCTTCTGTCGCAGACTAAAAAGTCTTACAGGCAGTCCTGTAGTAGAAAATGTGATCGTATAGTAAAGCACCAAATGGAAGGGGGTGCCGCATGCTGGTTGGGTCACTTCCACCCATGCTTCACTAATTCTCTACCAGGTTGATGAGTGGTGGTGGTGGTGGGTAAAAGAAGCAAATTCATCAAGTCACATCTCTATTGGAAACTGTCACATACATTGAAATATTTCACAGTAGTTTAATTTCTAGCCTGGCTTTCCTTAGTGTCCCTGATGAGAGTACCATGATGGTGGCCCTGGTCACGGCATCCATTACATATCCTGCCATTGACAGTCAACTACTATCACCTTTGTTTGCTGAGGTTGCATGAAACCTGGATTGCTATGGTCTGGAACAGTATTGTCTTCATCGATGAATCCGACAGTTTGGGATCTGACAATGGATGTCACATGGTGAGAACTACAATCCGACCTTTGTTGTGGAGCAAAACACCACCCAACTTCTGGTATAATGATCTAATAGTAGTGCTGTGAAGGACACTAACATCTCTGCAACGTGTGCAGGATATTCTGCAGCCACATATCATGACAGGGCTTCAAACTGGCATTTTTCAGCTGGATCGTACCCACCTTTACAAAGCAATGTATGAAATGTCTCCACTAAATTGCAACACTTCCATGGCCTGCCCAGTCACAAGATTTGTCTCTAATCGAGCGTCTATGGGACCAGCTGGCACACAAATCTGAGCAACCTACTGGTGTGCAGGAACTATAAATCCAGCTGCAGCATCTGTGGGCAAATGTGCCACAGGACACCGTACAACAGACACCAAGCATTATACAGTATTATATAGAGAGTCTCACAGGAACACGTAGTATTAGTATTAGGTATTACTATTTACCATATTTTTTATTTATAAGACACACATTTTAATTTTTTTCCATCCAAAGTGTGTGTGTGTGTGTGTGTGTAGGGGG
This sequence comes from Leptodactylus fuscus, assembly GCF_031893055.1. Classification (NCBI taxonomy): domain Eukaryota; kingdom Metazoa; phylum Chordata; class Amphibia; order Anura; family Leptodactylidae; genus Leptodactylus; species Leptodactylus fuscus. The sequence goes on along the minus strand of NC_134269.1, from coordinate 196,145,145 downwards.
GAAGTAATCTAATAAAGCAAAGGTGTTGAAAATCCAGCTGGCACTATGGCAGGATCGCCACCCAGAAACCATTATTATACTATGGGACATTATATTGAGTGGAGGGGCTACTGTGATACATTATGCTGTATGGAGGCAGGCTACTGTGAGACATTATAATGTGGGGAGGGGCCACTATAGGACATGAATACTGTGTGTAGTGGCCACTATGGAACATTATAGTGTGTGGAGGGGCCACTATGGGACATTATAGTGTATGGAAGGGCCACTATGGAACATTATAGTGTGTGGAGGGGCCACTATGGGACATTATACTGTGTGTAGTGGCCACTTTGGGACATTATACTGTGTGGAGGGGCCACTATGGGACATTATACTGTGTGGAGGGGCCACTATGGGACATTATACTGTGTGTAGTGGCCACTATGGAACATTATAGTGTATGGAAGGGCCACTATGGGACATTATACTGTGTGGAGGGGCCACTATGGGACATTATACTGTGTGGAGGGGCCACTATGGGACATTATACTGTGTGTAGTGGCCACTATGGGACATTATAGTGTATGGAAGGGCCGCTATGGGACATTATACTGTGTGGAGGGGCCACTATGGGACATTATACTGTGTGTAGTGGCCACTATGGGACATTATAGTGTATGGAAGGGCTACTATGGGACATTATACTGTGTGGAGGGGCCACTATGGGACATTATACTGTTCACACTGTGAGACATTACTCTAAGGTTGTCCAGGAACTGGTTCAAAATATTTTTTTTTCTATTTTCCTCCGCTGAAACCTAGGTGCGTCTTATCATCAGATGCATCTTATAAAGCAAAAAATATGAATCTTAAACTAATATTTCTGAGGGTATTTCTTACTGTTTTATAATGAGTTGCACTTTGCTAGTATTTAATATTGTGCCTTGTAAAGGGAGTCTATCACCTCCCAAAGCATATTCAACGGCTACCACCACATTACAGAGTACAATACAATGATGAACAGAATAGCTTTATTATATTTGTCACATTTGTAGATGGAGATAAACAACTTTGAGAGTTGGTGCACTGGCGAGGTGTCTTCCTTCGGCTCCCCAGCTTGGCTTGTGGCTCTGACACTATAAGTAAGTCCCCATGCTGTTCAAATATAAGAATATGATGGGGCGATGGATGGTATATAACATGACCATGGATATGACCAGTCCATGGGTTGTGTCTGATATTGGAACTCCATTCTATTGAAGTACAGAAGGCTGATCGAGAATACCACACCCAACCTGGTCTGGTATAGCACTCGGAAGAACGCAGATATGTTTTCCTAAACCTACATGACCTCTTTAAAGGGACTAATCTGACTTTATCTAATACAGATACAATATCATTCATCTTTATGGATCAATTCTGACCAGTGTTTCATTCTGAGTTGTATAAGGAGTTTTTATTCATTTTCCGGGATGTTAATGGTCAAGCTAAATGTAATATCATGCCAGTTGACATTAGAGCTGCTTGTATACTGTAACAGAAGTCACTATAATGCTTTATGTATACAACAGACACAATTAATTGTGGAAATCTGGAAGTAATGAGGATTAAACCATTTGGCTCATTACATTAGACTTAAATCCTAATTTTATGTGTATAATGTACTCTGTTAGAACTAATTCACCATCTGTCATCCCATAAGGCTAATGCAAATTGTCCTATCTGCTTATGTACAGAAGCTGCAAAAAAAAGTCATGTTAAAACTTTTACTTCTGAAGACTCCACTATCCTATGGATTGAGGTTGTTAAAGTGACCTTTGTTTCAATAGAGTAAAATAATGATCAGATTTCCCTGAGATGTATTCACTATACAAGCCCAGATGGCTATGTTATAAGTGTGTAACAAATCTATATTTAATCCTTACCAAATAATAATTGTAAAGGTATTGTGAATGATACTACGTATATTTACTATACTACTGTATATATTCAGTATAGATATTTAAAAATGTATCTATTTACTATATAATGTTCATAATGTCAACAGGATAACCTATATAAAAAATGCTTAAAAAATCCTTAAGAAGGAAGCTATTTAGGGCCATATTTTGGGACATTTTGGGACATTCTGGCATATCCACATGTACCACCATCTCTACATTCCATATATCAATAGTTTGTTCCAAAAACATTGTTGTAGTGTAAGAAGGTGAAAGGAACCCTTTGTTTTGTCTTGAGTAAGTTGGATCTGTGAATTGTTAGGGTGATGCCTAATAGATAGGATTTCTTGCATGACACTTCAGTTGTTCAGTTTTGTCTCTCTCCCAAAGTGCAGCCAATTCATAAAGGTGAAGGAAGTGCTACCTCAATGCTTCTTCTTGACCGTTATCAGTTTGAGGGTTTTCCCATCTCCCTCTCTCACCAGCTTTGCCTTCTGTCTCTTCTTCTCACTTTTTGTATACTTCAACAAGCGGTGAATGGGCTTTGACTGTTTGATGGAAAGGACACTATGAAGTACCTGAGTATATATATATATATATATATATATATATATATATATATATATCATGAGAGATTATTTATTATGTTTACTAGAAATCTATACCAATGAAGGTGAGATATGCACAGTAAATGTATATTACATTACACAGGTTTGGAGAGGAAAGAGGAAACCTTATAAATGCTGCTAGCACTGGCAATGGACTTGCAGTAAACACAGTGTTACCTTTATGTTTACATAGAGAAATTATCCACACTGTCCAAGCATTTACCAGTAAACTGCAATTAGTTGACTGGTAGCCTGGATAGAAGAACATGAGATAAAGCTCTGAGAACAAGTGTGATCCAAAGAACTCAGCCCCTACCCTCCACAGTGAGTCACATCAACCCACCTCATATCAGATAACAGGTTGGGTTCATTGACATCATTGTACAAACAATGGGAGGGATAATTGCAGGTAAACAAAGCAGTATTGCTAACGCATTGTATTCAGGAATTCAGGAAAACTTTTGAAATTACATAACCTAGCAGTATATATAGGATCCTTCAGATGGGAATACATATTTAAAGACTCTGCTTAACAGACTTAACTTAAAGACAATTTCTTGAGGACTTTGCTTATAAAAGAAGGACATTTGATCGAGATAAAATTTACAAAGATTGCACCACTGCCATTGCATTGTTGATAAACTACACCTAAAAATTGGTTTCCTGCAAAAATGTCTTCTATATCCTTACACAACTATTTGTGGAATGGTTCTCACAATAGATCAGTTGGCCTCCTACAAAATTGCCAATTGCCTGTGTACAGTATATGAGGGCTAGGAATCTCAATGTTGCTAGTTCCTGATGCCTTAAGGATTCCATGCTGACATAGGAAGCTTTCTGGAGCTCTGAGAAGCTGAGTCAATCAGCAGCTGAGGAGGGCCTGCTATTAGTTAATACTTGCTAGAGAGGCTTCTGTGCTCTGATTGTTTCTCTTGTATTCCTATACTACTGACCTTGGTTGGATATTTACTGGATATTTGCTTATTTTCTGATTTGGGCTTTGAGTCTCTTAGCTGCAACTTTGGTTTGAACACTTTTAACCCTTTATTTCCACTCTCCTGATTTCACTTGCCTTGTGAGTAGTATTGAGGGACCTGCTATGATTTCAGATTGTAGAACATATATTTCTTACCTAACGTTTCTGGGGCATTAACCTGGGTCCAAATTCAGCTCCATACCAACTGGTTTCATGGCAGTCATTTTGGGTGTCTTCTATCTATCTACAGTCCTATGAAAAAGTTTGGGCACCCCTATTAATCTTAATCATTTTTAGTTCTAAATATTTTGGTGTTTGCAACAGCCATTTCAGTTTGATATATCTAATAACTGATGGACACAGTAATATTTCAGGATTGAAATGAGGTTTATTGTACTAACAGAAAATTTATAATATGCATTAAACCAAAATTTGACCGGTGCAAAAGTATGGGCACCTCAACAGAAAAGTGGCATTAATATTTAGTAGATCCTCCTTTTGCAATGATAACAGCCTCTAGTCGCTTCCTGTAGCTTTTAATCAGTTCCTGGATCCTGGATGAAGGTATTTTGGACCATTCCTCTTTACAAAACAATTCAAGTTCAGTTAAGTTTGTTGGTCACCGAGCATGGACAGCCCGCTCTCAAATGATCTGAAAACAAAGAATGTTCAACATAGTTGTTCAGGGGAAGGAGACAAAAAGTTGTCTCAGAGCTTTAACCTGTCAGTTTCCTCTGTGAGGAACATAGTAAGGAAATGGAAGACCATATAAAGAAAAATATCAGAAAGGCAGAGAAGAAGAATGGTGAGAACAGTCAAGGACAATCCACAGACCACCTCCAAAGAGCTGCAGCATCATCTCTTGCAGATGGTGTCACTGTACATCGGTCAACAATACAGCGCCCTTTGCACAAGGAGAAGCTGTATGGGAGAGTGATGAGAAAGAAGCCGTTTCTGCAAGCACACCACAAACAGAGTCGCCTGAGGTATGCAAAAGCACATTTGGACAAGCCAGCTTCATTTTGGAAGAAGGTCTTGTGGACTGATGAAGCAAAGATTGAGTTGTTTGGTCATACAAAAAGGCGTTATGCATGGCGTCCAAAAAAAACAGCATTCCAAGAAAAACACTTGCTACCCACTGTAAAATTTGGTGGAGGTTCCATCGTGCTTTGGGGCCATGTGGCCAATGCCGGCACCAGGGATCTTGTTAAAGTTGAGGGTGGCATGGATTCCACTCAGTATCAGCAGATTCTTGAGAATAATGTTCAAGAATCAGTGACGAAATTGAAGTTACGCCGGGGATGGATATTTCAGCAAGACAATGATCCAAAACACCGCTCCAAATCGACTCAGGCATTCATGCAGAGGAACAATTACAATGTTCTGGAATGGCCATCTCAGTCCCCAGACCTGAATATCATTGAACATCTGTGGGATGATTTGAAGCGGGCTGTCCATGCTCGGCGACCATCAAACTTAACTGAACTCGAATTGTTTTGTAAAGAGGAATGGTCCAAAATCCCTTCATCCAGTACCTAATTAAAAGCTACAGGAAGCGACTAGAGGCTGTTATCTGTGCAAAAGGAGGATCTACTAAATATTAATGTCACTTTTCTGTTGAGGTGCCCATACTTTTGCACCGGTCAAATTTTGGTTTAATACATATTGCACATTTTCTGTTAGTACAATAAACCTCATTTCAATCCTGAAATATTACTGTGTCCATCAGTTATTAGATATATCAAACTGAAATGGCTGTTGCAAACACCAAAATATTTAGAACTAAAAATGATTAAGATTAATAGGGGTGCCCAAACTTTTTCATAGGACTGTATCAGTGCTGTATGAGATTAGGTAGCTTGTTCTACTACTCTCTGGTATCTGTCAGTTTCTGCATTTTCTGGAAGTTGCTCATCAGACAATATTATAACAATGAACCTGAAATAGGAAAATTAGATTATGAGTGAATTTGTTCAGTGTACAGTGCTATAGAATATGCTGGTACTATATAAATGACTGGAAAGAATATGAAGATATTTACCTACTAATCCACTTTGTTGTCAATTCTTAGAATATTGTTGTGCTCCTTTTATCCCATCTATATCTTTGGATGCATTTTTAACACCCCAGAGTATAACATAAAACCACGTTACAGAATAAAAATATTACAATTCACCAATAAAGTAAAGAAAGTAAAAAGTTGAGCTGCGGTTTGCCTTGGGTTACAGAGCATAATGTTACCATCCATTTATGAAATGATTCCACTTATTTATGTACCCTTTCAGGTATATAATTAACTTGCATAATGGAACAGAAACGAAATTAATCAGAACTGTAGAAAGTTGTGATATAATTATTCATATACTGGAGGCAAAGTACAAACACATTAGCTTTGTCTGCTGCCTCCATCTAGCTGCAGTACATACGTACGTTTATTATATAGTGCTTACAGGAATACATTGCTAGCACTGTGGGAACTGACGGATCAACCTAGTAATATCCCCAGATTTGTATATTTCCAGTAACTTAGCAATGTTCTTTTGCTTGGGGATTCTTACAACACAATAAACAAAAGTGGAGCGATTGCCATAGAAACCAGATTTTAATTGTAGTTTTTCCATAACTTCTCAAAAAGGGATGGATCCTAACTTACTAGCTAAGTGACAAATCCAGATGGAAATTCTGCTCAAACCCATGAGATACCTGCAAAAATACCCTAAAAGGGAAACCACACCAGCCTATAACTATGAAGTTAAAGAGTATCTGTCATGTCCTCATGAATATGCGGTTTTATATACCGCTAGAAAGCCGACCATGCGCTGAATTCAATACATGGTCGGCTTTCCCGGTAAGTGCCCAGGGCGTTGGAGATATTGTTGCCGTTAATTTTGGCACATGCATGAGGACTCTTTAAATACAGTGAAGCTTTTTTGATATGATCAGACAAATTTGCATGAAAAAGTAGTCTTCTAGAGAGGTGGTCTTCTACAGAGATGGTCTTCTAGAGAGTTGGACTTCTAGAGAGGTGGTCTTCTAAAGAGATGGTCTTGTAGAGAGTTGGACTTCTAGACAGGTGGTCTTCTACAGAGATGGTCTTCTAGAGAGTTGGACTTCTAGAGAGGTGGTCTTCTACAGAGATGGTCTTCTAGAGAGTTGGACTTCTAAAGAGGTGGTCTTCTACAGAGATGGTCTTCTAGAGAGTTGGACTTCTAGAGAGGTGGTCTTCTACAGAGATGGTCTTCTAGAGAGGTGGTCTTCTAGAAAGGTGGCCTTCTCAAAGAGGATGGTTAGCTTTGAAAACTGACAGTCTGTATCAGAAAATGTGGTCTGGGTAAAGGGGTGATCTTCTCAAAAAGTTGTCTTTTGGAGAGGTTTCACTGTATAGACAACAAGTACTGCAAGAGTTTGAAGGTGTACCTTCTAAAGCCATGTCATTTTCTATAACGTACTCGGGGAGGTTCAGTACAGGTTAGAGCAGGGGTGGGCAATTAATTTTCCCATGGGGCAGCATGAGAAGTTGAAACTGTTCTAGAGGGCTATACGCGCCGCTGCAAATTTAGCTCCACTCACTTCTACATTGACTCATTATCAATCATTTTTCCATGTGCCCACAAAGTATAATCCTCCTACAGTCACCCTAACATTATACACCCCCACATTATAACGTTTCCCTCCAAATGTCCCACAGTATTAAGTCCATCTCCTGGTGCCCCAGTTTAAACTAGCAGAAACTAGAGGGGACAATAAACTGGGGCAGCTGGAGAGGGACAATAAACAGTGGGGGTAGTTGGGGGGCAAATAGAGGCAGACATGTCCCCTCCAGCTACCCCCCACGGTTTAATATGCCCCAGTTTAATGTCACCCTCCATCTGCCCCCTAGTTGAATGTCCCCCTCCATCTACCTTCAGTTTAACTGCCCCCTACATCTGCCCCCAGTTCCCTCCTCTTACTCACACATACTGTCTCTTCTCTCCTTATCTTCCTTCAGTCTTCACTCCTGGCAGCTTGCTATTTCTGTGTAACAGCAACCACACTGTTCTGTGTAGCTCCGCCCACTAACAAGTCTTAGCCTATCCTAATTGAGCTAAAGGACCTGTGATGACATCATCACAGGTCCTTTAGTGGATTTACCATTTTGCATCTACTTTTATCCCACAAGCTATGCGGGCCGGACAGAACCAGTCAGAGGGTCGGATGTGGCCAGCGGGCCGTACATTGCCCAGGTTTGGGTTAGAGGATAGAACAGATTGCTTACTGTTACCTATTTTTGTCTTCCACAGTTTGAGACATACAGTTACCTAAATACCCTGTTTTCCCCGAAAATAAGACAGTTTCTTATAATTAATTATATATATATATATATATATAAGACCTTTCTTATTATCGGGGAATGTCTTATGCAGCGGCTGGAGCGGGGAACAATTGGCAGTCATGCTGATGCTTCCTTAGTGGAGCGCCGGCACGACTGCCGGTTGTATGTGATCCAGAAGGTGAAGGGGTGGGGGGGGGGGGTCTTATTTTTGGGGAAACAGGGTAGTGTTAGTGAAAATCTAAATCAAAAGGATGTTCAATGGGAACATCCCTTAGATGGCAGTCCTCTGCACTTAAATACCTGGGGGTGTTTGAACCTTTCGGACCTCAGTACACTTTTTGGTCTAAACTATAGAACTCTACTAGACCATACAGTCAAGAGATTATAATCCTATAATAAAAAAATGGCTGTTGTGGTTTGTACAGATGAAATCCCTCAAAACAGATGTTTAGCCAAGGTTTCTCTACATCTTCCAAGCTGTCCCTATTAACTCCCCACACCTTTTTAAGAGTGTTGAGTTTCACATTTTTTAGGTTTGTCTGGAGTCAAAGTAAACCCTGGATAGTTGTAAGGACTCTCCTGCTCTAAGGCCTCCGGTTTGGGCAGGGTTACGAGATGTTAAATTATATAGCTAATTGCAGCATATCGTCAATAAGGAGGTTAGATTTATATTCACGGTCTCTGATCTGCGCTTGCCGGATATCGGGGTGTCAACAGATAGAAATTGCTAGGTGCTCAATGGCTAAAGCAAACAGGGCAGGGGATAAAAGCAAACCCTGGTGGGTGCCATAGCATATGCGAAAGAGCCTGGGGGAATTAGCAGAGATCTTCAGATATAGCGATATTACAGAGCGTCAGATTACCAGAGGCCTGTCTACCTGTAATGAAACCTATTTGGTTAGAGTGATCAAGAAATGGTAAAAGTCGATTCAAACATGAGGCAAGGATAGAAGAGAATAACTTAATATCTGTATTTAGGAGAGAAATTGGTGTATAGTTAGCTGGAGGGGTGGCATCATACCCAGGTTTAGGGATAACTGTAATGGACACACTGAGCATGTCTAAGGAGAATTTCTCTCCCTGAAGGATGTGGTTAAACATAAACAGGAGAAGGTATGGGGAAAGGAGCCCTTAATTTGATTGGCCATTTTGAGTTTCAAAAGTTTATATTCTAAGTCTGATTGAACCTTTGTGCGATCCCATTTCAATCTAGACACGTCTGCTATAAAGGGATCTCTCATTGCAGCCTTATGAGCCACTCAGTTAATAGATGGGTTGGTGTCTGAAGTATCTAACACAATTTAGCCTTAAACTAGTAAGATTTGATCTCTCTCTGCATTCCTGCATTCATAACTTGTTAGGGTTGTGATGTCTGTTGTGGCCCCTTTAAAACTGCCAGGTCCACAAAGACGAATTCTCCTTTAAGAAATTGTGCTTTAATTTATGGGAATTTATGGGAATTTATTTCTCTCTTTGATGTCGGCTATTGGTTTCACCTTGTGTTAGGAGGGCTGGGGCCGCCACTGTGCTGCGCGGAGGCTCCCGGCCTGCTCCGTGTCTAATGGAGATGGCTACTGGTTCTGGCACGGGGTAATCCGGAGGCCTCTGCTGGAGTTTACGGCGGTTCCGGTTTTCCCCTTGCACCGGAGCCAGCACTTCCAGGATCAGGGGATCTGTGGTGGACCTGAGGCTATTTAGGCCTCATTCTGCTCCTGGGCCACTGCTGGTTATTCGTGTAATCGTGGCATCAGCTCCCTAAAGATACCTCCCTGCCTGTGTCCTGTCCCTGCTATTCCTATACCTTCTGCCTGTTTATGACCCAACTTGCTTTACAGACCTCCACTCCGTGATCCTGATTTAGTACCTTCCTGACCTCCTGTGTATGACCTTGTGACTTTCTCCTGACCTCCCTTTTGGACCCTGATTTGGCTACCCTGTTGACCTCCTGTGTATGATCCAGCTCTCCTGACTTTGCTGCTGCTTCTTCCCTCTGCTACCTTGTGACCTCCAGTTGATGACTCGGCTTGCCTGACTACAAATTTGCTTCCTTGGTTTCTGCATATCTTCCTGAGATTACCTTCCTACAATCCTGCCATCCTGAACCAACCTGCTCTTCCGGACTTCACTCCAAGGTTAGTGCCTGTGTACTTCTGGGTCCTCTTCCTTGGGGTTCGCTGGGTGTCTGTCCCTCTCTGGGCAGTTGCAGATCTGAGCCTTGGACTGTTACCAAGTCCAACTCCACCATCAGGAGCTATGGTGAAGAACTCCGGGGCCTGGTTCCGCACTAGTTAGGGGAGCGTAGCACACCCAGGATTGTTTTTGCCTCAGCGCTTGGGGATTCTAGTTGCTCTAGACCTTACAGAGTTGTTTGCAGCATCAGGTTCCTAACACCCTGGTTTTAGCTCCTATCCCTGTTGCTTCCAGTTCTTGCTGCTGTGTGTGTTTCTCTGCACACCTGGACTTCTCTTTGGAATATGACTCTGCTGTTCATATCCTCTTGTGAGTTGCTAGTGATTTTGCTCTTTGGCTTCTGTTCACAATTAATGAATTTGTTGCACATTCCTCTGTGTTGTCAACTCTGGTCTAGGATCCTGCCAAGTCCATCTCCACCACTAGGAGCTCTGGTGACAACGTCCTGAGACTGGCTTTGGCTCATACTGGGTGGGTAGCAGTTTGTTTACAGTTTTTCCGCTAGCGGTCATTATGTTCAGTTCTGCTAATTCTCTCAATTCCAACTATACCTGACCCTGTACCCGCATCTGAGCTCCTAACATAACTTATTGCACTTAGCTCAAGCCCCAATTCCTGCATTTCCCCCAAAAAAATTTCTGGGTGGGATTTAAGGGGTTTTCCCACATAGAGAAGTCTGCAGGACCTTTTTTTGCACTCCACATTTAAGTGCTGAACTTTGACTATCTCCGGTGCTCCCATTGACGTGACTCGGAGTGCCAACTAGAACCAGTTTGACCCACATTCAACCTGAGCTCGCTCAGGTTAACTGTTGATCTTGCAGACTTCTCTTCGTTGGAAAACCTCTTTAAGTATCTAACTAGGTTGCATCCTTAATGGGTTAATATAAAGTCACTGTTACATAGATGGAACGAGTTACATATGTAAATGTCCTAATGTTTATTGAATGTCTAGTTTTTAGCTTTTCATAAAAATGTGTTCACATCACACAGAAGGAAAGGACATCCTGGCAAGCAGATTAGTCTTGCCAAACAAAATTGCTCAGCTTCATACCTCTTAAAAAAATGTCTAGAAAATATATAGTTTCAGTCCAAATGCAGCAATCCACCATCTGACCGTGAGAGTAGGATCTTACTTTGCGCAGTTTCAGTGAGATTGTCAGAGCTACCTGTGTCACAATGTAACCCTAGATGTCTGAGCTTCATCGCTCTCCTAACGTGTAATAATAATGCAGTAGCTGTAGCATTGCAGCAGAGAATAAGGGCTGAATTCTAATATCGTTCTTAGAGAACACTGGAGGATCTGCAGAGAATATCATCTTCACTATTCCTCCTCTTGCAGAGAAATTGACTGTAATGTTATATAATACAATTGATTGGTTATACTATTATATATTGTGCACATAGTAAACTACTATTACTATACATGTCATGAAGACAATAAAGAACAATGTCTGACCGGTCTGTTATCCATAGCATTGCTGGAAGCTTATTTAGCAAAATAGTTCTGGTTCCCTGAAGCAGCGCATAGCAGACCTGAAGACCTTGTATAGGAAGAGGCATAACTTCAAGCTCCTTGCAACAATGCAAAATTTGTAATGGGGCCCCTATCTACCTTGTGCCATTTAGCATTGTGGTATGTTTTAAGGATCAGGGCCCAGTAATGCCCCCTTATAGCTACGCCTCTGACTTGGATTGGCTAAGAAGAGTCAAGTCATGTGCCAAATTTATTAAAGATGTGCATCGTTTTTAGCCATAAACTATAGGTACCTATATATGTCAGTCATGAGACATCTAATGTGACATGCAAGAGCCAAATTTATGATACAATTTGCACCATTAAAATAAATTGGGAACAATTTACGTCATTTTCACCAACTCAGAATTGCATGTATCTTATGGCACTATTTATTGCAATATTAGATAGTGACTATTGACTAGTTAGGGAATCTCCCTATAAAGTGATAGAGACCTCAGAGACTACATCTCCAAGTCTTCGTGCACATGGCAAAGTGTATAGGCACTCACTTTGCCTCCATAAGGCTACATTGTAAAAAGGGGACATGTGTCACTTTGCCTAATGCATGTGATTCTCTAAAACAGGGATAGGGAACCTTTGGCTCTCCAGCTGCTGTGAAACTACAACTCCCATCATGCTCCATTCACTTTCATGGGAGTTCCAAGAACAGCAGAGCAAGTGTGCATGCTGGGAGTTGTAGTTTTGCAACAGCTGGAGAGCTGTACGTTCCCTACCCCTGCTCTAAAAGAATATCAGTGTCTTGGCTCCCAAATACTTTAAGGGCTAGTTCACATGGGGCATGGTTAGGCGTATTTTGGTCTTGATTTTGATCTGGGAAGCCGTGTCAGAATAGGGCCAAATTGCGCCTTCCACGACTGTCGCGGCTTCTGACAGTCGTGGCTTCCCGATCCGGAGTAGGCCCAAATGAATGTGCCTAGCTGGAGGGTGCTGCTGCGAGGTGGATGTCGGGGCTGAATCAGCTGCGGAATCCGCCTGAAGAAAGGGCAGCTCGCTTCTTTTTTCTGTGAGCTAGCGGTCTACATAGACCTCTATTGTGAGGGGGCGGATTCTGACGTGGATTCAGTGCCAAAATCTGACCCCTCTTTGCATGGTGTGAACGAGCCCTAATGGAGATAACCCTGTCCTTAAACTACCACCCGCTAAAGTTGCTGTTAGAGGGGATCAGGTAGGTTCTTGTATGGAGCTAAAAATTTCTGAGTGCTGTATAGTGAATCTGTACAACTGTTATATGAATAGGGCTGTGTGAATAAGATAAGATAATCCTTTAATAGTCCCACCTTGGGGAAGTTCAGTGTGTTACAGCAGCATGGATAATACAGTAATATACAAGAAAGAACACATAAGCTCAGAAGAGCAGATATAAAAGATACTAGATGTCACTAACTAAGAAGAAAAGACTCAGGATCATTTAGTTCTCTGTATGGAATGATCTTCGCTTAGCCTGATGTAGATTATACAGCCTGACCGCGTTTGGGAGAAAGGATCTCTGATATCGCTCCTCCTCACACTTGGGGTGAAGCAGTCGGTCACTGACAGTACTTCCCAGTGCTATCACGGTCTCATACATGGGATGGGAGTTGTTCTGAGGACTGCGTCTTAAAGGGGCCTGCTCATGAATAGCCGGGATAGGGGATAGCCTATAGATCAAAATTCAAAATGAACAGAGCTTGTGCACTTGTTGCTCTATTCAGATGGGGAAACGTATCCCCTGTTCGGTGGATAAGTTCCTTTTGTATGCAATTCCCTTTAAGGAAGAACTTTGTATTACATATGTATTCTATTAGTTTATTAACAGAATTGCATATCCAAACAGGGACTAAACTCAAGCCTTAGTAGGGGAATCCAATTCTTTTAGATTTAACTTAGTCTCATAAGATACAACCCGGCAAGCAACATGTTAATATGTGAATGGCTCTTGTATAACCTGTTGATTCCATAATTCATTGTGTGATACTTTGGCAGAATAATTGAGATTTGACGGGCTATTAATGTGCATATGTGCTGGCAGCCATAAAGAGGCAAAAAAAAGCGAACCATGTCTGCATCAGATAAGCTATTCCTCTTTGTCCCTTGTTCCTCACAATTTCTATTGTTTCAGCCGTTCGGTTGCATTAGAATGAATCTAGAGGATTCAGTTTGGCTTTCTCGTAACACAAGATCTAACTGCAAACAAAAAGCTGTTTCCTCTGAGAACAATACACACAAAAAAATGTCATTCCTTAACGGAAATAAAAATCTAAATTTATTATGTGCCGCGCATCACCTGCACTGTTCTCAATGACTCCAGATAATGCAGAGAATCTGGATTGTATTTCCTGTGGATGAAGTTGCTTATTCTATACAGAGAATACAACATGCGGCCAAATTCATGAATCCATTATTTTCATTGGGGCATGGCCAGGTTGTCGCCAGCATACAATAGGCTTATAATGAATGAAAAACACAAACAACCAGATCAAATAGTTTCAAAATTTCCTTCTGTTCTGAAGCCTCATACACATGGTCATATTACAGATCCATGTGGCACGAATCCATAATACAGTGCCCATAATATCCGATTGGCCGATACTATACCTCCCCATGCCTCTAATCATACATGGAGACAAACAGGAGTCAATTTTTGTTTTTAGCTCGCATATTCTGTACCCATCTATAAGAGAAAATGTTCCATTCCATGTCTTACTATAGAGGTATTCTCCCCCAGAGAGAACATCAGCATGGAGGCACAATATGGTGGCGCACAAGAATGCAGAAGAAGACCCATAGTCTGTCTTGCAGTCAAACTGCAGTAAATCATAAAGCTTTGAACCAGACTAAGGCACCGTTCATACGGTGGAAAAGGAAGAGGAAATTCATCTTCCTTTTCCGCTGCCGGCTTTTTCGCGAGGCTAGCTGTGCAGTGCATCGGCATTCCGTTGCGGCATCCCGCTCCTAATTAGGCCCGGATGAATGGGCCTAATCAGGAGAGAGTCTTGAGCTGCGGGTGCCATAGCTAACTCAGCCGTGGAGTCCGTCTGAAGATAGATCATGTCGCTAGCTATTTTGGTCCGTTTCGCTATGCAAAAAACAGAACTCCATTCTAGTCTAAGTCCCTGAAAATCACACATAGCACATGGATGCCATCCATCTGGTGTCTGTTTTCACAGAGACATTGTAAAATTAGTTAAGCAAATGCATTCTGCTTGAAAATCAGCTACTAGCTGCCCACCTTCTAGCATTACAAAAGCAAGACGGATTCACAGTGGGTGGAAGAGCAGGTGCAACCTCCTTTCTCTGTGCACTGTACTGAACATTCTGCAGATTTCACAGCTACAATGTAAGAAAAGTCTAGTTATATGCTTGTATCTACTTCTGGCTGTTTGTTTGATTTCAGATGGAATATTATTCACAGACAACAAGCAGCATTCTTGACTATACTAATAGATTGCTTTTTTCATGTATCAGCTGCATCATGAAATACATGAAGGGACAACACAAAGAACTTTCTAAGGATCTTTTTACTCCTAGGCTGGTGACAGTGACAAGGGGACATCCTCTACGTCTGGAGAAAAGAAAGTTTCACCAGCAACACAGAAGGGGATTCTTTATAGTAAGAACAGCGAAGTAATGGAAGTCTCTGCCCCGGGAAGCGGAGATGGAGGATTCATTGTGCAAGTTCAAGTAGGTCCTGGATGTCTTTCTCCAACAGAATAATATTCCGGGTTATAGATTCTAGATTTTAAGGACGTGTTGATCCAGGGTTTTATACTGACTGCCAGATTGTGGTCGGGAAGGAATTTTTTTCCCCTGAAATGGGTCAATTGGCATAAACTACATGGGCTTTTTTGTCTTCCTCTGGATCAACACTGTAGGGGACTGTTAGGATATAGGTTGGATTTGATGGACTGATGTCTTCATCCAACCTCATCTATTATGTAACTATGACTGCATGTATCTGACCTGTAGTTGCAGTCCAGTGTCTCCTGATGTTCTATATCTTGGTTGTTTGGGCTTTTCTTAGCTATTTGCTAGATATTGTACAGTTTCTTCTGGCAGTATTGTAAATAAACTAGTAGTAGTTATAATGAATAATGTACGCTCACCCAGCTTCAGAGACAAATGTAAACTATGCTGCAGCCATAATGTAGTTATTAGCAGTAAAAAAAAAAAAAAAATCTGATTGGACACAATCAGACATCTTATTCAAGATGGCGCTGCACTGAGTGGCTGCCTCGATACAGAGCTCTAAGCTGAGAGCAACCTTTATCTTCCTTTTCACTCTTTTTGTCTGTATCTTCAAGAATCCTCTACTCAGGCAAACCAGCACTATGAATTAGCAGCTATAAATCGAATGGAAGACCCTGTGGAGTATTTTTTTTTCCTTTTGTTTCTATTGTTAAAGCATGGACAAGACTCAAGACCTGATTCAGCTGGAGTTTTCCTGTTTGCACATGTGCCTGTTACCATCCCCCCAGGAGCTAAGGACAGCATGGACACCATGTGGCATGGAGGAGAAACCTGCATGGATGTGTGGACTTCTTCTTTCAAGGAGATGATTTTTGGCGTCTATTGCTGATGTGTGAAGATGCCTACAGCTGACTGATATTTCTTTCTTTTTCTGTGGACACGTGGGACTCTGTTACAACCTGGGAACCTACCATCACCCACCTACCCATGTGTTTATGCAAGCTTGGCAAGAGAGCAGCACCCTGTCTACCTTGATGGCTTTAGACCTCTTTGGGCAGTAGAACACAGTGGTAAGAAGAAAGGAGGAGGGCTTGTGATTAAGGACATTTGGGGCATTTTTTTGTGGTTAATGGACAATAGCGCTGATACAAGATACCGAACTATTAGCTGTGAGCAGGAGATCTCACTACCTACCAAAGGAACTGCCACATGTTATCATGATAGCTGCATATGTCCCCCACCTCTGCAAAAACGTTTCTGCCTGTTATATCTACATGCTGTGCCCCCTCCTCGTGTCCTCCAACCAGAGTCGGCTGTATTATTAACATCACTCCGCACACAGAACTAAATGATCCTGCAGTGTGTCTGTGTTTCTTTCTTTTTAGTTGCTATGATTCCTAATATTTCTCTATCTGCCATGAGCTTGTATGTGTTTCTCTCTTGTTATATACTACTGTACCATCCATGAAACTGTATCACTGAAATTTCCCCATTGTGGGACTATTTAAGGATTATCTTATGTATGATACAGTCTTAGAACAGAGTTCCCTAGCCATATAGTATCCTGTACTGATTATAGTACAGGAGAATATGTCGCTTGGAGGAAGGGACTCCTACCAAAACTCAGCCTACTGAATGTGGGGTAAAACTAGATATCACATTTTAAGGCAGAGACGTGACAACTCTGCTGAAACATCTGGGAGACTCCTGTAAAAAGGGGCGAACTCTTTGCATCCCTGAAGAGTATGCATCCGCTAGGCTCATAGCCATATTATATGAAATGTGGACACGGTATGTCCACATCACAAAAAAGTGACCATCACATTTTGTGTCCAGGTCACAAAAAGGAGGCATAACACATTAAAAAAGTGGAATAAAAACTTTGTAGTGCACTGGGTCTAGCTAAAAGTTGGCTAGTATGACCTAAATGCAGACATATATATATACACTCACCGGCCACTTTATTAGGTACACCATGCTAGTAACGGGTTGGACCCCCTTTTGCCTTCAGAACTGCCTCAATTCTTCATGGCATAGATTCAACAAGGTGCTGGAAGCATTCCTCAGAGATTTTGGTCCATATTGACATGATGGCATCACACAGTTGCCGCAGATTTGTCGGCTGCACATCCATGATGCGAATCTCCCGTTCCACCACATCCCAAAGATGCTCTATTGGATTGAGATCTGGTGACTGTGGAGGCCATTGGAGTACAGTGAACTCATTGTCATGTTCAAGAAACCAGTCTGAGATGATTCCAGCTTTATGACATGGCACATTATCCTGCTGAAAGTAGCCATCAGATGTTGGGTACATTGTGGTCATAAAGGGATGGACATGGTCAGCAACAATACTCAGGTAGGCTTTGGCGTTGCAACGATGCTCAATTGGTACCAAGGGGCCCAAAGAGTGCCAAGAAAATATTCCCCACACCATGACACCACCACCACCAGCCTGAACCGTTGATGCAAGGCAGGATGGATCCATGCTTTCATGTTGTTGACGCCAAATTCTGACCCTACCATCCGAATGCCACAGCAGAAATCGAGACTCATCAGACCAGGCAACGTTTTTCCAATCTTCAATTGTCCAATTTCGATGAGCTTGTGCAAATTGTAGCCTCAGTTTCCTGTTCTTAGCTGAAAGGAGTGGCACCCGGTGTGGTCTTCTGCTGCCGTAGCCCATCTGCCTCAAAGTTCGACGTACTGTGCATTCAGAGATGCTCTTCTGGCTACCTTGGTTGTAACGGGTGGCTATTTGAGTCACTGTTGCCTTTCTATCAGCTCGAACCAGTCTGGCCATTCTCCTCTGACCTCTGGCATCAACAACGCATTTCCGCCCACAGAACTGCCGCTCACTGGATGTTTTTTCTTTTTCGGACCATTTTCTGTAAACCCTAGGCTGTTGTTTTATTCTGGATCCATGCTCTAAGGAGCTTTTTCTGTTTTTAACCACTATGAAGTAAAGGTTATATTTTATTTTTCAATTATTGGGCGTGCTGGATTTTTTATCATCGTTTCTTCAAACCCTAGAGATGGTTGTGCGTGAAAATCCCAGTAGATCAGCAGTTTCTGAAATACTCAGACCAGCCCTTCTGGCACCAACAACCATGCCACGTTCAAAGGCACTCAAATCACCTTTCTTCCCCATACTGATGCTCGGTTTGAACTGCAGGAGATTGTCTTGACCATGTCTACATGCCTAAATGCACTGAGTTGCCGCCATGTGATTGGCTGATTAGAAATTACGCGTGGGGCGCGTATCGGTGCATGATATACATACAGGTAATGTCCTAGTAGTTCACATACTCCTCTTTATGTCTGCAATATTTTGTTTTCAATACTAAGTGTTTATTCATTGGCTTCTTAGTTAGCTATGCTAGTGATTCAAGAGCTCTTATATACTTGTATACAGCCAATGTTATTCACTTTCTTGAAATACTATGCTATGGAATATTGCATTGACTATTTATGAAATATATTACCTTATGGAAGCCTAACAGTATGTAGTTTCATCGCATCTATTGCTGGTTGCACTAATTACTTCTGAATATATATTATCTATTTATGTATTTTTTCAATAAATTTATATTTTTTTAGAATTATGTTGTCTTTTATGTGGTAGTGGGCCTGTTGGCCAATGTGGATAGTTCTGATAAATACTACCCAGAATTGCCCTATATTTTTTGTCTGACATGATTAGAAATTAAGTGTTAACGAGCAGTTGGACAGGTGTACCTAATAAAGTGGCCGGTGAGTGTATATACAGTATATATATGGACAAAACCTTGTTTAATGAAAGAAAACCCCACAATGTTAGGGCTGAGTGGATTACGTGCTCCCTGCGTCCCTCCTCCCCCTTCCCGCTCCCGGCGTCTGGACGTCGCCAGGTGACGCGGTTGGGGGGCCGAATCACGTGGGGGTGGGGGGGGGGGTGGTATAAAACCTTCGGCGCTGGGCGGGGGACTTCCTTTCGGATCCCCGCCAGCGCCGAAGCAACATCGTCGCCCGCCCACCTCCCCCCCCCCCCTTCTCCCCCCCTCCCCCTTCTCCCCCCCCTCCCTTCGGGGCCATTTTTTGGTTTTCTATTGAGTTGTTATTTGGTTCTTGGTATTCCGTTTTTCTGTTTTGCTGGCTTTGTATATATTTACTTGTATTGTTCGTTTATGGTTATTTATTTTATTCTTTGTTTCCCCTAGGTGTCACAGCTGGCATGATGGGCAGGACCTTGTCCCCTCCCCTTTCCTCGATCCGGAAGAGAGCAGGAGAGGCGCGCCACCCGCTGGATACATCAGACATGCACACCGCTAGCGGTGCCTGGGCATTCCTTGGGGCGCCCCCCTTTTATTTTCCATCATGGGGCAACAGGGTTCTTCTGATATGTCTATTTGTTTAATAAAGCTGTGGCCGTCCCCCACTTTACCCAAAAGCCATGTGTCTGTGCCTTATTTGTGGGTATTGGTGTTTAGGCGGGGGGGGGGGGGGGTCCGACCCCTTCCTCCCAAGTTCATGCAGCATGCGCCCAGTCGTCACAGAAATAACCTGAATCTGACAAAAATAATAATAAATAAAAATTCTATGAAAATGAACAAATGAAAGTCAGACATTGCTTTTCACTTCAACAGAATTTTTTTTTTTTTTTTACGGTGGCTCAGTGGTTAGCACTGTAGCCTTGCAGCACTGGAGTCCTGGTGTTCAAATCCCGCCAAGGGCAAAAAATATCTGCAAGGAGTTTGTATGTTCTCCCCGTGTTTGCGTGGATTTCCATCCCATATTCCAAAAAAGACATGCTGATAGGGAAAAATGTACATTGTGAGCTCTATGTGGGGCTCACAATCTACATTAAAAAAAAAAAAAAAAAAAGAATTTTTTTTTTTTTTAATCAAACTCATGAAACAGCCCTGGACAGAAATGATGCTTTAGTAACTTAATATTTTGTTGCACAACCTTTTGAGACAATCGCTGCAATCACACAATACCTGTCAATGAGACTTCTGCACCTCTCTCTTGGCCCCCTCCTCATGTGCAAACTGCTCCAGTTGTCTCGGGTGTGAAGGCTGCCTTTTCCAGACGGCATGTTTCAGCTCCTTCCAAAGATTCTCAATAGGATTTTGGTCAGGGCTCATTGAAGGCCACTTCAGAATAGTCCAATGTTTTCCTCTTAGCCATTCTTGGGTGTTTTTAGCTGTGTGATTTGGGTCATTATCCTGTTGCAAGACCCATGACCTGTGACTGAGACCAAGATTTTTGACACTGGGCAGCATATTCCTCCCTTGATAGTCTTGAGATTTCATTGTACTATGCACAGATTCAAGGCACCCTGTGCCAGATGCAGTAAAGCGGCCCCAGAACATACTATGTAAGCGGCCATTTTCTTGTGGCGTGGGCATGCGCAGTCAGCTCTGTCCAAAGCCTTGATGGCAGAGCCGACTGTGCATGCCTGGAAGATTGAAACTCAGGACTAACGAAGGCATTGTGGGGAGGGTGTTCCAGAAGAATATGGAGGCGTTGTTGGAGAGTTCTCTCGCAGCATTGGGGACGCCCCAAGTTCTGTTTGAGCGCTGGGGACCGCCCCCAGTGCTGCGAGAGAACTCATTTGCATACCGACGAAAACCAGGATTTCTACCGAACGGTGGAGAGGAGAAGACATTTAAAGGTAGGAGAAGAATAGGCTTCTCAGAAAAAAAGGGTATCCAATGATAGGATCCCTTTAATGCTTCCTATTGCTAGTCCTCTTCCTTTCCTGAATGCACAGCATCAGTTCTATTAACTTTTAAAGTTACTTTTTTTAAATTATATTATGTATTTATTTTACATTTTCCATATTCTTCACAATTAATAAAGGTTATATTTTAGAGGTCTCCTCCTCCCTGCGATACTGTAGGAATGCAGGACTCCTATTATCTCTCCTAGGAGTCCTGGAAGGATTTACTTTGCTTTTTACTTACAAATCCTGCTCCAAATGATATGAATTTATATACCATAGAGTTCACATTCTCTTCTTCTTTTGTATCCTGATAGGGCAGCATGAGTCCATGGGCATAGCTAGGTTCAAGTGGTGGTCTTTGGGGGAAGAGGGCACCAACAAGCACCTTTTATCTATTTAGATACAGAGTACGGACCGTGAACTGAATCCTACAAAGACAAATCACTTTAAGCTATAGACTTCACCACTACACACTTTACTAAGGTTTCCACACCTACTGTCCATGTCATGGAACAGGATCACATAACATATATTCTGATAAACACCTAAACAGACGATGAGCAGCACTCGAGTCCCAGTTATTGTATCTAATGCACTCTGCAAGACTGTCAAGGCTATTGGCTTCTTTATGATCAGTGTAGTTGCCTATCTCCATATACAAGTGCTTCCTCTCATTTAACCAGTGGTGGAACACCAGTGCCCCCTAGTGGCTATACAGTCTCCTTTTCCACTGCAGAATTCACAAAAAAACAAAAAGTTCCACATGCCAGTTGATTGAAAAATAAAATTTGAAGTTTTTTTTTCCAGTGCTAGAAAAATGTCCAGGAGATGACGGCTGCAGACGACACAACAGATGCTGTCACATTTTACCTGTCTCACTTGAGAGGCATTTTTTCAGTCCCAAATTTTCCAGTGTTAAAATACCAATTATTGCCTGTATCTGACATTGTCACTGACATTGACAGGCTGCCACAGTGCAAATGTTTAAAAAGAACCTGGAATAAAACATGTTACAGCATAGGTGTGAAGCTCTGCTTAAGGAGATGAATAAATAGCAATGACCTATAATGTCTACAATTGTCTGGATAGGGGAGAGTTTTTCCAAGGGTAAAGTGGAGCGGTTGTTATAGTAGTGACTGAGCACTAACACCAACCTGTCACTTTTAGTGTGTACTATGGACAGCTGCTACCACTGCAGATTTTTTTTTTTAATAGGCCGTTACCTGCTGGCGTAACTCCAGCACATAACGAGCCCTAGTTACTGCAGTGCTGGGGGCTGCCTGAAGATGGAGAGGAGCTTCCTCCTTCACAGTTCATCTTTTAACAGTAGTAAAGCTAGCAATTGCGGCCTTGACAATGGCACTGAGGATGTCTGCTCTCCTTCCTGATCTTCATACTTACCACTGCTGCAACCCCAACCCCATCCCTCTCACCCCCACCTTCCCCTTGCTTCTTACCTAAATAAAAACAAACAAGAGAGGTTGGATAAATTGGCCACAGCAGCCGTTTTATTACATAAAATACAAACATCAAATTTCAACATTTCTTTATTGAAACATCCTTTCTGAGTAACTAACTAACCATACCCCACTTCTCTTATCTAACTAAAATATAAATAATAGTGCAAGTAACAAAGAGGGAGGAAAGCCCTTGGAGCTAAAGATCTGACCGCCAGACTGACCATCATAAACAAGTTACCCCCAGTCGCAACCACAGGCATGGGGGCACCATAAACTGATGGCAGTACCAAGCGCAAATCACTCCCCGGGACGCCACCCAGCAGGAGTCCAGAGGCAGCCAGACCACTCATATACAGTAATTACATAATTGGGGAGAAATACACCCCATGCGTATTTCCCCATCCCCAAGGTTTTTTGCAACTTCAAGGACCTCCCACCCCGCCACCGGGCGCAGCCCTTGACCCCCTCAAGGCTGCGACCCCCCACCAAAGACAATGCACGTTCCACACCCCCCTGAATGCCCAAGGACCACAAATCAATGCCCACAGCGTTCAGGTGCACCCCATCAGCTAGCCAAAACCCACCCTGCAGATCTTCCAACTCCCGATGCCGCACCACAACCCCCCCGTGCTTAATCACAAATGCCCCAACCGAACGATTAGCCTTCGACCTAGCCCGATTAATCTTAGGGACCGACCGAGCACCCCTCCAAGTGTGGCGAGGGACCATGTCCGACCACACCACCACCAACCCCGGACATTGCAACCATAGACGCATCAAATCATGCTTAATGTCCCGGACCAGCTCCCTGGAAGGGCGAGAACCGAGATCATTCCCACCCAAATGCAAAACTAACACATCAGGGTGCCGGTCAAGCCTCAAAAATTTATTAAACTCCTGCAATAAACGACCCCACAACATACCCCGAAACCCCAACCAACGCACTACAGCCACCGACCTGGGGAGCCCAAGCTGACGTCCGTGGGGCCTGACAGATGCACGCTCCGCCCCCCAGTGGACATACGAATGCCCCATAATCCAAACCAAATGCGGGGGACGACCTAGGAGATGAACAAAAACAATCAAACAAAGTCATCGAACCCCGCCCCCGTCCCCAAAACAAACCCCAGCACCATCAACCGGCCACCAAGCCGCCCCAACCTGCCGCCACCCCCTTCGAAAAACCTACAACAAATGAGGACGAACATACGAAAGAAAACGACCCGACGCCCACTGACCAATCCGGCGCACCACATCGGTACCCAAACCGGACACCACCGCTTCCGTAGCCGCCCCGATGCGGAACGAATGCGGAGCGTAACTCAAGGGGTCCAAACCCAACAACTCCAGACACCGACGAAAAACCCATGTGAACTGGAAACGGGACAAATAAGTCCCGTCCCCATGACACAAAAGGGGGCCACCAACCACACCGCGGCACCCCAAGAACTCCCTGAAACAACGAACCAGGCACATCTCCGACCCTGCAACCCAAAAAAGACGAACCCTCCGCCCCCTACCAAACTGATCCGTCTTAGAGCGACGCACCAAAAACTCCACTTCCAGCTCACCCCCCACGACATCCTGAAACAATACCCCACCGCCCCCCGATTTCGACGGCGACACCAGTTCCCCCACCCTGAGAGCCCCGAAAAAGGCCCAGGAAAAAGCTAAACGAAACAATAAGACCTCCCCCGGAGAAGAACACACAGACGCCAATATCACACCCAAACGCCCCAGCAGCTGAAAAGAAACCGGACGCCTCCTATCCGGACGGGACCTCCCCCTCCGAAAACCCCTCAACGCCTGACCCACCAGGAAATCCTTCGTCACATCAACCCAACCCCTCAAACGGAAACCAAAAGCCAACCCCGCCACCAACCGATTAACCCTAGACACCGACCAACCCTCTAAAGCCCCACGACCCACCAGCACTAACACCGCGGAACATCTCAAGTCAACAGACTCACCCCCCCCCAACTCATACAAAACCAATTCAAACTCCCTCCATGCAGACTCATACGCAGCCCTGGTACCAACCGCCAAAGAAGACCGAATCAGCTCACCCGCAGCGGCAAGACCACGCTCCACAGGTGATCCGGACACGGCAAACCCCTGTCGTCCGCCTCGGGTGCCACTTGCCGAAACCGCTCCCACTGAAACCGAGAGAGAGAATCGGCAATGACATTGGTAACACCAGGGACATGAACAGCCACCACCCATGCATTCAAAGACAAACAACGAAGGACCAATTGCCGCAGCAAGCGAACCACCGGAGGGGAGGAGGCCGTCAAAGCATTAATCGCGCAAACCACAGACTGGTTGTCGCAATGGAAACGCACCTTCTTGTTGCTGAAACGGTCCCCCCAAATCTCCAACGCCACCACGATGGGGAACAGTTCCAGCAAACACAGATTACGCACCAGACCAGCCTCAACCCACTCCGCCGGCCACCAACCCGCACACCATTGGCCCTGACAGTAAGCCCCAAAACCAACCGCCCCCGACACATCAGTGTACAGGTCCCAGTCAAAAACATCAGCCACAGGTGACATAACTAAGGAGCGGCCGTTGTAATCACGCAAAAATCTGGCCCACACCTCAAGATCATCCCTGTGATCCCTAGTCAACCGCAAAAAATGCCGAGGGGACGACACCCCAGACGTAGCCCCCGCCAACCGCCGGCAGAAAACCCGCCCCATGGGCATTATCTGACACGCAAAATTGAGCTTACCCAAGAGGGATTGCAAATACCGCAGGGTAATCTTCCGCAAACCAGCAGTACGATCCACCTCCCGCCGAAGGGCCAAGAGCTTGTCCTCCGGCAGGCGGCATTCCATGCGCTCGGAATCAATCGTCATCCCCAGGAAACTCAAACACGTGGTCGGACCCTCAGTTTTTTCCGGCGCCAAAGGGACCCCAAACCGCGCCGCCACCCACTCAAAAGTCCGGAGCAAAGCCAAGCAGACAGACGAGGCAGCAGGGCCGAGGCACAAAAAGTCATCCAAGTAGTGAATGACGGACCCGACACCCGCCAGGTCCCGCACCACCCACTCCAAGAATGAGCTAAAAGCCTCAAAATAGGCACATGAGATCGAGCACCCCATAGGGAGGCACCGATCAACAAAATACGACCCATCCCAAAGACACCCCAAAAGCCGAAGGCTCTCAGGATGCACTGGGAGGAGACAGAAAGCCGCCTCGATATCCGTCTTGGCCATTAACGCTCCACGACCATACCGTTGGACCCACTGCACCGCCGCGTCGAAGGAGGTATGAACGACAGAACTCAATTCGGGCGCGATCCCATCATTTACCAACCCCCCTTTGGGGTGCGATAAATGATGTATCATCCTAAACTTGTTAGGTTCCTTTTTGGGAACAACACCCAATGGGGAAACAATCAAATCAACCAATGGAGGGGACTGGAAAGGACCCGCCATCCGCCCGAGAGACACCTCCTTGTCCAGCTTTTCCCGTACAACCTTCGGGTTCTGGTAAGCAGAAGCCAAATTCCGCTTGGACAACGAAGCCCCTCGAGACGAGGACAGTATCCAGAAACCTTGACTAAAACCCTCCCTCAACAATTGAGCCCCGAGGCGGTTAGGATACCGACTTAGAAAGGGTTCCATCTCTACTAGCTTCACCGGAGTCTGCCCCATGGCCAGAACCCCCACCGGCTGCTTACCCTTCCCCTTTTTAAAACAACGGGAGGCTCCGTGCGAGGTTCCACCGCACACCGAGCACACCGAGCAGGCGTGCTTGAATTTGCAGGACGCGCCGAACTTACAGTGACCCTCGTTAAATTGCCAACATTGTCCCGCTTTACCCCCCGCACTCTGTCCTGTGGCACCCTGACTAGCTTGGCCGGAAGATCCGCCCCCCCCCCCCCTTGAAAGGACTGGCCTAACCGCGCCGGAGCCATGACTCTAAGCCACAACCCAATGTCCTTCTGGTCCCACCGGATAGAAGGGCGAACAGCTTTCCTCTGACGGAACTGTTCATCATATCGCAGCCACGTCTGACCCCCATAAACCCGATACGCCTCCCCAATAGCATCCTGATAACAGAAGAGGCCGGAGCAATTTTCCGGCGCCTTCTCCCCCACCACGCTAGCCAAAGTAGTGAAGGCTTGCATCCAATTAGTGAAGGTCTGCGGAATTAGGCGCCAATGCCGCTTCTCCTCCTCCTCCTTTTTAAACTCATCCCGCTTCCCCTTATCTAAATTAAACTTTGCCAACGGAAGCAAGGAAAAAATCTTGACGTATTCATCACGCCATATTTTTTCCTTAACCTCCTTTTTTAAATGAGCCCCCAAAGCGCCCTCATAGCAAAGATACACCTCCCCCCGGGCCCGATCGTCTAAACGAATACCATCCCCCTCCCCTTCCGTCTGGACAGACACCGCCACCCCCGAATCCCTACGAACCACGCAATCGGAGGGCAGCACAAAGACAGGAGGGGGCGGGGAGCCCCCCACCCAGGCCGACACTGGGGACCCACTGGACCCCTCACGCCCGCCTGACCGAGACAACACTTCCCGCAAACCACCCAACAACTCCCGTAACTCCATACGCAACCCATCATCCGAACCCGACGCCACCACGCCATCCCCCCCCCGTTGGCCCGTCACGCCCCTCCCCACACCCCTGAGACCTAAAAATCGCCGGGACAGAACAAGACATGGACAAACACTCACCAGGCTGCTCAGGAGCTGTGATCCCGCCAGCCGCCGATCCGGAATCCACCCGTTGCGAAGGAGGCACGACGTCGTCCACTGCAGCACCACGACAATCCACCGGAGGCGCTGCCCTGCCGCCGCAGCCCGCACAGGAGGGACAATCCAGACGAGGAGTCACCGAAGAAGCGGAACGCCCAGCCGGACGTCCGCCATGGAGAGCCCGCCCGTCCACAGGCACAGCATATGTTCCAGCCACGCCCACACCGTGGCGCGCCACCGTATCCGGACGCCACAGGTCACTTGAAGACAGGGAGGCCCCCTCGACCGGAACATCGCCAGGCGGGGCCACCGTCACCAGGGAAGCCGAAAGGGGCGGAGTCAAGGAGGGGAAGGGGAGGGACTGCTCAGACCGCAGGCTCCGCCCCCTTTCCTCCGCCGGTCCCGACCGCTCAACTGGATGCCTCCTGAGCCGACGTCGGGACCTGGGCGCTGGCGTCTCCGGGCTCAGACGTTCGGGCGGCCGCGTCCGACGCTGCCGCCGGGACGAGGCTCCACCCACCGGAGTAGAAGCAGGAGGAGAGGAGGCAGCCGGCTCTTCACTCTGTACGGAGGTGCCGGCTGTCTCAGCGCTGGAGTGCACAGGCACGATCCCCTGCAGCTGCGCCTGCAGCCACAGAGGGTCAGCATCCCGGGCGGCAGCACGAAGCTGCGTGAGGAGGGATTCCAAGTCAGTCATTCGGGAGGTAAGACGGGTCCCTCACCTCTGCTCCTCTGCTACGCGACTGACCACCGGCGGAAGCCGCAGGGGGCTTTATCACCTCCCCCTAGCGACTCCCGCCGCCGGCCAGTCGCTCCCCCTCCCTTACCTGACGACCACCTTACACTGACCCCTCTGCCCTGTCATGTCGGCCTCCCCCTATGCTTTGCCCCGGGTCCGGCCTTTCTTTTCTACTGCACCCATGCAAGGGCCGCCTGCTGTCCCGGCCCCTGCTGCCTCCCGTCACTTGTATAGTGATAGCGGGCAGGAGAAACGTCTATCTCCTGCCCACTGTCCCCAGGCCCTGTGCCGGCATCTATACTAGCAGATTGAAGGACCTGAGACATGACGTCATCAAAGGTCCTTTAATCTACTAACATAGACTCAGTGTCTTTTGTAGGCAGAGGTACCCGGATTGTACAGGTCAGTGAACAATGGGGGGAATGGGTTATAGGCTGTGAGGAAGAGGGGTACATGGGTGTGCAGGCTGTGTGTGAGAAAGTCTGCACCCCCATTCCTTCCTTTCTCACATACAGCCTGCACACCTATGTACCCCTCCTACTCACTGTCTGCACCCCCTATTCCGCCCTATGTGAGCAAGAGGGGAGAATGGGTGGTGTAGGCTGTGTGTGAGCAAGAGGGTGAACTGGGGGCGCAGGCTGTGTGTGAGAAAGAAGGGGGAATGGGGGTGCAGGCTGTGTGTGAGCAAGAGTGTGGTGGAATGGGGGGTTCCCCCCATCCAGATCACTCTCTTGCTCGCACACAGCTTGCACCCCCATTTCCCCTCTTGCTTATACACACCCTGCACCCCATGTCATCCTCTTATTCACAAAGAGCCTGCACGCCCATGTATCCCTCTTGGAGGGGGCCCCATATTAAAAGTTCGCCACGGGGCCTTGCCATTCCTAGTTACGCCACTGTATGTACAGTAGTGGCAGGGCCATCAGTCATCTCACTATCATGGAAGACAGGAATACAATGAACGTTAATGCCTCGATTATAAATCTGGCACCTGACACAGAGAATGCTCATGACAATCTCATATACTTATCAGAGAGGAGTTTTCTCATCTCCAGGTAGGAGGCTGCAACAAAGCAAATTTCCCAGCCAAGATACCTGCCCATAAAACCATGTAATGCTGGGTTTACACCTGCACCATTACAGAAGCTGCCGAAAATCGGTGGAGAGAAAAGTCCCAAGTGGAGGACTTTTTTCTCTCTACAGCTTTTAGGTTTAAAATGGCAGGCACCTGGCGCACCCCATTATAGTCAATGGGATCTGCCAATAAGTAACCACTGTCCACAGAGTTTGGCGCTAACGTAAAGAAAGTTTGCCGAATGTTAGTATTTTTTTATTTTGCTTCTTTTATTTTTGTATACAGACTACAAAAATGAAACAATAAAGCAATATAAAATATAAGCTAGCATAAGATATAATGCAGGCTATAGTATAATAGGCAGCAGAAGGGTGATATCTCTGACAGTAATCGTTCACATTTCCCGTCTCTTCCATCAGAATTGCCATGACCACTTCTACCATCAGTGACTTGTCTCTATAAAGTTTGCAACACAGACATCTTTGGATTATCACTTTTCCAGGCATCTAAACCACATTATCCTGACCTGCACATTCCTGGGAATGACTAATACCCCGTGTACATTTTTGAGATTAATAATATTTCCTGAGCGCCCCCTTAAATTAGTACAGTCCCGTGAGCCCTCACAATACCCCTTGTGCCCATTAAATTAATAAAATTATACAAAATCTGTACCACTTACTATATGCTGTCTACAATACTGTTGTCTTCTTAGGGCTAGTTCACACAGGGCAAGAGGGGGTGGATTTTGGTGCGGAATCTGCCCCCTCACAATAGAGGTCTATGTAGACCGCTAGCGATCTTTTTTCCGCGCACTCGCTTGTTCCCGCTCATGGAAAAAAGAAGCTAGTTGCCCTTCCTTGAGGCGGACACCACAGCGGAAATCTCCACAGCGCATCCGCGTCAAAACAATCCCTCCGGACTAGGCCCATTCATGTGGGGTCACTCTAGAGTGGGAAGCCACAACTGTAAGAAGCCGCGACAGTCGCAACTAGCCGCAACAAGCGCATTTTGGTCCTGATTCTGACGCGCTTCCTGCATCAAAATCAGGACTAAAATACGCAGTCACTAGCCCCATGTGAACTAGCCCTTATGTTGCAGAAAGACCTTTGGGCCTCCTTAGGTTCCAGTGCTATTCCCGTACAAACATAGGGGCTGTCATGCATGTCATGTTCATTTGTTCTGCAGGGTAAATGTAAACCTATGGAGTCTTTACTCTGCAATAAGATAAGGGGCACTGTATATTATATTAACAGAGGACATTATATAATGATAGGGGGCACTGTATATTATAATAAGAGAGGACACTATATAATATAAGGGGCACTGTATATTATAATAACAGAGGACACTATATAATGATAGGGGAAACTGTATATTATAATAAGAGAGGGCACTATATAATATAAGGGGCACTGTATATTATAATAAGAGAGGACATTATATAATGATAGGGGGCACTGTATATTATAATAAGAGAGGACACTATATAATATAAGGGGCACTGTATATTATAATAAAAGAGGACATTATATAATGATAGGGGGCACTGTATATTATAATAACAGAGGACATTATATAATGATAGGGGCACTGTACAGTATATTATAATAAGAGAGGACACTATATAATGATAAGGGGCACTGTATATTATAATAAGAGAGGACACTATATAATATAAGGGGCACTGTATATTATAATAACAGAGGACATTATATAATGATAGGGGGCACTGTATATTATAATAACAGAGGACATTATATAATGATAGGGGGCACTGTATATTATAATAAGAGAGTACACTATATAATATAAGGGGCAATGTATATTATAATAACAGAGGACATTATATAATGATAGGGGGCACTGTATATTATAATAAGAGAGGACACTATATAATATAAGGGGCACTGTATACTCTAATTAAATAGGACAAAATATAATGATAGGGGGCACTGTATATTATAATAAGAGAGGACACTATATAATATAAGGAGCACTGTGTACTCTAATTAAAAAGGACACTATATAATGATAGGGGGCACTGTATATTATAATAAGAGAGGACACTATATAATATAAGGGGCACTGTATATTATAATAAGAGAGGACACTATATAATATAAGGGGCACTGTATATTATAATAACAGAGGACATTATATAATGATAGGGGGCACTGTATATTATAATAAGAGAGGACACTATATAATATAAGGGGCACTGTATATTATAATAGCAGAGGACACTATATAATGATAGGGGGCACTGTTTATAATTTTTTTTTTTTAATTCAAAGAAGCTTTATTAAGCAACTGCAGAAGAACAGAATGTATTACAATGTCAAAATGTAGCAGTAGAACAAAGACATCTATAAAGCAACAACAGTCACAAAGATGAAATCAGTAATGGACTGAATAATGTCAGTTATATAATACATAACACAAAATACTAAATATAAGCCCAACCGGGGGGGGGGGGGGGAATGAGAGGAGGAAGGGGGGAGAGAGGTCAGTGGGAAAGTGGAGGAGAGAAATAAAAGAAGGACAAAGAGAGTACCAGACAAGGGGGAGCTAGCCAAGTTCAGTGTGTACCATATAAATGTCTTAACAGCCAGGGTGTCCAGATACGTCTATAGTTTTCCGTAGATCTTTGGGCACAGCTGAGGAGTTCCTCGAACCTAGCTATCTGAGAAACTTTATCTAACCAAACAGAATATGGTGGGGTGACACTTTGTAGCCAATAAAGGGGAATAATCATTTTAGCTGAAGACAACATGTGGGAAAGGAGTTTATCCTTCTTTGGGTTATAGGCTGGAGACGGCATGTTCAGGAATATCAACTCTGGAGAAAGCTTGAAAGAGGACGAGCAGATGGACTGGAGCAATAATTGTATAGATTCCCAATACGGCTTGATAAGAGGACAGTCCCACCAAATGTGTAGGTATGTTCCCACAGCAGAGGAACATCTCCAACAGGAATCGTCAGAGGAAAGGCGCTTTTGTTTCAACCAAACCGGTGTACGGTACCATCTGGTGATCGAGATCTAACACAAATCGACGTACCATGGGAGAGAGACAAGACTGATTCAACTTCTTCATCAGAGAGCTTGATGCCCAGCTCTAGTTCCCATGAGGTCAGAAAGGCAGGTTTATAAAAAGTCGTTGGAGAAACGTGGAAGTGCAATAAATGAGAGATTTTACGTAGCATTCTGGTGGGAGAGCACAGAATCTTTTCGAATGGGGTCAACTTGGTTCTGACTGGGAACGAGGAGGCGAGCTTATGCAGGACATAAGTGATATGGTTCTCATACAAAAAAGAGAGATGTAAGCCAGGAAGCTTGGAGCGAATACTATCAAGAAATAAGGATCCACCATCTCTTACAATGTCCAGGATAGAAAGATGATTTAGTTTGTCCCAGAAAGAGCGATAAGCAGTGGCGTCAACTGCAACAAGGTCTGGAAGGAGGCCCAGTGGAAGTAGCGGAGAGGGTTTCGGAGCCAATTGTTCATTCAAGGTAGACCAAATGAACATGGCACTATCCATAAAAGGGTCGACAAAGGGCTTAGATCTAACACCCATGTGGGGGAGCCATAGATGACGAAAATAGTTGGATCCATGAGATCCAAACAGCATTTGAGAGGACAGAGGTGATTGAATCGGCGCCGCCAGTTCCAGCCACCAACTTAGCAAAGCAGATTTGTAATAATCGTATAGATTGGGGAGACCCATACCACCCTCAGGTTTTCGTTTAGTGATCAAGGACCATGCCAATCTTGGGGTCTTGTTGCGCCATATAAATTTCGAGAAGAGCGATCGGGCAATTGCAAAGAAGGACCGAGGTATACGAATCGGTAACATAGATAGCTTATAAAGAATTTTTGGAAGAAGGTAAGTTTGTATAATGGCCTTGCGTCCGAACCATGAGACCGGCAATGAGGCGTAAGTTGCAAAGGACCGTTTAAGCTCATCCAGTAAGGGTGGGAAGTTTCTGTGATACAGAGCGGCGGGGTCGGCAGTTAGTTGAATTCCTAAATATTTAATCTCCGACTTAGCCCAAACAAATGGAGTGCGGGGTTTAAGTCTTTCAACCATGGGTTTAGAGAGGGTTATGTTTAAGATCTCGGATTTGGAGAAATTGGTTTTGTAGCCAGATAATTTACCAAATTCCATCAGTCTATCTACTAGGGCTGGTAGGCCATCTTCTGGATTAGATATAGTAAAGAGCAGATCATCTGCAAAAGCAGTAGCATTAAGCTCGGAGCCACGTAAGGGCACACCACAAATCCTTGGGTCCTGGCGCACTGCCTGTAACAAAGTCTCAATAAATAAAATAAACAGGGTGGGGGTTAGGGGACACCCTTGTCTTGTACCATTTAGGGGGAGTTCACACGGAGTTACGTGCCGCGAGATTTGGCACGTAGACGCCGCGTGACCCTTTGCGTGCCGTACACGCTCCCATTGAGTTCAATGGGAGCGGGGAGCGTATGCGCCGCGCTAGTTTACGGTCGTGAATAAATGCACGGCCGCAAACTGGCGCGGCACATACGCTCCCCGCTCCCATTGAACTCAATGGGAGCGTGTACGGCACGCAAAGGGTCACGCGGCGTCTACGTGCCAAATCTCGCGGCACGTAACTCCGTGTGAACTCCCCCTTAGGATCCTAAAGCTATCAGATAAGGTGCCATTTATGCGTAAACGTGCTGACGGTTGACTATACAGGGAAAAGACTGCTGATATAAAGTTACTTGGAAGGCCAAATTTAGCAAGGGAAGCAGACAAAAAGGACCAATTGACCCTATCGAATGCTTTTTCAGCATCAATACTCAAAAGCACTAGAGGGAGGTTAGACGATCGGGCCCAATGGATAGCAGGTAACAATTTAATCAGATTATGACGACCCTCCCTCCCTGTCACAAAACCTGATTGTTCATCTCGCACTAGAGAAGGGATAATAGGTTGGAGTCTTTGAGAGAGAATTTTTGCCCAAATTTTAATGTCAGTGTTTAACAAGGAGATGGGGCGGTAGCTTCCGCATTCCAGCGGATCCTTTCCTTCCTTATGAATCAAAGCGATAAATGCTTCTTGAGCTTGCGATGGGAGTTGTGCTCCATTTAGGAGAGAGTTACACCAGTCAGTCAAATGGGGCAGAAGACGCTCTCGGAATTTCTTAGAATAATGTAGGGGAAGGCCATCTGGGCCTGGGCTCTTCCCAGTCTGAAAACTATCCAACACTATGCCAACTTCCTCCTGTGTGACCGGAGAGAGAAGGCCATCTCGTGTCTCAGATGAGATACATGGTAGGTCCAGAGATGCCAAAAAACCTTCGATCTTACTCTGAAGATCAGGAGGGGGTTTAGAGGTGGGATCCTCTGAGAGATTGTAAAGCCTAGCATAGAAGGACAGAAACTCAGAAGCAATCTTATCAGTGGAAGAGATCACTGGGCTTCTTCCGCTCCTTTTTTAACAAGTTGGTCATGATGCGACTACCCTTGTCGCCATGGGCGTAGATCAATTTCCTGTAGTGGAGATGGTGTTTAGCTGTTTGTCGGTTGAGATAGTCTCGGAGTTGTTCCCGCAAAGTCAGAAGGTCTTTCTGTGCCTGAACTGCAAGGGTACGCTTGTGAATTTTCTCTATGCGAGCTATTTTCAAAAGAATCTCATCTAAAGACTTCCGGTTATCCTTCTTCACCCTGGAAGCCAATTGTATAAGAAAACCTCTCACATATGCCTTATGACTCTCCCAAAGGATAGCAGGGTCACAGTCCGGAGAAGAGTTAAAGGCAAAGAAATCAGTGATTTTTTCTCCGACCCATTGAGTATGTGTGTCAGAGTCCAAGAGAGATTCGTTTAAGGTCCACGACCATTGAGGCCTAGGCAACTGCTGCATCCTTAGTTTGAGAAAGGTCGGTGCATGATCTGAGAAGTCTATATTTCCTATAGAAGAAGCCTGAACATTTTGCAAGAGACGATGAGAGATGAGGATATAATCCAGGCGGTGGTAAGTTTTAGCGTTGGTAGAAAAGAAAGTATAATCTCGACCTGACGGGTTCAAAGATCTCCAAGAGTCTAGGAGCTGAAGATCCTGCAGTGCAGATGATAACCTGCCTATCAATTTCTGGCTATGAATAGGACGTTTAGCCGTAGAGTCCAGGTCATTATTGAGAGCAACGTTCAGGTCTCCCCCTAGAATTATAGAACCTTCAGCAAATAGTTTCAACACTCTAAGCATTTCTAACAACCAAGGGATTTGTCTAGAATTAGGAGCATATACAGAGACAAGTGTATAAACCTCAGATGCAATGGAGCCTTTAACAAATATATATCTACCTTCAGAGTCAGATAGCTGGCTTTTAAATACAAATGGTACCGAGTTGTGAATAAGAAGGGACACACCTTTAGAAGACGAGGTGGGGTGGGTACTGTGAAAATGGCATGGAAAGAGTTTCTTAGGCACATATGGGATTTTTGATCCCTTAAAACGGGTTTCTTGTAAAAAGACAATGTTCGCTTTACGGCGTTTAAGCAATTGAAACAGGTTATTTCTCTTATTCGGAGTATTAATACCCTGTACATTTAAAGAGAGACATTGAACAAGCGCCATTTTAAATTTGCAATTAAAGGCACAACAAAACAGAGATAGAACAAGTGAAGTAAGAGCTACAGCAAAGTAAAGTTCAGTAAGACGGAAAAGTATAGAAAACAGTAGATGAAAAAGAAAGCAAGATATGGACGGGGTAAGAAGTGGCAGAAAAAACAAAGAGCTAATGAACTAAGGGGGTGGGACCAGGAGGGAGGGAAGAGATCAGGGAAGGAAGGGTTGGGCAAGGCACGTAATAGTACGAAAGACCAGTGGATAAAATCTGTAGGTCCACTGGTCAAAATACCAAGGTGGAGAAATCGAGCTAAGGAAACAGGTCAACAATCTAGAGGTGAGAGGTTCTCCCAAGCTGGTATACGGGGGCTCGAGGGAAGAATGGCCTGATCAAAACATAACCCCTATCACACTCACCAACCATTGACAACTATAAAAATAAGGAATGGTCTCACAAAAATAGCGATAAACAAGCTAGGTTGGGAGATCGAAAACATTAGAAAATATACGAGCAGTACTCGCCATGTCATATGGGAGAATGCGCCTCCGGTCGCTAGATAAAATCTGGGGCGCTCTCTAACTATCAACAGGAAACTGTAAGATCAGGGTCAGTAAAGGGGAAGACATGGTACTTACATGGATAGAGATCAATAGCGCAATCGGCGCGTCTACAAGACCCATATCAGCGAAAGTCAGGTGTAGGGAACGTCATGACGCAATAACGTCACCTTTCATGAGGAACCCAGGTACGCGGAGCATCTTGGGAAGAAGACGTCAGATGTAGCCGACGAGGAGGATCGCGAAAAGGAAAAACGGCGAGAGACGGAGTGGGGGGGGGGATGGGATACAATAGGAGGGGGGGACGGTCTAGAGGACTTACGTAGGAAGGGGAGGGGAGGCGCAGGGGGAGGAGGGAGAAAAGAGGTAGGAAGGAGGAGGGGGAGAGCGGGGAAAGTGAAGGAAGGGAGGGGGGAGGAAAGAAGGGAGGGGGAATCAGGGAGACCACAGAGGATAAAGAAATGTGGGAGGAGAGACAAAGCGGAAGGGGCAGGAGAAGGGGCGAGACAGGGAGCCGGTAGGTAGGGTAGAGATAGGAGGGGGAGCGGTAATCAGGGAAGGGGAGAGCAAGGTATAGAGTGGAAATCAAAGTGATTAGAATTACAATGGAAAAGCAATATCACGGACTGAGAGTTCTAGAGGAGACAATATACGCTCCAGGTACAAGAAGGAGAGACTACTCCCAATCTAATCGAGAGTGAAAAACACAAACACTAAAAAGAACACTCAAAAATAAAATCCAGAAAAAAAAAGGGGGATCAGTAGGCAATAAAACATGAAAAACATGAAATAAGGAACCTAGTATGAGAGGGATTCATTTGAGGATTCATTTATCTCGAAGTAGCAGTTCCCGGTGGCGTGGGGTTTCTCTGGGTCCCTGTGGAGATCTGTATCTAGCGGGGGTTTTCGGAGAAGGAGGCCGAGGAGGGGGACGCAGTAAGTCCAAGTCCTCTAATGGAATCGGAAGCCACGAAGGGATGTCGACCGGAGTAGAACCAATGGCGGCCCAGGCCGACGGAAGATCAGCAGGTGAGTATATATTGAGACGACGGCCATTCTGTACTATAGAGAGTCCGAAGGGAAAAAGCCAAGAATAGGGAATCTTGCGGGTTTTGAGCGCATCCAGTAATGGCTTCAATATCCTGCGTTTCTGCAGGGTAGTGGGCGACAGGTCTTGGTATATCTGTAATTTCGAACCGTCCAAGGAAAGAGAAGTGCAATCTCTAGCTGCATGTAGAACTGCTGTCGTATCAGCCGAAGACAGCATAGCACACAAGACATCTTGTGGAGGGTCTTCAGGACCCGGTTTAGGGCGTATAGCACTGTGAATTCTTTCAATGGATGAGATAGTAAGTTTCCCAGGGCCTAAAAGAATGTCGAATATTTTGCAGGCGGTCTCCGGGAGGGCCTCAACGGGAATAAATTCAGGAATTCCTCGTATTCTCACATTACGGCGGCGATTACGGTTCTCAAGATCTTCTAGTTGAAGAAAACTGCGATTGATGAGGTCAGCTTGAGTTTCAAGGTGAGAAGAGAAAGTCTCTGTCGACCGGACGGAATCACGATGCGCTGCCTCTAATTTCTCAACCCTCTTATCCATAGAGCGGAGATCGGTACGGAGTTCCGCTATCTCGGCCAGGACCGGGGCCACTGCTCGTGAGAGGGCTTTCTGGAGGGTTTTTTGTAGGAAAGCCTGTGTGATGACAGTCTGGCTGGAAGCGAGTACCTGGCTATCAGCGTCCGAGTCGCGCGCTGTCTCCCCTGCACTGCTGTCTTCATCTTCAGGCGCCATCTTGGAGGTAAGTGCGGGGGAGCGAGGGTTGGGATCTAGAGGTGCTAGACGAGTCCCCAGGGCGATTCCCACCAGTTCTGACCATTATTGCTAGAAACAGCTAACGGAGGAGAGTGCTTTCGGGTATACGAGTGGCAGAGCTACAGATCAAGCAGCCATCTCGTTTGACGGTCAGGCTCCGCCCCCAGGGGCACTGTATATTATAATAAGAGAGGACACTATATAATATAAGGGGCATTGTATATTATAATAACAGAGGACATTATATAATGATAGGGGGCACTGTATATTATAATAAGAGAGGACACTATATAATATAAGGGGCACTGTATATTATAATAACAGAGGACATTATATAATGATAGGGGCACTGTATATTATAATAACAGAGGACATTATATAATGATAGGGGGCACTGTATATTATAATAAGAGAGGACACTATATAATATAAGGGGCATTGTATACTCTAATTAAAGAGGACACTATATAATGATAGGGGGCACTGTATATTATAATAAGAGAGGACACTATATAATATAAGGGGCACTGTATACTCTAATTAAAGAGGACACTATATAATGATAGGCGGCACTGTATATTATAATAAGAGAGGACATTATATAATATAAGGGGCACTGTATATTATAATTACAGAGGACATTATATAATGATAGGGGGCACTGTATATTATAATAAGATAGGACACTATATAATATAAGGGGCACTGTATACTCTAATTAAAGAGGACACTATATAATGATAAGGGGCACTGCATATTATAATAAGAGAGGACACTATATAATATAAAGGGCACTGTATACTCTAATTAAAGAGGACACTATATAATGATAGGGGGCACTGTATATTATAA
The DNA here is from genome assembly GCF_031893055.1 of Leptodactylus fuscus. NCBI lineage: Eukaryota > Metazoa > Chordata > Amphibia > Anura > Leptodactylidae > Leptodactylus > Leptodactylus fuscus. The sequence goes on along the minus strand of NC_134269.1, from coordinate 196,106,416 downwards.
TAACAAAGGACATTATATAATGATAGGGGGCACTGTATATTATAATAAGAGAGGACACTATATAATATAAGGGGCACTGTATATTATAATAACAGAGGACATTATATAATGATAGGGGGCACTGTATATTATAATAACAGAGGACATTATATAATGATAGGGGGCACTGTATATTATAACAAGAGAGGACACTATATAATATAAGGGGCACTGTATATTATAATTAGAGATGAGCGAACACTAAAATGTTCGAGGTTCGAAATTCGATTCGAACAGCCGCTCACTGTTCGTGTGTTCGAACGGGTTTCGAACCCCATTATAGTCTATGGGGAACATATACTCGTTAAGGGGGAAACCCAAATCCGTGTCTGGAGGGTCACCAAGTCCACTATGACACCCCAGGAAATGATGCCAACACCTCTGGAATGACACTGGGACAGCAGGGGAAGCATGTCTGGGGGCATCTAACACACCAAAGACCCTCTATTACCCCAACATCACAGCCTAACAACTACACACTTTACACACTCAATACCATCTCTCAGACAGTAGGAAAACACCTTGAAACATGTGTATTTGGCACTTGGAGTGAGGAGAGCTTGTCACCAGCAGTGTATTTGGCCCTTGTAGTAAGTTGAGGTTGGTACCAACATTTGTTTTGAAAATCAGGGTGGATTGAGCCTCTAACCAGCAGAGTTTGGGCCAATTCATGGTGGAGGGAGCCTCTAAAAACCCCAGTTTGGACCAATTCATGGTGGAAGGAGCCTCTAAACAGCCAAGTTTTGGGAAATTCATGGTGGAGGGAGCCTCTAACCAGCCCAGTTTGGACCAATTCATGGTGGAGGGAGCCTCTGACCAGCCCAGTTTGGACCAATTCATGGTGGAGGGAGCCTCTAAACAGCCAAGTTTTGGGAAATTCATGGTGGAGGGAGCCTCTAAACAGCCAAGTTTTGGGAAATTCATGGTGGAGGGAGCCTCTAAACAGCCAAGTGTTGGGAAATTCATGGCGGAGGGAGCCTCTAAAACCCCCAGTTTGGACCAATTCATGGTGGAGGGAGCCTCTAAACAGCCAAGCTATGGGAAGTTCATGGTGGAGGGAGCCTCTAACCAGCCCAGTTTGGACCAATTCATGGTGGAGGGAGCCTCTAAACAGCCAAGTTTTGGGAAATTCATGGTGGAGGGAGCCTCTAAAAACCCCAGTTTGGACCAATTCATGGTGGAGGGAGCCTCTAAACAGCCAAGTTTTGGGAAATTCATGGTGGAGGGAGCCTCTAAACAGCCAAGTTTTGGGAAATTCATGGTGGAGGGAGCCTCTAAAAACCCCAGTTTGGACCAATTCATGGTGGAGGGAGCCTCTAACCAGCCCAGCTTGGACCAATTCATGGTGGAGGGAGCCTCTAAACAGCCAAGTTTTGGGAAATTCATGGTGGAGGGAGCCTCTAAAACCCCCAGTTTGGACCAATTCATGGTGGAGGGAGCCTCTAAACAGCCAAGCTATGGGAAGTTCATGGTGGAGGGAGCCTCTAAACAGCCAAGTTTTGGGAAATTCATGGTGGAGGGAGCCTCTAAAACCCCCAGTTTGGACCAATTCATGGTGGAGGGAGCCTCTAACCAGCCCAGTTTGGACCAATTCATGGTGGAGGGAGCCTCTAAACAGCCAAGTTTTGGGAAATTCATGGTGGAGGGAGCCTCTAAAAACCCCAGTTTGGACCAATTCATGGTGGAGGGAGCCTCTAACCAGCCCAGTTTGGACCAATTCATGGTGGAGGGAGCCTCTAAACAGCCAAGCTATGGGAAGTTCATGGTGGAGGGAGCCTCTAACCAGACCAGTTTGGACCAATTCATGGTGGAGGGAGCCTCTAAAAACCCCAGTTTGGACCAATTCTTGGTGGAGGGAGCCTCTAACCAGCAGAGTTGTGGGAAATCAGGGTGGAGGGAGCCTCTAACCAGCAGAGTTGTGGGAAATCAGGGTGGAGGGAGCCTCTAACCAGCAGAGTTGGGGGAAATCAGGGTGGAGGGAGCCTAGTATTAGCAGAATTGTGCAACGCTTAAGGTGGATGAGTATGAGGATGCGGAGGAATTGGAGAGGTTGAGCACAGACATGGAGTTTCATGTTGGGGTTCTTTACACAGGTGGGCACGAAAATGAAGGCTCTATCCAGTGGTGGTTCATTTTTATCAAAGTGAGCCGGTCGGCACTCTCAGCTGACAGACGGGTGCGCATGTCAGTGATGATGCCACCGGCTGCACTGAACACCCTCTCAGATAGGACGCTGGCAGCAGGACAGGACAGCATCTCCAAGGCATATAGGGCAAGTTCAAGCCACAGGTCCAACTTCGACACCCAATACATGTAGGGCGCAGAGGGGTCGGAGAGGACAGGGCTGTGGTCGGAAAGGTATTCCCACAACATGCGCCTATACTTCTCACGCCTGGTGACAATAGGACCCTCCGTGGCGGCACTTTGGCGAGGGGGTGCCATCAAGGTGTCCCAGACCTTAGACAGTGTGCCCCTCGTTTGTGTGGACCGGTGAGAACTTGGTCGCCTACTGGAGGAACTGCCCTCCCTGCCGCCAACGTCACATGCTGGAAACATCTCCATCATATTCTGCACCAATTGCTTGTGGCAAGCATTGATGCGATTGGCCCTCCCCTCTACCGGAATAAAAGAGGAGATGTTGTTTTTATACCGGGGGTCAAGGATAGCAAAGATCCAGTACTGATTGTCCTCCATGATTTTGACAATACGCTTGTCGGTGTAAAGCACCCCAACATGAACTCAGCCATGTCTGCCACAGTGTTAGTTGGCATGACTCCTCTGGCCCCACCGGAAAGTTCAATCTCCATTTCCTCCTCATCGTTCATGTCTACCCATCCGCGCTGCAACAATGGGACGATTCGAAGTTGCCCGGAAGCCTCCTGTATCACCATCACATCATCAGACAACTCTTCTTCCTCCTCCTCCTCCTCCTCCCCCTCCATTAAACGCGATGAAGCGGACAGATGTGTGGACCTACTCTCCAGCTGTGACGGATCGGATGCTATCCCTGACTCCTCTGTGTGATCTGAGTTATCCCTGATGTCAATCAGGGATTCTCTCAGAACACACAAGAGCGGGATTGTAAGGCTCACCATCGCATCCTCAGAGCTCACCCTCCTTGTGGACTCCTCAAACACCCGTAGGATGTCACAAAGGTCTCTCATCCATGGCCACTCATGGATGAGAAACTGAGGCAGCTGACTTTGTGGCACCCTAGGGTTTTGTAGCTGGTATTCCATCAAAGGTCTCTGCTGCTCAACCACTCTATTCAACATCTGAAATGTTGAGTTCCAGCGTGTGGGGACGTTGCACAAAAGCCGGTGTTGTGGCACATGCAGGTGTTTCTGGAGAGATTTTAAGCTAGCAGCGGCTACTGTCGACTTGCGAAAGTGGGCGCACATGCGCCGCACTTTCACCAGTAGCTCTGGAACATTGGGGTAGCTCTTTAGGAAACGTTGCACCACTAGGTTGAAGACGTGGGCCAGGCATGGAACATGTTGGAGTCCGGCAAGCTCCAGAGCTGCTACCAGGTTCCGGCCGTTATCACAAACGACCATGCCTGGGCCCAGGTGCAGCGGCTCAAACCATATTGCCGTCTCATCGAGGAGGGCATCCCCCACCTCGGAGGCAGTGTGCTGTCTGTCCCCCAAGCTGATCAGCTTCAGCACGGCCTGCTGACGTCTACCAACGCCAGTGCTGCAACGTTTCCAACTCGTAGCTGGGGTCAATCTAACAGCGGAGGAGGAGGCGGTGGCAGAGGAGGAGGCGGTGGCGGAGGAGGAGGAGGGGGGTGTTCTTCTCGTGTCCCTGCCAGGAATGTTAGGCGGGGAGACGAAGTACACCGGGCCAGTTTGGGAAGCTGTCCCAGCCTCAACTACATTCACCCAGTGTGCCGTCAGTGAAATGTAGCATCCCTGTCCACATGCACTTGTCCACGCGTCGGTGGTCAAGTGGACCTTTGTGCAAAGCGCGGAACTAAGGGCCCGCCTGATGTTGAGTGACACGTGCTGGTGCAAGGCGGGGACGGCACACCGGGAGAAGTAGTGACGGCTAGGGACGGCATAGCGAGGTGCCGCAGTTTCAACAAGCCGGAACGCCAACATCTCCTGGGCCAGCAGTTTAGCGATGTTGGCGTTCAAGGCTTGCGCGTGTGGGTGGTTAGCGGTATATTTCTGCCGCCGCTCCAATGTCTGAGAGATGGTGGGTTGTTGTAAAGAAGCGCCTGATGGTGCCTTTGATGGTGCAGGAGGAGATAAGACAGGAACAGGGGAGGATGAGGAAGAAGTCAACAAAGTGGCAGATGAAGTGGTATCCTGGCTCGTCCTCTGGAGTGCATCGCCAGCACAGTCAGCAGTGGCAGTGGCAGTGGCAGTGGCAGAGGCAGAGGCAGTGGCGTGAACGGCAGGCGGCCTTTGTCCTGCCGTTGCTGCCTGCCACTGTTTCCAGTGCTTGGATTCCAAATGACGGCGCATTGAAGTGGTGGACAGGTTGCTCTTCTCAGAGCTCCTAATCAATTTCGAGAGGCAAATTGTGCAGACAACACTATATCTTTCCTCGGCGCATTCCTTGAAAAAACTCCACACCCTCGAGAAACGTGCCCTCGAGGTGGGAGTTTTTCGGGGCTGGGTACGAACTGGAACATCTTGGGAGATTCCGGGTGTGGCCTGGCTTCGCCTAAGCTGCTGACCTCTGCCTCTGCCTCTAGCTACCCTTTTTGGTGCTGCACCTGCCTCAACATCCACACTACTTTCCCCGCTTGACATCCCCCCTGTCCAGGTCGGGTCAGTGTCCTCATCATCCACCACTTCCTCTTCCAACTCCTGTCTCATCTCCTCCTCCCGCACAATGCGCAGGTCAACTGGATGCCCTGACGGCAACTGCGTCACATCGTCATCGATGAGGGTGGGTTGCTGGTCATCCACCACCAAATCGAACGGAGATGGAGGAGACTCTAGTGTTTGAGCATCTGGACACAGATGCTCCTCTGTTAGGTCTGTGGAATCGCGACATGGAGGGGCAGGTTGAGGGACAATGAAAGGAGCGGAGAACAGCTCTGGGGAGCAGGGACAGTTGGGGTTATTGTTCTGTGAAGCTTGGGAATTTTGGGAGGAAGGAGGACAAGACTGTTGGGTAATAGGAGGAGAGGAGGCAGAGCCTGACTGGCTGCTGGACAATGTGCTGTAAGCGTTATCCGACAGCCATTGCAAGACCTGTTCCTGGTTCTCGGGCCTACTAAGGTTTGTACCCTGCAGTTTAGTTAATGTGGCAAGCAACCCTGGCACTGTGGAGTGGCGCAATGCTTGCTGCCCCATAGGAATAGGCACGGGATGCCCTGTAGCTTCACTGCTACCTTGCTCCCCAGAACCATTCCCCCGACCTCGCCCACGGCCTCGTCCACGTCCCTTTTCGGGAGCCTTGCACATTTTGAATTCCCAGTCAGAAACTGGCACTATATGGCAGTAGCAAGAAATGAGGGTATTTGTAACCCCAATATATTCTTTGAATTCCCAGTCAGAAACTGGCACTATATGGCAGTAGCAAGAAATGAGGGTATTTGTAACCCCAATATATTCTTTGAATTCCCAGTCAGAAACTGGCACTATATGTCAGTGGCAGAACTTGAAGGTATTTGTAACCCCAATATATTCTTTGAATTCCCAGTCAGAAACTGGCACTATATGGCAGTAGCAATAAATGAGGGTATTTGTAACCCCAATATATTCTTTGAATTCCCAGTCAGAAACTGGCATTATATGGCAGTAGCAATAAATGAGGGTATTTGTAACCCCAATATATTCTTTGAATTCCCAGTCAGAAACTGGCACTATATGTCAGTGGCAGAACTTGAAGGTATTTGTAACCCCAATATATTCTTGGAATTCCCAGTCAGACAATGGCACTATATGACAGTAGCAAGAAATGAGGGTATTTGTAACCCCAATATATTATTGGAATTCCCAGTCAGACAATGGCACTATATGGCAGTGGCAGGACTTGAAGGTATTTGTAACCCCAATATATTCTTGGAATTCCCAGTCAGACAATGGCACTATATGGCAGTAGCAAGAAATGAGGGTATTTGTAACCCCAATATATTCTTTGAATTCCCAGTCAGAAACTGGCACTATATGTCAGTGGCAGGACTTGAAGGTATTTGTAACCCCAATATATTCTTGGAATTCCCAGTCAGACAATGGCACTATATGGCAGTAGCAAGAAATGAGGGTATTTGTAACCCCAATATATTCTTTGAATTCCCTGTCAGAAACTGGCACTATATGTCAGTGGCAGGACTTGAAGGTATTTGTAACCCCAATATATTCTTGGAATTCCCAGTCAGACAATGGCACTATATGGCAGTAGCAAGAAATGAGGGTATTTGTAACCCCAATATATTCTTTGAATTCCCAGTCAGAAACTGGCACTATATGTCAGTGGCAGGACTTGAAGGTATTTGTAACCCCAATATATTCTTGGAATTCCCAGTCAGACAATGGCACTATATGGCAGTAGCAAGAAATGAGGGTATTTGTAACCCCAATATATTCTTTGAATTCCCTGTCAGAAACTGGCACTATATGTCAGTGGCAGGACTTGAAGGTATTTGTAACCCCAATATATTCTTGGAATTCCCAGTCAGACAATGGCACTATATGGCAGTAGCAAGAAATGAGGGTATTTGTAACCCCAATATATTCTTTGAATTCCCAGTCAGAAACTGGCACTATATGTCAGTGGCAGGACTTGAAGGTATTTGTAACCCCAATATATTCTTGGAATTCCCAGTCAGACAATGGCACTATATGGCAGTAGCAAGAAATGAGGGTATTTGTAACCCCAATATATTCTTTGAATTCCCTGTCAGAAACTGGCACTATATGTCAGTGGCAGGACTTGAAGGTATTTGTAACCCCAATATATTCTTGGAATTCCCAGTCAGACAATGGCACTATATGGCAGTAGCAAGAAATGAGGGTATTTGTAACCCCAATATATTCTTTGAATTCCCAGTCAGAAACTGGCACTATATGGCAGTAGCAAGAAATGAGGGTATTTGTAACCCCAATATATTCTTGGAATTCCCAGTCAGACAATGGCACTATATGGCAGTAGCAAGAAATGATGGTATTTGTAACCCCAATATATTCTTGGAATTCCCAGTCAGACAATGGCACTATATGGCAGTAGCAAAAATAGTGGGTGTATATAGCTCCAATTCTATTGCTAGGGGACTTGCAGGGTATTTCTGGGGTGAAGGTGGGGGGCACACCGTTGGAACAAGGATCGGGGGTGTATATATAGGGTATACGGGAATACACTGTCAGTGTATTCCATTCAGGATCCGGGGAAAGCTGGGTTGCGGCGATTGAGCGCGTCAGTGCCACGTTACACTGACGAGCTTCTCCCTGGAATTTAGCTCTTACAAGAGCTGTTGTGGTTGTCTTCTCCTTCCTATCCTAGCCTGTCCCTGCCTACCCAGAATCTGATCCCTAGCTAAGTGGACTGAAGCCTCTGTTCTCGGTGAATTGCAAGCTCAGAATGACGCGAACCTGGGCGGCGCTGTTCTTTTAAATTAGAGGTCACATGTTTTCGGCAGCCAATGGGTTTTTCCTACTTTTTTCAACGTCACCGGTGTCGTAGTTCCTGTCCCACCTACCCTGCGCTGTTATTGGAGCAAAAAAGGCGCCAGGGAAGGTGGGAGGGGAATCGAGTAATGGCGCACTTTACCACGCAGTGTTCGATTCGATTCGAACATGCCGAAAAGCCTAATATCCGATCGAACATGAGTTCGATAGAACACTGTTCGCTCATCTCTAATTATAATAAGAGAGGACACTATATAATATAAGGGGCACTGTATATTATAATAAGAGAGGACACTATATAATATAAGGGACACTGTATATTATAATAAGAGAGGACACTATATAATATAAGGGACACTGTATATTATAATAATAGAGGACATTATATAATGATAGGGGGCACTGTATATTATAATTAAAGAGGAAACTATATAATGATAGGGGGCACTGTATATTATAATAACAAAGGACATTATACAGTATAATGATAGGAAGCACTGTATATTATAATAAGAGAGGACACTATATAATATAAGGGGCACTGTATATTATAATAACAGAGGACATTATATAATGATAGGGGGCACTGAATATTATAATAACAGAGGACATTATATAATGATAGGGGGCACTGTATATTATAATAAGAGATGACACTATATAATATAAGGGGCACTGTATATTATAATGAGAGAGGACACAATATAATATAAGGGGCACTGTATATTATAATAAGAGAGGACATTATATAATATAAGGGGCACTGTATACTCTAATTAAAGAGGACACTATATAATGATAGGGGGCACTGTATATTATAATAAGAGAGGACACTGTATAATATAAGGGGCACTGTATATTATAATAAAAGATGAGACTCCATGGACTGTTATATTTATCCCAATACACCCGCCCCACCCAAACCCCACCTCCAACCCCACCCCCCATATAGCGGTCACCAACAAAGAGGAAGATGAGACTCCATGGACTTTTATAACCCAAACCACCCCCCCATACCCACTGCCCACCCACCCGAACCCAACTCGCCACCCCCACCCCCACCGCCCACTTTACTAGCTTTGGCAATGCCAAATACCTATTCGGACGTGCCAATGAAGCATTTTTGATTTGATTTGATTTGATAAAAGAGGACATTATATAATGATAGGGGGCACTGTATATTATAATAACAGAAGACATTATATAATGATAGGGTGCACTGTATATTATAATAAGAGAGGACACTATATAATATAAGAGGCACTGTATACTCTAATTGAAGAGGACAATATATAATGATAGGGGAGACTGTATATTATAATAAGAGAGGACACTATATAATATAAGAGGCACTGTATACTCTAATTGAAGAGGACAATATATAATGATAGGGGGCACTGCATATTATAATAAGAGAGGACACTATATAATATAAGGGGCACTGTATACTCTAAAGAGGACACTATATTATGATGGGGCACTGTATATTATAATAAGAGAGGACACTATATAATATAAGGGGCACTGTATATTATAATAAGAGAGGAAACTATATAATATAAGTGACACTGTATATTATAATAACAGAGGACATTATATAATGATAGGGGGTACTGTATATTATAATAACAGAGGACATTATATAATGATAGGGGGCACTGTATATTATAATAAGAGAGGACACCATATAATATAAGGGGCACTGTATACTCTAATTAAAGAGGACACTATATAATGATAGGGGCACTGTATATTATAATAAGAGAGGACCATATATAATATAAGAGGCACTGTATACTCTAATTAAAGAGGACAATATATAATGATAGGGGGCACTGCATATTATAATAACAGAGGACACTATATAATAATAGGGGGCACTGTATATTATAATAAGAGAGGACACCATATAATATAAGGGGCACTGTATACTCTAATTAAAGAGGACACTATATAATGATAGGGGGCACTGTATATTATAATAAGAGAGGACACTATATAATATAAGAGGCACTGTATATTATAATAACAGAGGACATTATATAACGATAGTGGGCACTGTATATTATAATAAGAGATGACACTATGTAATATAAGGGGCACTGTATACTTTAATTAAAGAGGACACTATATAATGATAGGGGCACTGTATATTATAATAACAGAGGACATAATATAATGATAGGGGGCACTGTATATTATAATAACAGAGGACATTATATAATGATAGGGGGCACTGTATATTATAATAAGAGAGGACACTATATAATATAAGGGGCACTGTATACTTTAATTAAAGAGGACACTATATAATGATAGGGGGATTGTATATTATAATAAGTCAGTGCACTATATAAAATAAGGGGCACTGTATATTATAATAAGAGAGGACACTATATAATATAAGGGGCACTGTATATTATAATTACAGAGAACATTATATAATGATAGGGGGCAAAGTATATTATAATAACAGAGGACATTATATAATGATAGGGGGCACTGTATATTATAATAAGAGAGGACACTATATAATATAAGGGGCACTGTATACTCTAATTAAAGAGGACACTATATTATGATAGGCGGCACTGTATATTATAATAAGAGAGGACACTATATAATATAAGGGGCACTGTATACTCTAATTAAAGAGGAAACTATATAATGATAGGGGGCACTGTATATTATAATAAGAGAGGACACTATATAATATTAGGGGCACTGTGTATTATAATAAGAGAGGACCCTATATAATATAAGGGGCACTGTATATTATAATAACAGAGGACATTATATAATGATAGGGGGCACTGGATATTATAATAGAGGATATTATATATGATAGGGGGCACTGTATATTATAATAATAGAGGACATTATATAATATAAGGGGCACTGTATACTCTAATGAAAGAGGAAAATATATAATGATAGGGGCACTGTATATTATAATAAGAGAGGACACTATATAATTTAAGGGGCACTGTGTATTATAATAAGAGAGGACCCTATATAATATAAGGGGCACTGTATATTATAATAACAGAGGACATTATATAATGATAGGGGGCACTGGATTTTATAATAACAGAGGACATTATATAATGATAGGGGGCACTGTATATTATAATAAGAGAGGACACTATTTAATATAAGGGGTACTGTATATTATAATAACAGAGGACATTACATAATGATAGGGGGCATTGTATATTATAATAACAGAGGACATTATATAATGATAGGGGGCACTGTATATTATAATAAGAGAGGACACTATATAATATAAGGGGCACTGTTTACTTTAATTAAAGAGGACACTATATAATGATAGGGGGCACTGTGTATTATATTAAGACAGGGCACTATATAATATAAGGGGCACTGTATATTATAATAAGAGAGGACACTATATAATATAAGGGACACTGTATATTATAATAACAGAGGACATTATATAATGATAGGGGGCACTGTGTATTATATTAAGACAGGGCACTATATAATATAAGGGGCACTGTATATTATAATAAGAGAGGACACTATATAATATAAGGGACACTGTATATTATAATAACAGAGGACATTATATAATGATAGGGGGCATGGAATATTATAATAACAGAGGACATTATATAATGATAGGGGGCACTGCATATTATAATAAGAGAGGACACTATATAATATAAGGGACACTGTATATTATAATAACAGAGGACATTATATAATGATAGGGGCACTGTATATTATAATAACAGAGGACATTATATAATGATAGGGGGTATGGTATATTATAATAAGAGAGGACACTATATAATATAAGGGGCACTGCATATTATAATAACAGAGGACATTATATAATGATAGGGGGCACTGTATATTATAATAAGAGAGGACACCATATAAAATAAGGGGCACTGTATACTCTAATTAAAGAGGACACTTTATAATCATAGGGGGCACTGTATATTATAATAACAGAGGACACTATATAATATAAGGGGCACTGTTTATTATAAAAAGAGAGGACACTATATAATATAAGGGGCACTGTATATTATAATAACAGAGGACATTATATAATAATAGGGACACTGTATATTATAATATGAGAGGACACTATATAATATAAGGGGCACTGTATATTATAATAACAGAAGACATTATATAATGATAGGGGGCACTGTATATTATAATAACAGAGGACATTATATAATGATAGGGGGCACTGTATATTATAATAAGAGAGGACATTATATAATATAAGGGGCAATGTATACTCTAATTAAAGAGGATACTATATAATGATAGGGGGCACTATATATTATAATAAGAGAGGACACTATATAATATAAGGGGCACTGTATATTATAATAAGAGAGGACCCTATATAATATAAGGGGCATTGTATATTATAATAACAGAGGACATTATATAATGATAGGGGGCACGGAATATTATAATAACAGAGGACATTATATAATGATAGGGGGCACTGCATATTATAATAACAGAGGACACTATATAATATAAGGGGCACTGTATATTATAATAAGAGAGGACACTATATAATATAAGGGACACTGTATATTATAATAACAGAGGACATTATATAATGATAGGGGCACTGTATATTATAATAACAGAGGACATTATATAATGATAGGGGGTATGGTATATTATAATAAGAGAGGACACTATATAATATAAGGGGCACTGCATATTATAATAACAGAGGACATTATATAATGATAGGGGGCACTGTATATTATAATAAGAGAGGACACCATATAATATAAGGGGCACTGTATACTCTAATTAAAGAGGACACTTTATAATCATAGGGGGCACTGTATATTATAATAACAGAGGACACTATATAATATAAGGGGCACTGTTTATTATAAAAAGAGAGGACACTATATAATATAAGGGGCACTGTATATTATAATAACAGAGGACATTATATAATAATAGGGACACTGTATATTATAATAAGAGAGGACACTATATAATATAAGGGGCACTGTATATTATAATAAGAGAGGACCCTATATAATATAAGGGGCATTGTATATTATAATAAGAGGACATTATATAATGATAGGGGGCACTGTATATTATAATAACAGAGGACATTATATAATGATAGGGGGCACGGAATATTATAATAACAGAGGACATTATATAATGATAGGGGGCACTGCATATTATAATAAGAGAGGACACTATATAATATAAGGGGCACTGTATATTATAATAAGAGAGGACACTATATAATATAAGGGACACTGTATATTATAATAACAGAGGACATTATATAATGATAGGGGCACTGTATATTATAATAACAGAGGACATTATATAATGATAGGGGGTATGGTATATTATAATAAGAGAGGACACTATATAATATAAGGGGCACTGCATATTATAATAAAAGAGGACATTATATAATGATAGGGGGCACTGTATATTATAATAAGAGAGGACACCATATAATATAAGGGGCACTGTATACTCTAATTAAAGAGGACACTTTATAATCATAGGGGGCACTGTATATTATAATAACAGAGGACACTATATAATATAAGGGGCACTGTTTATTATAAAAAGAGAGGACACTATATAATATAAGGGGCACTGTATATTATAATAACAGAGGACATTATATAATAATAGGGACACTGTATATTATAATATGAGAGGACACTATATAATATAAGGGGCACTGTATATTATAATAACAGAAGACATTATATAATGATAGGGGACACTGTATATTATAATAACAGAGGACATTATATAATGATAGGGGGCACTGTATATTATAATAACAGAGGACATTATATAATGATAAGGGGCACTGTATATTATAATAAGAGAGGACATTATATAATATAAGGGGCAATGTATAATCTAATTAAAGAGGATACTATATAATGATAGGGGGCACTATATATTATAATAAGAGAGGACACTATATAATATAAGGGGCACTGTATATTATAATAAGAGAGGACACTATATAATATAAGGGGCACTGTATATTATAATAACAGAGGACATTACATAATGATAGGGGGCACTGTATATTATAATAACAGAGGACATTATATAATGATAGGGGGCACTGTATATTATAATAACAGAGGACATTATATAATGATAGGGGGCACTGTATATTATAATAAGAGAGGACACTATATAATATAAAGGGCACTGTATACTCTAATTAAAGAGGACACTATATAATGATAGGCGGCACTGTATATTATAATAAGAGAGGACACTATATAATATAAGTGGCACTGTATATTAAAATAACAGAAGACATTATATAATGATAGGAGGCACTGTATATTATAATAACAGAGGACATTATATAATAATAGGGGGCACTGTATATTATAATAACAGAGGACATTATATAATGATAGGGGGCACGGAATATTATAATAACAGAGGACATTATATAATGATAGGGGGCACTGCATATTATAATAAGAGAGGACACTATATAATATAAGGGGCACTGTATATTATAATAAGAGAGGACACTATATAATATAAGGGGCATTGTATATTATAATAACAGAGGACATTATATAATGATAGGGGGCACTGTATATTATAATAACAGAGGACATTATATAATGATAGGGGGCACGGAATATTATAATAACAGAGGACATTATATAATGATAGGGGGCACTGCATATTATAATAAGAGAGGACACTATATAATATAAGGGGCACTGTATATTATAATAAGAGAGGACACTATATAATATAAGGGGCATTGTATATTATAATAACAGAGGACATTATATAATGATAGGGGGCACTGTATATTATAATAACAGAGGACATTATATAATGATAGGGGGCACGGAATATTATAATAACAGAGGACATTATATAATGATAGGGGGTATGGTATATTATAATAAGAGAGGACACAATATAATATAAGGGGCACTGCATATTATAATAACAGAGGACATTATATAATGATAGGGGGCACTGTATATTATAATAAGAGAGGACACCATATAATATAAGGGGCACTGTATATTATAATAAGAGAGGACACTATATAATATAAGGGACACTCTATATTATAATAACAGAGGACATTATATAATGATAGGGGCACTGTATATTATAATAACAGAGGACATTATATAATGATAGGGGGTATGGTATATTATAATAAGAGAGGACACTATATAATATAAGGGGCACTGCATATTATAATAACAGAGGACATTATATAATGATAGGGGGCACTGTATATTATAATAAGAGAGGACACCATATAATATAAGGGGCACTGTATACTCTAATTAAAGAGGACACTTTATAATCATAGGGGGCACTGTATATTATAATAACAGAGGACACTATATAATATAAGGGGCACTGTTTATTATAAAAAGAGAGGACACTATATAATATAAGGGGCACTGTATATTATAATAACAGAGGACATTATATAATAATAGGGACACTGTATATTATAATATGAGAGGACACTATATAATATAAGGGGCACTGTATATTATAATAACAGAAGACATTATATAATGATAGGGGGCACTGTATATTATAATAACAGAGGACATTATATAATGATAGGGGCACTGTATATTATAATAAGAGAGGACATTATATAATATAAGGGGCAATGTATACTCTAATTAAAGAGGATACTATATAATGATAGGGGGCACTATATATTATAATAAGAGAGGACACTATATAATATAAGGGGCACTGTATATTATAATAAGAGAGGACACTATATAATATAGGGGGCACTGTATATTATAATAACAGAGGACATTATATAATGATAGGGGGCACTGTATATTATAATAACAGAGTACATTATATAATGATAGGGGGCACTGTATATTATAATAACAGAGGACATTATATAATGATAGGGGGCACTGTATATTATAATAACAGAGGACATTATATAATGATAGGGGGCACTGTATTTTATAATAAGAGAGGACACTATATAATATAAAGGGCACTGTATACTCTAATTAAAGAGGACACTATATAATGATAGGGGGTACTGTATATTATAATAAGAGAGGACACTATATAATATAAGGGGCACTGTATACTCTAATTAAAGAGGACACTATATATTGATAGGGGGCACTGCATATTATAATAAGAGAGGACACTATATAATATAAGGGGCACTGTATACTCTAATTAAAGAGGACACTATATAATGATAGGCGGCACTGTATATTATAATAAGAGAGGACACTATATAATATAAGGGGCACTGTATATTAAAATAACAGAAGACATTATATAATGATAGGAGGCACTGTATATTATAATAACAGAGGACATTATATAATAATACGGGGCACTGTATATTATAATAAGAGAGGACACTATATAATATAAGGAGCACTGTATATTATAATAACAGAGGACATTATATAATGATAGGGGGCACTGTATATTATAATAAGAGAGGACACTATATAATATGAGGGGCACTGTATATTTAATTAAAGAGGACACTATATAATGATAGAGGGCACTGTATATTATAATAAGAGAGGACACTATATAATATAAGGGGCACCGTATATTATAATAAGAGGACACTATATAATATAAGGGGCACTGTATATTTAATTAAAGAGGACACTATATAATGATAGAGGACACTGTATATTATAATAAGAGAGGACACTATATAATATAAGGGGCACTGTATACTCTAATTAAAGAGTACACTATATAATAATAGAAGGCACTGTATATTATAATAGCAAATGACATTATATAATGATAGGGAGCACTATATATTATAATAAGAGAGGACACTATATAATATAAGGGACACTGTATATTATAATAACAGAGGACATTATATAATGATAGGGGGCACTGTATATTATAATAACAGAGGAAATTATATAATGATAGGGGGCACTGTATATTATAATAAGAGAGGACACTATATAAGATATGGGGCACTGTATATTATAATAACAGAGGACAATATATAATGATAGGGGACACTGTATATTATAATAACAAAGGACATTATATAATGATAGGGGGCACTGTATATTTTAATAAGAGAGGACACTATATAATATAAGGGGCACTGTATATTATAATAATAGAGGACATTATATAATGATAGGGGGCACTGTATATTATAATAAGAGAGGACACTATATATTATAAGGGGCACTGTATACTTTAATTAAAGAGGACACTATATAATGATAGGGGGCACTGTGTATTATATTAAGACAGGGCAGTATATAATATAAGGGGCACTGTATATTATAATAATAGAGTACACTATATAATATAAGGGACACTGTATATTATAATAACAGAGGACATTATATAATGATAGGGGGCACTGTATATTATAATAACAGAGGACATTATATAATGATAGGGGGCACAGTATATTATAATAAGAGAGGACATTATATAATGATAGGGGGCACTGTATATTATAATAAGAGAGGACACTATATAATATAAGGGGCACTGTATATTATAATAAGAGAGGACACTATATGATATATGGGACACTGTATATTATAATAACAGAGGACATTATATAATGATAGGGGGCACTGCATATTATAATAAGAGAGGACACTATATAATATAAGGGGCACTGTATATTATAATAAGAGAGGACACCATATAATATAAGGGGCACTGTATACTCTAATTAAAGAGGACACTATATAATGATATGGGCACTGTATATTATAATAAGAGAGGACCCTATATAATATAAGGGGCACTGTATACTCTAATTAAAGAGGACACTTTATAATCATAGGGGGCACTGTATATTATAATAACAGAGGATACTATATAATATAAGGGGCACTGTTTATTATAATAAGAGAGGACACTATATAATATAAGGGGCACTGTATATTATAATAACAGAGGACATTATATAATGATAGGGACACTGTATATTATAATATGAGAGGACACTATATAATATAAGGGGCACTGTATATTATAATAACAGATGACATTATATAATGATAGGGGGCACTGTATATTATAATAACAGAGGACATTATATAATGATAGGGGCCACTGTATATTATAATAAGAGAGGACACTATATAATATAAGGGGCACTGTATATTATAATAGGAGAGGACACTATATAATAAAAGGGGCACTATATATTATAAAAACAGAGGACATGATATAATGATAGGGGGCATTGTATATTATAATAACAGAGGACATTATATAATGATAGGGGGCACCGTATATTATAATAACAGAGGACATTATATAATGATAGGGGGCACTGTATATTATAATAAGAGAGGACACTATATAATATAAGGGGCACTGTATACTCTAATTAAAGAGGACACTATATAATGATAGGGGGCACTGCATATTATAATAAGAGAGGACACTATATAATATAAGGGGCACTGTATACTTTAATTAAAGAGGACACTATATAATGATAGGCGGCACTGTATATTATGATAACAAAGGACATTATATAGTGATAGGGGGCACTGTATATTATAATAAGAGAGGACACTATATAATATAAGGGGCACTGTATATTATAATAACAGAAGACATTATATAATGATAGGGGGCACTGTATATTATAATAACAGAGGACATTATATAATGATAGGGGGCACTGTATGTTATAATAAGAAAGGACACTATATAATATAAGGAGCACTGTATATTATAATAACAGAGGACATTATATAATGATAGGGGGCACTGTATATTATAATAAGAGAGGACATTATATAATGATAGGGGCACTGTATATTATAATAAGAGAGGACACTATATAATATAAGGGGCACTGTATATTTAATTAAAGAGGACACTATATAATGATAGAGGGCACTGTATATTATAATAAGAGAGGACACTACATAATATAAGGGGCACTGTATATTATAATAACAGAGGACATTATATAAGAGGCACTGCATATTATAATAAGAGAGGACACTATATAATATAAGGGACACTGTATACTCTAATTAAAGAGGACACTATATAATAATAGAGGGCACTGTATATTATAATAGCAAAGGACATTATATAATGATAGGGAGCACTATATATTATAATAAGAGAGGACACTATATAATATAAGGGACACTGTATATTATAATAACAGAGGACATTATATAATGATAGGGGGCACTGTATATTATAATAACAGAGGAAATTATATAATTATAGGGGGCACTGTATATTATAATAAGAGAGGACACTATATAAGATAAGGGGCACTGTATATTATAATAACAACAGAGGACATTATATAATGATAGGGGGCACTGTATATTATAATAACAGAGGACACTCTATAATATAAGTGGCACTGTATATTATGATAACAGAGGACATTATATAATGATAGGGGGCACTGTATATTTTAATAACAGAGGACTGTATATAATGATAGGGGGCACTGTATATTATAATAAGAGAGGACACTATATAATATAAGGGGCACTGTATATTATAATAACAGAGGACATTATATAATGATAGGGGGCAACGTATATTATAATAACAGAGGACATTATATAATGATATTGGGCACTGTATATCATTATAAGAGAGGACACCATATAATATAAGGGGCACTGTATATTATAATAACAGAGGACATTATATAATGATAGGGGGCACTGTATATTATAATAAGAGAGGACACTATATAATATAAGGGGCACTGTATATTATAACAGAGGACACTATATGATGATCGGGGGCACTGTATATTATAATAAGAGAGGTCACTATCCTATTAATATTATAAATGTGAAAGTTTGGATGTTTGTGGGTTTGTGTGTTCGGATGTTTGTTAGTCAATCACGCAAAACCCGCTTGACCGATTTGGCTGAAATTTTCCACAAACATAGTTAATACACCCCATTGCGCAATAGGCTACTTTTCGTCACAATAGCGCACATACGTTTTTCCCAGGTCCCCCACAAACCCCAAACTCACATCACTATCTCTGCAATCTCACACACTTTGGACCCCGATTTGGCTGAAATTTTCCACAAACATAGTCCCTACACTCGATTGCGCAATAGGCTACTTTTCGTCACAATAGCGCAGATACGTTTTTCCCAGGACCCTTTGGATGTTCGGATGTTTGGCGGTCAATCACGCAAAAACCGCTCCACCGATTTGGCTGAAATTGTCCACAAACATAGTCCCTACACTCGATTGCGCAATAGGCTACTTTTCGTCACAATAGCGCACATACGTTTTTCCCAGGACCCTTTGGATTTTCGGATCTTTGGCGATCAATCACGCAAAAACCGCTCCACCGATTTGGCTGAAATTTTCCACAAACATAGTCCCTACACTCGATTGCGCAATAGGCTACTTTTCGTCACAATAGCGCACATATGTTTTTCCCAGGACCCCCACAAAACCCAAACTCACATCACTATCTCTGCAATCTCACACACTTTGGACCATAGCAAGCCACAAAATTCATATTACCCCCTACAGCAGAGGTCAGCAACCCCTGGCACACATGCCAAGAGTGGCACTCCTGCCATATTTCACTGGCATGCCAGCAGCCCAGGACCTGCAAGAGTTAAATGAAGTCTCTGCTAGAGCTGAGGCATAAGGACACTCCCCTTTGAGAGGGGTGCAGGAAAACCATGGGGTGGAGCTTAATCGCTCAAGTCTCTGCCTGCTATAGTGATAGCTCCTGCCGAAGCTGCTAGCAAACTGAAAGTAAGAAACACACAGCTTCCTTCCTTTACTTCCTATTCTCATTAATGTCAGGCATTTGGGATTATTAGTTTAGTGTTACTAACTCCATGTACCTCACATTAATAGGAATAAACCCCATCATGTCCCTCATATTAACCCCTGTGTGCCCCATATAAAGGTTACTAATATGTGAGACATATGGAGGTACTAATAAAAGACCTCAATAATGAAGATACTTAATTATTACCTCCAAGTCTCTCACATATCAGTAACTAGAGATGAGCGAGTACTGTTGGGATCAGCCGATCTGAACAGCACGCTCCATAGAAATGAATGGATGCACCTGGTACTTCCGCTTGGACGTAGCCAGCGCGCTTAACCCCCCGCGTGCCGGCTACGTCCATTCATTTCTATGCGAGCGTGCTGTTCGGATCGGCTGATCCCAACAGTACTCGCTCATCTCTATCAGTAACTCTTACACTGGGGTTAATGTGAGGGACATGATGGGGTTAATTGCTATTAATAAGAGGCACATGGAGTTACTAAACTGTCATGCACAGGGCCAGACTTTATGTTGCTTACTCAAGAGTATCCTGTGCTCAAAACTTACATGTACTGGCGCAAAATAACAAATCATACAATGTCGTATATCGAACTATATTAACCTGAAATACCTCTGTCCCAAAGTCACTATGTACAGTTTATACCAACAGCGTATAGCGGCTGAAATACAAATTACATTCAACACAAAAGTCTCATGTGCTCTCAGAATTACAGCAACAACAAGATACACAGTTACATTTTATATCCCATACCTTATACACAGTACGAAAACCTTACCCGCGCCTGTATATACACACTACTACACTCACCGCAGACGAAGTCGCAGGTACCAGCTAGTATAATATAAGGGGCACTGTATATTATAATAACAGAGGACATTATATAATGATAGGTGGCATTGTATATTATAATAACAGAGGAAATTATATAATGATAGTGGGCACTGTATATTATAATAAGAGAGGACACTAGTGTCTTACACAAAGACACAGCACCCCCATAATAGTGTAAGACGCAGCACCCCCATAATAGTGTTAGACACAGCAGCCCCATAATAGTGTAAGACACAGCACCCCCATAATAGTGTTAGACACAGCACCCCCATAATAGTGTAAGACACAACGCCCCCATAATAGTGTAAGACACAGCGCCCCCATAATAGTGTAAGACACAGCGCCCCCATAATAGTGTAAGACACAGCGCCCCCTTATTAGTGTAAGACACAGCGCCCCCATAATAGTGTTAGACACAGCACCCCCATAATAGTGTAAGACACAGCACCCCCATAATAGTGTTAGACACAGCACCCCCATAATAGTGTAAGACTCAGAGCCCCCTTATTAGTGTAAGACACAGCACCCCCATAATAGTGTTAGACACAGCATCCCCATAATAGTGTAAGACACAGCACCCCCATAATAGTGGTAGACACAGCACCCCCATAATAGCGTAAGTCATAGCGCCCCCATAATCGTGTAAGACACAGCGCCCCATAATAGTGTTAGACACAGCACCCCCATAATAGTGTGAGACACAGCACCCCCAGAATAGTGTAAGACAAAGCACCATTATAATAGTGTAAGACACAGCGCCCCATCATAGTGTAAGACAAAGCACCCCCATAATAGTGTAAGATACAGCGCCCCCATAATAGTGTAAGACACAGCACCCCCATAATAGTGTAAGACACAGAGCCCCCATAATAGTGTAAGACACAGCACTCCATAATAGTGTAAGACACAGCACCCCCATAATAGTGTAAGACACATCACCCCCATAATAGTGTAAGACACAGCACCCCCATAATAGTGTTAGACTCAGCACCCCCATAATATTGTAAGACACAGCACCCCCATAATAGTGTAAGGCACAGCACCCCTATAATAGTGTAAGACAAAGCGACCCCATAATAGTGTAAGACACAGCGCCCCCATAATAGTGTAAGACACAGCGCTCCCATAATAGTGTTAGACACAGCACTCCCATAATAGTGTAAGACACAGCACCTGCATATTAGTGTAAGACACAGCACCCCCATAATAGTGTAAGACAATGCACCCCCATAGTAGTGTTAGACACAGCACCCCCATAATAGTGTTAGACACAGCACCCCCATAATAGTGTAAGACACAGCGCCCCCATAATATTGTAAGGCACAGCACCCCATAATAGTGTAAGACAAAGCGACCCCATAATAGTGTAAGACACAGCGCCCCCATAATAGTGTAAGACACAGCGCTCCCATAATAGTGTTAGACACAGCAATCCCATAATAGTGTAAGACACAGCACCTGCATATTAGTGTAAGACACAGCACCCCCATAATAGTGTAAGACAATGCACCCCCATAGCAGTGTTAGACACAGCACCCCCATAATAGTGTTAGACACAGCACCCCCATAATAGTGTAAGACACAGCACCCCATAATAGTGTAAGACACAGCGCCCGCATAATAGTGTTAGACACAGCACCCCCATAATAGTGTAAGACACAGCACCCCCATAATAGTGTAAGACACAGCATCCCCATAATAGTGTTAGACACAGCGACCCCATAATATTGTAAGACACAGCACCCCCATAATAGTGTAAGACACAGCGCCCCATAATAGTGTAAGACACAGCACCCCCATAATAGTGTAAGACAGAGCACCCCCATAATAGTGTAAGACACAGCACCCCATAATAGTGTAAGACACAGCGCCCGCATAATAGTGTTAGACACAGCACCCCCATAATAGTGTAAGACACAGCACCCCCATAATAGTGTAAGACACAGCATCCCCATAATAGTGTTAGACACAGCGACCCCATAATATTGTAAGACACAGCACCCCCATAATAGTGTAAGACACAGCGCCCCATAATAGTGTAAGACACAGCACCCCCATAATAGTGTAAGACACAGCACCCCCATAAAATTGTAAGACACAGTGCCCCTATAATAGAGTAAGACACAGTGCCCCCATAATAGTGTAAGACACAGCGCCCCATATTAGTGTAAGACACAGCACCCCCATAATAGTGTTAGACACAGCACCCCCATAATAGTGTTAGACACAGCACCCCCATAATAGTGTAAGACACAGCACCCCAAAATAGATTTAGACATAGCGCCCCCATAATAGTGTATGACACAGCGCCCCCATAATAGTGTAAGACACAGCACCCCATAATAGTGTAAGACACAGCACCCCCAGAATAGTGTAAGACACAGCGCCACCAGAATAGTGTAAGACACAGTGCCCCCATATTAGTATAAGTCACAGCACCCCCATAATAGTGTAAGACACAGCACCCCCATAATAGTGTTAGACACAGCGCCCCCATATTAGTATAAGTCACAGCACTGCCATAATAGTGTTAGACACAGCACCCCCATAATAGTGTAAGACACAGCACCACATAATTGTGTAAGACACAGTGACCCCATAATAGTGTTAGACACATCACCCACATAATAGTGTAAGACACAGCGACCCCATAATATTGTATGACACAGCGCCCCCATATTAGTGTAAGACAAATCACCCCCATAATAGTGTAAGACACAGCGCTCCCATAATAGTGTAAGACACAGAGCCCCCATATTAGTGTAAGACACAGCAACCCCATGATAATGTAAGACACAGCACCCCCATAATAGTGTTAGACACAGCACCCCTTGTCACGGAGCTGAGGTATACGTCTTCCTCCGGATGGTCTTTTGAATCAACAGGGACGCAAGAGGTCGGGAGACAACAGCAATTTATTGTAATCCACAAAGTTAGTAGCCGGCGGCGGTCACATCAACCGTAATAACAATAAGTCCACAGAAGTCACAATCCAATGATAACTTTGGTTCCTTGGTCCTGTAACTATATCCTGGCTCTCTGCAGAGCTGTGCACAGGCCGGCTAACACATACTAACTGCTAGCTATATCTATATACTAAACTGTTAAACCTATATCTGTGGGGGGGAAGGGCTGAGTCACAGATCCTTCCCCCCTCACCTATACCAAGGAGAGCAGACTCCCTGTCTCTTTTGAACAATGCACAGTCCAACATCTTCTTGGAGACACTGATCAGATTATCTCCACCCATTGTCCTCACTGGTCCTCACTAGTTAGAGGGATTTGCATACAATGTGCTAACACACTAGACCCGAATCAGCCAACTACACACTGATGTTTACAACAGGTTAGAGAATACATTCCACATGAAATATATATTACACATTGCCTATAGTATAGACTCTAACCATCCCGTGACAACCCCTCCCCCTCTCAAAACATGTGCATGACACAATTGGCCTACACAGGTAAATTGGGGAATGCACATCAGTCTCTATAGCTCATACGTCCTCCTGCCGGGATAACCCATCTGTGTTCTGGTGTTGGTTCCCTCGGCGGTGCTGAATGGTAAAGTTGTAGGGTTGAAGGGCTGGCATCTGTCAGAAAATCCGGTGGATCCATGTTGGCTTCTCCCTGAGCTTGGCTTCGGGTCACTGCTCCCACAAAGTGGCACTGTAGATTTCCAACATCGTTGCCTAACAGAACATCGGCCGGCAGCCCGCTCATCACACCAATTGTGCATCGTTTTGGTCCATAACCATAGTCGAGTTCCACGGTAGCTTTAGGAATACGTCTCCGAGTACCTCCTGCCAACTCGATAGAAATGCCAGGGCCCTCCTCTAGGGCCTCGGGTCGAACCACTCGGGGGTCCGCTACCGTTAGGAAAGCTCCCGAGTCCCGGAATCCAACAACTGTTCGGCCATCCAGTAGGACCTCCTGCAAGTGCTTCCGCTGAGGGTTTGCGGGATGTGTGGCAGAAGGCTGAATCCCATAGACCCCTGGAGGTGGAACAGATGGGTCATTCATGGAGTCACCTGGAAATGGGGCCAAACTTTCTGTCCTAGGGGTGGTTCCCAGGTAGTGAATAGGCCGAGATGCCACGGTGGCCCGTGCCCCCATGTTAACAGGGCAACTAGCTTGCAAATGTCCAGGCCGCCCGCAACCAAAACATCTGCGCTCTAGCATTCTTCCAGTAGGTCGTTGTCTAGGGACAGGGTTGTTCATAGCTGGAGGCCGATGGGCTGGGGCAAGGGTAGAGGGGAAATTGTAATCCTGAGGCCGGGCACGAAAGGTGGGTGGCTGGCTGAAGGGTGTCTGGCGGACTGTGGTAGTTTTCCGCTCCTCTGCAAACAACCTCTTCCACTGCGGCTTGATGGTCAGGCCCTCATCTGCAAGAGAAGCAGCTTGCTCAACTGTGGCTGGGTTCCGTTCCAGCACCCACTCACGGATCTCAGCGGGGCACTGGGAAAAGAACTGTTCCTTAAGTATGACTTGGAGGATCTTATCGACTGTGACAGCCTCCTCTCCTTCTAGCCAGCGCTTGCATGCTTGCTTCAACTTGTGGGCGAACATGTGGAAGGAGCTTCCCCCATTGTAAGACAAAGAGCGGAACTGAACTCGGTAGGACTCTGGAGTGACTGCATAATACTTCTGCACCGCTCTTTTAATGGCCTCATAGTCCCGCTGATCACTAGGGTCCATGGCTCTGAGAGCTTCCGCAGCCCCATCTCGTAGGTGCCCCACCAGATACCGGACCCAATCCTTCTCTGGGACTTCCATCAGGTGGCACTGGTGTTCGAAGTCCTGAAAATATCCATCAACATCCCCAGCCGCTTCATCAAAGGTCTTGAAGTGTTTATGGGAGACATATGGTGGTTCTCTCACTGTTGGGCTGGGGGTCGACGTTTGATTATAATTCCGCGCAGTTATCTCAGCCATTCGCATTTCATGCGCCATTCTTTCCTTTTCATGCGCCATTCTCTGTTCCTCCTTCTCCGTTTCCTGAGCCCTCTGTAACGCTCTACTCCTTTGCTCTGCAGTTGCTCCTAGCCCCAGCACTGCCAATTCCTCCTCATACAAAACAACCCATCTGCTCTTTTGGGTCTGTACCTGCCACTCCCGTATCTCTACTGTCTCCTGGGGGCAGCCCTCCTCATGGTCGCTTTGCAGGGTCATCTCCTCCAGTGCCTCGATCAGTTGCTCTTTCGTTCTTCCCTGGTAACTCAGGTTTAGTTCCCGGGCCCTTACTTGTAGACTTGCCATAGTCCAGTTCCTGTATTCTGAGGTTGTGGCTCCATTAATCGCTGAGCTGCTGTAGTCCATCTCGCTGTCCGCTGTTGATCCCACCGCTGCCAACCAGTTGTAACGGAGCAAAAGTATACGTCTTCCTCCGGATGGTCTTTTGAATCAACAGGGACGCAAGAGGTCGGGAGACAACAGCAATTTATTGTAATCCACAAAGTTAGTAGCCGGCGGCGGTCACATCAACCGTAATAACAATAAGTCCACAGAAGTCACAATCCAATGATAACTTTGGTTCCTTGGTCCTGTAACTATATCCTGGCTCTCTGCAGAGCTGTGCACAGGCCGGCTAACACATACTAACTGCTAGCTATATCTATATACTAAACTGTTAAACCTATATCTGTGGGGGGGAAGGGCTGAGTCACAGATCCTTCCCCCCTCACCTATACCAAGGAGAGCAGACTCCCTGTCTCTTTTGAACAATGCACAGTCCAACATCTTCTTGGAGACACTGATCAGATTATCTCCACCCATTGTCCTCACTGGTCCTCACTAGTTAGAGGGATTTGCATACAATGTGCTAACACACTAGACCCGAATCAGCCAACTACACACTGATGTTTACAACAGGTTAGAGAATACATTCCACATGAAATATATATTACACATTGCCTATAGTATAGACTCTAACCATCCCGTGACACCCCTATAATAGTGTTAGACACAGCACCCCCATAATAGTTTAAGACATAGCACCCCCATAATAGTTTTAGACACAGCGCCCCATAATAGTGTATGATACAGCGCCCCCATAATAGTGTAAGACACAGCACCCCATAATAGTGTAAGACACAGCACCCCCAGAATAGTGTAAGACACAGCGCCCCCAGAATAGTGTAAGACACAGCGCCCACATATTAGTATAAGTCACAGCACCCCCAAAATAGAGTAAGACACAGCGCCCCCATATTAGTGTAAGACACAGCACCCCCACAATAGTGTAAGGCACAGCAGACCCATAATAGTGTTAGACACAGCACCCCCATAATAGTGTTAGACACAGCATCCCCATAATAGTGTTAGACACAGCAACGCCATAATAGTGTAAGACACAGCACCCCCATAATAGTGTAAGACACAGCACCCCATAATAGTGTAAGACACAGTGCCCCCATAATAGTGTTAGGCACAGCACCCCCATTATAGTGTAAGACACAGCGCTCGCATAATAGTGTTAGACACAGCACCCCCATAAAAGTGTAAGACACAGCACCCCCATAATAATGTTAGACACAGCACCCCCATAATAGTGTTATACACAGCACCCCCATAATAGTGTAAGACACAGCACCCCATAATAGTTTTAGACACAGCGCCCCCATAATAGTGTAAGATACAGCGCCCCCATAATAGTGTAAGACACAGCACCCCATAATAGTGTAAGACACAGCACCCCCATAATAGTGTAAGACACAGCACCCCTATAATAGTGTTAGACACAGCATTCCCATAATAGTGTAAGACAAAGCACCCCCATAATAGTGTAAGACACAGCACCCCCATAATAGTGTTAGACACAGCACCCCCATATTAGTGTAAGACACAGCACCCCACAATAGTGTAAGACACAGCACCCCCATAATAGTGTAAGACACAGCACCCCCATAATAGTGTTAGACACAGCAACACCATAATAGTGTAAGACACAGCACCCCCATAATAGTGTAAGACACAGCACCTCATAATAGTGTAAGACACAGTGCCCCCATAATAGTGTTAGACACAGCACCCCCATAATAGTGTAAGACACCGCACCCCCATAATAGTGTAAGACACAGTGTCCCCATAATAGTGTTAGACACAGCACCCCCATAATAGCGTAAGACACAGCACCCCCATAATAGTGTTAGACACAGCACCCCCATAATAATGTTAGACACAGCACCCCCATAATAGTGTTATACACAGCACCCCCATAATAGTGTAAGACACAGCACCCCATAATAGTTTTAGACACAGCGCCCCCATAATAGTGTATGATACAGCGCCCCCATAATAGTGTAAGACACAGCACCCCATAATAGTGTAAGACACAGCACCCCCATAATAGTGTAAGACACAGCACCCCTATAATAGCGTTAGACACAGCACCCCCATAATAGTGTAAGACAAAGCACCCCCATAATAGTGTAAGAAACAGCACCCCCATAATAGTGTTAGACACAGCACCCTCATAATAGTGTAAGACACAGCACCCCCATAATAGTGTTAGACACAGCAACGCCATAACAGTGTAAGACACAGCACCCCCATAATAGTGTAAGACACAGCACCTCATAATAGTGTAAGACACAGTGCCCCCATAATAGTGTTAGACACAGCACCCCAATAATAGTGTAAGACTCTGCACCCCCATAATAGTGTAAGACACAGTGTCCCCATAATAGTGTTAGACACAGCACCCCCATAATAGCGTAAAACACAGCACCCCCATAATAGTGTTAGACACAGCACCCTCATAATAGTGTAAGACACAGCACCCCCATAATAGTGTAAGACACCGCACCCCCATAATTGTGTTAGACACAGCACCCCCATAATAGTGTAAGAAACAGCACCCCCATAATAGTGTAAGACACAGCAACCCCATAATAGTGTTAGACACAGGGGGGTGCTGTGTATAACACTATTAGGGGGGTGCTGTGTATAACACTATTAGGAGGGTGCTGTGTATTAAACTATTAGGGGGTGCTGTGTATTAAATTATTAGGGGAATGCTGTGTATAACACTATTAGGGGGTGCTGTGTATAACACTATTAGGGGGTGCTGTGTATAACACCATTAGGGGGGTGCTGTGTATAACACTATTAGGGGGGTGCTGTGTATTAAACTATTAGGGGGGTGCTGTGTATTAAACTATTAGGGGGGTGCTGTGTCTAACACTATTAGGGGGGTGCTGTGTATTAAACTATTAGGGGGTGCTGTGTATTAAACTTTTAGGGGTGTGCTGTGTCTAACACTATTAGGGGGTGCTGTGTATTAAACTATTAGTGGGTGCTGTGTATTAAACTATTAGGGTGGTGCTGTGTATTAAACTATTAGGGGGTGCTGTGT
The DNA here is from genome assembly GCF_031893055.1 of Leptodactylus fuscus. NCBI lineage: Eukaryota > Metazoa > Chordata > Amphibia > Anura > Leptodactylidae > Leptodactylus > Leptodactylus fuscus. Next base: position 196,076,747 of record NC_134269.1, on the reverse strand, counting down.
ATAACACTATTAGGGGGGTGCTGTGTATAAAACTATTAGGGGGTGCTGTGTATTAAACTATTAGGGGGGTGCTGTGTATAACACTATTAGGGGGGTGCTGTGTATAACACTATTAGGGGGGTGCTGTGTATTAAACTTTTAGGGGGGTGCTGTGTATTAAACTTTTAGGGGGGTGCTGTGTATTAAACTATTAGGGGGGTGCTCTGTATAACACTATTAGGGGGGTGCTGTGTATTAAACTATTAGGGGGGTGCTGTGTATAACACTATTAAGGGGGTGTTGTGTATAACACTATTAGGGTGGTGCTGTGTATTAACCTATTAGGGGGGTGCTGTGTATAACACTATTAGGGGGGTGCTGTGTATTAAACTATTAGGGGGGTGCTGTGTATAACACTATTAGGGGGGTGCTGTTTATAACACTATCAGGGGGGTGCTGTGTATTAAACTAATAGGGGGGTGCTGTGTATAACACTATTAAGGGGGTGCTGTGTATAACACTATTAGGGGGGTGCTGTGTATTAAACTATTAGGGAGGTGCTGTGTATAACACTATTAGTGTGGTGCTGTATATAACACTATTAGGGGGGTGCTGTGTATTAAACTATTAGGGGGGTGCTGTGTATTAAACTATTAGGGGGGTGCTGTGTATAACACTATTAGGGGGTGCTGTGTATTAAACTATTAGGGGGGTGCTGTGTATAACACTATTAGGGGGGTGCGGTGTATAACACTATTAGGGGGGTGCTGTGTACAACACTATTGGGGGGTGCTGTGTATAACACTATTATGGGGGTGCTGTGTATTAAACTATTAGTGGGTTGCTGTGTATAACACTATTAGGGGGTGCTGTGTATTAAACTATTAGGGGGGTGCTGTGTATAACACTATTAAGGGGGTGTTGTGTATAACACTATTAGGGTGGTGCTGTGTATTAAACTATTAGGGGGCTGCTGTTTATAATACTGTTAGGGGGTGCTGTGTATTAAACTATTAGGGGGGTGCTGTGTATAACACTATTAGGGGGGTGCTGTTTATAACACTATCAGGGGGGTGCTGTGTATTAAACTAATAGGGGGGTGCTGTGTATAACACTATTAAGGGGGTGCTGTTTATAACACTATCAGGGGGGTGTAGTGTATTAAACTAATAGGGGGTGCTGTGTATAAGACTATTAAGGGGGTGTTGTGTATAACACTATTAGGGTGGTGCTGTGTATTAAACTATTAGGGGGTTGCTGTGTATAACACTATTAGGGGGGTGCTGTGTATTAAACTATTATGGGGGTGCTGTGTATTAAACTATTAGGGGGGTGTTGTGTATAACACTATTAGGTGGGTGCTGTGTATTAAACTATTAGGGGGGTGCTGTGTATAACACTATTAAGGGGGGTGCTGTATATTAAACTATTAGGGGGCGCTGTGTATAACACTATTAGGGGGGTGCTGTGTATAACACTATTAGGGGGGTGCTGTGTATAACACTATTAGGGGGGTGCTGTGTATTAAACTATTAGGGGGGTGTTGTGTATAACACTATTAGGGGGGTGCTGTGTATTAAACTATTAGGGAGGTGCTGTGTATAACACTATTAGTGTGGTGCTGTATATAACACTATTAGGGGGGTGCTGTGTATTAAACTATTAGGGGGGGTGCTGTGTATAACACTATTAGGGGGTGCTGTGTATTAAACTATTAGGGGGGTGCTGTGTATAACACTATTAGGGGGGTGCTGTGTATAACACTATTAGGGGGGTGCTGTGTATAACACTATTAGGGGGGTGCTGTGTATAACACTATTATGGGGGTGCTGTGTATTAAACTATTAGGGGGGTGCTGTGTATAACACTATTAAGGGGGGTGCTGTATATTAAACTATTAGGGGGCGCTGTGTATAACACTATTAGGGGGGTGCTGTGTATAACACTATTAGGGGGGTGCTGTGTATAACACTATTAGGGGGGTGCTTTGTATTAAACTATTAGGGGGGTGTTGTGTATAACACTATTAGGGGGGTGCTGTGTATTAAACTATTAGGGAGGTGCTGTGTATAACACTATTAGTGTGGTGCTGTATATAACACTATTAGGGGGGTGCTGTGTATTAAACTATTAGGGGGGTGCTGTGTATAACACTATTAGGGGGTGCTGTGTATTAAACTATTAGGGGGGTGCTGTGTATAACACTATTAGGGGGGTGCTGTGTATAACACTATTAGGGGGGTGCTGTGTATAACACTATTAGGGGGGTGCTGTGTATAACACTATTATGGGGGTGCTGTGTATTAAACTATTAGTGGGTTGCTGTGTATTACACTATTAGGGGGGTGCTGTGTATTAAACTATTAGGGGGGTGCTGTGTATAACACTATTAGTGGGGTGCTGTGTATAACACTATTAAGGGGGTGCTGTGTATTAAACTATTAGGGGGGTGCTGTGTATTAAACTATTAGGGGGGTGCTGTGTATAACACTATTAGGGGGGTGCTGTGTATAACACTATTAGGGGGGTGCTGTGTATTAAACTATTAGGGAGGTGCTGTGCATAACACTATTAGTGGGGTGCTGTGTATTAAACTATTAGGGGGGTGCTGTGTATTAAACTATTAGGGGGGTGCTGTGTATAACACTATTAGGGGGTGCTGTGTATTAAACTATTAGGGGGCTGCTGTGTATAACACTATTAGGGGGGTGCTGTGTATAACACCATTAGGGGGGTGCTGTGTGTAACACTATTATGGGGGTGCTGTGTATAACACTATTAGGGGGGTGCTGTGTATAACACTATTAGGGGGGTGCTGTGTATTAAACTATTAGGGGGGTGCTGTGTATTAAACTATTAGGGGGGTGCTGTGTATAACACTATTAGGGGGTGCTGTGTATTAAACTATTAGGGGGGTGCTGTGTATAACACTATTAGGGGGGTGCTGTGTATAACACTATTAGGGGGGTGCTGTGTATAACACTATTATAGGGGTGCTGTGTATTAAACTATTAGGGGGGTGCTGTGTATAACACTATTAGGGGGGTGCTGTGTATTAAACTATTAGGCGGGTGCTGTTTATAACGCTATTAGGGGGGTGCTGTGTATTAAACTATTAGGGGGGTGCTGTGTATGACACTATTAAGGGGGTGCTGTGTATAACACTATTAGGGGGGTGCTGTGTATTAAACTATTAGGGGGGTGCTGTGTATTAAACTATTAGGGGAGTGCTGTATATAACACTATTAGGGGGGTGCTGTGTATTAAACTATTAGGGGGTGCTGTGTATAACACTATTAGGGGGGTGCTGTATATAACACTATTAGAGGGGTGCTGTGTATTAAACTAATAGGGGGGTGCTGTGTATAACACTATTAAGGGGGTGTTGTGTATAACACTATTAGGGTGGTGCTGTGTATTAAACTATTAGGGGGTTGCTGTGTATAACACTATTAGGGGGGTGCTGTGTATTAAACTATTAGGGGGGTGCTGTGTATTAAACTATTAGGGGGTGCTGTGTATAACACTATTAGGGGGTGCTGTGTATTAAACTATTAGGGGGGTGCTGTGTATAACACTATTAGGGGGGTGCTGTGTATAACACTATTAGGGGGGTGCTGTGTATAACACTATTAGGGGGGTGCTGTGTATAACACTATTATGGGGGTGCTGTGTATTAAACTATTAGTGGGTTGCTGTGTATAACACTATTAGGGGGGTGCTGTGTATTAAACTATTAGGGGGTGTTGTGTATTAAACTATTAGGAGGGTGTTGTGTATAACACTATTAGGTGGGTGCTGTGTATTAAACTATTAGGGGGGTGCTGTGTATAACACTATTAGGGGGGTGCTGTATATTAAACTATTAGGGGGGTGCTGTGTATAACACTATTAGGGGGGTGCTGTGTATAACACTATTAGGGGGGTGCTGTGTATAACACTATTAGGGGGGTGCTGTGTATTAAACTATTAGGGGGGTGCTGTGTATAACACTATTAGGGGGGTGCTGTGTATTAAACTATTAGGGAGGTGCTGTGTATAACACTATTAGTGTGGTGCTGTATATAACACTATTAGGGGGTGCTGTGTATTAAACTATTAGGGGGGTGCTGTGTATTAAACTATTAGGGGGGTGCTGTGTATAACACTATTAGGGGGTGCTGTGTATTAAACTATTAGGGGGGTGCTGTGTATAACACTCTTAGGGGGGTGCTGTGTATAACACTATTAGGGGGGTGCTGTGTATAACACTATTATGGGGGTGCTGTGTATTAAACTATTAGTGGGTTGCTGTGTATAACACTATTAGGGGGGTGCTGTGTATTAAACTATTAGGGGGGTGCTGTGTATAACACTATTAGTGGGGTGCTGTGTATAACACTATTAGGGGGGTGCTGTGTATTAAACTATTAGGGGAGTGCTGTGTATTAAACTATTAGGGGGGTGCTGTGTATAACACTATTAGGGGGTGCTGTGTATTAAACTATTAGGGGGGTGCTGTGTATAACACTATTAGGGGGGTGCTGTATATAACACTATTAGGGGGGTGCTGCGTATAACACTATTAGGGGGGTGCTGTGTATTAAACTATTAGTGGGTTGCTGTGTTTAACACTATTAGGGGGGTGCTGTGTATTAAACTATTAGGGGGGTGCTGTGTATAACACTATTAGTGGGGTGCTGTGTATAACACTATTAGGGGGTGCTGTGTATTAAACTATTAGGGGGTGATGTGTATTAAACTATTAGGGGGGTGCTGTGTATAACACTATTAGGGGGTGCTGTGTATTAAACTATTAGGGGGGTGCTGTGTATAACACTATTAGGGGGGTTCTGTGTATAACACTATTAGGGGGGTGCTGTGTATAACACTATTAGGGGGGTGCTGTGTATAACACTATTAGGGGGGTGCTGTGTATAACACTATTAGGGGGGTGCTTTGTATAACACTATTAGGGGGGTGCTGTGTATTAAACTATTAGGGGGGTGCTGTGTATAACACTATTAGGGGGGTGCTGTTTTATAAACTATTAGGGGGGTGCTGTGTATAACACTATTAGGGGGGTGCTGTGTATAACACTATTAGGGGGGTTCTGTGTATAACACTATTAGGGGGGTGTTGTGTATAACACTATTAGGGGGTGCTGTGTATTAAACTATTAGGGGGGTGCTGTGTATAACACTATTAGGGGGGTGCTGTGTATTAAACTATTAGGGGGGTGCTGTGTATAACACTATTAGGGGGGTGCTGTGTATTAAACTTTTAGGGGGGTGCTGTGTATTAAACTATTAGGGGGGTGCTCTGTATAACACTATTAGGGGGTGCTGTGTATTAAACTATTAGGGGGGTGCTGTGTATAACACTATTAGGGGGGTTCTGTGTATAACACTATTAGGGGGGTGCTGTGTATAACACTATTAGGGAGGTGCTGTGTATAACACTATTAGGGGGGTGCTGTGTATAACACTATTAGGGGGGTGCTTTGTATAACACTATTAGGGGGGTGCTGTGTATTAAACTATTAGGGGGGTGCTGTGTATAACACTATTAGGGGGGTGCTGTTTTATAAACTATTAGGGGGGTGCTGTGTATTAAACTATTAGGGGGGTGCTGTGTATTAAACTATTTGGGGGTGCTGTGTGTAACACTATTAAGGGGGTGCTGTTTATAACACTATTAGGGGGGTGCTGTGTATAACACTATTAGGGGGTGCTGTGTATTAAACTATTAGGGGGGTGCTGTGTATAACACTATTAGGGGGGTGCTGTGTATTAATCTTTTAGGGGGGTGCTGTGTATTAAACTATTAGGGGGGTGCTCTGTATAACGCTATTAGGGGGGTGCTGTGTATTAAACTATTAGGGGGGTGCTGTGTATAACACTATTAAGGGGGTGTTGTGTATAACACTATTAGGGGGGTGCTGTGTATTAACCTATTAGGGGGGTGCTGTGTATAACACTATTAGGGGGGTGCTGTGTATTAAACTATTAGGGGGGTGCTGTGTATAACACTATTAGGGGGGTGCTGTTTATAACACTATCAGGGGGGTGCTGTGTATTAAACTAATAGGGGGGTGCTGTGTATAACACTATTAAGGGGGTGCTGTGTATAACACTATTAGGGGGGTGCTGTGTATTAAACTATTAGGGAGGTGCTGTGTATAACACTATTAGTGTGGTGCTGTATATAACACTATTAGGGGGGTGCTGTGTATTAAACTATTAGGGGGGTGCTGTGTATTAAACTATTAGGGGGGTGCTGTGTATAACACTATTAGGGGGTGCTGTGTATTAAACTATTAGGGGGGTGCTGTGTATAACACTATTAGGGGGGTGCTGTGTATAACACTATTAGGGGGGTGCTGTGTATAACACTATTATGGGGGTGCTGTTTATTAAACTATTAGTGGGTTGCTGTTTATAACACTATTAGGGGGGTGCTGTGTATTAAACTATTAGGGGGGTGCTGTGTATAACACTATTAGTGGGGTGCTGTGTATAACACTATTAGGGGGGTGCTGTGCATTAAACTATTAGGGGGGTGCTGTGTATTATACTATTAGGGGGGTGCTGTGTATAACACTATTAGGGGGTGCTGTGTATTAAACTATTAGGGGGGTGCTGTGTATAACACTATTAGGGGGGTGCTGTGTATAACACTATTAGGGGGGTGCTGTGTATAACACTATTAGGGGGGTGCTGTGTATAACACTATTAGGGGGGTGCTATGTATAACACTATTAGGGGGGTGCTGTGTATTAAACTATTAGGGGGGTGCTGTGTATAACACTATTAGGGGGTGCTGTGTATTAAACTATTAGGGGGGTGCTGTGTATAACACTATTAGGGGGGTGCTGTGTATAACACTATTAGGGGGGTGCTGTGTATAACACTATTAGTGGGGTTCTGTGTATAACACTATTATGGGGGTGCTCTGTATTAAACTATTAGGGGGGTGCTGTGTATAACACTATTAGGGGGGTGCTGTGTATTAAACTATTAGGGGGGTGCTGTGTATAACACTATTAGTGGGGTGCAGTGTATAACACTATTAGGGGGGTGCTGTGTATTAAACTATTAGGGGGTGCTCTGTATGAAACTATTAGGGGGGTGTTGTGTATAACACTATTAGGGGGTGCTGTGTATTAAACTATTAGGGGGGTGCTGTGTATAACACTATTAGGGGGGTGCTGTGTATAACACTATTAGGGGGGTGCTGTGTATAACACTATTAGGGGGGTGCTTTGTATAACACTATTAGGGGGGTGCTGTGTATAACACTATTAGGGGGGTGCTGTGTATTAAACTATTAGGGGGGTGCTGTGTATTAAACTATTAGGGGGGTGCTGTGTATTAAAATATTTGGGGGTGCTGTGTGTAACACTATTAAGGGGGTGCTGTTTATAACACTATTAGGGGGGTGCTGTGTATAACACTATTAGGGGGTGCTGTGTATTAAACTATTAGGGGGGTGCTGTGTATAACACTATTAGGGGGGTGCTGTGTATAACACTATTAGGGGGGTGCTGTGTATTAAACTATTAGGGGGGTGCTGTGTATTAAACTATTAGGGGGGTGCTCTGTATAACACTATTAGGGGGGTGCTCTGTATTAAACTATTAGGGGGGTGCTGTGTATAACACTATTAAGGGGGTGTTGTGTATAACACTATTAGGGGGGTGCTGTGTATTAAACTATTAGGGGGGTGCTGTGTATTAAACTATTAGGGGGGTGCTCTGTATAACACTATTAGGGGGGTGCTGTGTATAACACTATTAGGGGGGGGCTGTGTATAACACTATTAGGGGGGTGCTGTGTATAACACTATTAGAGGGTGCTGTGTATAACACTATTAGGGGGGTGCTGTGTATAACACTATTAGGGGGGTGCTGTGTATTAAACTATTAGGGAGGTGCTGTGCATAACACTATTAGTGGGGTGCTGTGTATTAAACTATTAGGGGGGTGCTGTGTATTAAACTATTAGGGGGGTGCTGTGTATAACACTATTAGGGGGTGCTGTGTATTAAACTATTAGGGGGCTGCTGTGTATAACACTATTAGGGGGGTGCTGTGTATAACACCATTAGGGGGGTGCTGTGTATAACACTATTATGGGGGTGCTGTGTATAACACTATTAGGGGGGTGCTGTGTATAACACTATTAGGGGGGTACTGTGTATTAAACTATTAGGGGGGTGCTGTGTATTAAACTATTAGGGGGGTGCTGTGTATAACACTATTAGGGGGTGCTGTGTATTAAACTATTAGGGGGGTGCTGTGTATAACACTATTAGGGGGGTGCTGTGTATAACACTATTAGGGGGGTGCTGTGTATAACACTATTATAGGGGTGCTGTGTATTAAACTATTAGGGGGGTGCTGTGTATAACACTATTAGGGGGGTGCTGTGTATTAAACTATTAGGCGGGTGCTGTTTATAACGCTATTAGGGGGGTGCTGTGTATTAAACTATTAGGGGGGTGCTGTGTATGACACTATTAAGGGGGTGCTGTGTATAACACTATTAGGGGGGTGCTGTGTATTAAACTATTAGGGGGGTGCTGTGTATTAAACTATTAGGGGAGTGCTGTGTATAACACTATTAGGGGGGTGCTGTGTATTAAACTATTAGGGGGTGCTGTGTATAACACTATTAGGGGGGTGCTGTATATAACACTATTAGAGGGGTGCTGTGTATTAAACTAATAGGGGGGTGCTGTGTATAACACTATTAAGGGGGTGTTGTGTATAACACTATTAGGGTGGTGCTGTGTATTAAACTATTAGGGGGTTGCTGTGTATAACACTATTAGGGGGGTGCTGTGTATTAAACTATTAGGGGGGTGCTGTGTATTAAACTATTAGGGGGGTGCTGTGTATAACACTATTAGGGGGTGCTGTGTATTAAACTATTAGGGGGGTGCTGTGTATAACACTATTAGGGGGGTGCTGTGTATAACACTATTAGGGGGGTGCTGTGTATAACACTATTAGGGGGGTGCTTTGTATAACACTATTAGGGGGGTGCTGTGTATAACACTATTAGGGGGGTGCTGTGTATTAAACTATTAGGGGGGTGCTGTGTATTAAACTATTAGGGGGGTGCTGTGTATTAAAATATTTGGGGGTGCTGTGTGTAACACTATTAAGGGGGTGCTGTTTATAACACTATTAGGGGGGTGCTGTGTATAACACTATTAGGGGGTGCTGTGTATTAAACTATTAGGGGGGTGCTGTGTATAACACTATTAGGGGGGTGCTGTGTATAACACTATTAGGGGGGTGCTGTGTATTAAACTATTAGGGGGGTGCTGTGTATTAAACTATTAGGGGGGTGCTCTGTATAACACTATTAGGGGGGTGCTCTGTATTAAACTATTAGGGGGGTGCTGTGTATAACACTATTAAGGGGGTGTTGTGTATAACACTATTAGGGGGGTGCTGTGTATTAAACTATTAGGGGGGTGCTGTGTATTAAACTATTAGGGGGGTGCTCTGTATAACACTATTAGGGGGGTGCTGTGTATAACACTTTTAGGGGGGGGCTGTGTATAACACTATTAGGGGGGTGCTGTGTATAACACTATTAGAGGGTGCTGTGTATAACACTATTAGGGGGGTGCTGTGTATAACACTATTAGGGGGGTGCTGTGTATTAAACTATTAGGGAGGTGCTGTGCATAACACTATTAGTGGGGTGCTGTGTATTAAACTATTAGGGGGGTGCTGTGTATTAAACTATTAGGGGGGTGCTGTGTATAACACTATTAGGGGGTGCTGTGTATTAAACTATTAGGGGGCTGCTGTGTATAACACTATTAGGGGGGGTGCTGTGTATAACACCATTAGGGGGGTGCTGTGTATAACACTATTATGGGGGTGCTGTGTATAACACTATTAGGGGGGTGCTGTGTATAACACTATTAGGGGGGTGCTGTGTATTAAACTATTAGGGGGGTGCTGTGTATTAAACTATTAGGGGGGTGCTGTGTATAACACTATTAGGGGGTGCTGTGTATTAAACTATTAGGGGGGTGCTGTGTATAACACTATTAGGGGGGTGCTGTGTATAACACTATTAGGGGGGTGCTGTGTATAACACTATTATAGGGGTGCTGTGTATTAAACTATTAGGGGGGTGCTGTGTATAACACTATTAGGGGGGTGCTGTGTATTAAACTATTAGGCGGGTGCTGTTTATAACGCTATTAGGGGGGTGCTGTGTATTAAACTATTAGGGGGGTGCTGTGTATGACACTATTAAGGGGGTGCTGTGTATAACACTATTAGGGGGGTGCTGTGTATTAAACTATTAGGGGGGTGCTGTGTATTAAACTATTAGGGGAGTGCTGTGTATAACACTATTAGGGGGGTGCTGTGTATTAAACTATTAGGGGGTGCTGTGTATAACACTATTAGGGGGGTGCTGTATATAACACTATTAGAGGGGTGCTGTGTATTAAACTAATAGGGGGGTGCTGTGTATAACACTATTAAGGGGGTGTTGTGTATAACACTATTAGGGGTGGTGCTGTGTATTAAACTATTAGGGGGTTGCTGTGTATAACACTATTAGGGGGGGTGCTGTGTATTAAACTATTAGGGGGTGCTGTGTATTAAACTATTAGGGGGGTGCTGTGTATAACACTATTAGGGGGTGCTGTGTATTAAACTATTAGGGGGGTGCTGTGTATAACACTATTAGGGGGGGTGCTGTGTATAACACTATTAGGGGGGTGCTGTGTATAACACTATTAGGGGGGTGCTGTGTATAACACTATTATGGGGGTGCTGTGTATTAAACTATTAGTGGGTTGCTGTGTATAACACTATTAGGGGGGTGATGTGTATTAAACTATTAGGGGGTGTTGTGTATTAAACTATTAGGAGGGTGTTGTGTATAACACTATTAGGTGGGTGCTGTGTATTAAACTATTAGGGGGGTGCTGTGTATAACACTATTAGGGGGGTGCTGTATATTAAACTATTAGGGGGGTGCTGTGTATAACACTATTAGGGGGGTGCTGTGTATAACACTATTAGGGGGGTGCTGTGTATAACACTATTAGGGGGGTGCTGTGTATAACACTCTTAGGGGGGTGCTGTGTATAACACTATTAGGGGGGTGCTGTGTATAACACTATTATGGGGGTGCTGTGTATTAAACTATTAGTGGGTTGCTGTGTATAACACTATTAGGGGGGTGCTGTGTATTAAACTATTAGGGGGGTGCTGTGTATAACACTATTAGTGGGGGTGCTGTGTATAACACTATTAGGGGGGTGCTGTGTATTAAACTATTAGGGGAGTGCTGTGTATTAAACTATTAGGGGGGTGCTGTGTATAACACTATTAGGGGGTGCTGTGTATTAAACTATTAGGGGGGTGCTGTGTATAACACTATTAGGGGGGTGCTGTATATAACACTATTAGGGGGGGTGCTGCGTATAACACTATTAGGGGGGTGCTGTGTATTAAACTATTAGTGGGTTGCTGTGTTTAACACTATTAGGGGGGTTGCTGTGTATTAAACTATTAGGGGGTGCTGTGTATAACACTATTAGTGGGGTGCTGTGTATAACACTATTAGGGGGTGCTGTGTATTAAACTATTAGGGGGTGATGTGTATTAAACTATTAGGGGGGTGCTGTGTAAACACTATTAGGGGGTGCTGTGTATTAAACTATTAGGGGGGTGCTGTGTATAACACTATTAGGGGGGTTCTGTGTATAACACTATTAGGGGGGTGCTGTGTATAACACTATTAGGGGGGTGCTGTGTATAACACTATTAGGGGGTGCTGTGTATAACACTATTAGGGGGGGTGCTTTGTATAACACTATTAGGGGGGTGCTGTGTATTAAACTATTATGGGGGTGCTGTGTATAACACTATTAGGGGGGTGCTGTTTTATAAACTATTAGGGGGGTGCTGTGTATAACACTATTAGGGGGGTGCTGTGTATAACACTATTAGGGGGGTTCTGTGTATAACTCTATTAGGGGGGTGTTGTGTATAACACTATTAGGGGGTGCTGTGTATTAAACTATTAGGGGGGTGCTGTGTATAACACTATTAGGGGGGTGCTGTGTATTAAACTATTAGGGGGTGCTGTGTATAACACTATTAGGGGGTGCTGTGTATTAAACTTTTAGGGGGGGTGCTGTGTATTAAACTATTAGGGGGGTGCTCTGTATAACACTATTAGGGGGTGCTGTGTATTAAACTATTAGGGGGGGTGCTGTGTATAACACTATTAGGGGGGTTCTGTGTATAACACTATTAGGGGGGTGCTGTGTATAACACTATTAGGGAGGTGCTGTGTATAACACTATTAGGGGGGTGCTGTGTATAACACTATTAGGGGGGTGCTTTGTATAACACTATTAGGGGGGTGCTGTGTATTAAACTATTAGGGGGGTGCTGTGTATAACACTATTAGGGGGGTGCTGTTTTATTAACTATTAGGGGGGTGCTGTGTATTAAACTATTAGGGGGGCTGTGTATTAAACTATTTGGGGGTGCTGTGTGTAACACTATTAAGGGGGTGCTGTTTATAACACTATTAGGGGGGTGCTGTGTATAACACTATTAGGGGGTGCTGTGTATTAAACTATTAGGGGGGTGCTGTGTATAACACTATTAGGGGGGTGCTGTGTATTAATCTTTTAGGGGGGTGCTGTGTATTAAACTATTAGGGGGGTGCTCTGTATAACACTATTAGGGGGGTGCTGTGTATTAAACTATTAGGGGGGTGCTGTGTATAACACTATTAAGGGGGTGTTGTGTATAACACTATTAGGGGGGTGCTGTGTATTAACCTATTAGGGGGGTGCTGTGTATAACACTATTAGGGGGGTGCTGTGTATTAAACTATTAGGGGGGGTGCTGTGTATAACACTATTAGGGGGGTGCTGTTTATAACACTATCAGGGGGGTGCTGTGTATTAAACTAATAGGGGGGTGCTGTGTATAACACTATTAAGGGGGGTGCTGTGTATAACACTATTAGGGGGGTGCTGTGTATTAAACTATTAGGGAGGTGCTGTGTATAACACTATTAGTGTGGTGCTGTATATAACACTATTAGGGGGGGTGCTGTGTATTAAACTATTAGGGGGGTGCTGTGTATTAAACTATTAGGGGGGTGCTGTGTATAACACTATTAGGGGGTGCTGTGTATTAAACTATTAGGGGGGTGCTGTGTATAACACTATTAGGGGGGTGCTGTGTATAACACTATTAGGGGGGTGCTGTGTATAACACTATTATGGGGGTGCTGTTTATTAAACTATTAGTGGGTTGCTGTTTATAACACTATTAGGGGGGTGCTGTGTATTAAACTATTAGGGGGGTGCTGTGTATAACACTATTAGTGGGGTGCTGTGTATAACACTATTAGGGGGGGTGCTGTGCATTAAACTATTAGGGGGGTGCTGTGTATTATACTATTAGGGGGGTGCTGTGTATAACACTATTAGGGGGTGCTGTGTATTAAACTATTAGGGGGGTGCTGTGTATAACACTATTAGGGGGGTGCTGTGTATAACACTATTAGGGGGGTGCTGTGTATAACACTATTAGGGGGGTGCTGTGTATAACACTATTAGGGGGGTGCTATGTATAACACTATTAGGGGGGTGCTGTGTATTAAACTATTAGGGGGGGTGCTGTGTATAACACTATTAGGGGGTGCTGTTATTAAACTATTAGGGGGGTGCTGTGTATAACACTATTAGGGGGGTGCTGTGTATAACACTATTAGGGGGGTGCTGTGTATAACACTATTAGTGGGGTTCTGTGTATAACACTATTATGGGGGGTGCTCTGTATTAAACTATTAGGGGGTGCTGTGTATAACACTATTAGGGGGGTGCTGTGTATTAAACTATTAGGGGGGTGCTGTGTATAACACTATTAGTGGGGTGCAGTGTATAACACTATTAGGGGGGTGCTGTGTATTAAACTATTAGGGGGTGCTCTGTATGAAACTATTAGGGGGGTGTTGTGTATAACACTATTAGGGGGTGCTGTGTATTAAACTATTAGGGGGGTGCTGTGTATAACACTATTAGGGGGGTGCTGTGTATAACACTATTAGGGGGGTGCTGTGTATAACACTATTAGGGGGGTGCTTTGTATAACACTATTAGGGGGGTGCTGTGTATAACACTATTAGGGGGGGTGCTGTGTATTAAACTATTAGGGGGGTGCTGTGTATTAAACTATTAGGGGGGTGCTGTGTATTAAAATATTTGGGGGTGCTGTGTGTAACACTATTAAGGGGGTGCTGTTTATAACACTATTAGGGGGGTGCTGTGTATAACACTATTAGGGGGTGCTGTGTATTAAACTATTAGGGGGGTGCTGTGTATAACACTATTAGGGGGGTGCTGTGTATAACACTATTAGGGGGGTGCTGTGTATTAAACTATTAGGGGGGTGCTGTGTATTAAACTATTAGGGGGGTGCTCTGTATAACACTATTAGGGGGGTGCTCTGTATTAAACTATTAGGGGGGTGCTGTGTATAACACTATTAAGGGGGTGTTGTGTATAACACTATTAGGGTGGTGCTGTGTATTAAACTATTAGGGGGCTGCTGTTTATAATACTATTAGGGGGGTGCTGTGTATTAAAACTATTAGGGGGGTGCTGTGTATAACACTATTAGGGGGGTGCTGTGTATAACACTATTAGGGGGGTGCTGTGTATTAAACTAATAGGGGGGTGCTGTGTATAACACTATTAGGGGGGTGCTGTTTATAACACTATTAGGGGGGTGCTGTGTATTAAACTATTAGGGGGGTGCTGTGTATTAAACTATTAGGGGGGTGCTCTGTATAACACTATTAGGGGGGTGCTGTGTATTAAACTATTAGGGGGGTGCTGTGTATAACACTATTAAGGGGGTGTTGTGTATAACACTATTAGGGTGATGCTGTGTATTAAACTATTAGGGGGCTGCTGTTTATAATACTATTAGGGGGGTGCTGTGTATTAAACTATTAGGGGGGGTGCTGTGTATAACACTATTAGGGGGGTGCTGTTTATAACACTATCAGGGGGGTGCTGTGTATTAAACTAATAGGGGGGGTGCTGTGTATAACACTATTAAGGGGGTGCTGTTTATAACACTATCAGGGGGGTGCTGTTTATTAAACTAATAGGGGGGTGCTGTGTAGAAGACTATTAAGGGAGTGTTGTGTATAACACTATTAGGGTGGTGCTGTGTATTAAACTATTAGGGGTTGCTGTGTATAACACTATTAGGGGGGGTGCTGTGTATTAAACTATTATAGGGGTGCTGTGTATTAAACTATTAGGGGGGTGTTGTGTATAACACTATTAGGTGGGTGCTGTGTATTAAACTATTAGGGGGGTGCTGTGTATAACACTATTTAGGGGGGTGCTGTATATTAAACTATTAGGGGGGCGCTGTGTATAACACTATTAGGAGGGTGCTGTGTATAACACTATTAGGGGGGTGCTGTGTATAACACTATTAGGGGGTGCTGTGTATTAAACTATTAGGGGGGTGTTGTGTATAACACTATTAGGGGGGTGCTGTGTATTAAACTATTAGGGAGGTGCTGTGTATAACACTATTAGTGTGGTGCTGTATATAACACTATTAGGGGGGGTGCTGTGTATTAAACTATTAGGGGGGTGCCTGTGTATTAAACTATTAGGGGGGTGCTGTGTATAACACTATTAGGGGGTGCTGTGTATAACACTATTAGGGGGTGCTGTGTATTAAACTATTAGGGGGGTGCTGTGTATAACACTATTAGGGGGGGTGCTGTGTATAACACTATTAGGGGGGTGCTGTGTATAACACTATTAGGGGGGTGCTGTGTATAACACTATTAGGGGGGGTGCTATGTATAACACTATTAGGGGGGTGCTGTGTATTAAACTATTAGGGGGGTGCTGTGTATAACACTATTAGGGGGTGCTGTGTATTAAACTATTAGGGGGGTGCTGTGTATAACACTATTAGGGGGGTGCTGTGTATAACACTATTAGTGGGGTTCTGTGTATAACACTATTATGGGGGTGCTCTGTATTAAACTATTAGGGGGTGCTGTGTATAACACTATTAGGGGGGTGCTGTGTATAACACTATTAGGGGGGTGCTGTGTATAACACTATTAGGGGGGGTGCTGTGTATTAAACTATTAGGGGGGTGCTGTGTATAACACTATTAGGGGGGTGCTGTGTATTAAACTATTAGGGAGGTGCTGTGTATAACACTATTAGTGTGGTGCTGTAATATAACACTATTAGGGGGTGCTGTGTATTAAACTATTAGGGGGGTGCTGTGTATTAAACTATTAGGGGGGTGCTGTGTATAATACTATTAGGGGGTGCTGTGTATTAAACTATTAGGGGGGTGCTGTGTATAACACTCTTAGGGGGGTGCTGTGTATAACACTATTAGGGGGTGCTGTGTATAACACTATTATGGGGGTGCTGTGTATTAAACTATTAGTGGGTTGCTGTGTATAACACTATTAGGGGGGTGCTGTGTATTAAACTATTAGGGGGGTGCTGTGTATAACACTATTAGTGGGGTGCTGTGTATAACACTATTAGGGGGGTGCTGTGTATTAAACTATTAGGGGGGTGCTGTGTATTAAACTATTAGGGGGGTGCTGTGTATAACACTATTAGGGGGTGCTGTGTATAAAACTATTAGGGGGGGTGCTGTGTATAACACTATTAGGGGGGTGCTGTGTATAACACTATTAGGGGGGTGCTGTGTATAGCACTATTAGGGGGGTGCTTTGTATAACACTATTAGGGGGGTGCTGTGTATTAAACTATTAGGGGGGTGCTGTGTATAACACTATTAGGGGGGGTGCTGTTTTATAAACTATTAGGGGGGTGCTGTGTATTAAACTATTAGGGGGGTGCTGTGTATTAAACAATTTGGGGGTGCTGTGTGTAACACTATTAAGGGGGTGCTGTTTATAACACTATTAGGGGGGTGCTGTGTATAACACTATTAGGGGGTGCTGTGTATTAAACTATTAGGGGGGTGCTGTGTATAACACTATTAGGGGGGTGCTGTGTATTAATCTTTTAGGGGGGTGCTGTGTATTAACTATTAGGGGGGTGCTCTGTATAACACTATTAGGGGGGTGCTGTGTATTAAACTATTAGGGGGGTGCTGTGTATAACACTATTAAGGGGGTGTTGTGTATAACACTATTAGGGGGGTGCTGTGTATTAACCTATTAGGGGGGTGCTGTGTATAACACTATTAGGGGGGTGCTGTGTATTAAACTATTAGGGGGGTGCTGTGTATAACACTATTAGGGGGTGCTGTTTATAACACTATCAGGGGGGGTGCTGTGTATTAAACTAATAGGGGGGTGCTGTGTATAACACTATTAAGGGGGTGCTGTGTATAACACTATTAGGGGGGTGCTGTGTATTAAACTATTAGGGAGGTGCTGTGTATAACACTATTAGTGTGGTGCTGTATATAACACTATTAGGGGGGTGCTGTGTATTAAACTATTAGGGGGGTGCTGTGTATTAAACTATTAGGGGGGTGCTGTGTATAACACTATTAGGGGGTGCTGTGTATTAAACTATTAGGGGGGTGCTGTGTATAACACTATTAGGGGGGTGCTGTGTATAACACTATTAGGGGGGTGCTGTGTATAACACTATTATGGGGGTGCTGTTTATTAAACTATTAGTGGGTTGCTGTTTATAACACTATTAGGGGGGTGCTGTGTATTAAACTATTAGGGGGGTGCTGTGTATAACACTATTAGTGGGGTGCTGTGTATAACACTATTAGGGGGGTGCTGTGCATTAAACTATTAGGGGGGTGCTGTGTATTATACTATTAGGGGGGTGCTGTGTATAACACTATTAGGGGGTGCTGTGTATTAAACTATTAGGGGGGTGCTGTGTATAACACTATTAGGGGGGTGCTGTGTATAACACTATTAGGGGGGTGCTGTGTATAACACTATTAGGGGGTGCTGTGTATTAAACTATTAGGGGGTGCTGTGTATAACACTATTAGGGGGGTGCTGTGTATAACACTATTAGTGGGGTTCTGTGTATAACACTATTATGGGGGTGCTCTGTATTAAACTATTAGGGGGGTGCTGTGTATAACACTATTAGGGGGGTGCTGTGTATTAAACTATTAGGGGGGTGCTGTGTATAACACTATTAGTGGGGTGCAGTGTATAACACTATTAGGGGGGTGCTGTGTATTAAACTATTAGGGGGTGCTGTGTATGAAACTATTAGGGGGGGTGTTGTGTATAAAACTATTAGGGGGTGCTGTGTATTAAACTATTAGGGGGGTGCTGTGTATAACACTATTAGGGGGGTGCTGTGTATAACACTATTAGGGGGGTGCTGTGTATAACACTATTAGGGGGGTGCTTTGTATAACACTATTAGGGGGGTGCTGTGTATAACACTATTAGGGGGGTGCTGTGTATAACACTATTAGGGGGGTGCTGTGTATTAAACTATTAGGGGGGTGCTGTGTATTAAACTATTAGGGGGGTGCTGTGTATTAAAATATTTGGGGGTGCTGTGTGTAACACTATTAAGGGGTGCTGTTTATAACACTATTAGGGGGGTGCTGTGTATAACACTATTAGGGGGTGCTGTGTATTAAACTATTAGGGGGGTGCTGTGTATAACACTATTAGGGGGGTGCTGTGTATAACACTATTAGGGGGGTGCTGTGTATTAAACTATTAGGGGGGTGCTGTGTATTAAACTATTAGGGGGGTGCTCTGTATAAACACTATTAGGGGGGTGCTCTGTATTAAACTATTAGGGGGGTGCTGTGTATAACACTATTAAGGGGGTGTTGTGTATAACACTATTAGGGTGGTGCTGTGTATTAAACTATTAGGGGGCTGCTGTTTATAATACTATTAGTGGGGTGCTGTGTATTAAACTATTAGGGGGGTGCTGTGTATAACACTATTAGGGGGGTGCTGTGTATAACACTATTAGGGGGTGCTGTGTATTAAACTAATAGGGGGGTGCTGTGTATAACACTATTAGGGGGGTGCTGTTTATAACACTATTAGGGGGGTGCTGTGTATTAAACTATTAGGGGGGTGCTGTGTATTAAACTATTAGGGGGGTGCTCTGTATAACACTATTAGGGGGGTGCTGTGTATTAAACTATTAGGGGGGTGCTGTGTATAACACTATTAAGGGGGTGTTGTGTATAACACTATTAGGGTGGTGCTGTGTATTAAACTATTAGGGGGCTGCTGTTTATAATACTATTAGGGGGGTGCTGTGTATTAAACTATTAGGGGGGTGCTGTGTATAACACTATTAGGGGGGTGCTGTTTATAACACTATCAGGGGGTGCTGTGTATTAAACCAATAGGGGGGTGCTGTGTATAACACTATTAAGGGGGTGCTGTTTATAACACTATCAGGGGGGTGCTGTTTATTATACTAATAGGGGGGTGCTGTGTAGAAGACTATTAAGGGAGTGTTGTGTATAACACTATTAGGGTGGTGCTGTGTATTAAACTATTAGGGGGTTGCTGTGTATAACACTATTAGGGGGGTGCTGTGTATTAAACTATTATGGGGGTGCTGTGTATTAAACTATTAGGGGGGTGTTGTGTATAACACTATTAGGTGGGTGCTGTGTATTAAACTATTAGGGGGGTGCTGTGTATAACACTATTTAGGGGGGTGCTGTATATTAAACTATTAGGGGGGCGCTGTGTATAACACTATTAGGGGGGTGCTGTGTATAACACTATTAGGGGGGTGCTGTGTATAACACTATTAGGGGGGTGCTGTGTATTAAACTATTAGGGGGGTTGTGTATAACACTATTAGGGGGGTGCTGTGTATTAAACTATTAGGGAGGTGCTGTGTATAACACTATTAGTGTGGTGCTGTATATAACACTATTAGGGGGGTGCTGTGTATTAAACTATTAGGGGGGTGCTGTGTATTAAACTATTAGGGGGGTGCTGTGTATAACACTATTAGGGGGTGCTGTGTATAACACTATTAGGGGGTGCTGTGTATTAAACTATTAGGGGGTGCTGTGTATAACACTATTAGGGGGGTGCTGTGTATAACACTATTAGGGGGGTGCTGTGTATAACACTATTAGGGGGGTGCTGTGTATAACACTATTAGGGGGGTGCTATGTATAACACTATTAGGGGGGTGCTGTGTATTAAACTATTAGGGGGGTGCTGTGTATAACACTATTAGGGGGTGCTGTGTATTAAACTATTAGGGGGGTGCTGTGTATAACACTATTAGGGGGGTGCTGTGTATAACACTATTAGGGGGGTGCTGTGTATAACACTATTAGTGGGGTTCTGTGTATAACACTATTATGGGGGTGCTCTGTATTAAACTATTAGGGGGGTGCTGTGTATAACACTATTAGGGGGGTGCTGTGTATTAAACTATTAGGGGGGTGCTGTTTATAACACTATTAGTGGGGTGCAGTGTATAACACTATTAGGGGGGTGCTGTGTATTAAACTATTAGGGGGGTGCTGTGTATTAAACTATTAGGGGGGTGCTGTGTATAACACTATTAGGGGGGTGCTGTGTATAACACTATTAGGGGGGTGCTGTGTATAACACTATTAGGGGGGTGCTTTGTATAACACTATTAGGGGGGTGCTGTGTATAACACTATTAGGGGGGTGCTGTGTATAACACTATTAGGGGGTGCTGTGTATTAAACTATTAGGGGGGTGCTGTGTATTAAACTATTAGGGGGGTGCTGTGTATTAAAAATATTTGGGGGTGCTGTGTGTAACACTATTAAGGGGGTGCTGTTTATAACACTATTAGGGGGGTGCTGTGTATAACACTATTAGGGGGTGCTGTGTATTAAACTATTAGGGGGGTGCTGTGTATAACACTATTAGGGGGGTGCTGTGTATAACACTATTAGGGGGGTGCTGTGTATTAAACTATTAGGGGGGTGCTGTGTATTAAACTATTAGGGGGGTGCTCTGTATAACACTATTAGGGGGGTGCTGTGTATTAAACTATTAGGGGGGTGCTGTGTATAACACTATTAAGGGGGTGCTGTGTATTAAACTATTAGGGGGGTGCTGTGTATTAAACTATTAGGGGGGTGCTGTGTATAACACTATTAAGGGGGTGTTGTGTATAACACTATTAGGGTGGTGCTGTGTATTAAACTATTAGGGGGCTGCTGTTTATAATACTATTAGGGGGGTGCTGTGTATTAAACTATTAGGGGGGTGCTGTGTATAACACTATTAGGGGGGTGCTGTTTATAACACTATCAGGGGGGTGCTGTGTATTAAACTAATAGGGGGGTGCTGTGTATAACACTATTAAGGGGGTGCTGTTTATAACACTATCAGGGGGGTGCTGTTTATTAAACTAATAGGGGGGTGCTGTGTAGAAGACTATTAAGGGAGTGTTGTGTATAACACTATTAGGGTGGTGCTGTGTATTAAACTATTAGGGGGTTGCTGTGTATAACACTATTAGGGGGGTGCTGTGTATTAAACTATTATGGGGGTGCTGTGTATTAAACTATTAGGGGGGGTGTTGTGTATAACACTATTAGGTGGGTGCTGTGTATTAAACTATTAGGGGGGTGCTGTGTATAACACTATTTAGGGGGGTGCTGTATATTAAACTATTAGGGGGGCGCTGTGTATAACACTATTAGGGGGGTGCTGTGTATAACACTATTAGGGGGGTGCTGTGTATAACACTATTAGGGGGGTGCTGTGTATTAAACTATTAGGGGGGTGTTGTGTATAACACTATTAGGGGGGTGCTGTGTATTAAACTATTAGGGAGGTGCTGTGTATAACACTATTAGTGTGGTGCTGTATATAACACTATTAGGGGGGTGCTGTGTATTAAACTATTAGGGGGGTGCTGTGTATTAAACTATTAGGGGGGTGCTGTGTATAACACTATTAGGGGGTGCTGTGTATTAAACTATTAGGGGGTGCTGTGTATAACACTATTAGGGGGGTGCTGTGTATAACACTATTAGGGGGGTGCTGTGTATAACACTATTAGGGGGGTGCTGTGTATAACACTATTATGGGGGTGCTGTGTATTAAACTATTAGTGGGTTGCTGTGTATAACACTATTATTGGGGTGCTGTGTATTAAACTATTAGGGGGATGCTGTGTATTAAACTATTAGGGGGGTGTTGTGTATAACACTATTAGGTGTTTGCTGTGTATTAAACTATTAGGGGGGTGCTGTGTATAACACTATTAGGGGGATGCTGTATATTAAACTATTAGGGGGGTGCTGTGTATAACACTATTAGGGGGGTGCTGTGTATAACACTATTAGGGGGGTGTTGTGTATAACACTATTAGGGGGGTGCTGTATATTAAACTATTAGGGGGGTGCTATGTATAACACTATTAGGGGGGTGCTGTGTATAACACTATTAGGGGGATGCTGTATATTAAACTATTAGGGAGGTGCTGTGTATAACACTATTAGTGTGGTGCTGTAAATAACACTATTAGGGGGGTGCTGTGTATAACACTATTATGGGGGTGCTGTGTATTAAACTATTAGTGGGTTGCTGTGTATAACACTATTAGGGGGGTGCTGTGTATTAAACTATTAGGGGGGTGCTGTGTATAACACTATTAGTGGGGTGCTGTGTATAACACTATTAGGGGGGTGCTGTGTATTAAACTATTAGGGGGTGCTGTGTATTAAACTATTAGGGGGGTGCTGTGTATAACACTATTAGGGGGTGCTGTGTATTAAACTATTAGGGGGGTGCTGTGTATAACACTATTAGGGGGGTTCTGTGTATAACACTATTAGGGGGGTGCTGTGTATAACACTATTAGGGGGGTGCTGTGTATAACACTATTAGGGGGGTGCTGTGTATAACACTATTAGGGGGGTGCTTTGTATAACACTATTAGGGGGGTGCTGTGTATTAAACTATTAGGGGGGTGCTGTGTATAACACTATTAGGGGGGTGCTGTTTATTAAACTATTAGGGGGGTGCTGTGTATTAAACTATTAGGGGGGTGCTGTGTATTAAACTATTTGGGGGTGCTGTGTGTAACACTATTAAGGGGGTGCTGTTTATAACACTATTAGGGGGGTGCTGTGTATAACACTATTAGGGGGTGCTGTGTATTAAACTTTTAGGG
The DNA here is from genome assembly GCF_031893055.1 of Leptodactylus fuscus. Lineage (NCBI taxonomy): Eukaryota > Metazoa > Chordata > Amphibia > Anura > Leptodactylidae > Leptodactylus > Leptodactylus fuscus. The sequence goes on along the minus strand of NC_134269.1, from coordinate 196,053,585 downwards.
GGGTGCTGTGTATAACACTATTAGGGGGGTGCTGTGTATTAAACTTTTAGGGGGGTGCTGTGTATTAAACTATTAGGGGGGGTGCTCTGTATAACACTATTAGGGGGGTGCTGTGTATTAAACTATTAGGGGGGTGCTGTGTATAACACTATTAAGGGGGTGTTGTGTATAACACTATTAGGGGGGTGCTGTGTATTAACCTATTAGGGGGGTGCTGTGTATAACACTATTAGGGGGGTGCTGTGTATTAAACTATTAGGGGGGTGCTGTGTATAACACTATTAGGGGGGTGCTGTTTATAACACTATCAGGGGGGTGCTGTGTATTAAACTAATAGGGGGGTGCTGTGTATAACACTATTAAGGGGGTGCTGTGTATAACACTATTAGGGGGGTGCTGTGTATTAAACTATTAGGGAGGTGCTGTGTATAACACTATTAGTGTGGTGCTGTATATAACACTATTAGGGGGGTGCTGTGTATTAAACTATTAGGGGGGTGCTGTGTATTAAACTATTAGGGGGGTGCTGTGTATAACACTATTAGGGGGTGCTGTGTATTAAACTATTAGGGGGGTGCTGTGTATAACACTATTAGGGGGGTGCTGTGTATAACACTATTAGGGGGGTGCTGTGTATAACACTATTAGGGGGGTGCTGTGTATAACACTATTAGGGGGGTGCTGTGTATAACACTATTATGGGGGTGCTGTGTATTAAACTATTAGTTGGTTGCTGTGTATAACACTATTAGGGGGGTGCTGTGTATTAAACTATTAGGGGGGTGCTGTGTATAACACTATTAGTGGGGTGTTGTGTATAACACTATTAGGGGGGTGCTGTGCATTAAACTATTAGGGGGGTGCTGTGTATTATACTATTAGGGGGGTGCTGTGTATAACACTATTAGGGGGTGCTGTGTATTAAACTATTAGGGGGGTGCTGTGTATAACACTATTAGGGGGGTGCTGTGTATAAAACTATTAGGGGGGTGCTGTGTATAACACTATTAGGGGGGTGCTGTGTATAACACTATTATGGGGGTGCTGTGTATTAAACTATTAGTTGGTTGCTGTGTATAACACTATTAGGGGGGTGCTGTGTATTAAACTATTAGGGGGGTGCTGTGTATAACACTATTAGTGGGGTGCTGTGTATAACACTATTAGGGGGGTGCTGTGCATTAAACTATTAGGGGGGTGCTGTGTATTATACTATTAGGGGGGTGCTGTGTATAACACTATTAGGGGGTGCTGTGTATTAAACTATTAGGGGGGTGCTGTGTATAACACTATTAGGGGGGTGCTGTGTATAACACTATTAGGGGGGTGCTGTGTATAACACTATTAGGGGGGTGCTGTGTATAACACTATTAGGGGGGTGCTGTGTATAACACTATTAGGGGGGTGCTGTGTATTAAACTATTAGGGGGGTGCTGTGTATAACACTATTAGGGGGTGCTGTGTATTAAACTATTAGGGGGGTGCTGTGTATAACACTATTAGGGGGGTGCTGTGTATTAAACTATTAGGGGGGTGCTGTGTATAACACTATTAGGGGGGTGCTGTGTATTAAACTTTTAGGGGGGTGCTGTGTATTAAACTATTAGGGGGGTGCTCTGTATAACACTATTAGGGGGGTGCTGTGTATTAAACTATTAGGGGGGTGCTGTGTATAACACTATTAAGGGGGTGTTGTGTATAACACTATTAGGGGGGTGCTGTGTATTAACCTATTAGGGGGGTGCTGTGTATAACACTATTAGGGGGGTGCTGTGTATTAAACTATTAGGGGGGTGCTGTGTATAACACTATTAGGGGGGTGCTGTTTATAACACTATCAGGGGGGTGCTGTGTATTAAACTAATAGGGGGGTGCTGTGTATAACACTATTAGGGGGGTGCTGTGTATTAAACTATTAGGGAGGTGCTGTGTATAACACTATTAGTGTGGTGCTGTATATAACACTATTAGGGGGGTGCTGTGTATTAAACTATTAGGGGGGTGCTGTGTATTAAACTATTAGGGGGGTGCTGTGTATAACACTATTAGGGGGTGCTGTGTATTAAACTATTAGGGGGGTGCTGTGTATAACACTATTAGGGGGGTGCTGTGTATAAAACTATTAGGGGGGTGCTGTGTATAACACTATTAGGGGGGTGCTGTGTATAACACTATTATGGGGGTGCTGTGTATTAAACTATTAGTTGGTTGCTGTGTATAACACTATTAGGGGGGTGCTGTGTATTAAACTATTAGGGGGGTGCTGTGTATAACACTATTAGTGGGGTGCTGTGTATAACACTATTAGGGGGGTGCTGTGCATTAAACTATTAGGGGGGTGCTGTGTATTATACTATTAGGGGGGTGCTGTGTATAACACTATTAGGGGGTGCTGTGTATTAAACTATTAAGGGGGGTGCTGTGTATAACACTATTAGGGGGTGCTGTGTTACACTATAGGGGGGTGCTGTGTATAACACTATTAGGGGGGTGCTGTGTATAACACTATTAGGGGGTGCTATGTAATAGACACTATTAGGGGGGTGCTGTGTATTAAACTATTAGGGGGGTGCTGTGTATAACACTATTAGGGGGTGCTGTGTATTAAACTATTAGGGGGGTGCTGTGTATAACACTATTAGGGGGGTGCTGTGTATAACACTATTAGGGGGGTGCTGTGTATAACACTATTAGTGGGGTTCTGTGTATAACACTATTATGGGGGTGCTCTGTATTAAACTATTAGGGGGGTGCTGTGTATAACACTATTAGTGGGGTGCTGTGTATTAAACTATTAGGGAGGTGCTGTGTATAACACTATTAGTGTGGTGCTGTATATAACACTACTTAGGGGGGTGCTGTGTATTAAACTATTAGGGGGTGCTGTGTATTAAACTATTAGGGAGGTGCTGTGTATAACACTATTAGTGTGGTGTTGTATATAACACTATTAGGGGGGTGCTGTGTATTAAACTATTAGGGGGTGCTGTGTATTAAACTATTAGGGGGGTGCTGTGTATAACACTATTAGGGGGTGCTGTGTATAACACTATTAGGGGGTGCTGTGTATTAAACTATTAGGGGGGTGCTGTGTATAACACTATTAGGGGGGTGCTGTGTATAACACTATTAGGGGGTGCTGTGTATAACACTATTAGGGGGGTGCTGTGTATAACACTATTAGGGGGGTGCTATGTATAACACTATTAGGGGGGTGCTGTGTATTAAACTATTAGGGGGGTGCTGTGTATAACACTATTAGGGGGTGCTGTGTATTAAACTATTAGGGGGGTGCTGTGTATAACACTATTAGGGGGGTGCTGTGTATAACACTATTAGGGGGGTGCTGTGTATAACACTATTAGTGGGGTTCTGTGTATAACACTATTATGGGGGTTCTCTGTATTAAACTATTAGGGGGGTGCTGTGTATAACACTATTAGGGGGGTGCTGTGTATTAAAATATTAGGGGGGTGCTGTTTATAACACTATTAGTGGGGTGCAGTGTATAACACTATTAGGGGGGTGCTGTGTATTAAACTATTAGGGGGTGCTGTGTATGAAACTATTAGGGGGGTGTTGTGTATAACACTATTAGGGGGTGCTGTGTATTAAACTATTAGGGGGGTGCTGTGTATAACACTATTAGGGGGGTGCTGTGTATAACACTATTAGGGGGGTGCTGTGTATAACACTATTAGGGGGGTGCTTTGTATAACACTATTAGGGGGGTGCTGTGTATAACACTATTAGGGGGGTGCTGTGTATAACACTATTAGGGGGGTGCTGTGTATTAAACTATTAGGGGGGTGCTGTGTATTAAACTATTAGGGGGGTGCTGTGTATTAAAATATTTGGGGGTGCTGTGTGTAACACTATTAAGGGGGTGCTGTTTATAACACTATTAGGGGGGTGCTGTGTATAACACTATTAGGGGGTGCTGTGTATTAAACTATTAGGGGGGTGCTGTGTATAACACTATTAGGGGGGTGCTGTGTATAACACTATTAGGGGGGTGCTGTGTATTAAACTATTAGGGGGGTGCTGTGTATTAAACTATTAGGGGGGTGCTCTGTATAACACTATTAGGGGGGTGCTGTGTATTAAACTATTAGGGGGGTGCTGTGTATAACACTATTAAGGGGGTGTTGTGTATAACACTATTAGGGTGGTGCTGTGTATTAAACTATTAGGGGGCTGCTGTTTATAATACTATTAGGGGGGTGCTGTGTATTAAACTATTAGGGGGGTGCTGTGTATAACACTATTAGGGGGGTGCTGTGTATAACACTATTAGGGGGTGCTGTGTATTAAACTAATAGGGGGTGCTGTGTATAACACTATTAGGGGGGTGCTGTTTATAACACTATTAGGGGGGTGCTGTGTATTAAACTATTAGGGGGGTGCTGTGTATTAAACTATTAGGGGGGTGCTCTGTATAACACTATTAGGGGGGTGCTGTGTATTAAACTATTAGGGGGGTGCTGTGTATAACACTATTAAGGGGTGTTGTGTATAACACTATTAGGGTGGTGCTGTGTATTAAACTATTAGGGGGCTGCTGTTTATAATACTATTAGGGGGGTGCTGTGTATTAAACTATTAGGGGGTGCTGTGTATAACACTATTAGGGGGGTGCTGTTTATAACACTATCAGGGGGTGCTGTGTATTAAACTAATAGGGGGGTGCTGTGTATAACACTATTAAGGGGGTGCTGTTTATAACACTATCAGGGGGGTGCTGTTTATTAAACTAATAGGGGGGTGCTGTGTAGAAGACTATTTAGGGAGTGTTGTGTATAACACTATTAGGGTGGTGCTGTGTATTAAACTATTAGGGGGTTGCTGTGTATAACACTATTAGGGGGGTGCTGTGTATTAAACTATTATGGGGGTGCTGTGTATTAAACTATTAGGGGGGTGTTGTGTATAACACTATTAGGTGGGTGCTGTGTATTAAACTATTAGGGGGGTGCTGTGTATAACACTATTTAGGGGGGTGCTGTATATTAAACTATTAGGGGGGCGCTGTGTATAACACTATTAGGGGGGTGCTGTGTATAACACTATTAGGGGGGTGCTGTGTATAACACTATTAGGGGGGTGCTGTGTATTAAACTATTAGGGGGGTGTTGTGTATAACACTATTAGGGGGGTGCTGTGTATTAAACTATTAGGGAGGTGCTGTGTATAACACTATTAGTGTGGTGCTGTATATAACACTATTAGGGGGGTGCTGTGTATTAAACTATTAGGGGGGTGCTGTGTATTAAACTATTAGGGGGGTGCTGTGTATAACACTATTAGGGGGTGCTGTGTATTAAACTATTAGGGGGTGCTGTGTATAACACTATTAGGGGGGTGCTGTGTATAACACTATTAGGGGGGTGCTGTGTATAACACTATTAGGGGGGTGCTGTGTATAACACTATTATGGGGGTGCTGTGTATTAAACTATTAGTGGGTTGCTGTGTATAACACTATTATTGGGGTGCTGTGTATTAAACTATTAGGGGGGTGCTGTGTATTAAACTATTAGGGGGGTGTTGTGTATAACACTATTAGGTGTTTGCTGTGTATTAAACTATTAGGGGGGTGCTGTGTATAACACTATTAGGGGGATGCTGTATATTAAACTATTAGGGGGGTGCTGTGTATAACACTATTAGGGGGGTGCTGTGTATAACACTATTAGGGGGGTGTTGTGTATAACACTATTAGGGGGGTGCTGTATATTAAACTATTAGGGGGGTGCTATGTATAACACTATTAGGGGGGTGCTGTGTATAACACTATTAGGGGGATGCTGTATATTAAACTATTAGGGAGGTGCTGTGTATAACACTATTAGTGTGGTGCTGTAAATAACACTATTAGGGGGGTGCTGTGTATAACACTATTATGGGGGTGCTGTGTATTAAACTATTAGTGGGTTGCTGTGTATAACACTATTAGGGGGGTGCTGTGTATTAAACTATTAGGGGGGTGCTGTGTATAACACTATTAGTGGGGTGCTGTGTATAACACTATTAGGGGGGTGCTGTGTATTAAACTATTAGGGGGTGCTGTGTATTAAACTATTAGGGGGGTGCTGTGTATAACACTATTAGGGGGTGCTGTGTATTAAACTATTAGGGGGGTGCTGTGTATAACACTATTAGGGGGGTTCTGTGTATAACACTATTAGGGGGGTGCTGTGTATAACACTATTAGGGGGGTGCTGTGTATAACACTATTAGGGGGGTGCTGTGTATAACACTATTAGGGGGGTGCTTTGTATAACACTATTAGGGGGGTGCTGTGTATTAAACTATTAGGGGGGTGCTGTGTATAACACTATTAGGGGGGTGCTGTTTATTAAACTATTAGGGGGGTGCTGTGTATTAAACTATGAGGGGGGTGCTGTGTATTAAACTATTTGGGGGTGCTGTGTGTAACACTATTAAGGGGGTGCTGTTTATAACACTATTAGGGGGGTGCTGTGTATAACACTATTAGGGGGTGCTGTGTATTAAACTTTTAGGGGGGTGCTGTGTATAACACTATTAGGGGGGTGCTGTGTATTAAACTTTTAGGGGGGTGCTGTGTATTAAACTATTAGGGGGGTGCTCTGTATAACACTATTGGTGGGGTGCTGTGTATTAAACTATTAGGGGGGTGCTGTGTATAACACTATTAAGGGGGTGTTGTGTATAACACTATTAGGGGGGTGCTGTGTATTAACCTATTAGGGGGGTGCTGTGTATAACACTATTAGGGGGGTGCTGTGTATTAAACTATTAGGGGGGTGCTGTGTATAACACTATTAGGGGGGTGCTGTTTATAACACTATCAGGGGGGTGCTGTGTATTAAACTAATAGGGGGGTGCTGTGTATAACACTATTAAGGGGGTGCTGTGTATAACACTATTAGGGGGGTGCTGTGTATTAAACTATTAGGGAGGTGCTGTGTATAACACTATTAGTGTGGTGCTGTATATAACACTATTAGGGGGGTGCTGTGTATTAAACTATTAGGGGGGTGCTGTGTATTAAACTATTAGGGGGGTGCTGTGTATAACACTATTATGGGGTGCTGTGTATTAAACTATTAGGGGGGTGCTGTGTATAACACTATTAGGGGGGTGCTGTGTATAACACTATTAGGGGGGTGCTGTGTATAACACTATTAGGGGGGTGCTGTGTATAACACTATTAGGGGGGTGCTGTGTATAACACTATTATGGGGGTGCTGTGTATTAAACTATTAGTTGGTTGCTGTGTATAACACTATTAGGGGGGTGCTGTGTATTAAACTATTAGGGGGGTGCTGTGTATAACACTATTAGTGGGGTGCTGTGTATAACACTATTAGGGGGGTGCTGTGCATTAAACTATTAGGGGGGTGCTGTGTATTATACTATTAGGGGGGTGCTGTGTATAACACTATTAGGGGGTGCTGTGTATTAAACTATTAGGGGGGTGCTGTGTATAACACTATTAGGGGGGTGCTGTGTATATCACTATTAGGGGGGTGCTGTGTATAACACTATTAGGGGGGTGCTGTGTATAACACTATTAGGGGGGTGCTATGTATAACACTATTAGGGGGGTGCTGTGTATTAAACTATTAGGGGGGTGCTGTGTATAACACTATTAGGGGGTGCTGTGTATTAAACTATTAGGGGGGTGCTGTGTATAACACTATTAGGGGGGTGCTGTGTATAACACTATTAGTGGGGTTCTGTGTATAACACTATTATGGGGGTGCTCTGTATTAAACTATTAGGGGGGTGCTGTGTATAACACTATTAGGGGGTTGCTGTGTATTAAACTATTAGAGGGTGCTGTGTATAACACTATTAGTGGGGTGCTGTGTATAACACTATTAGGGGGGTGCTGTGTATTAAACTATTAGGGGGTGCTGTGTATGAAACTATTAGGGGGGTGTTGTGTATAACACTATTAGGGGGTGCTGTGTATTAAACTATTAGGGGGGTGCTGTGTATAACACTATTAGGGGGGTGCTGTGTATTAAACTATTAGGGGGGTGCTGTGTATAACACTATTAGGGGGGTGCTGTGTATTAAACTTTTAGGGGGGTGCTGTGTATTAAACTATTAGGGGGGTGCTCTGTATAACACTATTAGGGGGGTGCTGTGTATTAAACTATTAGGGGGGTGCTGTGTATAACACTATTAAGGAGGTGTTGTGTATAACACTATTAGGGGGGTGCTGTGTATTAACCTATTAGGGGGGTGCTGTGTATAACACTATTAGGGGGGTGCTGTGTATTAAACTATTAGGGGGGTGCTGTGTATAACACTATTAGGGGGGTGCTGTTTATAACACTATCAGGGGGGTGCTGTGTATTAAACTAATAGGGGGGTGCTGTGTATAACACTATTAGGGGGGTGCTGTGTATTAAACTATTAGGGAGGTGCTGTGTATAACACTATTAGTGTGGTGCTGTATATAACACTATTAGGGGGGTGCTGTGTATTAAACTATTAGGGGGGTGCTGTGTATTAAACTATTAGGGGGGTGCTGTGTATAACACTATTAGGGGGTGCTGTGTATTAAACTATTAGGGGGGTGCTGTGTATAACACTATTAGGGGGGTGCTGTGTATAAAACTATTAGGGGGGTGCTGTGTATAACACTATTAGGGGGGTGCTGTGTATAACACTATTATGGGGGTGCTGTGTATTAAACTATTAGTTGGTTGCTGTGTATAACACTATTAGGGGGGTGCTGTGTATTAAACTATTAGGGGGGTGCTGTGTATAACACTATTAGGGGGTGCTGTGTATTAAACTATTAGGGGGGTGCTGTGTATAACACTATTAGGGGGGTGCTGTGTATAAAACTATTAGGGGGGTGCTGTGTATAACACTATTAGGGGGGTGCTGTGTATAACACTATTATGGGGGTGCTGTGTATTAAACTATTAGTTGGTTGCTGTGTATAACACTATTAGGGGGGTGCTGTGTATTAAACTATTAGGGGGGTGCTGTGTATAACACTATTAGTGGGGTGCTGTGTATAACACTATTAGGGGGGTGCTGTGCATTAAACTATTAGGGGGGTGCTGTGTATTATACTATTAGGGGGGTGCTGTGTATAACACTATTAGGGGGTGCTGTGTATTAAACTATTAGGGGGGTGCTGTGTATAACACTATTAGGGGGGTGCTGTGTATAACACTATTAGGGGGGTGCTGTGTATAACACTATTAGGGGGGTGCTGTGTATAACACTATTAGGGGGGTGCTATGTATAACACTATTAGGGGGTGCTGTGTATTAAACTATTAGGGGGGTGCTGTGTATAACACTATTAGGGGGTGCTGTGTATTAAACTATTAGGGGGGTGCTGTGTATAACACTAATAGGGGGGTGCTGTGTATAACACTATTAGGGGGGTGCTGTGTATAACACTATTAGTGGGGTTCTGTGTATAACACTATTATGGGGGTGCTCTGTATTAAACTATTAGGGGGGTGCTGTGTATAACACTATTAGTGGGGTGCTGTGTATTAAACTATTAGGGGGTGCTGTGTATAACACTATTAGTGGGGTGCTGTGTATAACACTATTAGGGGGGTGCTGTGTATTAAACTATTAGGGGGTGCTGTGTATGAAACTATTAGGGGGGTGTTGTGTATAACACTATTAGGGGGTGCTGTGTATTAAACTATTAGGGGGGTGCTGTGTATAACACTATTAGGGGGGTGCTGTGTATTAAACTATTAGGGGGGTGCTGTGTATAACACTATTAGGGGTGTGCTCTGTATAACACTATTAGGGGGGTGCTGTGTATTAAACTATTAGGGGGGTGCTGTGTATAACACTATTAAGGGGGTGTTGTGTATAACACTATTAGGGGGGTGCTGTGTATTAACCTATTAGGGGGGTGCTGTGTATAACACTATTAGGGGGGTGCTGTGTATTAAACTATTAGGGGGGTGCTGTGTATAACACTATTAGGGGGGTGCTGTTTATAACACTATCAGGGGGGTGCTGTGTATTAAACTAATAGGGGGGTGCTGTGTATAACACTATTAGGGGGGTGCTGTGTATTAAACTATTAGGGAGGTGCTGTGTATAACACTATTAGTGTGGTGCTGTATATAACACTATTAGGGGGGTGCTGTGTATTAAACTATTAGGGGGGTGCTGTGTATTAAACTATTAGGGGGGTGCTGTGTATAACACTATTAGGGGGTGCTGTGTATTAAACTATTAGGGGGGTGCTGTGTATAACACTATTAGGGGGGTGCTGTGTATAAAACTATTAGGGGGGTGCTGTGTATAACACTATTAGGGGGGTGCTGTGTATAACACTATTATGGGGGTGCTGTGTATTAAACTATTAGTTGGTTGCTGTGTATAACACTATTAGGGGGGTGCTGTGTATTAAACTATTAGGGGGGTGCTGTGTATAACACTATTAGTGGGGTGCTGTGTATAACACTATTAGGGGGGTGCTGTGCATTAAACTATTAGGGGGTGCTGTGTATTATACTATTAGGGGGGTGCTGTGTATAACACTATTAGGGGGTGCTGTGTATTAAACTATTAGGGGGGTGCTGTGTATAACACTATTAGGGGGGTGCTGTGTATAACACTATTAGGGGGGTGCTGTGTATAACACTATTAGGGGGGTGCTGTGTATAACACTATTAGGGGGGTGCTATGTATAACACTATTAGGGGGGTGCTGTGTATTAAACTATTAGGGGGGTGCTGTGTATTAAAATATTTGGGGGTGCTGTGTGTAACACTATTAAGGGGGTGCTGTTTATAACACTATTAGGGGGGTGCTGTGTATAACACTATTAGGGGGTGCTGTGTATTAAACTATTAGGGGGGTGCTGTGTATAACACTATTAGGGGGGTGCTGTGTATAACACTATTAGGGGGGTGCTGTGTATTAAACTATTAGGGGGTGCTGTGTATTAAACTATTAGGGGGGTGCTCTGTATAACACTATTAGGGGGGTGCTGTGTATTAAACTATTAGGGGGGTGCTGTGTATAACACTATTAAGGGGGTGTTGTGTATAACACTATTAGGGTGGTGCTGTGTATTAAACTATTAGGGGGCTGCTGTTTATAATACTATTAGGGGGATGCTGTGTATTAAACTATTAGGGGGGTGCTGTGTATAACACTATTAGGGGGGTGCTGTGTATAACACTATTAGGGGGTGCTGTGTATTAAACTAATAGGGGGGTGCTGTGTATAACACTATTAGTGGGGTGCTGTGTATAACACTATTAGGGGGGTGCTGTGTATTAAACTATTAGGGGGGTGCTGTGTATAACACTATTAGTGGGGTGCTGTGTATAACACTATTAGGGGGGTGCTGTGCATTAAACTATTAGGGGGGTGCTGTGTATTATACTATTAGGGGGGTGCTGTGTATAACACTATTAGGGGGTGCTGTGTATTAAACTATTAGGGGGGTGCTGTGTATAACACTATTAGGGGGGTGCTGTGTATAACACTATTAGGGGGGTGCTGTGTATAACACTATTAGGGGGGTGCTGTGTATAACACTATTAGGGGGGTGCTATGTATAACACTATTAGGGGGGTGCTGTGTATTAAACTATTAGGGGGGTGCTGTGTATAACACTATTAGGGGGTGCTGTGTATTAAACTATTAGGGGGGTGCTGTGTATAACACTATTAGGGGGGTGCTGTGTATAACACTATTAGGGGGGTGCTGTGTATAACACTATTAGTGGGGTTCTGTGTATAACACTATTATGGGGGTGCTCTGTATTAAACTATTAGGGGGGTGCTGTGTATAACACTATTAGGGGGTTGCTGTGTATTAAACTATTAGAGGGTGCTGTGTATAACACTATTAGTGGGGTGCTGTGTATAACACTATTAGGGGGGTGCTGTGTATTAAACTATTAGGGGGTGCTGTGTATGAAACTATTAGGGGGGTGTTGTGTATAACACTATTAGGGGGTGCTGTGTATTAAACTATTAGGGGGGTGCTGTGTATAACACTATTAGGGGGGTGCTGTGTATTAAACTATTAGGGGGGTGCTGTGTATAACACTATTAGGGGGGTGCTGTGTATTAAACTTTTAGGGGGGTGCTGTGTATTAAACTATTAGGGGGGTGCTCTGTATAACACTATTAGGGGGGTGCTGTGTATTAAACTATTAGGGGGGTGCTGTGTATAACACTATTAAGGAGGTGTTGTGTATAACACTATTAGGGGGGTGCTGTGTATTAACCTATTAGGGGGGTGCTGTGTATAACACTATTAGGGGGGTGCTGTGTATTAAACTATTAGGGGGGTGCTGTGTATAACACTATTAGGGGGGTGCTGTTTATAACACTATCAGGGGGGTGCTGTGTATTAAACTAATAGGGGGGTGCTGTGTATAACACTATTAGGGGGGTGCTGTGTATTAAACTATTAGGGAGGTGCTGTGTATAACACTATTAGTGTGGTGCTGTATATAACACTATTAGGGGGGTGCTGTGTATTAAACTATTAGGGGGGTGCTGTGTATTAAACTATTAGGGGGGTGCTGTGTATAACACTATTAGGGGGTGCTGTGTATTAAACTATTAGGGGGGTGCTGTGTATAACACTATTAGGGGGGTGCTGTGTATAAAACTATTAGGGGGGTGTTGTGTATAACACTATTAGGGGGGTGCTGTGTATAACACTATTATGGGGGTGCTGTGTATTAAACTATTAGTTGGTTGCTGTGTATAACACTATTAGGGGGGTGCTGTGTATTAAACTATTAGGGGGGTGCTGTGTATAACACTATTAGGGGGTGCTGTGTATTAAACTATTAGGGGGGTGTTGTGTATAACACTATTAGGGGGGTGCTGTGTATAAAACTATTAGGGGGGTGCTGTGTATAACACTATTAGGGGGGTGCTGTGTATAACACTATTATGGGGGTGCTGTGTATTAAACTATTAGTTGGTTGCTGTGTATAACACTATTAGGGGGGTGCTGTGTATTAAACTATTAGGGGGGTGCTGTGTATAACACTATTAGTGGGGTGCTGTGTATAACACTATTAGGGGGGTGCTGTGCATTAAACTATTAGGGGGGTGCTGTGTATTATACTATTAGGGGGGTGCTGTGTATAACACTATTAGGGGGTGCTGTGTATTAAACTATTAGGGGGGTGCTGTGTATAACACTATTAGGGGGGTGCTGTGTATAACACTATTAGGGGGGTGCTGTGTATAACACTATTAGGGGGGTGCTGTGTATAACACTATTAGGGGGGTGCTATGTATAACACTATTAGGGGGGTGCTGTGTATTAAACTATTAGGGGGGTGCTGTGTATAACACTATTAGGGGGTGCTGTGTATTAAACTATTAGGGGGGTGCTGTGTATAACACTAATAGGGGGGTGCTGTGTATAACACTATTAGGGGGGTGCTGTGTATAACACTATTAGTGGGGTTCTGTGTATAACACTATTATGGGGGTGCTCTGTATTAAACTATTAGGGGGGTGCTGTGTATAACACTATTAGTGGGGTGCTGTGTATTAAACTATTAGGGGGTGCTGTGTATAACACTATTAGTGGGGTGCTGTGTATAACACTATTAGGGGGGTGCTGTGTATTAAACTATTAGGGGGTGCTGTGTATGAAACTATTAGGGGGGTGTTGTGTATAACACTATTAGGGGGTGCTGTGTATTAAACTATTAGGGGGGAGCTGTGTATAACACTATTAGGGGGGTGCTGTGTATTAAACTATTAGGGGGGTGCTGTGTATAACACTATTAGGGGGGTGCTCTGTATAACACTATTAGGGGGGTGCTGTGTATTAAACTATTAGGGGGGTGCTGTGTATAACACTATTAAGGGGGTGTTGTGTATAACACTATTAGGGGGGTGCTGTGTATTAACCTATTAGGGGGGTGCTGTGTATAACACTATTAGGGGGGTGCTGTGTATTAAACTATTAGGGGGGTGCTATGTATAACACTATTAGGGGGGTGCTGTTTATAACACTATCAGGGGGGTGCTGTGTATTAAACTAATAGGGGGGTGCTGTGTATAACACTATTAGGGGGGTGCTGTGTATTAAACTATTAGGGAGGTGCTGTGTATAACACTATTAGTGTGGTGCTGTATATAACACTATTAGGGGGGTGCTGTGTATTAAACTATTAGGGGGGTGCTGTGTATTAAACTATTAGGGGGGTGCTGTGTATAACACTATTAGGGGGTGCTGTGTATTAAACTATTAGGGGGGTGCTGTGTATAACACTATTAGGGGGGTGCTGTGTATAAAACTATTAGGGGGGTGCTGTGTATAACACTATTAGGGGGGTGCTGTGTATAACACTATTATGGGGGTGCTGTGTATTAAACTATTAGTTGGTTGCTGTGTATAACACTATTAGGGGGGTGCTGTGTATTAAACTATTAGGGGGGTGCTGTGTATAACACTATTAGTGGGGTGCTGTGTATAACACTATTAGGGGGGTGCTGTGCATTAAACTATTAGGGGGGTGCTGTGTATTATACTATTAGGGGGGTGCTGTGTATAACACTATTAGGGGGTGCTGTGTATTAAACTATTAGGGGGGTGCTGTGTATAACACTATTAGGGGGGTGCTGTGTATAACACTATTAGGGGGGTGCTGTGTATAACACTATTAGGGGGGTGCTGTGTATAACACTATTAGGGGGGTGCTATGTATAACACTATTAGGGGGGTGCTGTGTATTAAACTATTAGGGGGGTGCTGTGTATTAAAATATTTGGGGGTGCTGTGTGTAACACTATTAAGGGGGTGCTGTTTATAACACTATTAGGGGGGTGCTGTGTATAACACA